>NC_050575.1:333654018-334854018 GCF_011100635.1 Trichosurus vulpecula | reverse complement strand
CTTTCAATTGCTCACATAAATTTATCTTTCTAGGTTTCTCTTAACTCTTGCATTTGTATTTCAAAGTTCTTTCTCAGCTCTAATCTTTTCATCGAAAATGTTTGAAGTCCTTTATTCTATTACAAATCTATTTTCCTTCCTGTAGGATTATAGGAAACTTTTCAGGGCAAAGGCAAGTCATTTTTTATTGTAATTACAAAGCTAGTTGAATCTTCTGAGAAGAACTCCTGAGCAAAGCCAGAGCTGAGGCTCTCTGTCCCTACCCTCTTCACAGAGTTCAGCTCCTGGTGTCAGCAAACTATAGCCTGCAGGTCAAATCCAGCTCACTGCTTCTTTGTATACAGTCCATGAACTAAGAATAGTTTTCACATTTTTTAAACAAAGCTTTATTTTATTTAAACATGTAAAAATCATTCTTAGCCGAGCTACAATGATCTACAAAAACAGTGGTGAACTTGATTTGGCCCTTAGGTTGTAATTTGACGCCCTTGAACTACAGCTCCATACTCACTCCAATTTTTGGAATTTCCCTCCTCATCTGTTGTTAACTTTCCCTATGGAAAATCGCTAAGATATGGTCAAGTTTCCTTGGACTATTCAAACACAATTCTTGTGCAGTGTCATTCTAGTCATCCCAGGTCAAAAATCTTTTTTGCACTAAGGCCCTTTGATTTATTTATGGATTGAGATGTATTCTTAACTAGTTAAGGTATTAGAACTAAAAAAATGTGGGGTGGGTTGGCCCCATCCTTACCTATATATTTTATAGGTATAGAAAGCCTCTATCTTTTGCCTTTGGGAATATTGCATTCCAGTATATTCTCTGTTTATAGTGGGAGCCCCCAGGCCTTATATGATCCTGGTCTTAGTTCCTAAGTACTTGAAATCCTTCTTTCCAGATGCTTACAGTATCATTTTCCTTGATGTGGAAAATCTAGATTTTGGTTACTACATTCCTGGGATTTTTCCTTTTGGGGTTTGTTTCAGGAAATGATCACTTCAGGAGATCTTCACTTTTCCTTCTGGTTCTAATAGAGCTTAGCAGTTTAATTTATGATTTCTTGAAATAGAATGTCCAAGCTTTTATTAATATCATGATTTTCAGGGAATCCAGTCATTCTTAAATTATCTCTCTTCAACCTGTTTTCCAGGTCAGCTTTTTTTAATATCATAATGTTATACATACACATATACATATATGCACATATATGTATATGTGTGTATATACACAAACACATACACTCATGTATACTTATATCTTACAATCTCTTCCATTTTTCAGTCTTTTGATTCTGTACTAATGCTTCCTGAAATCTCATGGAGTCACTGATTTCTATATGATCTTTTCTAGCTTTCAGGGAGCCTGTTCATTGGGTAAATTTTAACACTTTCTCTTCTAAGCCGTTTATTTTCTTCTAATTCTCTCCTACACAATGTTTATTTCATTTTTAAATCTCCTGCTTTATTTCATCTTGGTATTCATGTAGTACTTATAGAAAATCCATTTTTTCCTTTGAATTTACACTTGGCGGTTATTACAAAGTTACTTTCTGTTTCTAGGCTGGATTTTTTGGATATCTCTAGATCTACAATTTCTTTTATACTGGTCAGTCTTTTTTGGTTTACTCATTGTTCTACTTTAGTTTTGTGGCAGGGTCAGGCTCTGTCACATGATGTACTTTTGAGTAGGATGGTCAACCCTACTTGGTCTTGTCCTCATTCACCTGTCTTCCTGCACTGACCTCTGCCTCCAGGGATTAGTCATCCTGGATCTTTGAGATTGAGAGCCCTGGATCTTCATGGCCCTCTATGGTATCTCAGGAAAGAATGCTCCTAAGGGCCCCTGAGCACCTGGACTATCCCAGTCTGAGTGCTGGCCCACGGATCACAAATATTCCCGGTGATTTTAAGGCCCCTGCTGTAGGTTTCTGACCATTCTGGAGCTTTCTCAAGGGGGCTCTCCACTGTAGCTACCTCTGGACACAGAGCTTTGCAGGCTATCTGTGTCTCTGGACCATCTCTGGTCATGTTGGGACCAGTTTTACGTGTGCTAGTTTTAGCATGGCCTCCTTTTTTAATTGCCTATGGCATTTGATTGACTTTTTGTGTAGTTCTAAGTTAGAACAGGTCACTCACTATGGTTTTTCATTGTATTTCCTATCATTGTTGGTCTGATGTGAATTTCAGATTTTTATTGGGTTAGGTATATGGGAGCTGGGTAGTCTACCTCCATTCAGGCAGCCACATTGGCCAGAAGTCTTTAGAAAGATGTCTGCCAGAAATGAATGTTTTAAAGGTTTGGTTCTTAAAGGGATAAGCTTAATTAAGACAAAAAATTCCTTTATATAAACACCTCTTTACCTGATAAAGAGACATTATGTATCAAGAAAACTGGGTTTTAATCCTCACATATTACTGCATGTAAGAAAAAAGAAGGCTTAACAATCTGTCTTATTATGCCATCCTTCTCTATTAATGTGATAGCTATAATACAATAGAAATAGGAACACTGTACATGGCATGAAGAGATAGGATGTTCTCCTATATTTAATATCGATGGTGATTGCAGAATAGAGATTTCAGGAGCATTCTGGGTGTTGTACACAAAAATGTATTTGTGTGGGCTGATGAAGAACACTAAGGTTTGTTTCTGGCAATAAATCATTTAGATAGACATCCACTCCTGGGATGTCAAAGGGCATGACCTTCAATGGGTTCATAGTCAGACATAGCTACCAAAATCAATACTGATTACTTCACAGGTGACATTTAAAGAATATTTAACATTCATGGACACAATCATCCTTCTGGGCATTTTGTATGGGTCAGGTATTTTCTGTTTCCAAATGGCAAGCTGTCTGACTGATAGCTAAATGGGAATGCCAGCACCCAGATGTAAATTAAAGCCATGGAAACTATTTGGAATCTACCATCATTAAGGAGTTAATAACTCTCATAAAGCCAGCTCCAGCACATAATTAAGACATGTTTCAACTGATTAACTAACACACCCATTGCCGAAAAGATTCAAAGAAGTGCTTCAAAATGGGTATGGATGCCTGCAATAAAACAAATGAATGAGGACAACGTTGGCAGCTCTGGAATAAGCTGTTTGCCACTGCAGAGAATGGAAGCAGAAGGAATGTTGGCTTAACTTACAGGGCCCTTCACAAATGTCACTGCCTCCAAACTAGTAATTATGGTTAGAGCAGTAGAATTGGTACTTTGGAGAAGGAAGCAAGCATTTATTAAGCACCCACTATGTGACAGGCACCACTCCACCAATAACATCTCATTTGATCCTGACAACAACCCTGGGAGGTAGGTGCAATTATTATCCCTATTTTACAGTTGAGGAAAATGAGGCAAACAGAGGTTAAGTGACTTGCCCAGAGTCACACAGCTAGTGTCTGAGGCAAACATAACCCTGAATTGACCAAATATTTAATGTGGATAGCAGTTACTACTTATTTATAAATACTCTCACGTTGACAGGGAAATTGTGGCAAGTGGAGAAAGGAGGTAGACAAGAAGTCAGAAAGACCTACAATAGCATCCGACTTGTGTGAGACTAAACGTCACAAATGTCACACATTGGAAAATGGGAATGACATCACTTATAAAATCTACCTGGCAAGATGTTTGTGAGGCTCAAATGGGATCACGCGTGTAAATCACTTTGAAAATTTTAAAGCACTATATAAATGTCTGCTAAGTGTCATTATCATTATTAGTCCATCACAAGAAATGTGTTTTCTGAAACGATGAAGGAATGTGTCCAGTACGACTGATTTTGTCTTGGAAATCTGCTTAGAGGGAAGTGTCCTTGGTATTCTGTAATTAGATGAAACCAAATAAAATATAGGAGAAGTAAAGGGAGAAGAAAGAGCGGAGATATTTAAAGAAGGGGTACTTGGTACAAATAATGCGAGTCCCTTCCTTCAGGAAGGATTCTCAGTCTTTCCTAAATTCACTGTGTGGAAAAGGTCCCACCGGTCATGTTGTATTACAGTGAATCAAGCAGTATCTAACAGCTTTTACACCATGAGTAAGTTTCCCACACCCCTGCAAAACACAATAGGCAAGTATCATCCTGTTTTTGTTGATGGAGAAACTGAGGTACAGAGATCAGCTGATTTCCCCAATGAGTCAGATACCTGCTCCGGAATAAAACCATGGAGCTATAAACTCCTAGCTTTGAGCTCTAGGCCCTGCCCTTTCCAGATCTCAATTACTTTCAATCTGTTTTGTTTTTTAGTGAGGAAAAAATGTCTTCAATTTTAAAATATTTCTCATTTGTCTCCTACGTGTAAGGCACTGCCTGTGCATAATAAATACAGGCCCTAGCACTAAGATCTCTGCTTCTTGGCAAACTATCACTTAACGACTCCCAAGACAATTTCCCACAACACATGCTCCGACACAATCGGTCCTGTTTCAAAGCTTCTCATGTTCCCAACTCATTCTCTAAAGATGGAAGAAGTGCACAGTGATGAATCCATGCAGTATCCTTTTTATACAAGGTCCTCCAGTATGTTTTAGCAGTCTCCATCCCTGCTCTGTGCTTCATTTGGCATGCAAGGCATCTGTATCTGCCCCTCTAATCTTGGATTCCTTTGAAGCCACACCTTTCCTATTAATCCAGACCAAGTGATGAAATGCACATGAGTGAACTAAGCAATGAATTATTGCAGAAAATAAGCTATCTTAAATGTGAGTGAGCTGAATCTCCACACCTTTGCAATAGTCTGCCTAGGCCATGTTCCCTATTTGGTAGATTATCCCTCTCTATTTTCCCTCCTAATCCCTCTTATGATGCAAATCTGTCCTTTCAAAAAGGATGAGTTGTGTAATGAGGTTGAAACAAGTAGCCAGGTGGTCACTCAAAAACATTGTGGACTTCAGTTTTCTATTCTCTATCTATCCCATTGAACAAATTATACTGATGGTTGTGGGTGTCACTATAGAGGATACAGTTGCCGGGCCAATACTCATCATTGCCCTTTCCTCCCCACCCCCTTTTTCTCTGGGATCTAATCAGCCATGCCCTATTACAACAATTAGCTATTTTTTTTAACTATAGGGACAATATGATGACTCCTCAAGAGAATAGAGGCCTTTTCTCTGCTGTTTTATTGACTTTGTATTAATAGTACAATTGCAATAGCTCAGAGCCCACAGTTAGGCAAATTCCTAATATTTAGACAGAGATTTGATTCTCCATTCTAATTTGAATTTATGTTTATCTCTAGTTAATCCCTAGCTAATCTTTCTGGTTGAAGAAAAAAAAATACAAACTGTCAGAAATGTTAGAGTAAAGGAAAAAATACGTTAACAGTGTCTTTTAATGGACACTAGAAGGATAAATTTCTCCTTAGTCTTTGAAGGGGTAGGTACAACCAATAGCTTCAGCCTGAGTGTTCTGCCTTAAGACGTCTGTTAAGGGATGATGGCCTCAATTTCTCTTTCTTTGCCAATACTCCGCTCTTACTTTTTCTTTCTCCTTTTGTCTGTTGTCCCCCCTTCTGATTTCTTCCAGACCAGAACTTGACGAGCCCCTTCTGCCTCTCTGTCTGTCTCTTCAAGGCTGTATGTGTCTAAGAATTCCAGGACATCACTCAACCAACTCTACCTTCCAGCTCAGAGATCTCCCTAATGCCAAAGAACTTTCAGGGCCAAAAGAGAATGTTTACCCCTTTGAACTACAAATTTCAAAATGCCAATTTGTTCTCAAAGTACAGTTACACAGAAATCCACAGTTACACAAAGATTCACAATCTCTGTCATGTAGAGATAATCAAGAGTAGAGTACAGATCATTACGGAAAACCTGAAAGTGTGAAATTGCCTCTTCAATATGTCTTGAGAGAGCCCTGACCTGCTGAATTTAAGAGCATGTATGTGAGTTTTTTGAAACTCAGCATTAAGTTTTACATTATGTTTTGCACATAGTAGGCATGTAATAGTAATTTAATAAATGCTTATTTTACTGGTCCCTGTTACCGTTTTATTTGTTTTATTACCTTATTATTTTCCTATGTGTACCTTGGGTGATGGCATACAAATATGTGCAATTTTAAAGAATTCATATTAATATTTAAAGTTTATTTAGAGAACCTCTGGATTTTAGTGTTGTTCAGGGCCAGCCGCGCAAACTAATATAGGGGCCAATGGCACAAGGATCCCAGCTACCTTCAGAAAATTCAGAGAGAATTAAACAAAGTGCCTTTTCCCCTAAAGTTCACATAATTTATATGTCAAAGACAAACAAAACCCCAAAACTATTAGGCTACAAAAATTCCCC
Source organism: Trichosurus vulpecula (assembly GCF_011100635.1). NCBI lineage: Eukaryota > Metazoa > Chordata > Mammalia > Diprotodontia > Phalangeridae > Trichosurus > Trichosurus vulpecula. The sequence continues at coordinate 334,847,715 of NC_050575.1, read as the reverse complement.
AACCCTCTTCATAGTCACAAAGCCCATAGCTACAACTAATGGCAATGAGCATCAGATACTAAAGGAAGTATAATCCTGATGCTGAAGAGACTTATTTTCAATTTGCCATTGACATAATTTCTTGATCCATACAGGATACTAGCTTGATTTCTTTCTAGTTTTTCCAAGTTAAACTGGCTGCAAACAATATTTCTAAAGGCCAGTTACCCAGTATGGCTCTTCTTTTCTGCACATTCCTCATGACAGTCCTCATTGTAAATGTTTGCTCTAGACTTAATCTGCAGCTTTACAAAGATTATGTCCTGAGCACACATTTGTTTTCAAATGGGTCTCTGCATTGGTTGGACCAATTTTTTTATTACTATTTTTATGACTGTCACCATTGGGTTCTCTTTTTGGATTAGGGTTTGTTATGGGTTTTTGAGAGGGATGGCGGGGCAGGAGGTGGGGGGAATGTGGAAATGGAGGTAGGCAGCAAAGGCTTTAAGTCTCTTAAAGGCAAGCATCCCATCTTAATATTTTTGTACAGACCCCACAGGGCCTAATATAGTATCTTATACCGAGATGGTGTTAAATAAACGTGTGTTGCTGCCTAATAAATGATTTAATGAAAAGGTAATGAGCAAATAAAGATTTCCAGCCCAAGAATGGTGAAGACAGGCGTAGCACTAGGGAGGAGGTAGTTGTTTCCCTGATCAAATAAATATTCTCCAAGTTAAATCTCATAAAATGCTTTGTTCCTATTCCCAAGTCCTTATCATGGACGTATATATTTTGCTTGCCAAACATATTTGAAGCTTTTTCAGAGTATATCTGCTATTTCTTTTGTATGCTTGTTCCTGAACCCCACCATGCCAAGAATAGTGAGTGATCTGCCCAGAGCAGACATTCAATAAATGGTGTTTCAATGACTCTAGGATACAGACTCTGAAGCCATATTGTAGTACTTAAAATACCTTCCTGGGCTTTGGAGACTTGGAGATAGAGCTATAACTGGGGTTAGGTGAGTGGGGTTTTGTCTCAGGACACCAAAATTTGGAGAATGTTGACAAGGCAATCTTGAGCTGATTCCCACTCATTCCTTAGTTGCCACACTCAAGCAGAACTCTTCCCAGCCTAGCTCCATCTTTCTTGTTCTTATCCTAAATCCTGTTTCCTTCCTCCATTAGCTATACCCATGGCCTCTGGCTTACCCTGCCCCCAAATCTCCCTAATAGCCAATCCTTCAGCAACTAGCAACCAGGCACCTATAACACACAGGAATAGACTGCCTCCCCTACTCTCACCTCCTCCTATGCTTCCCCTTGCCCTAGGAACAAAAATTCCTTATTATAGCTCTGCTGGGAGGAACTTTCCACTTTCATTTGTAGGAATGAAACCAAGAGCTAAAACTTCTCTTTAGAGTCTCTCATTTTTATCTTTGATTGTTACTCTCTGTAGGTATTTCTCTTTCCCACCTGTCCAACCATACCATGAGAAGGATGAATTTCTAAATTCTGGAGTATCTGCTAAATTACTAACTGCTGGGACTTTCTCTTCTCTAGCTGAAATGAAAATGCAGTTCTATGAGGACAGTGTCATAGTCAATTGGATCTCAAGTTCTAGTCAATGTATTCTCAATTAAATGAATTCTTAGATTGCTCAACTCAGATAAGAAGGTATGAACCAAGCCTCACCACTCACTACTGACCTGCTGGAGGCTTCGCTAATATAAAATTCCCAATCTAACAATACACATAGGCCAAAAGTTTTCCTACAACGGGGCCCCATACTTAAATTTTTTTTACCATGAACTTATTTTTAATCATAATTACTTTTATTTTTAATAATTTTATCTTTTTTGCATAATCTAGATTTCCCCCTATAGCTATATATTGATGGTACCTCTAATTTTCCTTCACCCACCCCCTACCCAGAGAGCCATATCCTATAACAAAGAATTTATTTAAAAAAGATGAGAAAAACTTCAACAAAACTGATCAATATACTGAAAAATTCTAACATATGTAATGTTTCTACACCTGTGGACTGACACCTCTCCCTATACATACCTCTGCAAAAGAATTGGGAAGAGTGTCCTCTCCTAAATTTTCTTTGAGGTCTCTGTCTTTCTAAGGACATAGAAATACAAGGGTATCTGGGACCCAGATCAAACTGCTGATTGTTAAATTTTCAGTGTAAACATCTATGCTTCAGAAATCAGCAAATGCTACAAATCAGAATTAATTTATTGTTTTTGTTGAGTGTCCAGACTTAAGAAAGTGTTGGGGAAAATGTCAAATATGCAAATTAAACTTAAAAGTGTGTCATAGGTACATTCCCGCCCCCTGCCCCAGCCCGTAGTTAAACATCTACTAGCACACTCCCAAATCCCCTGAGGTACTGAGTGACAAAAAGACCTTGGCTCTGGAAAGGGCATAACAAACACACAGATATTGGGGGGGGAGTCCCTGTGACTACAGGGGCAATGTGTCCTTCAGGCTCTTGCCTCTGCCACACAATCATTGCAAGCACCAATATATTGAACCATCTCTGAGCTGAGATGGTCAGTTGTCCAGAGACATAACCAGCAATAGGTGGGACTTATCCAGGGGTCTTTACTGTGCCAGTATCACTACTAGCAGGTATCACTATCCTCCAAGCAGTTCTGCCTACAGGGAACTCAGTACCAACAACTGCAGCTGTCTGCCAGGGTGGCCAGCTGTCCAATGGAGTCACAAGAGTGGCTCAAGCCTGCCAAGTTGAATATGTACCTAAGGATATCCACAGCAACGGTGCCTGGAGCATTGTTGGGCAGGGAAATTCTCTGTGAAGGTCTTTGTCAGGGAGAGAAAATTCTGGGCAAAAGGAACATAGCATGAAAACATAGCTCTCATCATACTACTTTGTCTTATTGGATTTCTGTTTAGGCAGAGCCAAGTCAAGCCCAAAGTACCTTGAAGTCTGTTCTAAGATTACCACGTCTTCCCATAAAGTCCTACCTTCTCCCCACTGGGAAACTCTGAAATTACTCAGACCTTGTCCTACCAGCTACATTGTAGTGAGTAAGGTTTAGGGTTAATGGGGCACTATGCTGCCTGCCCTAAGCTTCTGGAGCAATTTGGTGGCATTATGGACAAACTGTGCTACTTAGTTTCTCCTTGGGTTTTCAGGACCTAACTCTCTCTTGGTCTCTTTCTATATGTATGGTCACTATTTCTAGAAAGAGTTTAGATTTAGAGCTGGTAAGAACCTTAGAGGTCATCTGATCTAACCCTTTTAGTTTACAAAGAAAGAAATGAAAACCCAGATAGATTGTGACTTGCCTAAGGTAATACAAAAGCAGCAGGGCTAACATTTGAACCAAGGTTCTGTGATTCCAGATCCAATGAATTTCCTGTATTACTCTGCCATATTACCTCTCTGCAGCCTTCTCTGTTGGTTTCATTCCTATCTCCCCCCTCCCCCCCACCCCATCCCGGCCCAACTGTGGGTGTCTTGAGCCCTTTTCTCTTCTCTTTCTACAGCCTTTATTTTGGTGAACTCATCAACACCCATAGGCTCAATCAGCAACCCTAAGTAAATGACTCATCACTCTATAAATCCAGCCCACATCCCAGTCTTGATCTCTAGTTCCAAATCGCCTAATGTCTTCTGTATGTCTTCATTAACCAGAGTTTGCCATAGGCATCTCAAATTCAACATGTCCAAAACAGAACTCAGTATCTTTTCCCCAAACCACGCTTCTCTAATTTCCCTATTTCTGTTGAGGGCACCAAGGACTTCTTTCCAGTCACCTAGATTCACAATCTTCATGTTATCTTACTCTATTCTACCATACCCCCTCTCATAATCAATCTGTTGCCAACCCTTATTGAGTCTACCATCATAAGTTCCCTTGAATTCACCCCCTTCTCTCCATTCATATGACCAGCACCTTAGTTTAGGCTTTTGTTATCTCTAGCTTGGACTATTTCAATAGCCTCCAAATTGGTCTCCCTCTCTATCTCCAAGATCTCCCCTCTTCCATATAACTGTCAAAATTATACTCCTAAAGGAGTATACCCTGCTCAAGGAGCGTCAGTGGCTCCCTATTACCTCTAGGATAAAATGTAAACTTCTCTGTTTAGAATTTAAAGTCCTTCATAGTCTGGCTCTGATCTTTCTAGACTGCCTTCACATTATTCCTCTACTTGCTGGATTACAAGTATGTGACACTTCACTTCCCTCTGTGTCTTTGCACAGATTGGCCCTCACATCTGAAATGTAATTGTTCCTCACTCTTACCTCTTAGAATTCCTAACTTCATTGAAAGTAAAATACAAAGAGAACAGAAGGAAATTCAGGGGGAAACAAAACAAACAGGATAATTTTGAAAGTAATATGTTGAATTTATTATATGCTTTCAAAAATATAGGTAATAAGATTATTTTTAAGTAATATGTTGAATTTATTATATACTTTAAAAAGTATATGTAATAAGATTCATGGTTTCATGTGCATTCTTCTTTATCTATTCTATTTGGTAAGTAGAAATTTTCATTTGGGAGGAGGTATTTGCTAAGTGCAGATTTTTTTTTAAATTATAAATGTAATCAATCTTCATACACAAAACCTTTCCTGAACCCATCCCCGTAGATATTACTGCTATACCCCCCTCAATGGCTTTGGTATTTTTTTTACTTTGTATTTTTTTCCCCAGTAGAATGTAAACTCCTTGAGAGTGAGGATTGTTTTGTTTTTGTCTTTGTATTCTCAGCACCTAGCACACAGTGACTACTTTGTAAATCATTTTTGAATGAATGATCTGCTCTGCTAGCTGCCAATGGAGTGATCAAACTCTTTGTCCCAGACTGAGGGAATAAAACCTACCAAATCCAAAACACTAAATTGCATCCCTTGTCCCTCCTAAAAGGGACATGGTACAAACCTGACCTTGATAACAAGACAATATCTGCCTCTTTCCCTACTGTGTCATCTTCTAGGAAAAAAAATCACATGGAGGAAAGAGACTAATAAATTGCTTTCCCATTTCTCCTGTTTTGGAGTAGAAGCAGAGAGAGCCACGTATACCCCCAAAAGGCTACACAACAAAACAAACAAAACACTGTCACCAATTACCAACTGAAAATAAAAATTCTCTGTCAGATGAAACCTGCCTGGTTCCAAAACTCTTTAGCCTAAAGGAAGGGAGGGGTAGGGAACAACTCATTGCCCATGAACCTGAGCCAAACCATCACAACAACAAAATCAGAACTGTAAAAACCAGTGAGGTGTGCGGTTGTGTTAAAACACACCATAAAAGAGGGAAATAGTTGGGGGACATAGAAGTCAATCTTTTCACAATGGCACAAAGCAGCCACCTATCCCTGAGCAGGGATCTATCTTTCCAGACAGGCCTAGGTTTTATCTCTGAGTAAAGAGAAGCTTTGGAAAGTCTAGTTTCCTGCTAACTTGCCTATCATGCCCCATGCAGACACCATAGTGGTCTTCAGGTTTTAGAACTTTTGGCTTGGTTCCCTTCAGGGACAATTCGTGGCAGATATACTTCATCATTAATTAATTAGGATTTTTAAGGGCTTACTATGTGCCAGACATTGTGCAAAGTGCTAGGGATACAAAAAGAAAACCGAAGGCAGTCTCTGCCCTCAAGAAGCTTATATTCTAACTGGGAGAAATAACACATATCTAGGTGATCTCAGAGGGATAGTTTGGTTTGAAAAGTCTCAGAGATGGTGGGTGGAGCCATAGGGAAGTAAATTGATACACCTTTTCCAGTAGAGTGCTCCAAGGGCTCCTCCTTAGGTCCCTTTTTAAACACAAAAGAAAGAGATAGCTGAGTCTCCAAATCATAAAAATTCTAAATTTGGAGGGAGAAAAGGGAAGAGAAGACTCTATTAGATCAGTGAATCACCAGAGAGGAATGGATAGCTCTGAAAATCTTCTAACATAGGTAACAGGGCTTCACAATGCTGGAAACCAGCAACTAAAATGACTCTCCAACCAGCTCCAAGGCATTAGGGTTTAGGGAGTTCATTGCAGGGGTTCCACAGAGGAAAAAAAAAATCTCCATGAATATAGTGCTTAAGGAGAGGGTGGGAAGATCTTTCCCAGCACCTTAGAAGATGCCCCATCCATTGGAGCTAAAGTAAGCGAAAGGATGACAATGATGCCTATTTTAGGAAATCTCTGTCTCGGTGGGAACTGCCCTTGAGCTTCAAGCCAGCATTGCTGGGGCTGAGGGTGAGTGGGATTGCATAAGTGGTTTTGTAACTGGAGAGTATTTAGGTTGTAAGAGTCAGGTGACCTCAGCCCTTCCTTGGAGTTTCCATCTTCCCTGAGGCAAGACCATCAAGTCTGACAGCTCTATTTTATACTCAGATCTGATTTTTATTTCATCTCTGCTGCGCAGTAACACTGCTCTTAGGCGTAAACCAGCCGTAGCATTATGATTTTGGGGCCTCTGGAGCAGGAGTTCTTAACCTGGGGGCCATGAACTTAGAGGGGAAGAAAAGAAAACCTACCTATTTATTTTTACTAAACTTTGGTTTCCTTTGTGATCCCATGTATTTCATTTTGTGCATTTAAAATCATTATTCGAGATAGAGTCCAGAGGCTTCACCAAGAGGAGTCCGTGGCACACAAAAATTAAGAACCCTTCCTCTGAAGAGAGAGGGATGATAGCATCTTAACCATAGATCTATATATTAAGAGGAGAATAGGTTCCAATTCACCCTCACCCCAAGTGGCATAAACACATTATCCTACCTTTGCTCTCCTATTTTCCCATTATTTGCCCAGTATTGGAATGAGTAAGGATTGAGAAAAGAAGATTAGTATACCAGTTTGGATCAGATGACCCCTGCTCCCCATAAAGATAATTTCCTCCTCCCACTCCTTTAAGCAAGGAAAAGGCAGCTGCCCTAAATTCAGCACTCCTGTAGAATCCCTGCTTTGCTTCTTCCCTGTGAGCAGATCACCAAGGAAAGCCCAGATTCTGCCCCAATGAGCACATGGGACCTTTTGGTCATTCCTTTTTGCTATGGAATGTGCTGTTGCTGGATAACAGAAAATTTGAGCGAGCTAATCTGAGTTTGTGGTGTTATTTGGGAGCAATAAAGAATGGGGGTGGGGAGAGAGATTCAAGTCTGGAATAAAAAGCTGCAGACTCATTCAGTACCTCGTGGGGAGACTGGGAAAAGGGGAGGCAGCTGCCCAGAAAGGATGGCCCTGGGAATTTCCCAGCATTCCCCAGGCTAGCAGCCTTTATCTAGTCCAATGTGATAAATAAAGGGAAATAAAAGCAGAGATTTTAATTTGAAGGGTTGTCACCAAAACACGCAGAGTATATTTGTTGTAATATATAGTAGGTTATATTGTTATAGTGCCAGGTTACATAATACTGTATTATATTTGTTACAGTATAGTATGTTATATCATGTCATGTATTATAGGATAGTATGTTATGCTATGTTACAGTATAGTATGTTATAGTATTGGAGCATTTTATATAATCATATTAAATTTATTAAATTGTCACATATCTTATAATGTTACATTGTTTCATATCATAACGTATCATATCACATTTTAGTGAGTCAAAAAACCAAGGATAAAACAGGTCTAGAAGAGACGGACCAAACCATGCAGGCTTTCCTGATTTCTCTACCCTCAGCACTCAGGCCTGGGCTACACTTATACAGGGTATCCCCAAAGTCTTAGTCCAGTTTTCAGCTTCCATTATACAACTTCACTAGGATCTTCAGTACCCTCTTTGTATAGCCTCATTGACTCTCCTGTTAAACTGCTTTCAAGGGCAGCTTGTTTCATTCCTTGCATTTGGATCCCCAGGACCTAGCATAGTGCCTGGCACCTGATAAATATTTATTGATTGGCTACCGGCTCCTACGTGGCTCAGTCCTGCGGCTCTCCTTTGCTGTGTACAAATTGAGTGTGCTATTTTGAGTCCGGGGAAGGCCTAGATGATTAGTCAGTTTTGGGGATGTGCGGAAGAGTGACCATTAAGAGTGTTAATTAGTGTGATAACATATTACTCTGTTTCCTTTGGGGATGACAACGGTAGAACCTGTCTCTCTTACTTTAGTTTTAATTTGCAGAAGTTACAATAAAACAGATTTAGGCATGATGAAATAACAATGGCCAGCATGGATAGAGTGCCTAGCGCTTTACAACCAATATCTCGTTTGATCCTCACAACATCAGTGGGAGGTAGGAGCTATTATTATCCCCATTTTACAGATGAGGAAACTGAGGCAAACAGAGGTCAAGTGACTTGCCCGGGGTCATGTAGCTAATAAGTGCCTGAGACCAGTATGAGTAAGTTTTGGGTCTTACTGCCTCCTGGCCCAGCTGCCTCATGAGAACTGGTTTTCAGGCTATGGCTGGATGACCACTCGTTGGGCTCATTGTAGAAAGGATTCTCATTTACATATCGTGTGGACTACACCGACCCTGAGGTTCCTTCCAGCTCTAACATTCTCTCATAACGTGGCCCATCTAATGACACACAAGTTAGTGATTGAACCCAGATGTAGTTCCTGACTGTCTCTCCAGCGTTCTGTGTACCATACAGCATAATCACAAATCTATGGAGTGAATGAATCTTGAGGTACATTTAGACACCTCAAATACTTTGTTTATCATCCCTTATAATTTTCCCAATACCCCCAAAATATAGACCAACAATATAAGAATACATTTAGAGGCAGTAAGCAACATTTGTTAAAAGGGCCCTCTTAATCCTCTTGGCTAACTGAAAAAGAAACAGGTCTCCAGGGAAAAGGATCCTCTCCTTTTGTGGGCCACTTGGGTGAAATCTATGCTAATTTGGGGCACACATGCTCTTGACCCCTCCACTGTCAGTCTCTCACCCACATTTCCTGTCACGCTGCTCAGTTCATATGACTCAGCACACTCTCCTTTGTCCTGCAGGATCTCTCCATTTCCAGGGATGCAGTGGGTCATTCTACTACCCAGAGGCCTCTGCTTCAGGAAAGCAGTTACTGTCCAACAGCCCTCCCCACCCTCCCACCCCCAGCCTGCAATCTTTAATTCTGCAGGGCTTCCCACTGTACACACACCACTGAGAGTTTTGGTGCAAAGAAGAAAGCTGCAGGGTTGGGGAGGGGCAGCTGATATCTCTGCAGCATTTTGGAAACTGTAGTGGGAGGACAAGCAGAGCCATGTCCCTGGAAGGAATTGTTGGTGCTTAATAGTCATGAAATTCGTTAACACTCACCAGCATTATTCATGAGATACTAATTTAGCAAAGAAAGACTTAGCTGATAGACCTTAATTCTATGTCCTAGAGCTTTTTTTTGGTTCTTCTTACTGACATGGGCTCAGATTATTACTATATAAGTTTTATATTTGAGGGAGTTATCTTGTTTAGGGAAGCTCAGGGGCTCCAACAGTCCTGCCATCAATTCCCCTAAGATCCAAACCGATCCAGAACTGCCAGGCCATGGAGCTTTTAGTGAAGGCATTCTTTGCTTCTTGGCCCTTTTAAAAAGCTCTACAGCATTCATCAGAAAGGATATCAGTGACAGCCTGTGGACCCCTTGCAGATGCTGCAGGGTCCATCCCAAGGAGAAGCATCAGCAGATTTCAAAGAAGCCCCAGAGATGCTTAAAGCCAAAAGCTCAGATCAGGGAACTGGGCCAAATCAAAGCATAATGCAGTGTAATCACAGAGAGCAATTTAAAAATCAATATCAGCCTGGCAGCTAAGGCAATGTCTATGAAAACAGGTGAAAAATGGGACCATCTCTCCTCTCTTATTCAGTCAGCCACTCCCTCTAACAACACAATCAGGCAAATTTACTCGCCCAAAATGGTATCCCCTAAAGGAGAAAAAGGGAGAGATCAGATAGGTGTGGGATGAACCAAAATTCTGCAAACCCTAGAGAAAATCTTTGTAAAGAGCAGACAATTTATAATGATGAGGCTGAAGACAGTGATAAAAACAAAATGTATATTCTAAGTTGAGCAACTATCCAACTGAACCCAGGTCCTGTCCTCAAACTCCTAACCATCTAAAGAGTAATCTTTAGCATCTTACCAGGCCAAAAGGGTCCAAGACACAGAAAAGGTTAAGAACTTTGGTCCTAGGGTACTGAGACAGTCAAGATATGCACATCTGGGGGATGAGGGTAGGAATGGAGGATAGGGTGATGAAAAAGAAAGGCAGAAAAGAGGAGAAGAAAAAAGAGAAACTCTCATTAGTTAGCAAGACACAACTCAGAGCAAACTAGACCCTATTACAAAGTGGTGTTCTAGGACCTTGTGCAGAATCCTGTTTAAAAGATGGTAACTTGGACCTCTGTAGATTTCTTTTTTTCTGCCAATGAAAAGAGAAGAGGTCATTTTTAATGAATCAAAGGAGAAATCAACACTGGGGCAATACAGATTTTTGAAGGTCTAACTTCCCACCAGTACCCAGCCCAGACCCTAAAGCAATGACTTCCATTCCTGGAATCTTTGAGTTGAGAACACTATTTTTTTTAAAGTTCTCATCAAGAGATTAGGTAGCATAACAGATAGAATGCTGGACTTGTGGAATCAAGAAGGACTGAGTTCAAATCCAACCTCAGACACTTAACTGTGTGACTACAGACAAAGTCACTTAAGCCAATCTGTCAGCCTCATCTGGAAACTGTAGATAATAAAAGCACTGAGCTCCCCGGGCTGTTGTGAGGATCCAGTGGGACAACAAAGTCCTTTACAAACTTTAAAAGAGCTATATAAATGCTTGTTATTATTATTATATACTACTAAGCAGCACAGTAGATAGAGCACTGGACCTAGAGTCAGACACTAGCCTCAGACACTAGCTGTATGACCCTAAGCAATTCATTTAACCTCTCTGTGTCTCAGTTACTTCATCTGCAAAATGGAGAAAAATTTTATCATCTACCTCCCAGGATTGTTATAAGGACCAAATGGCAAAATATTTGTAAAGTATTTTGCAAACCACAGAGCGCTATATAAATGCTAAATAAAGTCCCCACCAAGTACACAGATACTAAAGGGGCTAGAAAGCTAGCCTTGGAGTCAGGAAGACTTGAATTCAATTCTTGCCTCTGACACATTTAAGGGTTGTGTGACTCTAGGTAAATCATTTAATGTCCCAGTAGACAGGCAACTGTCCAAGGCTAAAAGTCATTGGTGGGTTGCTGATCTGTTTCTGTGGAGAGAGTCTATACCAAGAGTTCATTATACCTCTGAAATCACAGGTCTAGACAATATTAAAAAAAAAGGTGAGGGGGGTGCGGGAAAAGACAGTGAGAAGGGGCAACAAATCCTCCCCGGGATCTAACAATTTGTGATCAGCATATTTTCATTTGTGGTGATCCAGGCTCTGTACCATCCTTCCCCTGTCCTTTTCTCCTTCAACATTCTATCAAGGAGATTAGTTGTCAGTTGAAATGGAAAATAAAAAAGCAGATTTACAAAGTACAATTATAATGGATACAAGGCCTAGGAACATTGCAGAGCTCTCTAATACCAGGTCAGAAAGAACACTCCTGAACTCCCCTCTCCCTGAAAATCCAGGATCCTATCCTGCTTTCAGTCTATTTGAAAATAATGTCCCAGACTTCAGTAGCTCTAGGCAGATGGCTTATGTCAGACCACAGGCTGGGGTGTCCTGAGAGAATAAGCAAGGCCTTCCTTACTCCCTGCAAATAGAGATTTAATTCAAAGTGAGAAATCTCACACAATGAATAAATTCATACCTGGGAGCCTGTGCTATTGAGCCCCCCTTTCCCACCCCACCTGCTCTCCTTCCTCCAATTTAAATTGTAGACTATGTCTTCTTTTCTGCTGAGCCTGTAGGAATGATAACTGATAGGATTGAGCTGCAACCTGGCGTGCACTCTGCAAAAGCAGCAGCTCATCAGTTGCCATGGCGCCCTGCAGTGCCATCTCAGATTCGGGCTCCTATTACAGACCAGACCTGCGGTTTCCAGAAAAACAGAATGCCCACCAGCCTGAGGGGACAAAAGAGAGACAGCTGGAAATCTTACTCTAGCTAACCATTTCAACCTTGTAGGTCAACAACCATCTCACTAAAGGGACTGGCAAAAAGAACAGTGTTGGTGAATTTCAGTTGCATCTTATTTTTGCTAAAGGGTAAAAATCAAAGATTCCAGGAGCCCAGACAGTCTGCAGCATAGATGAGATTCATGCATTATCTTAGGACCCCAAATGATCTTTTCTGAAAGAAAATGGTTGATAGAAATAATAAGGCCCTTCGTTTATTTACATGACAATTGACACTTTGCAAAAGTGCTTTATGTTACTTCATTTAATCCTCATAATAACCTCGTGTAATAGGTAAGGCAATATATTATCACATCCACTTTAAAGATGAGAAAACCAAGCAAAAATGGTTTAGCAACTTGCCCAGAGTCACACTTTTAGCAGACCAGGGGTGGAGCTTAGGTTAGAGTTCACGTTTCCTGACTATTTGTCCTGTGCTTTTGCTGACTCCATTTCTTAAGTATAAGTCGTTAAAAGGAAACTAGTTTTTCTTGGTGGCTTAACCAGTGGTATTTTGCTTCCCCTTTTCACACTGGAGGGGACAGTGGGAGATCTGAGAACTGGACCAGAGGATTCAAAGACAGGCACAGTCGTCCTAGGCACATGGTTTGCTCAGCTGAGACCCAACTGTTGCAATATTTATTCAGTGATAAGACCTTGCCATTCAGATTAAATGCCCCCTTCTGCATAGATTATTTTACAGTAAAATGGGCCTAGTGTCAACATGTGTCTTCCTGCTGCCCCTCCAGTAACATTATCACGAAAGGTTCATTCATTCCTGTTTTCAAAAGGATCCCTGTTTGCCTCCCTCTACTTCAGTTAGAACTGCCATTGCAGCTGGCTGATGGAGGGACAGGAAAACAAAGTTTATCATCTTATTTTAGGGGAAGAAACTGAAGCACAAAGAAAATAACTCTCTGGCTCTTTAGTTAGTATTGTGGCAGGATAAGGACCAGGAGTTCTGTCAGTGGTGTCAATTCCTGTGTTCTAAGCATCCAAAGGAGCCAGCCTATGGCTCTTTGGGTGATGCTGAGAGCCAAAAAGCAAAGGTTTTCCACTTGAGCTCTCTCTCAGCTTGTTTCCATGTTCCCTTTCCTTGGTCCAGGAGCTGAGTGAATGAACTTAGCTTTCTGTCTTCCCTTTTCGTCTTTCCAGAGGCACCCCTTCGAATAGACTGCCAGCAATCTGACCTCATCAATGGAAGAATACTGAGACCTAAGGGTTTTGCATGTGCTGGAATCCAATGATTCTGTTGATTCTCTGGTGCTTGATGATAGCCATTTCTATTTCAAGATGCTTAAATCACTCTTTTGTTCATTCTGCTGTGTAACTAGGGCACGTGCTAAGACGGTTGTTTGGGGTAGGCGTCCTTTCTTTCGGCCTTGTGGAGTCAAACAACCCACTCAGAAAGGGGTTGGTCAGATTCCTGATTAGCCTGGTCTCTAGAAGTCCCCATCTCTAAATCTCATTTCAGGAGGCACTCAGAATAGCATAGCCCCCAACAATTGTTTTTTTTTTCATTTGACAAGCATTTATTTTCTCTCCCTTCTATATCCCCTCCCCCAATTGAAAAAAGAAGAAAAACAAAAACCTTATAATAAATATGCATGATCATATCTAAAAATGTTTGCCTCCTTCTGCATCACCCCCCAACAACTCTTACAGTCTCTTACAACCTCTGGTCTCCTTTTATTTTACTCACTCCCCCCACCCACAAGCCAAAGATTCATAGCAGGCTGTCATTTAGAGTGAAGCAAAGTCTCTTTCTTTCTCTTTCTTCTCCTTAAAAAAAAATCTCCAACTTCTCAGAATTCCAGTGTTAGTTTGCTTGATTCAATCACCTAGCAACAACCCTGACGTTCCTTTCCTTTCTCACACCTGGCTCTCCTTCCTACGTAAGCTTTCTAGGGCAGGGATCAGGTTCTGGGCCTAACCCATTTTCCACACTGCAGAGTGCACAGCCAATTCATGAATAAATAACATCATGTTGAGTCACCATGAGAAAGTACTCTGCTATCCTCTCCATCAGACCCTTTTCTCCAGCAGACTTTTCATGCCATCTTTCATCTCCTTGGTCCATATGAACTGCTAATTTACCATAAACTTAACTTACTTATTATCAGTTTATAATTACTTCCTATGACTGCCACCATGGGGCCCTTTTTGAGTTCCCTGAAGTTCAGAGTATTTTTTCTTTTAAAAATATGTTTATTGATTTCATTTTTATTGATATCTTTAGCTTTTTACATCATCATCAGTTCCAAATATATCCTTCACTCCTCTCTTACCCATAGAGATATCCTCTGTAACAAAGATCAAAATGAAGAAAGAAAAACAGTTCAGCAAAACTAACCGATGCTTCGTCCAAGTCTAGCAACATATACAATGTTCCGTAACCATAGTTCCCCACCTCTGCAAAGGAGAGAGAGAAATGTGTTTTCTCATCTCTTCTCTGTGGTCAAGGCTGATCATGATAATTACACAGTGTTTGATTCTGTTTAGATTTTTCCTCTTCTAAAGAACTACCTCATGCAAGCCTGCCCATGCTCACTTGGTGCTGGGTTCCACAAGAAGTAGCCTTGAAAGCTCCCCACACTACCAGCATAGCCCAAACACCTATTAATAGCTTAGAGGAACAAGGTAAAATGGAATGATGGGAAGCCACGTCTCCTGCTTGTTTTCTCCTGCAAGGAAAAGGGAGCTCCCCTTATTCATCTCAGGCTCATTCTCAATGTAAAGACTGATTCAGTTTCTACCACCTCATGGGGGAACCTCCTAGACATAGGTCAAACACAGGAACAGAGCTGACTGCTTATGAAACCCATTCTGGGAATTTTCAATTCACTAAAGTTTACAAATTGTTCTGGGATACCACTCCGTTCCCAAAGAAACTTTGGAGCATGAAATGACCAAGATTCTTTTCATATCCTCTTTTTCCTGGAAAGGAAGAATTGGGGATTGTTTGGAAGGATATCATTGTTACATAGCAAACAGGGGTTCTAAACAATTACACATTTAAATAGTGCTTTAGGGTTTACCATATGCTTTCCTTACAACTCAATTAGGTAAGTATTATTACTATGATTCCAGTTTTACAGATAAAGAAAGTGAGGCTCAAAGACTTGAAGTGACTTTACTAAGGTCACGTGACTAGTAAATGACAGAACTAGGCCTCAAAGCACATCCAACTTTAATTTCAGTGTTCTTTCCACTCTGCCACTATAGTGGGCAGAGACGTTCCCCCTACTGCTCCCTTAATCATGAACTCCCAGTTCCATCTTCAAAAAGCCTTTCCCTGGAAATTCATTAATAATGTATTTGCAGATGAGAGATGGTCACATGTGACTACTAATGAAATAATGAGATGACTCCAAAGAAGAAACAATCATCCTGGCACTTAGCTTGTTGTCTGGGCTGCTACTTAAAGGGATCAAATCATTAAGGAGCAGGTGAACCAAGATGACTGAAGCTACCACAGGTGTCTGGCCAGGACCTTAGTCCCAAAAGGAAGAAAAGGAAACTAGTTTAATCGAAGCAGAAGAAATTGAGTCTGACTGTGTCTTTTTACTCTTTATATACAGGAAGAGGAGAAGAATCATTGGAAACGTAGAAAAGAAAAAATAAATGAATGTCAAAGGCAAATCTTAAAGTCTAGGGAACAAACCTTGAAGTGGTCCTCCCTTGTCTTAAGTCCTTCTCCACTCCAATCCATCCTCCGCACAGCTGCCAAAATTATTTTCCTAATGAACATGTTGTTGGCCTACTCAGAAACATATAATGACTCCTTGTGACCTACGGACTAAAATATAAATTTCTGGCTTTTTAGAGCCCTCCACAGTCTGACTCCAATCTAACTTTGCACTACTTCCCTGCACATACTATACACTCCAACCAAAGCAGACTACTAGTTATTCCCTGAATTCGGTGTCCTATCCCCTACCTCAATACATTTTCACAGGCCATCTCACAGGTCCCTTCTCTGTCATCATTTATTGAAATTCTTGTCCTTCAAAGACCTATTCAGGGGTCATCTCCTCTGGGAAGCCTTTCTTGAGCTTTCCTTCCAATTGAAAATAATCTTGTCTTCTACGGATGTATTACCATGTTCTGCTTTGTAGTGTATATTTATTTGTATACTTTGTAGTGTTCCCTCGACCCCACCCCAATCCCTCTACTTTGGGGCATTCTCATCCAGCATTCCAGGCAATTGCATGGAAGTTTGGGCTGGGGAAGGATCCCTTCTCCCTACGCTCACTTAAAAACACACATAGATGTACTCTGACTGTTATTGCCAGCCTTGGTGAGTCAGGGGTCCAGATTATGTTGTTATGAAAAGTCTTTTTTATCAGCTACTGATCCAGACCTCTGAGGGTACACAACAGGGGACATTCCCCATCCCCTCACAGGTCTCTTATCTTAAGTGATGATTACTGTGAGCCACTAGGTGGGGCAAGGGGCAGCATCTGCCTTATCCCCCTTCCCTGCCTGTAGACACAAAGTACCTCTATTTCTGTTGTCTCTGTTGGGTTTATTCCTTCCTAATCTCAGATGAATGAATGTCTGGATATAGAACTGACCAGGTCATGACCTTGTGAGTTTCAAAAGGTCAAAAGAACCATCAGAGCTCCCCTTCCCCTTCCGAAATTAGTCTGTAGTAGAGACCATCAGAATCCACAGCAATGGTTGCCAAGCCCAGTGAGGAGCCAGAGAGGTAACTGAGACACTTGCCTGACCCAGCCCAGCCACTGATTGACTCGTTAGATGAGACATCACATCCTAGAAGGAGATAGTCCAGCTAAGCAAGGTAAGAACTTGTCCATCACCAATACCATTCCCTAAAGTGAACTTGGTGGGGACTCAGCAGAGACAGGAAAGGACTCCTGGCACCAGAAGTTTCAAATGATTGGCCCCATGTATTACTTACATGTGTCTTATCACTCCTGATATACTGTAAACTCCTTGCAGGCAGGGTATGTATCATTTTTCATATTTGCAATCCCAGTGCCTAGCTAGTTCTATACTTCAGGTATCTCTGATTTAATCACAATGGACCCTACCTCCACTGGCAGATCACAGCTGCTCCACATCTTGGTAGATATCCTTTGTGAGTTGCTGAGACTGAAAAAAAACTGCTTAGTAATCGACCTTCTTATGATAATCTGCTCCAAATTTGGCTAGGCTGGTCCTTGGACAAGACACATATAGATAATGACTGAGGGGGTATTTGGACCCTATCTAGCTTATTATTAGGAATATGAGAGTTTATCCTCTATTAACATAAGCCTTTGAAAACCCAGGACTACCGCTATCCCAAAATAAGACATCACAGAAAGATTTTGAACATAATAGAAACATAATAATGTTTTGTCAATTGAATTAAAGTGGGTAGGGGAGTAGGGAGGTTTCAAATGTGTGTATATACCTATACTGTACTATATACCTAAGGAGCTAGGTGACACAACAGAGAGAGTGCTGGGCTAGGAGTAAAGAAGACCCGAGTTTAAATCCAGTCTCAGACACTTGTTCGCTGTGTGACCTTGGGCAAGTCACTTAGCCTCTGTTTGCTTCAGCTTCCTTGACCATCAAATGGGGATCATAATAACCTTGAAGAGTCGTTATGAAGATCAGATGAGTTAATATTTGTAAAATGCTTAACACAGTACCTAGCACATAATAGATGCTATATAAATGTAAGCTCTCATTATTGTATTCCCTTTTTAAATTTTTGATTTTTTTCTTTTTACATTTTTTTCATTATCAGCTCCAAATTCTCTCCCTTCCTCCAATCCCTCCCCCATCCACTGAGGAGGTAAACAATATGATACCCATTATACATATCATGATCATTATTACAAGAGTCCCAGAAGAAGCAGGATGTGTCTATAACTTGGCCAAGTGATGTTAACACCTGTGAAAGCAGCTGCTAGATCTGTCACTTGGGCTTTCTCTAGAGTTAGCAGAATGTCAGGATATAGATTCTCAGTCAGGCTGCTAATCATCCTGTGCATTCTGTGCTCTGAGAAACGCAGGAATGAGTATAGAATGGATTATTATTGTCTATTCTATCCCCATAACAGGAGTCAGCAAACTATGGCCCAGGAGCTAAGAACAGTTTCTACATTAAATATGTAATGCACAGACATTAAAAATGTAAAGTCATTTTTAGCTTGCAGGCCATATAAAAACAGGAGGGGCCCAGATTTGGCCCACAGTCTGCCAACCTCTGCCCTATAGACCTATACCTAATGTAAAGCAGCCTAACAGATCAATACTCCATTCCAATGTTTAAATTCTAATTTGGTTCTATGATCCTGATGTGGATATTCCCTTCAATGATGCAGACTACATCCTATTTATGACTGCCTATGCTGTGTGACTCTCAGCCATGTCCTCCCCCGAGTTTGCTTCCTGGGGTCTGCCTAACGTGCTAGAGCCCTTCTTGTCTTTTGCTGATATAACAAAGGTAGGAGTGGAGGTAGTCAGGCTGTCCACTGGCAATTCCTCACTCTTGCCACATGATCAGCCCATCTTCTTTTTTGATCATACATTTCTTTGATCTCCTTTCCTTTGATTCTTCTTTGTAGTTCCTTATTTATGTGATGTGTTACAGCCTGCTCACCCTCACCAAGCACCTCTCCATTGTGCCCTGAGTTGCACTTATTTTTAATGTTTTGGAAACTGTATTGTTTCATGGCTTCTACTCAAGTAACAACACTGGTAGACTATTGGTGTTAATTTATACACGTGTGTGTGCACATACATATATACACACATACATACAATGCATGTATATACGTATAAGTGTGTGTGTATTTGTTTCTAGAGTCATTAAGTTTGTGGCGATTAAAAGAGCTTTGCGATTTCCCAAAGGCTTTCTGGACCTCTTTTCTCTTTTTGTTTAATTCTGGACCCAATTCTCAGTCCATTCACACTGTTTATACAAGTTATATTGGCCAATGGATAAGTGTTATGAGATGTCCACATAACTGCATGTCATAATTTAAACAACAGGCATTCTTCAACTATAGTTATCTCTTCCACAATGAGACTTTCACCATCAAGGTTTTAATGTATCATGGGGCAACATAAGAAATTAAATGGGAATTTTGGGGGAGTTTTGCGAACCTACAGATGATATGAGAAGGCTGGCAGACAACAAAGAAGAAGTTTAGAAACTCAGAAATGCATAAAATATATGTATAGCATTGTATAATACCAACATATTTTATCTTTTATGCCATAATAATTCAGACTTCTTCTCTGGTATGAAGGGAGGGCCAAAAAAATTTTACATAAATTTTCCAGATTGTGGGGGTGAGGAGTGCGGTGGGGAGGGTGCTGTACCCTAACCCCTGTAAAGTAGAAGGGATAACTGTACTTGGTTTTTCCTCTGATCATGTCAAACCACTGTATTGAGGGGTTAATCAGTCACCTCTTCCAAAAGGATCCCATTCTGTTTATTGTTTAGTGATAACTTTTAAAAAAAAAAATTGATTTGGTAGAGCAAAATACCACCTCTTGAAGGCTCTCTTCTAAAAAAAGTAGTCTCCTATCCATATCTCCGATCCATCAAAGTTATTCAAGATTTCTCTTGAAAGATATAATGATAACTTTGTTTGGTGACTTTGGTCATTTATCCCGGGTAAGGCATGACTCAGGGAAATGGATTTCCACCAAAGATGTTTGTTGTCATCATGGAGGAGATTGTACGCTGATTCTGAATTAAAGAGAGAGTCCCAGTGGATGGGGAGTTTCTCCAAATGCTGTTGTTTGTGGACAACATTATGCTGGTTGCATAGGGAAGCCCCCAGCTCTTTAAAAACTACAGCCATCTTCAGTATCCCATTCTAATGTTTAAAAACCTTCCCTGTTGGAAATTCTTCCCCGCACCCAGCTTAACATTCCCTATTCTGCTTAAGCCCCTTTCCTTTTGTTCTGTCCTAAGCAGAGATGGAATTAATTTCAGTTAATAATAGTAATGATAACTAACATTTACATAATGTCTACTATGTGTCTGGTGCTGTGCTAAGAGCTTTACAAATATTATCTCATTTTATCTTCACAACAACCCTGGGAGGTAGGTGCTGTTTTTTCCAATTTACACATAAGGAAAGTGGGATAAACAGAGGGCATTTAACTAGTAAGTGTAAAGTTGGATTTGAACTGACTAAATGCCAACATTCTATCCACTGGAATCAAATCAATCCATAAACATTTATTAAGTGCCTACTAAGTGCCAGGCATTATGCTAAGTGCTGAGGATACAAAAAGACACCAAAAAACCAGTCCCTGCCCTCAAGGAACATGGGGGAGACAATATGCTAACAAATATATACAGAGCAAGCTATAAACAGGACAAATAGGAAATAATTAACATAAGAAAGGCATAGAAGATGATATTTTAGTTGACACTTAAAGGAAGCCAGGGAAGTCAGCAGAAGGAGCATGGGAAGGGAGCATTCCAGGGATGGGGCACAGCCAGAGAGGATGTCCAGAGCAGAAAGATGTACCACATAGCTGCCTAAAAAAACAATTATTAAGTATCTCCTATATACCAGATACTGTTCTAGGCCCTGGGGACACAAAGACAAAAGAAAACAACATTTGTCCTCAGAGAGGTAACATTTCTATTGTGGGATTATTAATATATTAACATATATTAATAAATATAGTACAAGGAAAATTGAAGAGAGCAGGGATCAGGGAAAGATTCCTGGAAGGGATGAGTTGAGCTTTGAAGGAAGAAGTACAGGTCAAAAGGAACACATTTTAGGTAAAAAGAACAGAGGCAGGAGGTGGAAGGCAGGATGGGAGGGAACAGCTAGTTCTGTCAACCTCTTCTGTTTCATGACTCTAGATTACTTTCCCTTTAGTCTTTTCCTCAGTCTGAATAACCCCACTTTGCATTAGCCTTTCTACATAAAGCCGTGTTTTCTAACCTTTTCCTTGCCTTTGTTGGCTTCATATAAAGGCATTTCATTGGAGTCTCTTTTCAACCATGTATTTTAGTGTCTGTCATTTTGATGGTTACTCCTTTTCCTTGCCTATTAAAACCCACTTGGTCAGCACCTTCTGTTGGTGCAGTTCATACACAAAAACAAATCCCTGCTCTCCAAACTATGAGCAAGTTAGCCTTCCTCTGCTCCCACTCCTTGCAGCAGCCACTTCCCACATGCCACAGCTTGGACAGAGAGACAAGAATTCTATCCTAGGCAAACAGAGGTCAGATGGTGGGAGGAAGTGAGGTTAAGCCTGGGCTGGGCAGCTTATCAGAGCAAATAAGCCATCTCAGCCATGAGAACAGGGCGGGCCTCTCCAGAGCCAAGCCAAAGGTAGAGAATATATAACCAAGGAGACTGGTTTTTTGAGTGAAAGAAATCTGGATTCATTCATTCTGCCATTCCAGATAGGAATCACTGAGCTATTTAGATTCCCAAGCTCAAAGAAAGTTAAACTTCTTTTATACTCTTTCCTGTGCTTCTCTCAGAATGCTTATTTGGATCAAAACCTGATTTATCAAAACTCAAATGAAATATTAGTAACCCCTTAGCATAGGGCCTAACACATACCAGGTGTTTAACAAATCCTGATTTCCTTCCCTTTCTCTTCTCTCCAACTTGAACATTAAGGGCTTTAAAATTATAATTAATTGAAAGAGGAAAGAGCTTAGCCTTTAACTTTTGAAGAGAGATGATCTGCCACTCAGAGCTGCCAATTGCGATAGACAGATAAGCAACAAAGGAGACTCATTTCATTTTCCTACCTGTGAGTTGCCAGGCAAGAGGACAAGTTAATCATTATTATTAATCATAGCCGGGTACCTTTGTGTATTTATTATCTGCTGGGTTTATGATCATCCTCCTTAAACCTGCTAATTTTTCTCATTCTTTATTACTGTCTGTGGTGCCACCTTTCACCCATTTTCTCATGTTAATAAACTTGGGTTTATCTTTGTTTCTTCCTATTGCCCCACTTCACATATCCCATCAGTTCCCAATTCTTGTCAATTCCAGATCCGAGATGTCTCTCTTTTCAGCCTCCTCTTCTCTATTTACACTAACTACAAACTAGGCTAGGCCCCCATTGCCAGCCCTCTATATTATTGTAATACCCTCCTAACAGGTCTTCTGATCTCCAGTCAATTCTTCATACTGCTTATTGAATAATATTTCTTCTTTACAGATTTGATCAGTCAGAGTCAGCTAGGGGCAACTAGATGGTGTAGTGGATAGAATGCTAGACCAGGAGTCAGGACGACCTGAGTTCAAATTCTCCCTAATTCTCTCCACATACTTCCTATGTGATTCTGGGCAAGTCACTTAGTTTCTACTCGCCTCAGTTTCCTCAGACATAAAATGTAGGTGACAATAGCACCTTCCTTCCAGGGTTGTTGGAAGGATCATATAAGATAACTGTAAAATGTTTAGCAAAATGTCTGGCACAGAGTAAGTGCTATGTAAATATTAGTTAATAGTATTTTTTTCTTAACTTGTGTCTGTCTCAGATTCCTCATCAGTATAATATGAATAATAGATAATATTCACCTCCCAGGATTGTTGTATTAAATGAGATATTTGTAAAGTGATTTACAAACCTTAAAATGCTATGTAAATGCTAGCTGCTACTATTATTATTACAGCTAAAAATGTAAAGTGGTTCCCTAGTGGCAAATGCAATCAATCAACTAGCATTTATTAAACCTCTTATTACCAGGCCATCTATAATATGGCATTATCCTACCATTCCAGTTTTGGGTCATTCTGTTGAGTCTGAAGAGTCTTCAGAGGCCATCTAGGCCAATCTGTAGTTGAACAGTAAGGGAGAACCTGCTCCTCCCTGGGGCAGCTCAGGCCATTTTGGGTTAGCTCTATTTGTCAAGGCACTTTTCCTTCATAAAACCGAAATCGAGCTCTTTGTTACTTTCTACCCATTGCTCCTAGTTCTGCCCTCTGGAGACCCTCAGAAGGAGTCTAATCCCTCTAATACAATACAGCCATGGGGCAAACTCCTGAACAGTCAAGGACCTCAGTTGTTTTCATCTATAAAGTGAAGGGGTTGGACAAGATGATCTCAAACGCCCTTTTCACTCTAAAGCCACGGTATGATCCATGGTTCAAAAAACTGGAAAACAGCTCTCATGTGTGCCTCCTCCCATTCCCACCCCAGTCTCCTCTTTTGAAAGCTAAATAGTCCAAGCTTTTCTAGGCTCCCCTGCTTCCTTCTACCAGTTCTCATACCTTGTGATCTCAAGTCTCAATCCTTGTTGTCCTTTTCTGAACACTTTCCAGCTTATCAATGGCCTTCCAAAAATGTAGTGTCCTGAACTGAACATGAACTCCAGATGAGATCTGGCCTGATCAGAGCAGGGGACAGCGGGATTCTGACATCTCTAATCTCAAATTCTGTGCTTCTCTTAATGTCATTTCAAATCATATTAGCTTTACTGGGCTGCCATATCACACTATGAATTCATATTGAATTCGTCTCCCACTAAAACCCACAGAACTTTTTCAGATGAACTGATGTCTAGTCTTGTGTTCCTCCTAGTTATCCCTCCTAGCTTCATGTTATCTGTACATCTCATAAGCATTATATCTATGACTTTATCAAAGTCATTGAAAAACATTTTAATAGCACAGAGTCAAGGACAGAACCCTCGTGCCCTCCACTAGAGACTTCTTTACAAGTTGATATCAAGCCAGTAATGACCATCCTTTGGGTCTGGTTCTCCTCAATTCACTCAACCAAATTTGAACACTCTGCACTCTGAACACACCTTGTTCTCTTATGCTTTACTATGTCTTTCTTCTTCATGCCTTCCTATATAATTGCCACCTTCTTAATTAAGCCTTCCCCGGTGGCCTAGCTGTATCAGATCTTAAATTATATTATAAAGCAGCAATCATCAAAACTACTTGGTGCTGGCTAAGAAAGAGAGTGGTGGATCAGTGGCATAAGTTAGGTATGCAAGACACAACAGTCAATGACTATAGCAATCTACTATTTGATAAACCCTAAGACTACAGCTTCTGGCATAAGAACTCACTATTTAGCAAAAACTGCTGGGAAAACCGGAAAATAGTATGGCAGAAACTAGACATAGGCCAACATCTTATACCCTACACCAAGAAAAAGTCAAAATGGCTATATGATTAAGATATAAAGACTGATACTATAAGAAAACTAGGGGAGTAAGGAATAGTTTACCTGTCAGATCTATGGAGAAGGGAAGAATTCATGGCCAAATAAGGGAGAGAGAACATTATGAAATGCAAAATAGATGATTTTGATTACATTAAGTGAAAAGTTTTTGCACAAACAAAGCCAATGCAACCTAGAAGGGAAGCAGAAATCTGGGAAACAATTTTGACAACCAGTGTCTCTGATAAAGGCTTCATTTCTAAAATATAAAGAGAAGTGAGTCAAATTTATAAGACTACAAGTGATTCCCCAGTTGACAAATAGTCAAAGGATATGAATAGGCAATTTTCAGAGGAAGAGATTAAAGCTATCTATAGTTACATGAAAAAAATGCTCTAAGTCATTATTGACCAGAGAAATGCAAATCAAAATGACTCCGACCTATCACACACCTATCAGATTGGCTAACATGACAAAACAGGAAAATGGTAAATGTTGGAGAAGATATGGGAAAATTGGAACACTAATGCATTGTTGATGGAGTTGTGAATTGATCTGGAAAGTAATTTGGAACTATTCCCAAAGAGCTATAAAATTGTGCATACCTTTTGACCCAGTAATACCACAATACCCCAAAGAAATCATAAAAATAAGAAAAGGACCCACATGTGCAAAAATATTTATAGCAGCTCTTCTTGTGGTGGCCAAGAATTGGAAACTGAAGGGATGTCCATCAATTGGGGAATGGCTGAACAAGTTGTGGTACATGAATGTAATGGAATACTATTGTGCTACAAGAAATGATAAGCAGGTGGACTTCAGAAAAACCTGGAAAGACTTATATGAACTGATGCAGAGTAAAATGAGCAGAACCAGGAGAACATTGTACACAGTAACAGCCACATTGTGCAATGACTTACCTTGACAGACTTAATCCTTCTCAGCAATGCAAGACAACTCCAAAAGACTAACAATGGAAAATGCTGTCTACATCCAGAGAAAGAACTTTGGCGTCAGAATGAAGATAGAAGCATACTATTTGCTCTTCTTTTCTTCTGTTGTTTTGGTTTTTCTTTTTTGTGGTTCCTCCCATTAGTTCTAACTTTTTCCTACATCATGACTAATGTGAAAATATGTTTAGTATGAATGTGTAAGTAGAGCCTACATCAGATTGCATGCCATCTTAGGGAAGGGGTAGGAGAGGATGGGGGAGAAAATTCGAAACCCAAAATTTTATGGAAGTGAATGTTAAAAACTAAAAATAAACAAACTAATTATTTTTAAAAATTAAGCTTTCCCCAATATCTTTGAGAGAAGGTAGTAAGCATTTATTAAGCACCTACTATGTGCCAGGCACTGTGCAAAGCATTAGATAAATATTATTTCATTAGATCTTCACAACAATCTTGGGAAACAGTGTAATATTATCCCCATTTTACAGTTGAGGAAAATGAGGCAAGCAGATGTTAAGTGACTTGCCCAGGATCATACAGCTAGTAAATGTCTTGGGTCAAATTTGAATGCAGGTCTTCCTAATTCCAGAGCTAGCCTTCTACACACTGTGCCATCTAGATGCTTCAAACCAGTTAAGACCTTGCCACAGCACTTTATTTTATAAATCAGTAATTACACCTGTAATACTTCAAGGCTCTAGACTTACCCTACTTAACACCTGTAGGTCAGGTCCTCAGAGCTCAGCCACTATGTCCCTCCAAAGGGTTCTAGGGGTCAATCCTGAAAGGTGAAGGAAAGGATGTCTTTCTTTAGTACTATCAAACATAAGCCCATCCAATATGTTCCCTCTTCCAATAGCAATCATCTAGTTAGTAACTTCTCAATATCACCTAACCAGTGATTAGTACCCTAACATCATTTTGACTACTTGCCTTTTCCTCAATATAAATTAGTCTATTAACATCAATGAGCTTTTATACAGGGATATTTACTGAGAAGATATAGCAGCCCCAAAGTGCAAAAATATCCCCCTAAACCAAGACACACTCTCCCCTCTACTCTTCAGTTCCCATGGAGAGTGGGTTCAACCTTGAAAAGGTTACTAGGAAACATACCTTTCACCAGGGTCCAACATAGTTAGGGGAC
Source organism: Trichosurus vulpecula (assembly GCF_011100635.1). NCBI lineage: Eukaryota > Metazoa > Chordata > Mammalia > Diprotodontia > Phalangeridae > Trichosurus > Trichosurus vulpecula. Next base: position 334,821,433 of record NC_050575.1, on the reverse strand, counting down.
AAATCGCTCCCTTGTTGGTTTGGCATGGTATCTTGGCAGCCAGGTCCATTCACTGCCAGATTAAATCAATCAAGTCACTCCCTAGGCCTCTTACCGGCCCAAGAACTGGGCTCAAGGCACTGAAGCTATTGCAGTCTCTGCTGTGGACTCATGTCACTGGACCAGTGGCTCTTCTGACCTTTTAAAGCTCCCATGGTCATAGCCTGTTCTGTCCCATTTCTAATATTGTTTCACAGAATTTCATCCTCCTTGCTTGAAAGTCACTGAGGGTGGGGAGGAAGGGAGAATATGAGTGAAAAAGAGAGAAGAGAGAGGGGGAGGGAGAGGGAGACATAGAGGGGGAGAGAGAGAAAATAACTACTATAAAGAAAAAAGGGAATGATTTCAAGAAGAAACACCTAAATATGAGTGAGTGAGGAGGCCTGAATTGAATTTGTTTACTATAAAAGGGCTACCCACATTGAACTGTGGTAGGTCTAGACGAAACAATGGTTAGGTGAAAGTGGAAGTAGTGACCCCTCCAAAAACCAAGTGTTGAAGTCTGGCTTGATCCTTTGAGTAAATAAATCCTCTACTGGGGAAGTGGGGTACTTTTGTGAAAGGTATTAACAACTCAAAAGATCACAAAAACTGGACTCTTCACTCATTGGGCAGGAACAACATTCCTCTCCAGGTATTGCTAACACTACAGCTGTTAGCAATAAACTGCTAAAGAAAATAAGACCCAAAGGCCCATAAATGATTGAGATAATTTCCTATATCAAACTATTTTCATAAAGATAATGACTTTCGACTTGAATGGTAGTTTTAATCATACAACTTTTAGATAGCTTTGTTCTATTTATATAGTGGCCATTGATTGTTATGGATGTATTCTTTATGAACACTTTCTGTAAATATATATATATATATATATACATATGTATGTATATATACATACATATACATATATTTCAATGACTTGCTGAGTTAAATAGTGAACCATAGCAAAACCCACAAACTTCAATAGAAATGATGAATCTTCACGCAGAGCATCTGAGGACTATGTGATAATCTACACTTAATCATTTCCAAAAAATTTTTTTAAAAATATACATGCATACCAAATGCCTTTTTTTAATGATTTGCAACATCTGTTTTATGACTGGAAATTTTTTTGTACAAGATACTCCAATAAATGTTTTTATTTTTAAAAATAAATAAACTCCCTAAAACGGCAGAGAAATGGAACCATGTAGACCTGAAGGGTCATTGTATAGCCTTAAAGTAGGGAACAGCTAAGTGGCACAGTGGGGTCACAAAGAGTTGGTTGGACAGGGCTGCACCAACTGAACAATAAAGGCTTAAGCTAAATATTATGACAGGGTGTGACACTTAGCTAGATTGGTCTTCAAGAAGATGACAAAATAATAATTAACAAGTATCCATTGAATTCTTACTGTATGCTAAGACACTGAGATATAAAGAGGTATAAGGCATGGTCCCTGACCACAAGAAGCTTAAAATCTAATTGGAGAGACCAGATACACACATAAAAAGATACTTAATAATGCAAAGTAGCATAGAATAAACATTAAATTAGCAACATAAACAGTAAGTACTAATGGATTTGAAAGAGATAAGTGTGGGCTGGCCATTGTGACTACAGAAGGATTCACCAAAATGAGATCATCAGTATACAAAATAGTCTTCATGTAGTTGCATATTTTTATGATACTGGCTAGAGACAAACAGATACCCTAAGACGATCTTGACTGAGAATGCAAAGAATCACACAGTTTTTTTAAATTTCTATAAACATTAACTTAATTGTTGGTACCCTAAGCATGAAGTATCTAATAATCATTAAATTGACATACCGCAGAAAGAACTGAATCTTATCACCATCTTTATTATTACTTCATAGTGAAATTATCTTGTTCTTAATTGAAATTTCTTGATTTTAAAATCTTTTAACAGTTATTTGTGGACCTTATAAGAATTGGTTTTTTGGAGCTCATGTCTTAGTTAAACCCTAAAGTAGGTTTCAAGGTAATGGAGCTTTGAAATGGAATGTTTAAGACTAATAATCATACTCAATGCTTCTCATATCATAGTCCATCCAAGTAGAGGTTGAGACACTCCTTATTTTTTGAAGTGAAGTTTTCATTTTTTTAAAAAAAAATTTTTAATCCATAGCACTTAGAAATAAGTTACATGGAACTCCTTACCTCCCAAGCTAGCTCATTCCACTGAACTACTCTTATTTTCTTATGTTGAAACCAATCAACCTTGTTTAAAAGTTATTTGTTGATCCTAGCTCTGACCTCTGGGATCACAAAAAGTATGTCTAATCCCTATTAATATGTAGTTAGAAGGTACTTCCTTAATTTAATAAAAAGATACTTTTAACACCAAAACTATAAACTTCAACAATTTCATATAACAAAGAGCTCTGCCCATAAACTTAGTCTCCGACAGAACTCTAATGTAAATAAGATTATAGGTAAGAGAAAAATTCAGCAGTAAATTCCACAAGTTTCTCATTTTTGAGAAAATAAACCTGGAAACTTGCAATAGTATACCTGAAGAATTCCATAGTGAGAAAAATATATCCAATCCTGAAGACTCTGTGTACTTATTTTAAACTCCATTCCTAAGATGTACCTCTACCACCCAAACCATACCTTTCTGCCTAGCAAAGCAGCATTTAAATGTTGTTTTACACTAGATAAAGTTTACTGACATAAAAACATAAAAAATGCAGAGCAGACTATTGTCAGGGGCTTGAAGAGTTCCCTAAAGTTCCTACTAGTTCTAACAGACCATACCATTTACTAAAAATTATCTGAAGGAAAATGATCAAAATTCTATCATTATAACATAAAAATATAAAATTGTACACAGTCCTGTGTTAGGCATTGACAAAAAGATACGTATACATATAATCCTGATCTAGTGGAGTCTATAAACCCAGACAGCCCTGATATGGTTCCGTGTGTGTGCATGTGTGAACAAAGAACAGAATAACAACATAAAACATATGAATGGGAAGCAAAGCATTACTATGCAGAACACTACGCAAATTCCAATGTCACAATAAAGAAGGACTAATTTGTTTCTGGGGATATACAATTTAGATTTATTCAAAGTTACTATTAATCCTTAGGCTGTTTTTCTCAACTAGGATACATAGAATATTTTTAGAGCTCCCTCAGCTGTTCAAGAGGTGGAACTACCAAAAAACATGTTCCATTATGTTGAATTCTCCATCTGGAGGAATTTCAGATACTCCTTCCTGAGATCTGAGGATGGAAATGATGTCATTGGACAATTTGCAAAAGCCGTTCTGGATACACACAACCGCCAGTTCTTGCCACTCCTCTAAGGAACAGAATGGATCGGTTGTCATAAGTCGTTCTGTTGCCTCTGAGAGGGAAGAAACCAAAAATCAACAATGGTAGTTTATACAGTATTTGTCCATTATTCAGTATCACCTGCACTTATTTTAAAAATTCTATTCTGCACCCACCAACTCCCTGCCCTCACAGCCCAGTCCAAGCTGTGTGTCTTGGATTGGCAAGAAGTCTTTAGGACCACAAAGGGAATAAAGGAGAAAACCAGGACAAAGATCCAGGCTCACTTTATTCATGTTGCCTGCAGTTTGCCACTGTCAGTGCCAAACAGCTATCTGGAACCCTATAGTTCTAGTTTCAGCAAACCCATAATCCTTAATTTGAGAAATATTTCTTTAAACTAATAATCCTAACTCTGAATATAATGATGGGGCTTTCTAAGTAATTTTTTTTCCTGAAAGAAGCAAACACAAAAGAGTTTCGCTTGCTAGAGATGTGAATGATGTTCATTTAATCATGAAAATTAAATTGTTTCTCTTGTCAGCATGTACCATCTAAGTATTTGAGGGGTTCTTTTCTCCTGGACCACCAAATATATCACGTTTTCCTTCTTGCATCACAACTTCTGTACAGGCACTAGAATACTACTATCCTTAAAAAATATATTCTATTAAAATGTTCTTTCTATACCCAACACCTCTGTGTGTGTGCAAAGAACAGTAATTTCAAGGTAGAAAAATCAACCATAAATATTGTTGCCAAAAATTTCTAATCTTCATGGTTGCTCTACCTACTGATTCCTTTCCTGCTGCCTACAAACACACCCAAGTCTTCCTCATCCTTAAAAAAACAACAACAACAACAAAAAACCCCTTAGTAGATCCTAGAATTCCCATTACATAACATCCTATGTCTTCTTCCTTTCTCAGTTAAACTCCCTGGGGAGGGGAGGGAAGAAAACATGTATATTTGGTTCCTAAAGTTACTGATGATATCTTCATTGTCAAGGCTAATGGTCTTTTCTTAGAACTCATCCTTCTGGCCCTCTCTGAAGCATTAACCATCCTCTCCTCTCGTATGCTCTCTCCTTTCTGGATTTTCTTTACACTGCTGCTCAGGAGTCAGAGAACATGGGTTCAAATTCCACCTTTGATGCTTGTGACCTGTGACCATGGGTAAGTCACTAAATGTCCCTGGGCCTCAGTTTCCTCATCTGTAAAATGAGGGAGTTCAACTAGCTGGCCTCTAAGGTCCCTTCCAACTCTATGCTTCTATGATCCTGTCTGACAGCTCCTTCTCAGTCTCTTTTGTTTGATCTTCATATGTCATACCTACTAACTTTGGATATCTCCCAAGGCTCCATCTTGAGCTCTTCTCTTTTCTCTCTATATCCTCTCACTTGGTGATCTCATCAGCTCTCATGGGTTCAATTATCATCTCTATGCAAATGACTCCCAGATGTATATATCTTTTCTGTCCCTCTGCTGACCATATTTCCAACTGTCCACTAGATATTTTGAACTGGATGTCCAACAGATATCTCAAAATTAACGTGTATAAAATAATTCATTTTCTTTTTCCCAGAACCCACCCCTCTCTTCTAAAGTTCTCTATTATTGCTGAAAGCACCACCACCCTTCCGGTCATCCAGGTTCACAACTTCTGTGTCATCTATGACTTCCCACTCTCACTTCATATATCTAATCAGTTGCCACATTTTATTTGACCACACCTAGTTAAAGTCACTGAGATGACATATAGCAGGTGCTTAACAAATGCTTCTTGACTGATTAAAATAATTTTCATAAACTTTATTGCCTTATGATCATGCTTTCTTTGACTTCACAAATTAATCTTTTTATATTTTATTTTTTCCAATTACATGTATAAGTGCTTAACATTCTTTTTTTAAAAAATTTGAGTTCCAAATTCTCTTCTTTCCTCTCTTCCCTCCCCCTTCACTGAGAAGCTAAGTAATTTGATATAGGTTATGAATGTGCAGTCATGGAGAACATATTCCCATACTAAGTCATGCTATGAAAAAAAACACAGACTCTCCAAAAGAAAGGATGCTTCAATCTGCATTCAGATTCTATCATTTCTTTCTCTGGAGGGGATAGCATTTGTCATCATGAGTCCTTCAGAACTGTCTTAGATCATTGTACTGCTGAGAATAGCCAAGTCATTCATGGTTGATCATCATACAATATTGCTGTTACTGTATACTGTGTTTTCCTGGTTCTGCTCACTTCACTTTGCATCAGTTCATTTAAGTCTTTCCAGATTTATCTAAAAGCATCCTGCTCATCATTTTTATAGCACAAAAATATTCCATCACAATCATATACCACAATTTGTTCAGCCATTCCCCAATTAATGGGCATCCCCTCAATTTCCAATTCTTTGCCACCACAAAAAGAGCTACTATAAATATTTTTGTACATATAGCATTTTCCTTTTTTCCCCCTTTTCCTTTCCTTTTTAAAAAAATTTCTCTGGGATATAGACCTAGTAGTGGCATTGCTTACTGGGTCAAAAAGTATACACAGTTTTATAGCCTTTTGCACATAGTTACAAATTGTTCTCCAGAATGGCTGGATCAGTTCACAATTTCACCAACAGTGTATTAGTGTCTCAATTTTCCTATAATCCCTCCAACATTTGTAAGTTTCCTTTTCTGTCCTATTAGCCAATCCATTAGGCATAAGGTTGTACCTCAGCATTGTTTTGGGGTTGGGGGGGTTGGTGAGGCAAGTTAAGTGACTTGCCCAGCGTCACACAGCTAGTAAGTGTCAAGTGTCTGAGACTGGATTTTAACTCAGGTCCTCCTAACTCCAAGGCTGGTGCTCTAGTCACTGCACCATCCAGCTACCCCTCACTCAACATTGTTTTAATTTGCATTTCTCTAATCAATAGTGAGTGAGAACATTGCTTCATGTGACTATAGATAATTTTGATTTCTTCATCTGAAAACTGCCTGTTCACATCCTCTGACCATTTATCAACTGTGGAATGACTTGCATTCTTATAAATTTGATCAGTTCTCTATATATTTGAGAAGTAAGTCTTTTATCAAAGATACTTGCTGTAAAATTTTTTCCCCAATTTCCTGTTTTCCCTCTAATCTTGGCTGCGTTGGTTTTGTTATTCACAAACTAATCTTAAATAATTTTAATTGTTAACATCTTAGTAAGATCAAGATAGTATTTGTTTTTGTTTCCCAATATTCATTCACCCACATAATGCTTAATATCCTATTGGGCAGAAATCCTATGTGTAATGTGCATAAATTTGCATAGGGACCACAATGCGAAGAATATATTGCTTATATAGCAGAACAGAAATAACACCATGGAAATGATGAATGTATATATTTACTTCCTTTTCTTCTGCCTTATGCTTGCTGAAGTTTCTAATTTCATCTTACTTCTCTGATGACTTCCCTAAGGAAAATGTGTGTCAGATCTAGTTAAAGTCACTGAGATGGCAACTTCTTCATTTAGAGTTTTCTATAAGTTAAATCATATCAACAGAGGCTATGAGTGGTTCAGGTCTATGTTAACTAACATTTAGGAGTCTTGTTTCTCCACATAGTTGTCAATGAACTAACTTATGACCAGTAAGTTTATTTTCTCAGAATAACTCCCACCATTCCTTCACTAAGAACATTTTGCTAAACTTACCCTTCCCATTTTTATCTAGTTCTTGAAGCAGACTTAAGCCAGCCTTTTTCATTCCAATGGAGAAGAAATGAAGTACAATAAGACAGTAAGACAGAGATGGTGATTTTCCCTTCCATTCACCAGTAAGACAATTAATTAATTCAACTTGAGGACATATTTTTATTATGTCCATAAGATCATCTGAAAGCAAAAATAAAAAAGGTATTCACACATAATAATGTAGTAAACAATACAGAAATCTATGGTTTTAAAGATTTAAATATTATAAAGGTAGAATGCAAGAAATACATTTTTAGCAGATAAATTCAGTCTTTTCTATGTTCTATACATATCGAATATCTTGTTATTTGCTCCTCAATTATTAGAGATAATGATTGAGAAAAATATCAGGACAAGATCAAAAAAGCTAACAAAGAAGATAGTATTATGACATATAATATGACTCCCCTTCTTAGCATATCCTCTTTCTCTCACTCCCACTCAGGGTATAACCCCATTCTTGTCTAGCCTCAAACTTAACCATTTACTATCTCCTTCTCAAACCAATCTAGATATGAAATTACTACCATTATTATAAAAAATAAAAACTCTCACTATAGGTCATATATAGAAATAGAGAAGATTTTTAGTAAAAATTATTATCATGACTGGTAATACAATGTAATTAGAAAGAGCCCTGGACTAGAAGTCAAGGAGACTGGATTCTCATCCTCTTATTTGTGAAATGCTATTATTTTGTGGGCTTCACAGATATTTTCTCCATTTATAAGAAGGAAATTGAGTCAATGATTTTCTCATGGTCACACAATTAGTCATAAATTGTCATAAGTTGTTCCCATGTATGCTTCAAATACAGTTATCTTCAGGCTCCAAGTCCTGTATTCTTTCCATTTTAACAGATATTCTTAAGCTAGGATCCGTGAACTAGTTTTTCAATAGCTTTATCTGTATATGACTGATTTCATCTGTACTTTGCCTCTTAACACTTCAAAGCATTTGTGATTTCACTGATATGGGTATTTCCTCTATCAGTGCAGATTGCTACCCTTTCATGACTTCTAATCAGGTAATATTTTTTACCATGTCCATCCATATATCCTTCACAGAAGATCTACCCAAAATGCTAGAGGTCTTCTTTTTAGGACTTTTTCCATTTTGTGAACAAGAGTGGAACCTTCAGGCTGTTACCCCTTGCTCTTGCTGCATAACCAGCACAATTCATTTACTTGTCATACATTTCTTTCATAATATTTCCTATACTAGTTCTTGTGTAGAGGCCACTACTAAAAACATGCTATACCTAACTTGCACCCTACCATGTCAAATCCCACCTTCTGCATTATGCCTTTTATGGTCTTCCTAGCAGCCCCTCTGAGATTACCTTTCTCTATTCCATCTATATCTTATATGTACCTAGTTATTTACATATTGTCTCCATCGGAATGGGAGCTCCTTGAGGGCAGGAACTGATGCTTTTGCCTTTCTTTGTATCCCTAGGGCTTAGGAGTGCCTAACACATAGGAAGAGCTTAATAAATGTTTGTTGAATGACTAACTTTCCATGTATTTCTCTATTGACTGTTAGGTTCCCAGTGACTACAATGTTCTAAAATTTTTAATTGTATAACATTGCTGGGGGTAGGGGGGAAATGGGCTAAAAATATGGGTCTTTGCAACTGGAAGTAGGATTGAAATTATTAAAAGTACTGCAATTTCTCAGTTGCCATCCAGTTTCTTCTCTTCCTCGTATTCAACTCTGGACCTAATCACTGTCTATATTCAGTGCTTGACACAGATGTATGTACAAATTCAGTAGGTAATAGACATTTTTCATTCATTTAACTTTTTGTGTATGAATCATTAGGCCAATATTTTCTAATTTTAAGAGGTGAAGGAGCTTATCCTCATGTTCTCTTTGGGCATTCAAGAAAACATTAGTCATATTCTGTTTGGGAACTTATCTCCCAGGAACCTTTGCAAAGTTCATCAGTGTTGAGAGGCAATGTGGCAAATGAAATGCTAGACTTGGAATCAAAAGACCTAAGATTCAAATCCCATCTCTAATACTTACCCTGAGCAAGTCTACTTCCAGTTTTATGGGAGAAGGTTATAGGATAAGGATCAGAAAAAGAAAGAGGGACTTGAGCAAAAGAAGAAGAAAATTGCATAGGTAAGTTGGGTAGGTTTGGACTAGCGAAAAGGTCAGATCTCAGATTTGGGAAAGAGGTATTTCACAAAATTTGGGAGAAATTGAGGAAAATATGAAGAACAACCTCCCTAGGTCCAGATATTGGTCTAGATTCCACTTCTGAGTTGTAAAAGAAACCGGGCCAAGGACAATTAAAGAGGATATAAAAGGATGAAGGGGGATTAACACCAAGGAGGACTGAATAAGTGAACCGTCAGAGCTAGATTAAGAAAGAGAAGGAGAAGGTAGCTGGACAGACAGGCAAAGTAAGTAAAAAAAGGTAAGTGGAATAATTAGAGGGTTAAGCAAATTGGTAAGAGTGGTGGGTGAGGCAAACTGGTGAAATCGGTGAAAAGGACTAGAAGCAGGTGCAAAGGGGAGGTGAGTATGGTAATGGCTGTGGAGTTGTGGTAAGCTTGTTGTTGGTAAGGAATTTGAAGGAGACTGTAAAAAAGATTTAACCAAGATTGGTTGAGGTATAAACATCCACAAGAAGTTTCAAATAACAAATTGGAAAATCTAAACTATTACGGAAGTAGAGGAAATTGGGTAGTGACAACACAATTGCACATCTTGTTTGTATTTCTGTCACAGTCAAGTATCTGTGCTCCAACTGTTAATTTCTTTCCTTGATGAAAATGCAAAGAGAGTTGAAGAATACCTCTCCACATTCCTAATTATTAGGGGGACATGAAGGGTTTCTAAAGGAAGTATAATTAAGGATGCAATGAAGAGGGAAAATGTGTCCATAAATGCTGTGTAGATATCATCTTTTACTTTGTCCTCCTAAGATTGATACAATAGAGTCTCAGAAGTGATTGAGAGATCGTCTGCTGAAGGGCAGAAGAAGAAAAGAGGAACAGTAGTAGTAGTAGCGGTAGCAGTAGTAACAGTAGTAGCATCAGTAGTAGTAGTAGTAGTAGTAGTAGTAATAGCAGTAGTAGCAGTAGTAGTAGTAGTAGTAGTAGTAGTAGTAGTAGGAATAGGAGGCGTACTGAGGTAGCTGTTTGTTGACCTGATAATAACAATAAAGAAGTCCGTTATCTTCCTGGAGCACGTATTTAAGATATAACACAGAATCTTACAAATCTTATCAAAATGGATGACAACATCCTCCTTCTGGGGATTCATGTGAATACAAATGACACATCTAGAACAAATCTAAAAAAATTTTTTCGGTGATTATGAAGTCATGGGCAAGAAATTTTTCTCATTGTTGGCCAATGAAGGCAAGGGATAAAGAAGAAAACATTAATTTGGGAAATGAATAACTGGATAATAAATAGTGCCAGAGGGTAGGATTTTGATTTCTGGATCACAGTTTACAATACAAGATTGACAAATTCCTGGCCAGAGATGGAATACACCTAACAAAGGTTGGCAAGAATGTATTTGCCAAAAAAAATTTAATAAAAAGAATATATTCACCAGGTGTTTTGCTCATTTAATCAAAAGTACTTTAAACTAAAAAGGATGGAAGGAAAGGAGAAAAGACTCTTTATGTATATTCTCTAAGTTAGATACCATAGAAGAATGAAGACTAGCAGTAGAGATTCACAGGAGACAAAAATCTAGCCTGTAACGAAACCCATGGCCTCGAATGCCTACGTATCTTTTCTCATTCCACATTCTCCTTGACCTTTCTGCAGCCTTCAACACCGTTGATTACTCTCTCCTGGCTCTCATTCTACTTATTTGGCCACTCCTTCTGTCACCTCTCTGGAGGAGACTACTTACTTCTCACCTGGTGATCTCATGAGTTTCCATGGATTTTCATCTCTATATAGTCTATATATCATCTCTATATATTCTCAAATCTACCTACGCTTCTCCATTCCCTCTGCTGACTTCTAATCTCACATTTCCAACTGCCTTCCAGCTTGTCCAGTAGATATCTTAAATTCAATATGTTCAAAACCAAACTCACTATTTTTACCCCAAAGTCCCCCCTACCTTCCCTATCACTGTAGAGGGCAACATCATCCTCCCCATCCTGTAGGCTCACAACCTAAAAGTAATCTTGGATTCTTCACTCTCTCTCACTGGCCCCCATATCCAATTTGCTGCCAAGACCCGTTGATTTCACCTTTGCAACATTTCTCAAATATGCCCTCTTCTCTCCTCAGACAGTGCCACCATTCTAGTGTAGGCCTTCATCACTTCACGCATGAATTATCACAATAACCTGTCGGTGGGTCTGCCTGACTCAAGTCATTCCCCACTCCAATCTACCATCCATTCAGCCAGCCACTAAAGTGATTTTCCTAAAGCAGAGATCTCACCATGTCAGACACACACACACACACACACACACACACACACACACACACACAATTCAACAAACTACAGTGGCTCCCTATTGGCCTCTAAATCAAATATAAATGCTCCGTTTGGCAGTCAAGGCCCTTCATAGTCTAGCCCCCTCCTACATTTCCAGTCTTCTTACACTTTATAGCCCCCTAAAATTCTTCAGTCCAGTGACTCACTTCCTGGATATTTCATGAACAAGTCGCTCCATTTTTAGCTCTGCCTAATGACATCCCGGGCTTCTTTTAAGTCCCAATTAAAATTTCATCTTTTATTAGAAGCTTTCCCCAATTCCTCTAAATTCTTGTTCCTTCCCTCTGTTAATTATTTCCTATTTATCCTGCATCATTTGCTTTGCATATATTTGTTTATATGTTGTTTCCCCATTGGACTGTAAGCTCCTTAAGGGCAGGGACCATCTTTTGCCTCTTTTGCCATCCCCAATGCTTAGCATAGTGTCTGGCAAACAGTAGGTACTTAAAAATGTTTATTGGTTAATTGATGTACAATGCATAAAATTTAAACCAACAAGAGGAAATAGAGGTCTTAAAACAAAGGGGAAAATTTGACTTCATAGGTATCACTGAGACTTGAAATGAAACCCATCATTGTATTATAGCTCTGTGTGGGTATACCTTATTCAAAAGAAATAGCAAAAATAAAAGGGAGCAAGATAGCTTTATATATTAAGATATATTCCCACACATAATTGAGAAATATAGATAGATAGATAGATAGATAGATAGATAGATAGATAGATAATTAATAAAAGACATACTCCTGTGAGGAAATCCAAGAATTGGAAGGGGAAGCATGATGGAGAATATTTCAGTGAAAGTCAAAGGAGGGAGAAAAATAAATGATTTTGTCATTGGGTTAAACAGAAAGAGAAGAGAAATGAGAAGTTTGGAAAACAGATCACAAGCCCACTACAGAAGTGTGATATAGCAGTCATGAGGGACTCTGATTATCTAGGCATCTAGATAGACACCTTTCTAACAAAAGCAAGTTCTTGACTTGCCTCAGAGATAAGTTTATCCTTTAAAAGGTGGAAGAAGCAAGAAGAGGGAAACTATATTCTGGATCTGATTCTCAATAACAAGAAGGAACTGATTACTGGGATGAAAATGATAGGAATTTATTAAGGAAATGATCACTCCATCTTAGATAGCTAGAATGTCATGTACTAAAATTCTACAGGGGAAGTCAGCAGAGGAGACATAGGACATACTGAAGAACTAAATTCTGAAGACACAAAAACAAATAATTAGAATAAGCAGGAAAAATGGAATTTGACTAGTGACCAATATAGATGTACAGAGAATTCATCAACCACCTCAGACTTTAAAAAGAAATATACAGAAAAATTAAATAAGATTGTGAGCTAGTCCTGTAAAAATGGTGTGAGGAATAGTAAAGCTTACAATGAGTTGAGTCTAGAAAGGGAGGCTAAGAACACCCCCAAAAAGGGCATTTTTAATTGTATTGGGAGAGAAAGGAGTTCAGAGAAGGGACAGGACTTTTGCTTTGGGTAGATGGGGCAATGATAACCGATGCCGGAGAGAAGAAACATGTACCATTTTTTTTGTTTCTGTTTTCTCTGCAAAGAAGAAAGATAATCACAAAGGAAACAGCAAAACAAAAATCACTTCCTGGTTGTTGACACTCAAGATAAATAAGGGGAGACCTGCCCTTGACGAATTCAAGTCATTTGGCCCAGATGAACTACATTCTTGGTCTTGAAAGAATTGGCAGATGAGATGTATTTGAAAATGCTGCAGAAAACAGGAGAAATATCACAATATTGGAGAAGGTCAAATGTTGATTGTTTTTTTAAGAGGGAAGAGAATAGAGTCTGCAAACTTAACACTAATAAACATGACTTCAATTCCTGAGAACATTCTGGAACAGATCATTAAAGAAATAGAAAGGAAAGCAGTGATTAGAAAGAGCCTGTGCCAGACTAACCTCATATTCTTTTTTGACAGGATTACCAAACCAAGTAGGTGGAATTCAATAGGGATAAATGTAGTCTTGCACTTAGTAACAAAAAAAAAATTAAATTCACAAATACAAGATGAGGAGAGCATGATTAGGCAGCAGTTGTTCCTAAAAAGATACGAGAGCTTTAGTTTATCTTCAAGCTCAAGATGAGTTTTCAGTGTTATATTGCAGTTAGAAAAGCTAATGCAATCTTGGGCTGCTTTAGAAGGGTCAGAGCTCCCAGGAATAGAGAAGTGACAGTTCCACTGCCCTTGTCAGCCATCATCTGGAGGACTGTGTTCACTTTCAGACACCATGATTTAAGGATGGAGGCAAACAGGAGAGTGTCCAGAGGGGAAACTAGGATTGTGAAGAGCCTTCAAGAGTCCATGATATGGGAATAAGTTGAAGAAACTGGGCATGTTTAACTCAGACTAAAGAATCCTTGGGAGAGAAGAAAATGCATGTTAACTGTCCTCAAGTAACTGAAGTGCCATGATGTAGAGGAGGAATTAAACTTGTTAACTGGCCCCAGAAGGATAAACAAGGAGCCATGGGTGGATAATCATGTGTCAAGTATATGAGTTGTTGTATATGGGGTGGACTAAGCGGCCACGGAATTTCTTTGCAATGATTCCAATTCTGTAACTTTATGAAGTCATTTAGCCTCTGTTGGTCTCAATTTCCTCATCTGTAAGACAAGGGAGGTTGGCCTAGATGGTGTCTAAGGTCCTTTCCAGTTCTAAATCTATCATGTTATGATGCTATAATTCAAGCACACCTAGTTGGAAAAGAAGGGAATTTCAATGTGGGAATCTGGGGGGCAGACCACTAGCCTTCTGATAATGAACTAGTCTAAACTTAGGTAAGATAGACTCAAACAACAGGCATAAGAATACAACATCAAGCAAGTACTAAAGGTGTCTCCAACTAGGACCTGAGAACAAACATGGCCACAAGGGATAGTGTTCTGGCTTTGAAGTCACAGGATCTGTATTCAAATCCTGCTTCTGCCACTAATTCCTTGTACGACCACTCCAAATTTGTTTCCTTATCTGTAAATGGAGAGGGTTATACTAGATGGTTATTAAATCCTTCTCAGCTCTAAATCTATGATCCTATGATTGATCCTATGAGAGCTTGGGCTCTGGTGCTATAGCATTCTAGAACCCAAGATCATCACCACTTAAGAATGAGGAGTCAGAAAATTGCTTTACTAGATGAAGCATATTCATTAAGATTTATTTTTAATTATGCCCTTAAAAGACTAACTTATTGCCGTATTATTAGTAGTATTAATGGATGCTGATTTATGCACAATAGACATTCACTGATCAGAAAAATAAATGTATTCCAATTTAATTCCAATTTAATGTTTGAATTATTATGTACACTTAAAATTCAGTCTATAAATTGAATCCAAAATATCATCTGTTGTCTTATAATTATAACCCCTGAAATAAAGATTATGAATGAAAACTGATGAAGTGTTTTCTGTTTACCATGAGAAAAGTCTTTGAATTGTTGTATATATTCCATGGCTCCATAAATCTGACCTTGTTTACATAGGCAAAGAACAGCTTTCTTATGCAGACCACATTCAGTATAGATAATCTGGGCTAAAGCCAGGCACTTGGACTTGTTGTGTGGATTCTGTTCCCCATATTGGCAAATTACATCCCCAGCTTTTTCAGAAAATGTTATTCTAGGAAAAGACATCAGTAAAACTTATATTAGAGGCTTGCTGGTAAATACATGAAACTCTGAAATATTTTACAATCCTGTGAAATAAAACCTGATTTTTTTAACCTGATTTTGTGTAGCATTTAAGTTTTCTTTGACAATACGGAACCAATAAACACAATTACTTTGTATCTGCTCTTAAGTATTCTTGAGATTTAAGCTAATACATCCCCATCTGGTTTGTGATGGTGGGGGTTTTTTGTTTGTTTGTTTGTTTTTAAGTGGGGAAGGAGATGTTTACTTTCATAAAGATGTTGGAAAGTTAAAACTTGCAAAAAAAATTAAAACCTTACTTTTTCTGGTAAGATTTCAACTACCTGGCAAAAAAGGAACGCACATACAATGGGAAATCTTTCATAGTTTGGGACTTTTCATTAGGCTTTGTTGCCATCTATAAAGCAGGCACTTAATAAATATTGGTTGATGATAATGGGAAGTTGGTGGATTTTGTTAGCTTTTCCCACCAGTCTAGTTTTTATTACATCTAACAAGATTTTCCTTGTTTATTATAAGAACTGAACAGACAATAGCAAAAGCAATAAGGTAATATGAGAATAAGGACAGTGAACTAAAATGGGACTTGAGAACTGTGTTTAACACCCAGTTCTTCCTCTGATTTGGCACTGTGACCTTAACCCGATACTTCTATTATTACATCAAAATTTACAAGTAAAAATTAATTACCACCAGGATGCTGAAAGTATCATCAGTAAGATACTGTCAAGAACAATGAGCTAACAAGAAAGGAAAAAAGTATTGTTTAAACAATCTGCTAGAGATAAAGAAGCAGCATAAAAATGGCCATTTCTTTGTCCACCTGAGTGGATTTGTTTTGTAAGACAGTTAACATGGGTTTTTATTTAATGTCATATGATTTTAAAGGAGTTGTTTTATGAAGAGTAAGTGAATAATTATAGCAATTTTATCTTTATACTTGTTAGTCAAATAAACACTTGGTTTTAGAATTAATGCATCAAATTTCAAAAGATATTAACTCTAATTCCTAGTTTTCTATAAATTATACTCTAATAACAATTTATCTATAACTGCAAGGAGTGCATATACAATATCAGCATCTGTAGATAAGTTGACATTATCCAAGAACTAGATATAGTTCTTAAAGTAGGCAGAACAAGAGAATCACGGTTTGTGCTCCAGTAACAACCTTCAAGTCTCCAAATCTCAATCCTAGGTTACTCTACTGTCTTGCCTTCTCTATTTCTACTCTCTTCCTATTGAATGCTTCTGGAGGAATTCAAGTAATAATGTTAACTAGGCCCATTACAAATTTACATTATCTAATTTCAACTGCTTCTCCCCAAGTTAGCTATTCCAAACCTTCTCCGTCTTCAAGCTCCATAAACAATTTTTAACCTCTTGCCTCTTAGCAGACCTAAAATCCTACTTTAATGACTAAAGCTGTCCACCACAAATTCCATCTTTTCTCCTGTGCCACACCTAAAACCTCCTTACCATGGTCCCCATCATTTTCTTTGTTCCAGTCTCTTGCCAAAAGCACAATGACTCTTCTTATGCCCTCAATCCCAATCCTGTCTGACTCCTCACTAAATCAAAATCATACAACCTACAAGTGCCCAGCCTTTCTTCGAAGACCTCTGCCAGAGAGGTTGCGGGGGAGACTCCTCCCTTCTAAGGCAACCCACTCATTCCTGATAGCTCTGTTAGGGAGTCTTCTCTTATATTAAGCCTAAATTTGTCTCTTTTCAAGTTTTACCCTTACTCCTTCTTCTTGATTTTTGCAGTATTTGGAACTACTGACCACCTTTCTGCCTGGATTCTCACGAACCCTAATTGGAGGTATCTCCCACAGTTATGTCTTGGGCCATGCCTCTTTTATATGACGGTCCTTCAAATACTTGAAGACAGCAATCATGTTCAATCCTTAAGACCACCCTCAGTCTTCTCTTCTCTAGGCTATCCATTCTCACTCTCTTCAATTAATCCTCAAATGGCATGAACTAGAAGCCCTTCATTGTAGTTTTCCTCCTCTGGACTTTCTCTTTAGCTAATTAACCTCCATTCTATGATATGGTCCCCAGGTTTGAACATAAGTCTTCACCTCTGGTCTGATCAGATGTATTCTAATACAGCATCATACCCCTAATCCTAAAACACAATTCCTCTCTGAAGAAAGAGGCAGCCAGTAGCACAGTAGATGGAGTACTGGACTTGGAGTCAGGAAGAACTGGTTCAAATCTGTCCACAGACACTTGCTGTGAGTTACCCTAGACATGTCACTTACCCTCTGTCTGCCTCAGTTTCCTTATTCATAAATTGGGGATCATAATAGCACCTACTTCCCAGGACTGTTGTGAGGATCAAATGAGATGATATTAGTAAAGAGCATTGCAAACTTTAAAGTACTCTGTAAATATTAGCTATGAGTATCTTACTGTAGCTTCAAATCACATGAGCTTCCTTAACTGTCATAGTTTTGAGTCATATTGGGTTTCTGATTCACTAGAGCATAACATCTAAAATTTATTTTTAAAACTGATAAAAAATTTTTAAAAAGTGATTTAAAAAACCCAACCCCCAATAAATGGTCAATGGACATGAATGAATGAAGGAAAAAAGATTGCTTAAGCATTACTGTATGCCAGGTATTGTGCTAAGAACTAAAAATGCAAATACAAAAGTGAGATCGTCCTTGCCCTAGTATTTACACTCTCATAGGAGACAGTACATATAGAGGAATGGTGGCCATGGAAGGCAGTTTGGGTCTGAGAAGTCATAAGGATGGATGAGTTGATCCAGAAGCAACAGTAGTATTGATTTGAATACTGTTCCCAAAACAAAAGGTGAGATAATAACAACAGTTAACATTTACACAGCACTTACAATGTGCCCGGCACCATGCTAAGCACTTTACAATTATCGTTTGATCTTCATTTGAAAAGTGGAGAGTAGGGCTATGTCATGGCAAGATGACCAGAGTAGACAGCTAGATAGAATGTGAAGCATAGTCTAGTCTAGGACCAGCTAGACATAATATGTTAAATAAATTTATACTTATTCATCAACTCAGGGGGCTCAGCCCCAGGGCTGAAGTTCTAAAACTGAGTGGGGATAGCAAGCACAGCTTCTGGAAGTCCAATATGGAGTACACTAGTCCATGTAGGAAAAAATACAAGGCTGCAGCAGGATCGTTGGCAACATGGTCAGAGTAAACAGCTGGATGAGATGTAAAACATAGGGAAAGCTAGAAATAGAGGGCTAGTGAATTTGCACGCACTCATTTTCCAACCAAGGAAGCTCAGCTCCAGGGCAGGTGCTCCAAAACTGACTGGGTTTTGTGGGAGTTGTCTAGGAGCAGGATTATTGGAGGTCCATCTGGGTGCTGTTCCAGGAAGAAAGAGGGCAGCCATAGAGCTGGTGGCAAGATGGTCTGAGTGGGTAGGTTGCTAAGATATGAAGCAGAGCTGGGTCTGGGACTAGCTAGATGATTTGTGCTCACATACTAACAAAGGCAACTCAGCCCCAGGTTTGGAGTTCCAAATATGAGTGCATTAATTCATTTTACTATTACTATTACAAAATGAATTTATAAAAGAGAAAACCCAAATAAAATAGTCACTTGGGAAAGTGTTCCTAACTAGTCATTGAAAAAAAAATTAAAATAACCTTGGAATATCACCTCATACCCATTAAAATGGCAAAAAATATTGCCAGTAGACTTTGGAAAAGCAAGTACGCTTTTACAATGCTTTGGAAAATATTCCTAAAGTGAGGGAAGTAGTCATACTCTGGACCTAATAATCCAATTATTGGAAATATATCATGACCAATGTGGAAATTTGTTTTGATTGACCATATGTGTTTATAATGGAGTGTGTGTATATGTGTGTATGTCTGTGTGCACACGTGCGCACATGCACACTTTTAGTCTGGTAGGGGGTACAGAGTGGATTGGAGTAGGAGGGTGAGAAGACAGATTTTGGCTGATTAAAACAAGTAAAATATTTTTAAATAAAAAATATTTTAATTATATGATCAAAAAGAAAAAGTATACGTTCAAATATATTTATAGCACTATTATTTGCTATCACAAAACTGGAAATAACTATAATATTGCTTTAGAGTAGTGACTGAATAGGTGACACAGGAGATGGAATACTAGACTTGGAGTCAGGAAGACCTGAATTCAAATCTAGCCTCAGAAACTTGCTGGCTGTAGGTCACCCTGGGCAAGACACTTAATTAGCTATCTGTATCATTTTCCTCATCTGTAAAACGGATAAACAGCACCTCATAGGTTGTTGTGAGGATCGAATTGTAAAACACTTTGTAAACCTTAAAGCACTATAAAAATGCAAGCTATCATAAATTGAAATATATTAATGTATAGACTTAGCACAGCATAGTGAATAGAGGGCCAAAAAGACATGTTTCTAAGTCCTGTCTGACATATACCGGTAATGTGACCCTGGACAAACAACAACCTCTCAGTACCCAAGGCAACTCTGTAAGACTATCATCTCTAAAACTATAAATTATAGAAAAGTTGCTACTATTAGTGGAGGAAGTTTCCACAGGAGGAGTTTTCTATACCAATGAAAACTCCTTCCCAAAAATTTCAATACTATAATACAATTAACATCATTACATTATAACCAGAATTTTGGACCTAGAGTCAGGAAGAGCTGAATTCAAATCTTGCTTCAAATACTTATTACCTGTGTAACCCTGGGCAAATCATTAAACCTCAGTTTGCCTCAATTTTCTCTTCTGTAAAATGGGAATAATGGTAGTACCCACCCTTCAAGGTTATTATTAAAATAAAATGAAATAATAGTTGCAAAGTACTTTGCAAACTTTAAAGTGCTACATAAATACAAACTATTATTATTGTGAATTGTTATGAAAGCATAAAGATACCTGGAAATAGCATAAAGATATCTGAAATAATATGGGGCCAAGAAACCAGAAACCAGAACCGTAAAGACAATGTATGGCATATTGACTATGATTATATAAAAGTACAAAGTATGCAAAAATATGTAGAGATGAAGGGATAAAAATAAGTTTAAAGGTATGTAGAGGCATGTATAAACTGGTAAGTTTTTTTATTAGTGTATTTGCTTTTAGTTTTCAACATTCAACATTTCAACATTCCATAAGTTTTAAATTTTCTCCCCCTTCCTCCTCCCTCCTTCCTCAAGATGGCCTGCAATCTGATATAGGCTCTACACATACATTCCTATTAAACACATTTTCACATTAGTCATGTTGCACAGAAGAATTATAACGAATGGGAGAAACCATGAGAAAGAAAAAACAAAACAAAAAAAATTAGTCTGCTTCGCTTCACATTCCAGCTCTATTAAACTGGTAAGTTTTAAGGGAAATCTTATTAAAAGTCATGTAACCAAACATAAATAGTTGCAAATGACATTCAATCAGTTTTGTGAATGTTTAAAGTTAAATTCATAGTAAGCCGCTTACGTATGTAAGTGTAACCCATTTGACAATCAGGGCCTAACCTCTCATACAAAGGACCAGATAAATCTTAGGGCCATTTCTATCATAAGCTCTTTGGATCATACTTCCAACAGGATTTCATTTAAGAATGTAAGACTGACCCATTTTGTTGTCTCTAGAA
This sequence comes from Trichosurus vulpecula, assembly GCF_011100635.1. Classification (NCBI taxonomy): domain Eukaryota; kingdom Metazoa; phylum Chordata; class Mammalia; order Diprotodontia; family Phalangeridae; genus Trichosurus; species Trichosurus vulpecula. Next base: position 334,800,572 of record NC_050575.1, on the reverse strand, counting down.
AAAGCTATCAGCCTCCCTGCAAGCACTGAGACTAATAAAGTATCAAATATAAGACAGGTCTTTTGTAACCCAACAAAACACAAAATGGGCTTGTACCCAGGACAACCCTTGTGCTCTTTCCAGAGAGCATTATGCAACCCTCTCCTCTGGTGAATCCCACCTTCTCTCTGGATTGATGGTGGCCAGCAAGGAAAAGGTCTGAGTCACTTCCTTATACACTGAGTCATTGCTGCACCAATCCTACTTACCCTTTGGGACTGTGCTGCTGAAGTGGCCTATGGGCCTCTCTCCAGGTTTGAGTAAGGATGGATATCTTTATTTCCTCTCCTACCCTCTCTCATCAAGGCTAGGCACACATTTCTTCTCTCTCGTCAAGGCTTTCTCTGTCTGTATCTTTGTCTGGCACTGGTCCCTATCAGATGTGGTTTCCTATAGAGGCCATGCAGATGTTCAGGCTTCTCTCCAAGTATATGTAAAGTCCAGCTTTTCACTATTTGCCTTTATCTCTCTTCATATCTATGTCTATCCCTCAAATGGACAGCTCCCTTAGCTGCAGCTCAACTCCCTATTTTTCTCTTCCCATACTGAGGAGGCCTTTTGTCTTTGGGGGATTGTCTCAGAGCAAGGCACTGAGGTTTTGAAGAACCTTATATTCTCCAGCATCTTTTTCCTCAGGAATTCCTCTCTTCTAGGACCCTCTTTTCATTTCTACCTCTTTTTGAAGTAGGATCAGCACAGGTCTGTGACCTTATCATTCCTAAGGTATCAACCACTTCTTTTCAGTCTTACTCCCCTCAACTCTGCAATCCGGTAGCACTGGCCTCCTTGCTCAAACTTAATGTTCTCTCTCCTGACTGAGCATTTTCACTGGTTGTCCCCCATGTCTTGAATTCCCTCTCTCCTCACCTCTGCCACCTGTCTTCCCTGGCTTCCCTCAAGTCTTAGCTCAAGCCCCACCTTCTTTTTTTCAGTTAATCTATTTATTTTTAGTTTTCAACATTCACTTCCATAAGTTTTAAATTTTCTCCCCCTCTCTCCCTTCCCTCCTCCACAAGATGGCATGCAATCTGACATAGGTTCTACATATACATTCCTTTTAAACATATTTTCACATTAATCATGTTGTATAGAAGAATTAGAAGGAATGGGAGGAGCCATGAGAAAGAAAAAACAAAACAAAACAAAATAGTCTGCTTTGCTCTACATTCAGACTCCATAGTTCTTTCTCTGGATATGGATGGCATTTTCCATCATGACTCCTTTAGAACTGTTTTAGGTCCTTGCATTGCTGAGAAGGACTAAGTCTATCAAAGTTAGTCATCGTACACTGTGGCTGTTACTATATACAACATTCTCCTGGTTCTGCTCACTTTGCTCAGCATCAGTTCATATGAGGCTTTCCAGGTTTTTCTGAAGTCTACCTGTTCATCATTTCTTATAGCATATAGTATTATTACATTTATATTTCTTATAGCACATAGTATTCCATTACATTCATGTACCACAACTTGTTCAGCCATTCCCCAATTGATGGGCATCGCCTCAATTTCCAGTTCTTGGCCACCACAAAAAGAGCTTCTATAAATATTTGTGTACACGTGGGTCCTTTTCCCATTTCGAGCCTCACCTTCTAAACCTTTCCCCAGTCCTCCTTAGTCTCAATGCCTTCCCTCTGAGAATACCCCCATTTTATCCCATACAGAGTTTGTTTATACTCTGTTCTTTGCATGTTATTTCCCTCATTAGACTCTGAGCTTTTTTAAGAGCAGGGGCTGTTTGGTTTTGGGTTTTGGTTTTGATTTATTTTGTCTTTCTTTGTAACCCCAGTGCTTGGCAAATAGAAGGCACTTAATAATTACTAGATGGTTGACTGAATTTAGAGTTCATATTAAAATTCTTAAGTAGAAGCAAAATATTGCTGATACAACTTTAAACCTGCAATCTTAATTGAATATTAAAACAAAGACTTCTTCAATGGGGGCAGTGAGGACCCAGGACAAGAATTGTCAACTTGTTCAAGACACTGTAAAGAGGCTTATCTGACTCCTTCTGGTGCATGCCTAACAAGATGTAAATACATATATATATATATATATATATATATATATATATATATATATATACATCTGATAACTTTCTCAGTTTATCTGTATAGCCCCAAAAGGGAAGTAGGATTGACACAGTAAGTAATTATATACATGAAGAAACTAAGTGAATCTTCTTTTTGTGGGCTACAAGTCATGTATACTATATAGGATGTCCCAAGGGTGACTTTTAGGACACTTTGTATAGATACAAACGGAAGGAAGGACTCACAAGAGGAGAAGGTTGCTTAATGCCCACAGGAAAGGAGTAAATGGTTTTCCTGCATGTTGTCGTTGTTTAGTCATTTTAGTCATGTCCTACTCTTTGTCACCCTATCTGGGGTTTTCTTGGCAAAGACACTGGTGTGGTTTGCCATTTCCTTCTTCAGCTCATTTTACGGATGAGGAAACTGAGGCAAATAGGGTTAAGTGACTTGCCCAGAGTCACAGAGCTAGTGTCTGAGGCCAAACTGGAGCTCAAGTCTTCATAATTCCAGGCCCAGCATTCTCTCCACTGTACCACCTAGCTCCTCTTTCCTGGATACAAGCCTATTTTTCCTTTTGCCAAGATAAATAAAACTTACTTCATATTTTATACTCTGTTAGATTCAGTATTTGAAGGGAAGCTGAAAGCTGATTTAGAGAGAACAAAACGAGTCAGATTTTTATGTTCCTAGAGGAAACCCTGTCAGAAGTCTGAGCCAAAGTGTTTATTATAAGGCAGGGCTGTCCAAAATGCTACCTATGGGCCCACAGTGCGATTTATGCGGCCTGCCTACAAGCATAGAAATTTACATAAATGCTTTAATAAAGGAAGCCAAGCTACTGCAGAGCTCTCACTAAAATGGCAAATCAAAATATATTGTCTATTGTTTTGATAAAATCCTAATGCTGGACAGCCCTGTTATAAGGGATGCCCCCTGGTCCATCATGTCAAAGGTTAGAGTTTGGGTGACACATATGTTTCACATATATGTAAAAGTGGTTTATTATTAACTTTAAATATCAGTAAAACCAATTAAACATTCTTCATAACTATTTACATTTGAACACATCTGAACACATGCATTTTCACATAAAAATATTAAAGGCCTGTAGCCTCCTTGATCCTGGGACTTCTCAGGGAGCCCTGTATCAGCTCTGTACCCAAATTGCCCATTTCTGGCCTCTGCACTCACTCCTAGGATCTCCAGGGGACCTCTTGATCTAGCTTATCTGCTTGTGGTCTCCTTGATTTTGAGCGTTTCCAGGGTATCCTGGGCCGCCCCTGGATCCAGGACTCTGGCATCTGTCTTTGTCCCAGGGTTTTATCCAGTACCCTGAATTATATCCACCTCAAACTGACAGTCACTGTCTCCCATCTGTATTCTTTCAGTCTAACTTCACCTGTTCCTGCCTGCCTCAGGGGATTCAACAAAACCATCTGCCACAAGGTATACTGAGGGAGGACCCTAAATGGCCTAATCACTTCCCTCTCTCAATGGATTTCTCTGTAGTTACTCATAATCTGCTTAAACTCATTCCTCAATAGTTAGTATACTCCTTCCCTGTCATATACTCCCCCATCTCAGTCATTTTGAACCCCTGGCATCACTGTATAAACCCTATTATGCCTTCCCTTCAACCCTACCATTGTTCCACTCCTCATCAGCCCACCCCTTCCCACTGTGCTTTCTGGAATGCCTGCTTCAGCTAACAAACTTGCTTTCATCTTTAAATTTTTCCTTTTTCCTTCCATCTTCTACACTTAGAGACCTGGCTCCTTCCTGATGACATGGCCAGCCTCCTCATTCTTTCCAGTACTGATGGCACTTTCACTTGTACCGTTCCCCTCCAATTCACTAGTTGTGATGGCAGAGTCAAAATCCTCCTTGCTTCTCCTTGAGACTTCCAGACTCTCCCTCTACTGCCCTCACTCAGGAATCTCTCCTTCTTTGAGATTCATTCAATCCATAGTTATCACCCAAACAATACTCTGGTAGCTGTTATATACCTATCCCTGGTATACTCTACTTCCTTCATCAATGAGTTCAGTGCCTCCCTTACTCATAGTAAAAACCTTTCATTTGTCCTCAACTTTTGCCTTCATAGTAGGGTACTAACATACACATTGATACTCTCTCAAACACCCTAACTTCCCAGTTCCTCAATTTTCTCATTACTCATGACCTATTACTTCACCCACTTCAGCTATACATAGATTGTCATACCCTTTGATTTTACCATCACCCACAAGCATTCTATTTCCATATTCATGAAATCTGAAATTCCTTTATCTGATCAATATCAATCCATCTTTTACTCTAGCTTATAACCCCTACCCAACCCTATTCTTTGTCCTCACCATGACTTCAAATCCCTCTATCCATCAGTTCTTTCTCAGTTCATCATCCCTTGCATTGGTTTCACTCTTTCAACTCCTTGGTCAATAAACTCAGCTCTATACTCTCCTCTACTCTTTTTTTTAGGTGTAGATACTTTTATTATAAAACTAAACTGGTATAAAGGATGTATAGCACCAAATTTACAAATAATAATAAAATACATTATACTCTATTGTAAGTTTCATATAGCCAATTGATTTTCACAGAGCGCTTTTGTTGGTTTTTGCTCTACTCTTGTATGCATTAGCCAACCTGTAGCTGTAATTTAACCGTGATTTGACAAACGAAGTTCCATCCCAATCTGTTCATTCTTTCCCCCAAAAAAATCAATCAATAAATCTGATGTGATTTCCTGTTAAATTATTTATCACCATTGTATAAATTATATTCACAAAAATAAATTATATTCACAAAATTGTATAAATTAAATTCACAAGACTCAAAAAATCGTATTCACAAAACTTCTTTGAACTTCACTATTGACTGATATAAAACTATCTTTTTAGCTTTTTGTATAGGTGCAGGGATTGGAACATTGTCTAATTCTATACCTACAAAATTCCAAAAGTTGCTAAAATCAAGTTCCTATTTTCAAATTTCACTTAAATTTTTTTTCACCAGCTATTCATGCTGAATTAAGTTTTTCATAAGACCAAGTAGATGGTTCTAATACATCAAAAATAATTAAATATGCTTCCATCACTTCTGTTCAGTAAAAGATTAAGCTCACTTGTTAAATTATTTTCGAGTAACATTCCTAGGAAGAGTGTTACATTTATTATGTTTATAAAATTTAAATGATTATTATTATGAAAATGTTTTTAAAATTTATCTAGGTCTTCAACTTGAAATTAATGCTTTCCAAGTACCAATTTTTACATTTTCCAAAGCTCTTATGTTATGTATTAATTTTTGCACTTTCTGAATGTAACTGCAATGTAGTTGAAAGTAATGAAAACTGCTCAAGAATATTAATTATCAGAGCAAGATCTTGCAAGAAATTAATGTTAGGTAATTGCTTTGCCAAATTGGAGTAAAAGAAAAATGCAAGTAAAATGTAATATGTGTTCACCATGTAGCAGTAGCTAATAAACTACATGTTGCCCGTTATAGTTCCATACAGTACTATCACAGTCTTAGTAAATTCAATTTTTTTAAACTACAAATTTGGTTTTTATTAGAGTGGTTATAAATAGAATAAATTTAATCCAGAAATATTTTTAAATGATCAATTTGTTTTATAGGAAATCTTCTAACAACTTTATTTCCCAGCATTGTATTAGGACCATCAGAACAAAATGCAATTAAGTTTATTTTCAAGTACATATTGATTAATAAAGCCACAATCATTTAAAGAAGATATAATGTATGTACTGAAATAACAAATTCTTTTAAAGCAATAAATAACATTACCTGTATAGTAGCTAACTGAACTGAGACCTAGATATAAATCCCTTCAGTGCTCTTCTTTGAAATTTTATTTGCCCTATCAATTATGACATAGATTTTTGCATTCTTTTCTATAATAGCCTTAATAATTCCTATCTTAATTTCTTTTGTAATATGTTCTGCTATTAATAGTAATAATAGCATTTATTTGGTGCTATAAAATTTGCAAAGCACTTTGCAAATATTCTTATTTTGTCTTCACAACAGCCGTGGGAGGAAGATGTCATTATCATCCTCATTTTACAGATGAGGAGACAGAAACTAAATAACTTGCCTGGGGTCACACAGCTGGTTAAGTGTCTGGAGCTGAATTTGAACTCAGGTCCTCCTGACTCCAGGCCCAGTGCTCTATCCATTGTGGCACCTGTATTTTCTTGCTGTACTATACTATGTAGGTAAACAAATCCCTGTATCCTGTTTTTTCATGCATTTCTATTGTTCCCTCAATATTAAAGGCCTGTTACTTTCTAGTACATTGTAAATAGTACTGAAAACTTTTGATAGACTCTTTTCATAAATCTTTTAGTAGGGGCTTTAGAAATACTGTGTTCCCTAATTTTTTTTATTTTTTTTTTTTTTGGCAGAGAAACTTGCCTAGTAGTTTTATGACTGCCTTTTGGAATTGCTAAATAGATACTCCATTTCTTGGATACATGGACATGCTTTCCTGCTGTCACTCCTAAATGCTGAACTGTCAAACAATCCTTACATCTTAACTTACCTTCTTTCATTTCAAGACTTTGTACTTTTCTGAAAACATAAATGCTTGTTTTTCATTCCAACAATCTGGAAGTACAAGATTATCTATGTCTTCTTTTAAAAAACATGACGGTTTTCTTCTATGATGGGTCATTCAACAAATTCAAAATTTGGTTCTGTTGGCTTTGATGCTCCTCCATGATTTCTGTTCTTATCATTTTCTGTTTTCATGTTTTTCACACACATGCACACACAAAAGCTCACAGTTGTTTTGGCATTTTAGGCAATAAAATCTTTCAAACACTGTGGTGCTTCATTTCTTTTAGTCACGAACTTGAGTCTGATGAGAACTGCATTGCTCAGTACCATTTAGATTGTCAGCTGTAGAAGGAACTTCACTGAAGAATTTATCCTTGCAGAAATATTCCAAGAAACAGTAAGAAAATAGATCCAGATCTCGGGGCTAAAAGCCTTTGATGACTTTTTTCCATAAAACATCAAGATAAGTCTTCGCAACAATGTTGGGTGACTTTCTGAAGATCACCCAATCTGCATCCCTTTATGGTAGAACTGGTATGGAAGGTGAACACCTAGTCCACGAGAACAAATCATCCGGGCAAAGACTCTGCTCCCTTCTGCTCGAGGCTTAAAATGGGAAAGAGCTATCGCCACTTGGCTAAGACAAAATGGCCTCTCCTCTACTCTTGAATCCATTACCTCATTATCCTATCACTGATCATACTCTACCAAGCCCCAGCTTTGGATTACTCTCACCATCCTCTGCCTTTTTTTTCTATTCTCATCCTGCTAAACAAAGCTGGAGAAAATTACAAAACCATGACAACTAGATTAACTACAAATTTATACTACTTTATCTCAGCTGGGCCCTTACTGTGGCAGGCAATCCTTTTACAACTCCCTGAAACATTCATCAGAGAGGCTTTTCTAAACTTTTTCATCCTTTCTCAAATCTCCCATGGAATACCTTCTTGCCAACTTCTCAAATGAGATCTTTGTTTTATATGTCACCGAAAAAATTGAGGCCATTTGCCAAGAGCTCCCTCTTCTCTGTTCCTACTTATCTTTTATCACTCAGATGTCTTCCCCCACTATCTCTGTACTTCATCCTTGTCTCACAAGATGAGGGAGCCATTCTCCTTGAAAAGGCTAATCCCTCTACATTTACCTTTGATCCTATTTTATCCTATCTCCCCCAGTAGATTGAGCCCTCTATTATTCCCACTTTCACTAATCATCAATCTCTCCCTGTCTGCTGGCTGTATCCCTGTTCCTACAAACTTACCCATATGTACCCCTTCCTTAGAAAATATCTCAATTAATTAGACCATTCCTGTTTGCTATTGTCCCATATTTCTATGTCCTTTCTTGGCTAAACTCTCTTTAGTATGGCTTCCAACCTCATTATTCAACTGATACTGTTCTCTTTCCAAATACTTGTAAAGCACTTACTACGGTGCCTGGCACAGAGTATGTGCTATATAAATATTAGCTATTATTATTATCATTATCATCATCATCATCATTATATACCAATGAAAACTTAATTGTCAAATCTAATGGCCTTTTCAATCCTCATACTTCCTTCATACTTTCCATACTCTCTTCAGCCTTTGACTCTATGAACACTCTATTCTCTTCGACATTCACTTCTCTAGGTTTTGATGACACTGCTCTCTCCTGGTTCTCCCCTTATCTGTCTGTCTACTCTTTCTAAGTCTGCTTTGCTGGATCTTCATCTAAATCTAATCCAATCTATTAACTATGGGTGCTGCCTAAGACTCATACTGGACCCTTTTCTCTTCTCCCTCTATACTATTTCACTTGAAGATCTCATCAACCCCCATGGATTCAATTATAATCTCTATACAGAAGATTCTCAGATCTCTTTATTTAGCCCTAACCTCTCTCCTAATCTCTAGCCTCACATCCACAACTGCCTACTGAACACAAGAACTACATGCTCTATAGACATCTTAAACTCAGCAAGTACAAAACTGAATTTGTTATCTTTTCCCTGAGAGAAATGACTATAAAATAGCCAATTATCAATATTGGGAAGATCCAGAATTTTTTCTCTTCCTCATTTGAAGATAGGTCAAAACTAATTTCTCTGCAGAGCAGGGCTGATGATGAGATAAAATCTTGGAATTGTTATCCCACCCAACTACAAAACCTTACAAAAAATTTAATCTAAAGTGAAATCTGGCCTGCTGTGTTTTAGTGAGCCAGATCTGAGCAGAGATAGACCCCCTTTTGTCTAGATTGCCCTAGGTGGGGGTAGTCTGGATAAGAGATAAGTCTCTTTGTCCAAGAATGAGTGATCAGTCTCTCTTCCAGCCCCTCATTAGAATAATCCCACCTCTCATTATAATATTTATTCTCTTATTACTTGTTAACCAATCAGAGTCAACTGCACCCTCAGGAACATGAACTCTTCCAAGGGTATATAAGCATTGAATGGGTTCCATGAGGGGTCTTTGGCATTCGAGAGTGCCACTGACCCCTATTATTAATTATCTGCTAGTAATGGAGTCTACCCATTGCTCCCAGCCCCAATATCCCAACTTCCCCATACGCCTCACTAAGATAGCAGGCATGTCCACGACCTCAACCAAATCCATCTAGTTTTAGACAAGACCACAATAGCCAGCCAATAAGAAAGCAACACCAACAGGATGCTGAGCAGGATGTTTGACCACAAAATCACAAGGGGACTTTTTCTAAGTGGACGACTGCACAGTAATAGCAAAGACTGTCCTTTAGGTGAATACCCCCCCAGTGAGCTTTTAAATATGCATTCTGGTACAGTTCCACCAAGGTTAAGACCCCTCCCCATATTAGCAAATCCCTCCTATATTTTAAAATTCATTTATTCTGTTATGTTAATGGTGTCATTTGCTCTATAAAAGTCCCTGTCTTGTTTTGCTAGGCTGCTAGCTCCTCTAAGGAGCCTAGCCCACTGAGAGGGCATAATCCTCAATAAATGCCTTTACTTGGTTTGGAGATAGTCTGAGTCTGTGAATTCTTTTGAGATGACCCTGCAACACACCTTGCTACCACAACACCAACATGATTAATAAAATAATTAATTACCCAGAAACTACATCTCTTGAATTTTTTATAAATCACATTTCCCAAATTCTCCCTTCTTCTGAACTTCCCTATTACAGTTGAAAGCACCACTGTCCTCTCAGTCATCCATGCTTTAACCTGAGTCAACCTCAGCTCCTCACGGGCATTCATTCCACATATCCAATCAATTACCAAGTCCTATTGATTTTACATTCATAATTCATAATATTATCCTCTGACATTGTCACCATCTTGGTGTAGGTCCTAATCATTTCACACCTGGACTATCACAGTAGCCTTCTACTTGGTCTACGTGCCTTAAGTTTCTCCTCACTCCAATCCATCTTCTACTCAGCTGTCTAACTGATCTTCCTAAAGATCAAGTCTAACCATGTCATATACCAGGGACACATTCACCTTCTTGTTATTCTTCAACCACTACACTCCATCTCCCAACTCCTTGATACTATCAATTGGCCATCTCCCTTTGCCATCTCTCTCTCCTAGCTTCCTTGACTTCCTTTAAATCTCTGAGATTCTTACTAACTTGATTTGATTTCTTGTCCTTACCTCTCTTGCTGATGACCTAACAATGACTCCATGGTACACAGTAAGATTTTCTTGGCTGACTAATTGTTATAAATTCCTACAGCAAGAACTACATTCATTATTTAGTGATCAAAATTCTGTGTTGAAAAGAATTCTCTTAAAAATGTGAAAACAAAAATTTTTAAGGAGGATAATATATATTCTTTAAAAAATTGCATCAAAATAAGTTTAGCCCTGGTCCACTTACCTCTGCTGGGTCACCCAGTGCATAACTAGATCCAATCGGTTTTCAGATAATCCACATTTAATTCCTTCCAGAGTCAAATGAGCATTGACAGATTTCCTAGCAGCACGACTTGTAGTGAAAAGAGCCTCAAAGAATAACAGTAAAGGAAGAGTTTTCCCTCTAATTTTACCAACATCTAGAGAGAGGGAGAAAAGAACTATTGAACCAAATGTTTTAGCCAATATTATTTACTTATTTCATTTCATACTTTAGTTGGTATTTTTTTTAATTTGTGAAGATAATGAAAAATACTATCTATTTCCAGAAAGAGAACTAATAAACCCTAAATGTAGACTGAAACATATTGCTTTTCACTTTCTTTACTTTTCTTGCTTTTTTTGCAACATGGTTAATATAGGAATATGTTTTGCATGGCTCTACATGTATAATGCGTATCATGTTGCTTGCTTCTCAATGGGTAGGGAGGGGACTGGAAGGAGGAAGAGAATTTAGAACTCAAAATTGTGAAAAATGAATGTTATAAATGAATGAATAAATAAATAGATAAATGAAATAAAAATATAAAACTTGTGAAGAAATTTTATAGCTTAAGAATAATTAAATACTCTAATTTTGAAGAAAGGTCTAGTATTTATTCTCCAATTTAGACGATAACTGATGTGAGCTGACATTTGAAATTACTAGTCATTCTGAAAATATGCTATCCCATTCCATATCCTCATTGAACTTACTGAACTATCCAATTCCACCAGTATATATTAAACATATAAACAATACATGCAAGGCACTAAGTTGGATGCTAGAGATATGAAGACAAAAAACAAAAAGCAGTTCCTGTTCTCAAGTAGGTACATTCTTCTGAAGAGATATAAAATGTGCATTGATAAGTAAATATGAGATAAATTAAGGAGGGCAAGAACCCAAATGATTGAGGTAACAGGAAAGAGTCACCATAGGAGGTGGCACCTGAGCTGGGCCTTGAAGAAAGCCAGGAATTCTAAGATGTGGATTCAGGTATGGAGGATTGCCTATGCAAAGCCATGGAGTCAGAAGAGTGAATGCAGAGTTCAGGAAACTTCAAGCAGGTTGGCTGGAAAATAAGAATACACAAGGGAGAGACTGAAAGCAGGGAGATCATTTGAAACCCTGGGAACTGATGAGATCATTGAGATAGTATAGAAAGAGGAGAAGAGGACCTAGGACAGAGCCTTGGAGGACACTCACAGTTATCAGGTATGACCTAGGGGACAATCTAGCATGGTATACTGAAAAGGACCAATTGGACAGGTAAAAGGAGAACCAGGGGAGAGTACTTTCATGAAAACCTAGAGAGGAGAGAGTATCCAGGTGAAGACAGCAATAAAATGTGTGAAAGGCTGCCGAAAAGTCAAGAAGAATGAGGATTAAGGCCATCAGAATTAATAAATAAAGAGATCACTGGACAAACAGCTCTCAAAAGAATTGCAAAGTATTAACAACCATATGAAATAATGCTCCAAATCACCAATAATAAGAGGAATGAAAATAAAAACAACCCTGAGGTTTCACCTTAAGCCCAACAAACTGACAAAGATGATAAGATGGCAGCCTGGTGCACAGTTGGGTGAAACTGTGAATCAGTACAACCACTTTGAAAAGCAATTTGGAATTATGCAAATAATGTGACTAAAATGTCTATATCCTTTGACTCAGAGATTCTTTTACTAGTCTTATACCCCCAAGGAGGTTATCAATAAGAAAGTCCCTATAAAAAAAATAACAGAATATTTATAGCAAAGCTTTTTTGTTGATAGCAAAGAATTAGAAACAAAGTAGATACCAACTCATTGATAAATGGATAAAGAAATTGTAGTGCTTGAATGTAATAGAATATTACTATGTTGTAAGAAATGGTAAATGTGATGAATGCAGAGAATCATGGAAAGATTTACATTAACTAATGAAGAGTGAAGAAGGCAGAGCTATGAAAACAATATACAAAATGACTTCAACAATGTAAATGGAAAAAAAAACAACCACAAAACAATCGAAAGTGAATGATGCAAAATAAAACAAAAAAAAGCAAAAAAAAAAAAAAAACAGCCCCAAAGAAATAAGAAGACTCCCTTGACCCTCCCAACTCCTTTGGGGTGGTGGGGGGCGGGGGGCACGGATCAGGAGGGAGAAATGGTGCACATATTTTCATGCTTTTTCAATATACTGCTATTTTAAAATTTTTCCTCTTTTTCCTTAAAAATATTATTTGTTATATGGGATGCCTCTCTGAAAGTAGAAGGGAGAAAGAAATTCTAGTGGTATACAAAAAAAGATATCAACAAAAATCCTTTTTAAAAAAAAGAGAGATCATTGGTAACTCTAGATATACTAAATAGCTATGTCATGTGACATCATAGTCTTACAAAATTCAAAATTGCAAGCAACCCAAAAGACAATATAAAGGCATAGAGAGAGATAGTACATCCCAGTGGATAAGGGGCAGGCCCCAGAGATAGAGCAATCTGGGTTCAAGTCTAGGCTCTCACACATCCTGGCTTGGGGCCCTTTGAAGTCATTTAACCACTCAGGAGACACTTCAAGAAACTCTCTAAGACTCAGACTGACAATCTGCATTGATAGACAGAATCTACTTGACAAGATCTCTCTCTATACCAATAAAACCACAAGTCTGAACCAATTTTTTTAAATGCTAAATGAGAGGTATAAATAGGCTACCACATATTACTAATGACTTGTGTTCAAGATGTAGTATAAAAGAGATATCAAGATGTATCAAGGTCATGAATAGACAGAAAAGAAAGTGGGCAAATCATGTAGCAAGTAGGAAGGATAGTTTTCATGTTGCCCTAGGAGTCACTAAATATTAAGATAGCTTAAGGAAGAAGTCCTTCAGTTCATGAGGTAGATATTCAATGCACAATTTATGAAAGCTTAAATAATAACTGAATAGGAGGAGACAATATGCATGAGCTCTGATATGTACTAATGGAAGGAGTGCCCGTTCCAGTAAGATCATTGAAGAATGTAAGTATTGAAAGGTGGTTGCTAGAGGCCCATATCACAATCAGCTCTTATTCAGCAGTTAAAAAATTAATTCTGAAACTGAATGCTGAAAATTTTGAAAAGAAAAGAAAATATGGGCAGGTTACAACAGGATATGTACTATTTGTAAATTTTTTTAAAAGAATGACTATATTATTCCAGAGCTCCCAGATCAAGGAGAAAATACCATAAGCAGCCAGAAAAAAACAATTCGTATATTGTGGAGCCACAGTTGGATAACACAAGATTTAACAGTTTCCCTCTATTAAAGGATCAGAATGCTTATATGATATTCTGGAGCTAAGATTACAACCAAGAATCATTTACCCAGAAAAATTGAGTATAATGCTTCAGGGAGAAAATGGATATTTAATGAAATAGAGGACTCTCAAGAATTCCTGATGAAAAGATCAGCGCTAAATAGAAAATTTGATTTCTAAATACAAGACTCAAGAGAAGCACATAAAGGTAAACAGGAAAGAGAAATCATAAGGGATTCAATAAGGTTAAACTGTTTATACTCCTACATGGGAAGATGATACTTGTAACTCCTAAAAACTTTATCATTATTAGGACAGTTATACACAGAAAGAGGGCATGGGGGTGAGTTGACTATGATGGAATGATATCAAAAAAATAAAATTAAGGAGTGATAAAGAGGGATGCACTGGGAGAAGGGGGAAGAGAGAGATAGAATGGAGCAAATTATCTCACATAAAAGAGGCATTAAAGATCTTTTACAATACAGGGGAAGATGGGGGTAGTGGGTAGCAGGCAACACTTGAACCTTACTCTCATCAGAATTGACTCAAAGAGGAAATAACATACACACTTAGTTGGTTATAGAAATCTATCTTACCCTACAGAGAAGAGGGGAAGGAGATAGGAGTAAGAGATGGGACTGACAGAAGAGAGGGCAGATTGGTGGAGGCCATGGTCAGAAGCAAAACACATTTGGGGGAAAGAGTGAGAGAGCGAAGAGGATAAATGAGGAGAAAAGTAGGTGGAGAGAAATACACAGTAATCATAACTATGAATGTGAACAGGATGAATTCGCCCATAAAACAGAAGTGGATAGCAGAGTAAATTATATGATTTAGATAAAGGGTGATACCTTAAGCAAATTACAGGAGCCTGGAATAGTTTACCTATCAGATTTATGGATAACGGAAGGATTTATGGCCAAACAAGAAATAGAGTACATTACAGAATGTAAAATGATAATTTTGATTACATTAAATAAAAAAGGTTTTGTACCAACAAAACTATTGCAGCCAAGATTAGAAGGAAAGCACAAAACTGGGGGGAAATGTTTACATTAAGGTTCTCTGATAAAGGCCTCATTTCTCAAATATGTAGAGAACTGAGTTAAATTTTTTGAATTCAAGTCACTCCACAATTGATAAATGGTCAAAAAATATGAATGGGAAATTTTCAGATAAAGAAATCAAAGCTACCTATAGTCACACTAAAAAATGCTCTTAATCACTATTGATTAGAGAAATGCAAATTAAAACAACTCTGAATTTATCACTTCACACATATCACATTGGCTAATATGACAGAAAAGGAAAATGACAAATGTTGGAGGGGATATGGGAAAACTGGGATACTAATGCACTCTTAGTGGAGTTGTAAAGTGATCCAACAATTCTGGAGAAAAATTTGGAACTATGTCCAAAGGGCTATAAAACTGTGCATATCCTTTGACCCAACAATACCACTACCAGGTCTATATTATAGCAGCATTTTTGTGGTGGCAAAGAACTAGAAATTGAAGGAATACACATAAATTGAGGAATGGTTAAACAAGTTGTAGCACTGTTGTTCGTCCTTCGTTTTCAAAGAGGTATATGATTGTGATGGAATACTATTATGCTATAAATAAATGACAAGATGATTTCAGAAAAACCTGGAAAGACTTACATGAACTGATACAAAGTGAAGTGAATAGAGCCAAGAGTAGAACCAGTGTACACAGTAACAGCAATATTGTACAATGATCAACTGTTAATGACTTAGCTAATCTCAGTAATATAATGATCCAAGACAATTCTGAAGGACTTATGATGAAAATGCTATCCATCTCCAGAGAAAGAACTGATAGAATCTGAATGCAAATTGAAACATACTTTTTTGAAACTTTATTTTTCTTGAAGTTTTTTGGAAGGGTCAGTGTTTTCTTTCACAATGTGACTAATATGGAAAGTTTCACATGACTACACATGTATACCTATATCAAATTGCTTGTCTTTTCAATGATGGGGGAAGGAAGAGAGGGAGGGTAAGAATTTGGAGTTCAAAATTTTTTAAAAATGTAAAAATTGTTTTTACGTGTAATTGGAAAAAATAAAATGTTAAAAAAGAGTAACTATGTTGAATATATTACTATATTGTCTCAAAAACTTTACCTTTGAGATTTATGTCAAATTAAAACTAGGCTTTATATAGGTTTTCTAAGATAAAATATATTTAACCAAAAAATTAAAATTGCTTAAAACTTTTTTTTAAATTGAACTTTACCCACCTTAGTATCCCCAAAACTTAAAGTTTAACATTGTAAAGGACCTCAGAAATCACCCAGCCCAATCCTCTCATTTTACCATTAGACAAAGAAAGTTAATTGACATGTTCACAACCTCGCTGTCTCTGGGATAAAAGAAAAGGAATTTATAATAATGCTTATACATATATGATATTCCCATGAGAGGCAGCAAGGTATAGTGACTACAGAGCCAACACTCAAGTGTTGGTTTAAGTCTTTTCTCTAACAGCTACTGGGCAAGTCACTTGATTTTTCAGTACCCCAGTCATGTCTCTAACACCATAAAACTGCTCATTTGCATTAGTAGAGGGAGTATCTTCATTGGGAGTTCCTTCTACCAGTGAAATCACATGTGCATTCATTCCCCTCCCTTCCCACACCACCAATCACCAAAAAAAAAAAAAAAGTCACATAAAAATCTTTACCCTGAAATTTCTTCATTGTTCCTGTGTTTCGAAGAATTCCTCTAGGACTGTTCACCGCAAAAACAGCTGCAGACTCATAGTCACCATTTACAAACAATTCATTGAACCTATTATCATTACATTTGGTAATGTCCAATCCCCCCCCCCCAATAAAAAGAAACTGGTTAAATGGTCTGACACAGATTAAGCAAAAAGTAGAAAATAATATAATAAAGTATGCAAAAGCAATTCTAGTATTACCATAATCATGTCCACACACTCTAATACTATGTTTCTAGTCCTAACAGGTAGTACAGTGCCGAATTTGAATCCTATATCATATACCTATTGGCTGTGTGACTCTGAACAAGTCAGTTAATCACTCTCTGACTCAGTTTTCTCATTTGAAAATAAAGATAATAATAACACCTACTTCACAAGATTGTTTTAGGGATCAAAGATAATGTGAAAGAATACATATAAAGCACTTTGAAAAACTTAGTGTTATAAAATACTAGTTATTATTATTGCAACATTATTATTAATTTGTTGCCTAGAATTTTATTTCTTTAAGGAAGTTTAAGATGACTGTCTTAAGTGATAAATGAATTTACAAGATACTTTGCCATTATTTCTTTAATAACACCAGCAGTAACTTTTGGAAAACAAAATTTGAAAGACAGTATCACCCCTCCTATTGGATAAACTCCAGTGGCTCCCTATTATTGACAGGATCAAATATAAAATCCTGTTTGGCTTCTAAAGCTTTTCAGTACCTGGCCCCTTCCTACCTTTCCAGTCTTCTTACACCTTATTCCCCCTCTCCATATTCTCTAGGGCCAGTCACTGATCGACTGGCATCTTTGCTATTCCCTTTCACAC
Organism: Trichosurus vulpecula; assembly: GCF_011100635.1. NCBI lineage: Eukaryota > Metazoa > Chordata > Mammalia > Diprotodontia > Phalangeridae > Trichosurus > Trichosurus vulpecula. The sequence goes on along the minus strand of NC_050575.1, from coordinate 334,783,197 downwards.
AACACTCCATTCCCTAACACCCAGCATTTTCACTGGTGGTATCCCACACCTGGAACTGTCTTTCCTCATTTCCACCTCCTAGTTTCTCTGGTTTCTTTCAGATCTCAAACCAAAAGCCCCGCCTTCCTCAGAAAGCCCTTCCCAGCCCTCTTTAATCTTAGTACCTTTCCTACACAGTAACCACGTTGTGCAATGACTGACTTTGATAGACTTAGCTCTTCTCAGCAATGCAAGAATCTAAGGTAATTCCAAAAGACTTATGATGGAAAATGCTATCCACATCCAGAAGGAGAACTTTGGAGTCTGAATGCAGATGGAAGCAGACTATTTCCTCTCTTTTTCTTTTATTGTTTTGTTTTGTTTCTTCTTTCTGGTGGTTTCTCACATTAGTTCTAACTCTTTTCTTTACATCACGACTATAGTGGAAATATATTTAATATGAATGCATAAGTAAAGCCTGTATCAGATTGTATGCTGTCTTGGGGAGGGGAGAGGAGAGGGAAGAGAAGAAAATTTGAAACTCAAAATCGTATGGAAGTGAATGTTGAAAAATAAAAATTAATTAATTTTAAAAATAAAAAAAAAATCTTAGTACCTTCCCTCTGAGACTATGGCCAATTTATCTAATAGATCTTGTTTGTACATAATTGTTTGCATGTTGTCTCTTCCATTAGAATGTGAGCTCATTGAGAACAGGGACCATTTTTGCCTTTCTTTGTATCCCCAGTACTTAGCACACTGCCTGGTATATAATAAACAATTAATAAATACTAGTTGACTGACTTACTGATAAATGAAAGTTAATTCAAAACAGTACCTTTAGGGGATGAGATATTTATTTTATTTTTGGACCAAACCTGTGATTTTACTGGCATAGAGAATTCCCGTAGGAAATTTCCTCTATCAATACCCATCAGTACTTGCTCTACAACTAAGGGTCTTAGACAATTGCCTAGGGCATTGAGGGGTTAAGTGACATGGCCAGGGTCACACAGACTGTATTATCTTGTCAGAGACAGATTTGAATCCTGGTCTTTCTGAGTATGAGGCTAGCACTCTATCCATTTCACCATTTATATTCTAAGAGAAAAATGTTTTCTGCCCAGAGGACCAGCTTTGGGAAGAATACTGAGTAGAAAGTCTAGTAAGAGATAAAAGATCTCCCTAAGTACTCAGGATTCCAGGCAACAAATACTCAATGGAATGTTTAAATAACATCATAATTCAGATGCAATGCTAATGAATAGTTAAGTATCTGCTCTCTCCTTTCAGAGCAAAAAGAGTTCTATATTTTTACATAGTTACCTAAAATAGAATACACAACTCTCAATAAAAGTAAAAGAATCTGGCAGGATCTAAATACTATTGAAAAGGGATGAATGTGAGAAATGATAAAATGGATAGTTTTGTAGGAAATACAGAGTGAAGGCAGCAGAACTCTGAGAACAATTTATACATGATGACATTACAGAGAAAAACATTTTTGAAAGTCTTTAGAACTCTGATTAATGCAATGATAAACCACAAGTTCAGAGGACTGAAGACGAGTTATGGCAGAGAGGGACTTAAAATCCAGAATGAGACATGCATTTTTGGACATGGTCAATGCAGAAATTTGTTTTGCTAGACTATTTGTGTTTATTGTGAGGGCTTTTTTAATTGTTCAATGGAAATAATAAATGTTGTAAAATAAATATTTCCAAAGAAAAGACATAAATAATATTAAATTGAAAAAATGACAAAATTCTAATTTTAGATGTAATTTTAAGGATGAACCATGTGTAGAAGAGATGATGACAGGGAAGTCCAATGACAAAGGATATCCCAATAAGATAAGCAAGGTGATAGGTTAAAAAATATACGAAGGGAAGGGAAAGGTCTAATAACAGATGACAGGACTAAGGAAGACAATATGATATAAGGAAACATGCAAGCATAAAGCTTCATGTACAGTAACATAATTAAAAGCTAAAAGTAACTTCTAACCCTTATATTTAATATTCTTGGGTGCTCAGCAGTAGGAACTATGAATAAGGCTAAGGAAGCACTAACAGAGTGCTAAACTAATGATTAATAACCAGTCAATATGTATTTGTTAAGTGTTTGCTATGTACCAGGCACTGTGTTCAGTGCTAGAGATACAAAGAAAAGTAAAAAAACAATTCCTGCCTTTAAGGAGCTCACAACCTAAAGGAGAAGCATGAAAATAACTCTGGTAAAAAAAAAATACATACAAAATAAATTGGAAGTAATCCACAGAGGGAAGATCTAGGAATTAAGAAACATTGGGAAAGATTTCTTGTAGAAGGTAGGATTTTAGCTGGGACTTGAAGGGAAGCCAGGAGGAAGAGATGAGGAGAGCAATCATTCCAGATATAGTGTACTGTCAGTGAAAATGCTAGGAGCTGAGAGCAATTAGGCCAGGGTCACTGGTTTGAAGAATATGTAGGGGGGCTGTAAGGTTTAAGAAAACTGGAAAGGTTAAGGTGGGGATGAGGACAGGTTATGAAATGCTCTGAATACCAAACAGAAGACTTTATATTTGCTCCTGAAAATGATAGGGAGCCACTGGAGTTTATTGAGCAGGGGGCAGGAGCTACATGGTCAGACTTTATAGGTCAAATTTTCCCCTTTAGGAGAATCACTTTGGAGGCAGAATGAAGGATAGAGTGGAGTGGAGAGAGACATGTCGCAGGCAGATCAACCAGCAGGCTATTGCAATAGTCCAGGTGTATAAAGGTCTATATCAGGGTGGCAGTAGTATCAGGGGAAAGGAGGGGGAAAATGCAAGAAATGTTGCAAAGGTGAACTTAACAGGCTTTGGCAACTGATTAGATAGAGGGATTAGAGAGAGTGAAGATAACACCCAGGTTGTCAGCCTGAGGCACTGCGAAAATGGTGCTAACCTTGACAGGAATAGGGAAGTTTGGAGGAGGAAAAAGGTTTAGTGGGAAAGATTATGTGTTCAGTTTTGGACATGTTAAGATTAATATGTCTATAAGATATTCAGCTCAAGATGTCTGATGGACAGTTGGAGATGAGAGATTGGAGGTCAGCAGAAGGGTTAGGGCTGTATACGTAGAACTAAAAATCATCAGCATAGATGATAACTGAATCCATAAAAGTCAATGAGATTATTAAGTAAAATTGTATAGAGGAAGAAGAAAAAGGCCCCAGGATAGAGCCCTGTGCAATAACCAGAGTTAGCAAGCATGATCTGAAGGAAGATCCAGTAAAGGAGACTGAGAAGGAGAAGTAAGATAGAAGGAGAATCAGGACAGAATGGTGTCCTTATGATATAAAGAGAATACCAAGAAGAGGGTGATTGACAGCGTCAAAGGCTGAAAAGAGGTCAAGGAGGTGGAAAATTGAGAAAAGGCCACTGGATTTGGCAATATGCCACTGGATCAAGAGCAATTTTGCTTGAACAATGGGGTTGGCAGCTGGACTGTAATGAGTTAGGAAAAGAAGTGAAGGCACCTATTTTAGATGGCCTTCTCAAGGAGTTTAGCCACAAAGGGCAGGGGAGAGATGGGGTGATATGCAAAGAAGGATCAAGTGAAGGTTTTTTGAGGATGGAGGAGATACGGGCATGCTCATAGGCAGTACAGAAGCAGTCAATAGACAGGGAGAGAGTGGTGATGACAGAGGGGGCAATCTGCTGAAGGAAATGGGAACAAAGGTGCAGGTAGGGGGGTTTGCCTTGGCCAGAATGACCACTTCTTTACGTGAGACAGGAAAAAGGCAGGAGATAATGGCAGAAGGAATTTGAGTGGTACAAGATGAGAAGAAAAAAAAGAGACAACTGTTGGCAAATGGCCTCAATTTTTTCAGCAAAATATAAGGCAAGGTTCTCAGCTGAGAAGGTTGGGGGAGAGAGAGAGATGGAAGGTTTGAGGAGGGAGGGATGAAAAGGATTAGAAGAGATGCTGTGGTGAATAGGATAATGAATTAATTAGTAGGGTCTAAAAGGATTGCCTTAGCAGCAGTGAAAGCTCAGTTGAGGTTTATGTTACAGTCAGAACAGTTGAGTGACCTCTTCCGCCTTTGTTCAGCAGCATGTATATAGGAGGATCAAAGGCAGTGAACAGTGGAATTGACAGAAGGCTATTTAGGGCACAACTGGCAATATAATAAGGGGGCTGGTGACTCAAGAGGACAGTGTAGAGCTGAACTGGTTTAACTGGGTGTCAAGATAGGGAAAAAAAGAAAGGGTAACTTAGTGAAGCAGTGACAGGCTTAGAGAGAACTGAAGGGTCAAAGGAATGGAGGTCTTAGTGTGAATGAAGAACAGGGTTTGGTATTGGATGGCAGAGGTAAATATGGAAAGCTAATAGATTGTGATCAGATAAGAGATTCTCAGAGTTCATAAACACAGTAGTGGTACATCTTGATGGCAAGATCAAGATATGACCATCTTTGTATGTGGCTTAAGAGGGGAGGAAATGAGTAGGTTGAGAAACTTGAGGATTATTGAGTTTGATATGTATATACAAATATGTATGTTGGAATCCCCTAGTATGAGGGTAATTATAATGATGATGGTGATGATAACAATAGTAACAACTGCTAAGACAAAACAAGTATTTTCTCTCATATCCCAAACTGGGTGTTCAAGGGAAGACAAGCGATAAAACAGTAATATATTTTAACTCATGTAATACAATATAGGTTTTTTTTTTCCTTCTGCTTTTACATTCAGTAAATTAACAGCTAAAAACAGCTAAATGATATTTATCCTTAACATCATATTACAGTATGAGGTTTACATATTTTAATTAATGAGCCCACATTTATTCATTATTTTTATAGAGTTTACTAGTCAATGATCTCTTTACACCTCTTATGCAGTAGGAAGATTAATTAGGCTTTAGGAAGAAATGTGACTTCTTAAGTATTAAGGCCTGAGCATGATGAGAAAAGCAGCAGAATTAACCAGAGACAGTAGGATTCTGGATGGCTTGGGGCTTGGAGAAAGGGATGAAAAATGTAAAAAAAAAAAAAAAAATCCACTTGCACTAACATTATATCAATCCTGAAAAATCTAAGCTCTCGGTCTGGCAATTTCTTTGCATTGATTTATTTTTTAAAAATAAATATTCTATAAAACATTAATTTGCCAGCTAGAAAAAAAGTTTAAAGTTTCAAAACTGAATAATAGGCCATTAATTGGGGGCATGTGAGCTGTTTCTATTTGCCTTTCAATGTAGTCAAGTAACTGTTCAGCTTCCTTAGCCTTGCTCGGGTCTTCTTCAAGTAACTCCTCAGCAAGCGTTTGATCATCTGAAATGTTGCAAACAGGCACAGATGTTTAAGGATGTATTTAGCCCTGGAAACCTGTCATCTCCTAAGTATAGACCCATAAGGAAATATCTAACTAGGATTTCATACCACAATTATGGCATATCATCATCCCTGTCCCCACAGATTCCCTACCATTTCCCTCTTTCTTAATCTAATACAATTCCAGTCATCTCCTCAGGTCACTTCCTCTACAATTATTATTTACTGATTACTTGAAAGGTGTTCACTGGTCACAGACACTGGTAGCAAAGCTAAATTCGATTCTGCAGCCTCCCAGGCATATTTTAGGCCCATTCCTAAGCTTTCTATAATTAAAAATGACTAAGTCATTACCTTGGAGTTGTGTCTTCCATGATTTATGTTATTTTTTTAAATATTAATTACCTTGTAAAAATTTTTGAGTTTTACTAAGTTGGATTATGAAGTCTTGAAAAGAAATGCTCATGTCAGATTGTATCCAGGTAGAAAATGCACTTAAAACCATTTCTGTTTTTCTATGACTATAAAGATAAAAATAATTGATGTATTAGGTCTCAAACCATGTGACATTAAATAGAGCAATAATACACATTTCAAGCTGAATAAATTCATACCGAAACCGTAATTCGTTGTTTAGTGCTTCAGCTATATCTCGCCTCTGTAATGACCGGACCTTTTCTTCATCTAAGTCAGCCTTTCTCACATGTGGGATGTATTTTGCCATCACATGGTGTTTAACTTCTTCATATTTTTCTTCAAGACGATCAAGATATTTATTAAGAGAATCTAGATCGACAGATTCTGCTAGGGTCATGCCTATTGAAAAGACAAACAAAATTACACAAGCTATTTACAGAATTTCTATCATGTCAAACAGAAAGTATAAAGAGGTATTAAACTGTTCAATTTTTTAAAACATGGAAAAGATGACATAACCCCAGTAACAATAAGGCAAAGAAAAAAGACTATAGAGCAGTATCACTAATTATTTAAAAAGTTAATATATCAACAAATCAAAACCAGAAATATAACTGAAAAATAACCCATTACGATCAAAGGTATATCAGAAATCAAAGTGATTAAATCTTATCAAAACAAGTTTTAAAAACAATCTATATGGACCACAACTGGGGAATAATTCAACAAACTGTAACATAAATGCTATGGAATTACACTATAAGAATTACACTATAAGAAATGACAAATGTAAGTAACAGAAAAACGTAAGAAATACAGAAGTAATGCAGAGAAAAGAAAAGATAATAACAATAGTTGACATTTATATAGTGTTTTAAAGTTTGCAAATCACTTTATATAAGGTATAGCAAAAATTTCTGTACAGTTTTAAGCTTGTACCTTAAAACAGCAAAGACTTTTTGGGATACCCTATGGACATGATTTTATTTGATGCTTTCAACCACTCTAGGAGGAAGGTAGTCCAGGCATTATTAATCACATTTTATAGATAAAGAAACTAATGCTCAAAGAAGATAAGTGTCTTGCCCAGAGTCATACTTGTCAAAAATGAGATTCAAATTCAGGTCTTATTTCCAGTCTATGCTCTTTCCACTTGTAATAAGGTGGATTTTAGTGTGCATAAAGTGGATTTTTGTTATTATTTCTTAGAGTTCAGTTTCCCAGGATCTATGGCCATCACAACCTCAGTTTCCCAGGATCCATGGCCATAACAATTTCTGTTTTCCAGGTATTAGATATGAGTTTCCAGGCCCATGGTTCAAAACATCTCCACCATGCTTGCGCAGCATTATATAAGGATAAATAATATAAATATGTGTGCTGAAACTGTAAACATCCACTGAGACTGCACAGTGAGATACAGGGATGAGGTGATGTAAACTTGTGAGGCTATTGCTGGCATTGTGCCTTCTTTGCCTGATACCCTATAAAATAGGTGGTCAGTGGTCAGTGAGTTTGGTAATCTTTATGGTTGAATGCACAAGCTGGAATGCTGTGTGCCTCGATCAGCCCCCATCAAGGATCAGGCGGGAGGGAATCTGTGTTTGCCTCAATCGGCCTCCATTGAGGCTTGAGGGGATTTAGGGGAACCCTGAAGGGTTGACTGGCCCCATCAAGACGTAGGGGTAGTTGCCCCCCTTTCTCACCAGCCCCTGAGAGAAGGGTGATTAGGGAACACTGTATGAGTTTGTACTGTTTCTGTTATCAGCAATACCGTTAGAGAAAACTAGACTAGAATAAAGCTTATTATTAACCCTTTTGAAGCTGTGTTTCTTGTCTGACCAAATCAAGAGCCAACCTGTTAGAGGCTGGAGTCCAAACCTCCAGTGCCTCGTGTGTATTATCTGTCTTAACACCACTATACCACACTGTCTCCCTTCTCAAAAATCCAGAAAGGTAAGAAAAGTTATTGATAAGGGGGAATAGAAACACACAGGACAATTACTACTACTCCATTAATGTTTAAACATTTACTTATAAATGTTTTAAATAAACTACAAATTATATGAATTTATGTTTTCATGTACATTTTATTGTTCTTGTATTTATTTTGAATGTTAGTTTTTGTTGATAGTGAAGTTTATAACTTAAAAACTTATAAATAAAAATGTGACTTTGTTTTAACAATCCAGCTAGCAGCTTCTGTGGGGGCATAAGATCCTCCCACAGCCAGTACCCAGGAGGCTGCCGGCATGCCAGGAAAGCACAGGTTCTTTTTATCTGCTTAAACAAGGAAAGCACGGTGAAGGGGTTGACCAGCTTTCTTTAATCCAGCATTCAGTTAGTTCAGGGGAGCATACAGACAAGCATCAACAGACAGACCAAATACAGACTACATTCAGTTAGTTCAGGGGAAAAGACAGCCAGCACCCTGAACTTTAGGACATTCATTTAGTTCTGGGGAAAAACAACCAGCACCCAGAACTTCAGAACAAAATACTAACAAATTACAAATATCAACAGACAGACCCAATACGATTCATAGTTACCAACATCTAGGTTCAGCCCGAGAGCTCAGGCTGGCCCAGAGTCACACTCGCCACCCCTGCCATTCCAACCAAAAGGAAAAAGGGATCTTCAAGCTGTCTTCTCCCCTCTTATAGAGTTTTTGACATCATCAAGCGCTGCCTGAATGACCAGGGCCAATTGGTTCTTGAGTTGGCCCCTCCCCTCAGCCAGCCCCATGAATCATCACACAGGAAGTTCTCTGCTCCCAGGCATGGGTCTCTGGGCTTCCTGCCCCAGAAGAGAAGCAGCAGACCCAGCAGACCAGGTCAACACCAACAGAGGCGGACCCAAACCCACATGGTCCAAAAGCCTCTGCTGTCCCAGACATGTAAACTAGGCCCTCCCCGGAGTTAGCCCTAACAGGGGCCCAGCACCCAGCAAGGCTCAATGAGATAAATTGAGTCACTCAAAGAAAACAAAGGCCACTCTGGCCACAGACTTGAGGAACGTACTGAGCATAAATAGAAAGTGCTACAACTTTTGATTATGGTCTGCCAATACACTATATCATCAATAGAAACAAAGATATTTATCAATAAAGCAGGGAGTCAGGAGATGCCCATTTTGATGGGAGCAAACAGCAGTGATCTCTGGGAGGGAGCATGAAGGAAGCAGCCTCCCACTCAGTGCTATGAGACGGACAAAGAGCTAGGGGGAGAGTGATGTGATAAACTTGTCCAAGGAAAGTAAGCGAAGGGAAGGGAGGAAAGGGATATCACCTTTAATGTGACAAAGAGATCAATTAATTACTGACTGAGATGGTTTCTAGGCTCCTTTGGTTTCTTCATTAAAACATATTATTAAAAAAATTTTAAAAACATTATTTACATTGGTTAAACTTCTTAAGAAATTGTTTTAATCTGGGTCAGTCATTCTCCCATCCATTTCCCATTTTTCAACATCAAACTTATACCCTACACTCTGCCATGTATTCTATGATCCAATAATACTGGTCTTTTTGTTGTTCCTCAAACAAGATACTCCACCTCCTAACTCTGGAAATTTTCACTGGCTATCCCTCCATTCCTCAAATGTCCTCCCTCAACATCTTTGCCTCCTAGCTACCCTGGCTTCCTTCAAGTCCTAGCTCAAATCCCACCTTCTACAACAAGTCTTTTCTAATCCCCCTTAATTCTAGTCCCTTCTTTGAGTATTTCCAATTTGTCCTATATATAGCTTATTTGTACATAGTCATATCCACATTGACTCTTCCATTAAGACTATGACTTCCTTGAAAGCAGGAACTGCCTTTAGCTTTGCTTGTATTAACACAGTGCCAGGCACATGGTAAGTGCTTAATAGATGTGTACGGGCTGACTGAATAGGTCAGGTTCAAGCTACTCTAACTGCATGCCATATCTTTGTTTTTTCATTTTTATTCTTTCTTCTAGTTTTATACTAGTGCAACCCTGGTTTGAAGGGCCAATTGTAGAGACTCTTATATTGGTGGAGGCTGATTACTCAATGCCTCACACCTGCATGAAGGCCAGGCAGAGTTGTTCACAGTGGGGAAAAAGCGTCTCATCAGTTTCTTTGGGTTCTTTTAGCTTCCAGCTTGACAGAGAAGCTGTGTGATGCCAACCTCTCTTCAGATCACTGAAGAAAGAGAAAGACTCTGGGAAAAAAAAACCCACATGAAAGGAACTGTCAGTCTCTATCATGTTGATATCCCTAGCTTGCTACATCAGAGCCTTTGGGGAATTTCCCTCTGGATGAAATCCAGGAGTCCCACTTGAAGTAAGCTCTCTTGCTCCCAATGGAAAAATTAATTTATATTGTTGGGTATACATTCTCCTATGTATACTTTGTCCGATTTCTGTTTTGTTATCAATTTGGACAAATTAGCTTCTTTACTTTTTACTATAGTGTTCATTATGGAACTGGTATTTGGTGGAAAAGGAGTCAAGCCTTGAATTTAAAGCTTGGGGCCCTCTTTTCACTATTTCTCTTACTCATGTAGTTTATTTTTTTAAGTTTAATAGTATTTTATTTTTTTCCACAGTTACATGTCAAGAAAATGTTTAGCATTCATTTTTACAAGATTTTGAGTTTCAAATTTTTCTCCTTCCCTCCCTCCCCTGCCCTCTTCTGAAAATGGTACGTAACTTGATATAGTTTATATATATATATATGGATATAGATAGACATATAGATATATACACATATATGCTACTATGTAAAAAAAAATTCCATATTAGTCACAACTATGAAAGAAGAAACAGATCAAAAGAAAAAAAAACATAAGAATAAAGTAAGTGAAAAAAAGTATGCTTCAACCTGTATTGAGTCCATCAGTTCTGGATATGAATAGCCTTTTCCTTCATGAGTCCTTTGTACTTGTCTTGGATCATTGTGTTGCTGAGAAAATCTGAGTCATTCACAGCTGATCATCACACAATGTTGCTGATACTGTGTACAATGTTTTCCTGGTTCTGCTCATTTCACTTTGCTTCAGTTCATACAAGTCTTTCCAGGTTTTTCTGAAATCTGCCTGTTCATCATTTCTTACTGCACAATAGTATTCCATTACATTCATACACCACAGCTTGTTCAGTCATTCCCCAATTGATGGGCATCCCCTCAGTTTCTGATATTTTGCCACCACAGATCCCTTTTCACTTATTAATGCATGTTGATAAGCTTAGCTTGAACCTTAAAGTTACTTCCCCTACACTAGCAGTATTTAAGGGATCAGATAGAAATAATTCTATCCTGGTACCCCCTCCTCTGCCTAAGAAGGGCAGAGAATGGATACTCTATGGCCCCAACCTTCTGCTTCCTCTCCTGAAAGCAATTAGTCTTTCTTTGAAAAAGGTGGGAAGAGAAGATGGTAGAGAGGTCTATTCTTGACTCCCTGTGAGCAAAATATGACACCCTCTTGCTAAAGAGTAAAGGGTTTAGCTCTTTGCACTAATAATTCGGTGGGATGAATATATATAGAAAGATGATTCAGGAATGACTTCAAAATCAATGATGAGCTATTTATTGTCTTAAAATACAATCAACCAATTTCTTTCTTTTTTATGTATGATGTTAGTGGCCTCCATTTAAGGCCTAAAAAAACTTTTCTCAAAGATTTCATGATGCATAGGTGTGAGGCTTCAGGGTAGTATATAACCAAGTAGCTTCTCTCATTTCCTACTGCTAAATATATTTACCTACATATTTTTCCACAGTTATACCCTATACCCACTTTGTATTGAAATCAACAAGTACCAAAGGACATATTGATATGATTTTGGAGGTCCTATTGAGTTCTTGAATCCTCTATCCTCTGCAACAGAAGCTGGCAAAAAAGTTGCAATTATTTTTAAGACAATATTTTGCAAATGCCTATCACTGTAGTCTGGCTTAAGACTTCATCACTCAACTGAGACTGCTCTCTCCAAAGTTACCAAAGATCTCTTAATTGCCTATCTCTAGCAGCCTTTCCTTAGTCCTCATCCTTCATCTCCATTCAGCATTTGATACAGTTGACCACTCTCTACTCCAGGATAATCCTTCCTCTTTGGGTTCTTGAGACGCTGCTCTCTCTTGGTTCTCCTCCTACTTATCTGTAAGCTCCTTCTCCGGACTCCAACTATGGGTGTCCCCTGAAGCTCTATCCTCTTCTTTCTTTTGGTGGTCTCATCAGTTCTAATGGTTAGATTACCATCTCTATAAAGGTGAATACCAGATCTACATATCCAAATTCTCTCTTGAGCTCTAATCCCAAAACACCAACTCCCTATTGGATAATTTCAGTTTCAAACTGAAAGTCTCATAAGGCATCTCAAACTCAACATATCAAAAACAAAATTCACTTTTCCCCTACTGGTGCCTAAACCACCCCATTTCCAAACTATTTCTATTGATGACAACACCATCCTTCCAGTCACCCAGAAGTAAACAACTTTGGAGTCATCCTTTACTTCTCACCCTCCCTTCTCAAGTCTGCCTCTGCAACATCTCCCACATGACCCCTTCTCTCCCAGCCTTTATCACCTTTCACCTGGGCTACTGCAATAGGCTCCTAATTGGTCTCCCCACCTTAAATTCCTTCCCCTCTCCAATTCCTCCTCCACACATCTGCCAAATTGATATTCCTAAAGCATAGGCCTGACTACAACACTCTTCTATTCAAGAAGCTCCAGTGATTCTTCGTTTCCTTTAGGGTTAAACTCTTCTTCTTATAAAAGGCATTTGAAGCCTTTTATAATCTAGCTCCAATCTAGCTTTCCAGGATTATCCCGCATTGGACTGCTTCATGAACATTCAAGTCAAACTGAACTCCTTTCCGTTCCTCACATACAGTATTCCATCTCTCATCTTTGTACCTCCACATAAGCTGTCCTCTATGCCTGGAATACACTCCCTCCTCACCTCCACTTTTAAAAATCCCTGACTTACTTCTAAGCTCGGCTCAAAAGCTACCTCCTAGGCAAAGCCTTCCCCAATCTCCACCCAGACTCCCACCCAGTTTGTCACAACAAAAACCTGCAATAAAGAGAAACTGAGAAACAAAGTTCTGAGCATGATCAATTTATTAGCAAGACTGGCAATTGCTAATAAATAAGGTCAACGGATCCTCAGTAGCCAAAGACACATCTGACAGAGCAGCTTTTTTACAGTTAGTTATATAAGGTTACGTGATAGAGACTAAACAAAGACTGTGATTAATCTATAGCAAAGGTAAAGGGTGGGCATACATTTTGCTTAATCATGCTGACTCCACATGAGGGGGTCTACAGAATCTATGACAATGGGGAAAACAGTTAACATTCTCTGGAAATTCCTGTGTTAACCATTGCCCAGCACCAGAGAGGCCAGAATGAGGAAAAAAAAAAACATCTTATCACCAGATGACTTCCTTATTTCCCTCCTCCTTTCCAAGTCATTGAGTCCAACAGAGTGAGGAGCATAGACTCTTACATTCTCTACCAACTAAAGCCTATCAAGTCTAAATCTTATTTGTAAATACTGATTCCAGTGATTAACTACAACCTTTAATTATTCAATTAATCAATAATCTAAATTTCATGGAAGTTATTTTATATTCATTCTGTATGTATGTTTTATTTACTTGTATGTGTAGATGTCGATTTGCCAAATACACTGCAAGCTCCTTGAGGCTGGGTACTTTTTTGTCTGCTCTTGGTCTAAAACTCTAAGTTTAGCCCTAAGTGGCTTGGGGGACCTTGGATTGAAAGCAAAACTCACTGTATGTTCAAGCCATTAGCTGGCCTGTGGAAGGGGTGTGAATGCTGTTCCCTGTTGCCGTCTGGACCCCTTTCCTGGCTGCCAACCTAGGAGGCAGGGTCTCCAAGAACAGGCCCCTCCCCTTTTGCCCTGCAGTTAATATTTTTAGACATTTTAAAAACCATGCAATTTGTAGCAACCTCTGCTCCTTTTTCTGTTACTCTGTCATCACCAAGAAGTAAAAAGGAACCCTCACAGGCCTGAGAGTAATTTTGCATTTTCCTTATTTTATAGGTTTATCAACTCTTTTTAAATGTGACATCTTGGATTTAATATAATACTGAAGTTAGGGACTGATTGCAACATATTTCAAAATCAAAGATATTTCTCCCACAATATGTCCCAGTATTATTTCATTTTTATAGGTTTCTGTTTTGTCTCTGCAACCAATAAGCATAAGATTTTTTGGAATTTGATTTTTCAGGATCCATGGCCGTAACAATCTCTTGTTCCCAGGTGTTAGATATGAGTTCCATGGTTCAAAACATCACCACGATGTATGTAGATTGTGAAGGCCAGATGTCACTTGTTTAGATTGTAAAGGTCAGGACCTTAGAGGGTTGGAGTATAAGTATAAAGCAGGAGGGCACTGGTCAGTGAGTGGGGAACCTTTAGGGTTGAAATGTACAAGCTAGGATGCTGTGTGTGCTTTGATTGGCCCCTATCAAGGCTTGGGGTGCGGGGGAATCTGTGTTGCCTCAATTGGCCCCCATTAGGCTTGAGGGGATTTAGTTTTGCCTGTCTAGATTGGCCCCATCCAGATGCAGGGTAAGTTGCCACCCCAGCCCCTTCTCACCATCCCCTTCGAGAAGGGTGATTAGGGAATGCTGTAGGAGTTGAGGCTCAGCAACCCTTGTGAGAAGGTTAGATAGAATAAAGTCTGCATTGTTTAATGAAAACCTGTCTTTCCTTTATAAAAGCAGATCAAAGAACCTGTGCTAGCAGGCCGTCTTGGGTGTCTAGGGTGCTTGCTAATACACAACCAGACTATACACTCTTCAAGAGTTTTCCATGTCTTCTAATATTTTTTTTGTTTCTTCCTCGAATCCATTAAATAAAATGGACACTCATGCTTGTTAAATAAATGTACTGTTAAATAAATGTTAAATAAATGCCTGTTTTAAGGCAAATCTATATCCACCCAGATTAATCCTAAATCACACAGAATTTAATCTAGATATATGTGAACTTAACACATTAGAAGGGAAACAGTTCAAACATCTCTCACTCTCTTTAAGACCTTAAGTAAAATACACTACCTGGAATGGACCTTGAAGGATTTACAGTAGTTGAGAGATAGCTTACTTCTTTTACAAGGCCCTTTTTCTTAACTTGTCTTAATTTCTTTAGTTGCATTTGAATCTTTGAGGAATTAGCTTCAATAACCCTTATCCTGAATAAAAAAAAAAAAGAAAAGAAAAAAGAAAGGATTTCTTTCATTTCCTACAAATGACTCAACTCTCTGAATCACCAGAATTAGTTAAACCAAATTGGTTAAATGATTACTTCTATTTTGAATTGTCATCTTATTCAGAGTTACCTTGAGTTTTGGTTACTGGTTTCAGATAATACTTAAGATTATTTGATAGGTGGGTATTCATTAAATGGTGGCCTGAAAAAGTGAACTAACTTCATTTTTTCTCATTATAAATTCATTATAATTCATTATATAATTCATTATAAATATAATATATTATAATATAACATAATATAAAATATTATATATAAATATATAATTCATTATATAATTCATTATAATTGTTACTAAAACTTCATACTAGGCGTGATTACAATACTAGAAAGCATGAATTCAAGCAACTTTTTAATAAGTAAAATCCTTTCCATTATACATTCACAAACTACAGCCTAGTCATGCCCTCTATATGTCTCTCTACCTCTACTTCCCTTTGGATGAGTCATGTTTTGATGCCTTGGTGATTCACAGCCATATAGCATTGCCAGAAGCATATCGGTGTGAAAAGATGGTATTTTATCAGAGGAATCAACAAGACTTTGTTTCCTTTTATTTGCTAAACCTAAATTAGATTTTCTGACATAACTTTTGCCATCTTTCTCTTTATCGATCTTTGCAGTGAGATCACTGAGTATCAAAGTATATGTAAACTTGGTTTGGGAGATCTTTTCAAGCTCTTCGCAGAAATCCTGTACCTCTTTATCTCCTTCAATAGAAGGCATATAAGCTACAATCATCTTCATGTCAAGTCTTTTGTTTTTTTATTCTCATCATGAACACTGTAAGACAAGGCAATCAAGCATCTCAGGAAAGGAGGTTTCTTACTGCCTTTGGTTACACAATAAAACTAATTTTATCATTTTTTTCTTTCTAAGGAGTCAGCCTTCCATTCAGCAGTAACTTAATTAGAATAGCTATCCTTTATGTTGTTCCTCAAGGTCTGCAAAGCACTTTGAAATAGTTTATTTCATTTGAGCCTCACAACAACCCTGGGAGGTATTGCCCCCATTTTACAGATGAGCATCCTAAGGCAGATAGCAGTTAAGTTACTTGCCTATTGCTATTAAGTGTCTGAGTCTGAATTTGAACTTAGGTCTTGGTTTCAGATGCAGTACCCAGTGGCACCACTATGGTACCACCTAGCTGCATACCATCTGTCTTCTGCTTTCATTCATTGTGAGAATATCAGTAATGAAATGTGGTTCAGTTTTTCCAGCAGTATGTTGGAAGATTTCATATTTATAGTATTGACACTTGTGTTAGTCAATATATGAACAAGCTGCACTTAATACTTAGCATTTTCAGATTTATTTTCTGCTATTCTACCATCAATGTGGAAGCAGAAGTCAGGCCTCACAAAATAGATTCATTTTAAATTTTTCCTTCGTTAAATAAAGTTAATACAAAGTTAAGTATGATGGTAAGAATGAGTTTTCCCAGGCTGCTTGACCATTAAATGCAACTTTCCTCTATGACACTGCAATGGAAAGGAACAAAGGAAATTCTGCAAACTGGTAAGATTTTCAATGCTGATTTAAAACTACTTACAAAGCTGATTTATTGGCAATTTTCCAGACCACCTCAAAAAAATTTATTTGAGAAAATTTCGTAAGAATGAGCATTCTGCCACCTGACTGTATGTTATTAACCTGTGCACACTTCAGAATGAAAGCCCTTTCATGTAGGTAGCACAGCCAGGTTCAGAATTATAACTAAATCAAGTATGTAAAAAAATTGCCTACAGAAAGCAATGATACCCTAGAATACCTCACCTTACTTTAAAGGGTATTATAAAATTCTCAAAATTAAATTTGCTTTAATTTAAATACGTACGTGCACATATACATGGAATGTTATTACCTTCCTATAGATAAGAACTCCTGAGAAATCAAACGTGTAACAATAATACCAATAAAAACATAGAGAACCACTAAACTACAGTTGTGTTGCCTAATTATTATGTAATCATGAATTCATATGATCCTTTAATCTAAATTAATATACTTACTTTGCTTCAAGTTGGACTACTCTTTTCCTATGATATACCAGTGTTGTGGGCTCTGCTGCCAGAACTTTCAGCTTTCCATGAAGATAAAACGCATTTCTTTGACCCTTCTTTATTGTCTCAATGAATGAATCATATTCTTGTTTGATTGAAGTAAGAATAGTTTTGTATGCAGTGACATGCTCTATTATCTGAAAACATTATTTTCCTGACTATAGTACTAAATTCATTCTAAGAGAACATAAAACAAAAGCCTTACAAACAGCATTATAGATCACTTTGAAATGATATGAGATTACAATTAGAATCCTACAGATAAACATTTAGCAAACTTAAACTACAACTGGATTTTTGAATTTATCACTATCACTTACTGAGCACCTGGAGAGCAGACCATTTGACTAAGTACTGTTGAGGGGGTCGGGAGAAATGCAAACGAAATAAAACCAACCAATCTTTATTAGAAGTATCTTTAAAGATCTTATAATATGCTGGGGAAAAACGGAATATAACCTAAATATAGCCAGCTAAAGCTAATATCAGGCTAAGTTTTCTTAATTCTGGACCTTAAATCTCACTTACTGGTTTTTGTTTCCCCAGAGAATGGCATTTTATAAAATAAAAATACAAAAAGCAAAATCTAAGTGGAGTCTTTCTTTTCTGAGGCTGTTACAAACAAGCTCATTTAAAATTTTAAACCTGAAAACATGCAGTGCCTGGGTTGCTAAACAAGAGGAAAAAAACAAAAGCCTGTTCATGTTTTAATCAGTAAGTTCAAAAGGAGTTGTCTTTTGATAGTAGGCAAGGTATAATTCTTGAATGAATAAATGAAAACTGTATTTGTGAACCTAGCTTCAAAAGGCAAAGAAGTATCAGGTTCTAGGCCTGGTTATTTTACAAGTCTATAAAAAAATGTTTTCTCTGTACGTGGTAGGCAGGTAAAAATTACTTATTCAAATTTAGAAACTTCTTTTTGAAAAACTGACCCGATCTAATTATCACAGACAACCATGCACAGGAATGACATCCTGCCCAACTGTACAATACATGAGAAATAAGTCAGATGCATCTGAGTAACAGTGACTGAAGACAATAGTGGTTTGGTTTGGTTTTTTTTTTTACTATGGGGCCTCCTTTAATCATAAGTAATGGGATCCTTTAATACTGTCCTGGCTGCACAGAGTGTTCTCCTTGATCAGCCAGCATGAGGTTAAGTCAAAGCTATTCTATCTGTTTATAATAAGATGCAAGTCAATTCAACAAGCACTTATTAAGTGCCTACAACTCCCGGGGCAGCTGGGTGGCACAGTGGAGAGAGTGCCAGGCCTAAAGACTTGAGTTCAAATCTGACCTCAGACACTTACTAGCTTTGTGATCCTGGGCAAACTCTGTTTGCCTCGGTTTCCTCATCTACAAAATGAGCTGGAGAAGGAAATGGCAAACTACTTCAGTATCTTTGCCAAGAAAACCCCAAATGGGGTCACAAAGAGTCGGACAGGATTGAAACAACTGAACAACAATCCCTTCCTATTCTTGATCTGTACATTATTACCACAAAATAATTATTCAATGAATTAAATATTTTAATTCTCATATGATTTGTGAAGCATCATGATATCGTGGACAGAAAGCCAGCCTTAGAACCAAGACGATCTGGTTTCAAGTCTTGCTCATGACATACGCTGGCTGTGTGACCCTGGAAAAGTCACTGAACTTCTTAGTTCCCAAAGCAACCCTCTAATTAGCACTATAAAGTGGCAGAGAAGGTGCTGACCAGAATTGTGTTGAGGATGGGGAGCAGCCTTCATCTGGGAGTTCCCTATGCTAATGAGCTCACAAGTCCCAGTCCCTTTCTCCTGCTAGAATACAAAACAAAATAAGTAGGCCCCTGCCTTCAAAAGTTTACATTCTGCTGGGCAAAGCATCTCATCCACGGGTGAGTAGATACCAAGCAGTCTCAGGGGGCACCTTCACAGATGGAGGTGGGAAAGATCAGTAAAAGCTGTTGTTGGAGCGGGCACCTGACCTCAGCCTTGAAGTTTCCAGAGCTGGAGGTAAGGAAGGAAAACATTTCAGACAGAGAGATGACCTAAGCAATGGCACATAACTGGCACAGAAGATGACCGGGATCAAGAACCTAGGGAACAATGTCAAATCCGTCCAACAAGCAACTAGTGTCTTGTTCACCAAACCTCTATTCAGAACGGACCCCTCTCAGTTGAATCAACTACAATCCTAAACCCCTGGATTAAGGTTAGGCCAAAACATCAGCAACAAAATTACAACAGGTTCCCATTTCCAAGCTTGTTCCTGACAGACAACAGAGACTGATAATATAAAAATGCCACAACTGGTACTTTTGAATAAAAAAAAAAATTGGAATGTAGCTAGCCTATAAAACCAGGTTCTGGTCTAAGAATCAAAATTGACTTATTAGAGGGAGAAATGATTGGGCTTAGGCTGACTTAACAAGTAGACATTAATATTGTACTAACATTTATAATCTACTTATACCATACTCCATATCTATCCCTTCTAGAAACACTATACTACTTCCTTGGGTAGAAATAGAATCTGTTTCACTACAGAGAGCTATAGCATTTGGAAGGTCAGAGAATAAGAATCTTATACTGTCATTCATAATTTTTTTAAATTCTTAAAGCACTATATTACCTTATCAAATACATTTCTGTATATGATGAAATATTCATCAGCTGGTCCTTCATCAGTACAGCCCACTCTTTCAGTTTCTATAATTATATATCTTTGCATTCTTTCCAAAAACTCCTTATCACAATTACTAATGATAGGAGGGAGAATTGCATGTTTATTTATTGCAATCTCTTGAACAGACATTCCTTAACGCTCTGTGCAACTGTTCCCCAGATAAAAGTTTAATTTGGATCCTGTTTTTGCAATGAAGCCAACACTTTGATCAAACCCTGAAAGAAAAAAAAAGTCATCAGAATAAAGCTGAATAAACAGGAACATAAACAAATTAATGTCAATTTTCTAATCTTTTTCAGTTCATGTCAGAAAGTTAAAATATTCATTTGTAAAATAAAAGATTTTATGTGGATGTCTCTGAGTCACAAAAATCTATGATTACTGCACTTTTCATGTGGTCTAGTATGTTCTTTTTGGTAATAGTCTACCTCCAAAATCTTTCTCAAATCTGTTCCATTCTCTCTATTCCGACTGTCACCATTCCAGAAGAGGCCTTCAATACTGAGGGATCTGGTACTGCTTCAATGCCTTCCAGCAGGTCTTGTCAATTCTACTTTCCACTCCCCCAAATCCATCCCTCACACTTCTTCAAGGCTTTGCTTCTTTTGGTATCAGCGTTACACCTCTGTTCAAGAATTTTCATTGGCTATTTTCTACTAAGTCATGATGGGTGCCACATATAATTTATATAGTGTTGTAATGGACAAATTTTATCTCATTTTATCTTAACAACTTACACTACACAACAAAGTATTACATTGTAGGATAGAAGTGATTGTGGGTTCTCAAAAGCTATGTCAAAGAAACACAAATTCTGGAGGGCCCTACCAAATTAGGAAGACCTGAAGTACACGCCCAGTGATGAACTGCATGTCTGTTGTCTGAGGACAATCCTAACAAAGTTGAGAGACTTATCACCAACTTATTTGCAGAGTGGTGCATTGGTGCAGAATCAACTCTTGAATAATGAATGAATGAAAAGTATTCAGTACTAAGTATAGTGTTGGGGATATAAAACAAAAGCAAGACAGTCCCTGCCCTCAAGGAATTTACTTTCTAGTGGAGTGACAGTATGTGAGGGAGTGGCACTTTGGTTTGTGAAATCATAGGAAAGGTATGTGGAACCAGAGAAAATAGAATGATGTGCCCTTTTCCAGAAGCAATGATAGCAGAAATCTGATTACTGTTCCCAGAGCAAGAAGCAAAAAGCGGGTGGCTCAGGTTGGGGCAGGGGAGAGAGGGTGGGAAGGGAGAAGACAGGAGGGTGACAAGATGACTAAGGTAAACAAACAGGTACAAGGGCAGCAAAGTGGCTGGTGAGGCTGTGGAGAAGGCCAAAGAGTAGAAACACTCACCAATCAAAAGAGTGGGGCAGAAGTTTCTCAAGGAGCTTATGAATGGGGGAAGATACTATGCACATATATAAGCAAATACAATATATGTAGAAAGATAATTTGGGGGAGCTGAGATTCTTAACAATTGGAGGTATCAGAAAGGCCTCATGGTAGAAAATATATTTTCCTGGTGGGCTTGAAAATATAATCAAAAGCACTTTAAACTGAAATAGGCAAGGGAGAAAAATTGCACATATGTGTGTATACATACATATGCTATATATACATATATGTAGATATGTATATGTAGTTGGTTGTTGTCCTTCATTCTTGAAGAGGACCAAAATGATACCACTACATTGGGGTCAAGGAACAGTGTGTCCAACTGCAGCTGATCAGACCAATAAAAGCTCAGAAGGCTCTATGACAGATAAGACACAAATAGTCCACACGAACATTTGGAGTGGACGTCTCTAAATTTGCACATCTCACATTTCTTTTGAGCTACTACAATCCCGCTTTGCTTATAAAGCACACAACACCTTCTTTGATAAAGACACGCCATGCTGGGCAGTCCTTTGCCAGTCTCTCCCATGTCAAGCAATCAGTTCCAAAGTTCTTCAGAGAGACCTTGAGAGTGTCCTTGTATCACTCCATGTGAGCACCTGCCTTGCGTGAGTTCTCTGTAAAAGTCTTTTGGGCAAACATACATACAATTTGAACAACATGGCCAGCCCACCGGAGTTGTGAAGCAGAGTTTGAATGCTTGGCAGTTTAGCTCAAGAAAGGACCTCAGTGTCTGGTACCTTATCTTGCCAGGTGATCTTCAGAATTTTCCTAAGATAATTCAAATGGAAGCAATTCAATTTCCTGGCACGTTGCTGGTATACGGTCCAGGTTTCACAGGCACACAACATTGAGGTCAGCCCAATGGCTCTGTAGACCTTCAGTTTGGTAGGCAGTCTTATACATCTTCACTCCCACACTTTCCTTTGGAGCTAGCTCTGCCAATGCATGAGTCAACCTCATCTTCTATGTGGACATCCCTGGAAAGTATACCGCCAAGCATACCCACAGCATTCAAAATTGTATTTATTGTAACCAATGGTTCCATACATGGAATGTTGTGCTGGCTGGTGGAGAAGCTGTGGTTTTTGGTGGGTTTTTTTGGTGTTAGGCCAAAATTGGCAAAAGCAGCAGAGAACTGTTCCACACTTTGTATATCTCAGCCTCAGAAGCTGCATTCAGTTCACAATTATCTGCAAACAAAAAGTCATGTACCAATTCTCCCCCCACTTCATTCTTAGCTTATAGCCTTTTCAAGTTAAATAGTGTACCATCAATGCAGTAGCTGACTTTGATGCTGTTTTCACTCTTGTTGAAAGCATCTGACAAAATTGCTGAAAACATCACGCTAAAATGCATGGGAGCCAGCATAACCCCTTGCTTCATTCCACTGGTGACTGTGAAAGTACAAGAACATTGAGGCTATACTGCATTGAGGCTACATAGCAAGATGCTATCCACCTCCAGAGAAAGAGATGACAAGGGAAATTATGCATAATGCTGTCTAACATATATGTGTATGACTGTGTATGTGTATATATGTGTATGTTTATAGATATCTTTGTATATATATATATGTATCCAAGTTTAACTGTAGTCTTCTTTAGGGTGGGGAGGAGGGGAGGGAAAAAATAAAGCAAAAAGTATATAGCAGAGAACAAAAGAAAACTGAGAAGGAAGAAAAGAAAAGCTGAGTAGTTTTGAAAACAACGTGTAACATTATATAGATTTTCTTGAAATGGAAATTTATTGTTTTATAGTGAGTCCTCTCTTATGTTCTGCTGTGTACATGGAAACGTTCTTTTTTTTTCTTTTTAAAAGACAATAAAAACAAAGAATTTGGGGGGGGGGGGAAGAGATCAAGTGGGACTCATAGGAAGACATAAGAGAAGACACCCTCAACCTAACCCGGTGGTGAGGAGGTAGAAGGTCCAGAGGAATTACAGATTGCACATATTTTGAGATTTTTTCCAATATATCAATCATTTGTGCTGACTGTTTTTCTTTCCAAAAATATTGTCATGTGGGATGGCTCTTTGGGAGAGGAAAAGAGAAGGATAGATGGGATATAATAGTGATATATGAAATAGAAAATACCATTAAAGCTTCTAATAAATAAAGTGGGGAAAATATAACTGGGAACTGTTTAACAAATTTTATCATACAAATACTATATACAACAAAGATAATGTTAATTTGTGGCTTTCTAAATCAATATGCAGCCTGCAGGGATCTATTTTCTATTTGAGTTTGACACCACTGGTCTAGATTATCATAATAAATTATTTTCTCCATCAATGATAATGACTCCACTACATTTGGCCTTTACTATTATATTCTCCAGTGTCCTGTAAGACAAAGCCAAAAGAGCACTGTTGTTCAGTTGTTTCAGTTGTGTCTGACACTTCATGACCCCATGTGGAGTTTTCTTGGCAAAAATACTGGAGTGGTTTGCTGGTTCCTTCTTCAGCTCATATTACAGATGAAGAAACAGGCAAACAGGGTGAAGTGACTTGCCCAGGGTCACAGAGCTAAAAATGTTTTTTGGCTGGATTTAAATTCAAGATGTGTCTTCCTGACTCCAGGCCCAGCACTCTATCCACTGCATCACCTCAATGCCCCAAAAGAGCACTAAGGAAAACAAAAAAAGATAGTAAGAAATGTTGAACTAAACAAAGTAGGGAGTCCATTCTTCAGGTAATAATTTTGATGTATTGATCCTCAAGCTATCTGAAAGAGGGGAGGATATCAATTGGAAGATTTCACAGACATTACTACCATGGTAAAAACAATTGAGAAAATATCGATAGCTATTGACCCCAATCTGTCCATTTTCCCATCTCTACGAAATCATTATAAGGATTAGATGGAGATGATCATTGAAGAAAGTATGAGACAACTTTTGCAAATTGTATTCTTTATACACATATAACTGACTGAAAGGCTCAGAGCTAATCACATCCCTCTATACTTTTTGGCTATGAAAAAGCATTGCATTAAAGATGGTTCTCCAACAAGGTGTTTAAAATCATCTAAAGGTCTTTGTGGCTTAATGAGTTTCTAAACGGTGAAACAACAGAAGTAACTTTGACATTCCTCTGAATATTTATATCACTTGAGGCACTAAGTAGAGAGCTATATTTAGGTGTTTACCAATGACATGGAGAATAGCTAGCTCAAAGTCCCTATGCATGGTAAGCTTCTCCAGATGCTGTCTACAGATAACATTTTAAGGATTTCATCAAACTCTAAAACACCACAGATAATTCTAGATGAGAGTCATAATCTTTCAAAGGAGTTTGGAAAAACCAAGTGAATGAAGAATGATTATTGTCCATATTATGATACGCAATTGGATGGTGTATCAGTAAGGCAAGATTCATGACCTCGAGGATGACCATGAATATGCCTAAATGGTTCAGAATCACAAAGCATGAAAAACTCTCTAGATAGAAGGCAAAGGAAGTATAACATTTATTTAGACACCAGAGGATCCAATACCAAGATCAATAACTTCAATTCGATATAGCAGTAATTATACTCCAAAACCAGTAAGCCCACCTCAGTGTAACAACAAGGAAATTATAACACAGTATCATAGCAAGGAACCAAGTCATCCTGTGACCTTCCCCCCCGCTAGGGCCTTCCTGTAAACAATCACTCATAAATCCTAACTGTCTGCTTGCCTTCATCCTCTCCCGAAGTTCTGAAAGCCCTTGCAGGGTCCCTGCAGTCTCTTGGATTCTCTGGATTCTCGGTTCTCCAGTCTCTTGATGCTGTAGATCCTCAGCTCTCTGATCTCTGCAACTCTTGTTTGCACTCTCCACTCTGCAGTCTCTCTCGACTCTGGCTCTCTCTCTATGTCTACTTCTCAATTCTGCCTCTCAATTCCACTTCTCTCACATGCTGGGCTCTCTTTATATACTGTCCTAACCAGCATCTGATTGGTTAGAACTCAGGTCTCTGATTGGCTGAATTCATGCACATCTGATTGGCTAAAACTCAGTGCACATGCAATTGGCTCTGGTCTTAGCACCTCTCCTTAGGGCCCGGAAGGCTTCACACCTCTCCTGACCAAATTAGCAAAAGGGTGTGGGCTTGGGGGCCTCTCAGCCTAGTAAGTAAAGGCCCTATTGAATGGGGGGAAGATTTTTAATCACATTAACACCACGCATGGACAGCCCACAAAGCTCTTCAGTATATTGATCTTGGATATACACTGCAACTAGACAACTGAAGTGGGTCCAACATTGAATAGGAAAACCCAAGCAATACTACATATGGAAAATTGTAGTGTTTTTTATTACTTCCAGTTCCTTCCTGAAACCAAGGCTTATTTTTTTTAACATTCATATTCTTCGGATGATATTGGATGGCTACATGTCATGGAATATTACAAACTTGAAAAAATTAAAGCTGTACATCACCACAAAAGATGGACTATATGAAGTGGTGGACCAGGTACAAACTAAGGGAAGGGAGAGATGGCAGATGAACAGTTTACATGCTCCATGAGTAACTACATAATATCCAGAGGAAGGCCTGAGAACATTAAGGTAACTACCCATGGAGTACTTTTAGGAAGACACATATAGTTCATTGTGGCACAAGAAAAAGCACACTGGATTTGATGTCAGAATACAAAGGTCTAAAGCACAGCTCTGCAATTGACTACCTGTGGGTCCTTGGAATAATCACTTTAACATTCTAGATCTCAGTTTCCCCATTTTTGGTTGTTTTTTGTTTTTTAAGAGGTGTTGCATTAGATGAACTCCTTCCCCATCTAAATCTAGGATTCTAAGAACCTTGAATAAGAATGCAGGGATAGGTTGCAATGCTCACAGTTGCAGGAACCACTCCCACTGATGAAATCATTTGTAGCCCTGTTGAAGAATATGCACCATATCTCCCTATACTGCATATTTTATGAGTACAGAGACTACCTTACCCAAACTTCATATAGCCCCCAATAGCTAGCACAATGCTCTTTGCACAAAGTAAGTACTTAATTTTTTAAAAATGTTTGTTGGATTCAAACAAAATACTGTTTCCCTTCCTGGAATGCTGTTCCTGTTCCCCTCTACCTATTAAAACTCTATCTTGCTCTTCAAAGGTCCATCATGAACTCTACTTCCTCCATAACTTCAGGCAACATAGAGCTCTCCTCTTCCTGAATGGCTTTACTGTCTACACTATACATTTTGGTACCTTATTATAGTTAATCATCTTATAACAGAAAGTAATACTAATAATAGCTCACATTTGAAAAGTTCTTTATGGATAACATTGCACCATAGTCAAAGCGAGACCTGGGAAAGACCTTAGCTTAAAAAGGCCAAGGTCTCCCACTACATCCTGGGCCATCTCCAGCCATCCTGATCTATATCTAGCCACTGGACTCAGATGGCTCAGGAGGAGGAAGTGAAGTTGGTGACCTTGCACAGCCCTCCTTCATTTAAATCCAATTCACTTGCAGGTCCTTACATCACCTCCCTGAGGTCATGGTCCTCTTTGAGAATGACAGACAAACAACAGTACCTTATATAATTTAATCATTTAATCTCCATAATACTGTAAGGTAAATATAATTACCCTCATTTTACAGATGAGGAAACTAAGGTAGAGAGGATTTAAATTCAGGTCTTCCTGACTCCAGATCCAGAGCCCTATCCACTACACCACGCTGCCTATTTTTTAATATATTTCAAGTGTGTAAAATCTTATCTCCTCAAAGAACCACCTAACAGCAAGCACCCACTCCTAACCCAAACACCTAGCCACAGGGCTAAACTCCTCACAGGGGTACAAATTTATTCTCATTTTTAACACTAAAGTACTAATAGAGAAGCTAAGCAACTGGTCTTCTGCAAAATTTAATGATCAAACAAATTTGGGAATGCAAACATCTTCATCTGATGCTCGAACCATTATTTACTCCAAAATTATATAAAGATTATCATCTGACAAGAATCGGGGTATGAGGCTAGTTCCTGAGAACGGTCTGAATAACTCCAAATAATCACAAGAGTTGTCAGGTTCAAACCTGTTGTGTTTTAATGGCATGATGGATTGTGATATCCTGAAATTCCTAATTTAACTTTGTAAATATTCCCAGTGAGCTATCCAGTAGCAGTAGTGGATTATGCCTAAATAACACCACCAAGTGGTTTAAACCAGCTCTTACCAAACAGGGGTAAAGTTAATTACTTCTCCTATAGAAAGGACTAAAAATCTCTGCTATCATTTTTCCAACTCCACACAAAACTTTAAAACCAGAACTATAGCATTGTACTCCATGCATTGCAGACTGGGTTGGAAACAGATATTTTGTTAAATACTACATCCCTGCCTCTCCGAGCTCCAGTCCCATGACTGGCAACACGGCTAAATGCACCAAGAAGGTTGGAATTGTTGGTAAATATGGAACACGTTATGGTGCATCCCTCAGAAAAATGGTGAAAAAAATTGAAATTAGCCAGCATGCCAAGTATACCTGCTCCTTCTGTGGCAAGACCAAAATGAAGAGATGGGCTGTGGGGATCTGGCATTGTGGATCCTGTATGAAAACCGTAGCTGCTGGTGCATGGACCTACAACACCACCTCTGCAGTCACAGTCAAATCTGCCATCAGAAGTCTGAAGGAATTGAAAGACCAGGAAAATCTTCTTATGAAATACCTGTAGTCCATAGTCCAACAATAAATGGGTTAATTTATGGAATAAAATAAATAAATAAATAAATGCTACATCCCTGCTGAAACCAATGGAACTGTCACTTTACTTATGGCCAGGGCCTATTTACCTAGATCAGGTCTCCTGCCCAAAATTATGTTCAGGTGCCACATTAGTCTAACATTCTATCAGAAATATGTTTTTTCTCTTTTTTTTAAATACTCCTAGAAAAGCAATTTATTGTATTAAAAATGGAGAGATGTGAACTAAATGATAATACAACTGTATACACTTGATACTAGTTGAATAGCCAGACTCAAAGTTATTTGTTTGATGTCAACCTGGAAAGGGATTTGTGCTTGGGTTGATACTATTTAATATTTTTATTAATGACTTAAAAGCATACATGGCATCTTTGTCAAATTGACAGATGATACAAAGCCAAGGGTAGCTAACACATTGGATGACAGAATCAAGATCCAAAAAGATCTTGATGGAACAGAACAATGCATTAAATAAGACAAAATTTAATGAATACTGATGCAAAATCTTACACTTCAGTTCAAAAAATTAATTTAAGTACAAGATGAGGACAGTATGGATAGATAGCAGTTCATCTGAAAAAGATAACAGTTTTATTGGTCTGAAATCTTAACATGAGTCAGCAGTACGACATGACAGCTGAAAAAGCTAATTCAATCTTGGGCTGCTTTAAGAAACATAGCTTCTAGAAATAGGAAAGTAAGAGTTCCTTTGCACTCTGCCCTGGCTAGACAACAGCTGAAATCTTTTACTCAGTTTTGGACATCACATTTGAGAAAGAACATTGAGCCGGAAATTA
The DNA here is from genome assembly GCF_011100635.1 of Trichosurus vulpecula. Classification (NCBI taxonomy): domain Eukaryota; kingdom Metazoa; phylum Chordata; class Mammalia; order Diprotodontia; family Phalangeridae; genus Trichosurus; species Trichosurus vulpecula. Next base: position 334,754,573 of record NC_050575.1, on the reverse strand, counting down.
GCTACAAGAGAGTGAGGAGTTCTAGTCCATGCTGTACGAAGTACAGATGAAGGAAGTAAGATGCTTAACATCGAATAAATGCTTATTTATTGATTGCGAAGAGGAAGCTCAGTATACTTGGAAGGTTTATCTGTGGAAGATTGAAAGATCATTCTATTAATCAATTAATAAACATTTGCTAAGTGTCTACTATGTGCCAGGTACTATGCTAAGAAATGAGGATACAAAGAAAGGTAAGTGATCATCTCTACTCTTAAGGAGCTCACAATCTAATGGGTGGGATAATGTGCAAATGACTGGACAAACAAGTGACACACAAGAAAAATTGGAAATAATTTACACAGAGAAGGGAACAGAACTAAGACATGAAAGGGCTTCCTGAAGGAGGTAGGATTTTAGCTGAGAGTTGAAGGAGAAGCTAGGAGGCAAAGATGAAGAAGGAGATCATTCCAAAGAAAAGGCCTGTAAAAATGGTGGGAGTTGGTAGATAGAATGTCTTGTTCATGGAAAAGCAAGGAGGCCAATTTCATTGGACCAGAGACTATAATGGAGTAGGGGCATATGGTAAAAAGGGAGAGCGGACTTTGAATTACAAAGGATTTTACATTTGATCCTGTTGGTGAAAGGGAGACAGTAGAGGGATGTGCTTTACGAATACTACTTTGGTGGCTGGATGACAGATAGACTGGAGTGGAAAGAATCTTGAGGCAGACAAACCCACCAGCATGCTACTGCAATAGTCCAGGTCTGAGGTGATAAGGGAAGAGTTCATGCGGTAATGGGTTCATGGGGTTCGATATAACCATCTCCATTTTGTAGTTGTGGTCCAGTGGAATAGGTCATGTGAAATGCTAAGCTGAAGAACTATGAGGTTAGGGTGTCTGAGGGAGTACCAATACATATTTTGAAATCCCCTAGTATGAAAGTAGGAGTTGTGTAGGTGAAAAAGATTATGAGCCATGCAATGAACTCATTGAAGAAGGGGTGCATCCTGGAGGTCAGTAGACAGTAGCTACCAGAATTTTGACTGAGTAGGGTAAGGGAAATAGGCATTTATAGAGAACCTACTATGTGCCAGACACTATGCTAAGCAGTTCACAAATATTATCTCATTGGTCTTCACAACAACCCTGTAAGGTGCTACTATCCCCATTTTATACGTTTGAGGAAACTAAGGCAAACAGAGGTTAAGTGACTTGCCCAGGGCCACACAATTAGTCTGAGACCAAATTTGAACTCAGGCTATCTTGGCTCCAAGGTCAGCACTCTATCCGCTTCACCACCTAGCTAGTACACATGGATTGAGTGAACCTCAGAGGAGAAAAGGTTAAGGAGTGACGATGGTAGAGAAAGAACTCCGAAATGGCAATGGGGAGTAAGCATTATTTCAATTATCCCTTCCTCAACCAGCCAGGAGAGTTGGACTGGGTGAAACTTGCAACCAGTGCTGGAAAGGGTGTCCAGAAAGGCTGTGTCACCAGGAAGGAACCAAGTGTCAGTAAGAGCCAGAAGATGGAAAAAAAATGGGAAAGAAAAAAGTTTTAAGATGGATTAGATATGTTTTGCTTGGCTATGGAAAATAGCAACAGGAACGATGGATGGAAGTTGCAAAAAAGCAAACTTAGTCTTGATGTCAAGAAAAGCATTGTAACAATCAGAGCTATGGGGTCCCTTAATTGGAGATCTTCAAGCTGGGGCTAGATGACCACTTGGACATGTTGGAAAGCGAGTCTGGTTCAGTTATGGGTCAGACTAGATTAAGAAAGCCTTACTTCGAGTAATTTTTTCAAATTTGTGTTCAATTCACAGATAACAGAGAGAGGCAGCTAGGTGTCTCATAGCATACAGTGCTAGACTTGGGGTGAGGAAGACTTCAGTTCCAATCCTGCCTCAGACACCGGAAGTCATTTTCCCCTGGGTAAGTCACTTAACCTCTCTCAGCTTAGGTTTCCTCATCTGTAAAATAAGAATGTTAGCACCCACCCTGAAGGGTTATGGTGAGGATCAAATGTAAAAAAAAAAAAAAATTCAAGTAAAGCTGCACTATGGAAACGGTGGCTATTGTTAAAAGTAACACTGTCAAAGGAAGACGGAACAGAACTGCCTTCCCTTTCCCCAGTTTTAGAAGATGGTTCTAGTGTACTGCACCCGCTATTCCGTGCTAATTTGGGAGCCTAAAACTTGGGGGTGTTACAAGAAATGATATGTTAATTCACTTTAAGGTTTTATTGAGTTATCACACTTTTTTTTAAGGGGATTCTGGAGGTCAGGGGGCAATGCGTGGACGGGGAAGAGTTGCCGGACTGGAAAAGGCACAAAATGGAGAGCGCCCAGAGATTACTGAATTTTCTGATATTTCACAACGTTACCTAAGACCCACCCAGGGGAAATCTTTGCAAGCAGGGCTCTCTTCTACCCATTCCGACCCAGCTTCCCCGGTATTCCCGGGCCTCGGGGCACGCCTCACTCGGGCGGCGACCCCTTCCTCTTTCCCTCCCGATCCCCTCCTCCTCCTCCTCCAAATTCCGTTCCTCTACTTCTTTCTCCTTCCTTCTTTCCTCTTCTTCCTCTTGCCTTCTCCTCCTCTTCCTGCTTCTCCTCACCTCAGAACGGAGGCTCCGGGCACTGATCGCCAGTAACTGAAGGCGGAAGGAGTTCGTAACCTAGGATCCCAGATTGCTTGAACTGCATCGTGGGAAGAGTAGTTCGGACTGAAGAAACCACGGAAGGAAAACTACAATTCCCAGAATGCACCTCTCTCGAGACCTCCGGCCCTGGCGAAGGTCCTTCTCCTTCTGCCGGCTGCTTCTAAACCCCGTAAGGGTCCTTAATTATGATCATAGCTTTTGGAGATGTTTTCTTGATAGAAAAATTTTTTAAAGCTACCGAGTAAGAAAGTTCAGAAGATTTAGGTTAAAAAAAAAAGTGTGTCTGTGTGTCCGGAGTGGGTTAGTAAGGCTGGGTGGAGGGAATCACATTCCAGCATTTTAATCAGGCATTTAACAGCGCCACCTATATCTGAGGGTCCTTGGCTAGAGCAGTAGGAAACCCCGTGAGTTGGCGGGGCGGTCTCTCTTTCGGATCCGCCATCAGCGGGTGAGTGCGTGCACGCTTTGCGCTCCTTTGCGGAGCGTCCTTGCCTTCCCACCCGCTGCCTTTGACCATTCCTTTTACCTGTCCTCTGCCCTCAGGTGGACCTAGTGCCACGATGCAGATCTTCGTGAAGACTTTGACGGGGAAGACCATCACCCTTGAGGTACGGACCGCCTTGGCCTGAGGGGGTGGGGGCCCAGAAGGGAGGCAAGGATTTGGAACCTCGTTTTCTGCCCTGGGTCCGGGGTCTGAGCCTTGTTCTTGGACCCGGGGGTTTGGGGCCCCTTTCTCGAGGCCCGCTGTTAAGTCTGGGAGCCAGGCTTTTTTCTCGAGGGCTGAGACCGGGAGCCCCGGGTCTGGGTCTCCGACCTCGCCCGCCGGAACTCGGCTCCCTGGGCCTGGCGCGGGGACGGATCTCTTATCATAGGGACGCCGCGGCTCCGAGCACGTGGGACCGGCCGGTTCCGATCTCTGGCCGGACTGGGGCTGCGGGCGGGCGTTTTTCATGATCGGGGTCCTTGATAACCTGACAAACAGACAGACATAGTTAATGCAGTTCGGGTCTCTGCTTGTAGTGAGTGTTCATCGCCCGGAAGACCCGGAACGTTCAGAAGAGGGTGCCTATCTCCTGCGGGAAGTGGTCTAAACTAGAAAATTATTTTGTTTTTAGGTCGAGCCGTCCGATACTATTGAAAATGTCAAGGCCAAGATACAAGATAAGGAAGGCAAGTTGTCCATCCTTTTTTTGTGTTTGCATACAAGTCATCGAGCATTTTTTTTTGAGCTCCTAGTATGTACCATCCACTGTTTAAAGCTCTGGGAATACAAAAAAGGGACACAAAAAAGCCATGCTAATTTTAAGGAGCTTACAGTCTAAGGTGGGGAGAAAGGGCATAATTATGTATTTTAGCAAGGTAAAGACGAGATAAATTAGAAATAGTCCCAGAGGAATGCAGCAGTGTTAAGAGTGGTGACTAGGAAAGGCCTCTGCATTATTTGAAGTTTTATCTGGGATCTAAGGAAAGCCAGGAGGTAGAGAATTCCAAGAGGGGTCAAGATGGGACAACCAGTAAAAATGGCAGATAAAGTACCTTGTTTGACGAATAGCAAAAAAGCCAGTGTCACTGGATCAAAGGAGGGTAGGGGGCATGGCATTGGGGAGGTTAAGGTATAAGAGGATAGGAAAATTGGAAGGGGCTAGGTGGAAAAGGACTTTAAAGGACAGATTGTTTTGCTTTGGGGAGCATGTGGATGTAGTAAAGTCTGGGAGTGATAAAGGAAGGCAACAAAATTTTTTGGGATAAAAGTGATCAAAAGGCTTTTAATTTTTGTTCAAGTTGCTTTTTTAAAACATCAAGGAAATTTCTGGGCTTTCTTTATTAGGTATTCCCCCTGATCAACAAAGATTGATTTTTGCGGGCAAGCAACTGGAAGATGGGCGTACTTTGTCTGACTATAACATTCAGAAGGTAAAAATTAACAAATACATTCAATTGAAATTTTTTTTCTAGCGCTGGAATGCTAAATTGCTGGAAATCTAGGTAATTCATGTTTGTCAACATAATTATATCCATAATTGTACTGCGCTTTAGGGTTTATAAAATGTCAGGAATACTAAAAATGATCTGTAGTGAAGATGTGGCCACTTAACTGCTAGTGTACTTGTTCTCCTAAATAGGAGTCTACCCTTCATCTTGTTCTGAGACTTCGTGGTGGTGCCAAGAAGAGAAAGAAGAAGTCTTACACCACTCCCAAAAAGAACAAGCACAAGAGAAAGAAGGTTAAGCTTGCTGTTCTGAAGTACTATAAGGTAAATAAAAAGTTTCCAACTCAAAAGTCAAGAAGAAAACTTGTATTCCTAGAGAGAGTATATGGTTCTTTTTTGGCCAAATGAGTAACGTCTGCTTTTATTTTAAAACTTTAAGCCTGCTACATAGGAACTTTTGTCTTTTAGATTGGAAGTGCTGTTGCTCTTGGCCATTCATTTTAGCCACAATTTAAGAATTGGGTTTCTGAAGTGGGAAGCAAAAAAAATAAGCTTCACCATGACAGCATGGAATTTCTGAACTTTGGGGGTGGTATTTGCTATCATACATAAGTATGATAGCATAAAATCTTGTCAAGAGGAATAACAAAGAAAATTTGAGCAAAGTGAGCACAAGATTTTTTTCTTAATGTTAAAGATTTCTTATTTTTTCTCACTTTTGTAGGTTGATGAGAATGGCAAGATTAGCCGCCTTCGACGAGAGTGCCCTTCTGATGAATGTGGTGCTGGAGTCTTTATGGCTAGCCATTTTGACAGACATTATTGTGGCAAGTGCTGTCTAACCTACTGCTTCAACAAGCCAGAAGACAAGTAAATGTATATGTGTTAATAAAAAAAGTCAACTATTTTTCGAGTCATTAGGTTTATTCCATATTTGCATGTTAAATAGGTTCCTGTTCATTTAAACCATCCTAAGCATTATGCTTATGGCTCAACAGTTTCTTTACTGCTCTTATGTGCTTCACCTTTAGGGGAGGTGGTAGTAGTACTCTAATGAATCTGGGAACATGCTAAGGATAATATCATTGGCAAAAGACAGTTCTAGGGCCACATGGAAATTCTTAGTTTATTATAAAGTGGGCTCTCAAAAATATCCTTACACAGTAAAATCATCACAAATTTAAGCAGCGCTGTCCAAAACACAGGTCATGCGCCCCCATGCAGCCTGCCTGTGTCCGCCACAAGCACAGAAATCAACAAAAATGCATTTGTCAATCTCCATGGACATCATAAACACAGGCAGGCTGCATAAAATCGTACTTTAGACAGCCCCAGCCTGTGGTATTCACAATTCTAAATAAGTCTGTTAGGTTCCTGAAAGGTGAGCTTGGACATTTTCTGTACGGGGCCAATGCTTGTTTTGCTTAACTGCATATTTGTTAAGAGTTTGGAAGAATTTATTGTAGTGGAAGAAAGGCTCTGCGTCCACAATGAATTTATTTTCCTTATATGCCAGGTTTATGGTAAAGATATTTCATCTGAGGATACCCTTCAAAGAATGAATAATTAGATGGAGGTAGCACATTTAAGTGTCTTGAGAAGTACCAGAAGTATAGCACATAATATGATAGACAGCATGAGCTTTTCAGTTCTGAGGCAATGAGGTATGGTATGAAGTAATCAAGAGAAGTGATTCTTCTGCCTTTATCATTAAATGACTACTTGTCCCAGAGCTAACTAGTCTGGGACTATCTGTAAAATAAGGAGGCTTGGACTGTTTTCAATTGTGTTGTGACTGATAACCCCATTTAGGGTTTAGAGATTGAAGAACCAAGGCCAACAACCTTAAGTGACTTGCCCAGGGTCACACAACAAATCTGAGGCCAGATTTGAACTTGGGAAGATGAATCTTCTGCCTCCAGGCCCAGGGCTCTATCCACTGCATTTACCCAGTGATTTATAATGTCCTTCCATGTAAACTATACTAGGAATCAAATTATCTTCACCTTTCCCTCCCTTAAAATAAATGAGGCAGTGGATCTTGGGGTCAGGAAGAAGTATGAGATCTGTCTGACACAGATTGTGACCCTGGCCAAGTACCTTAACCTCTCAGTGCTTCAAGCCATTGTAAAGTTGCAGAGAAAGTGCCTGAGCCAGTCCAGTTCAGAACACAACAGCAACTAACAAAAGAAAAGATTGACTTCGACTTTTTAAGTTAACTTGTGCACCAAAGGATTTCCATAATGGTGCCCTTTATATTTGTACCTAGTCTCCCAGCATGTATAGTGTATCCTTAAAATTTTACACGAAACAGTAAAGCAATGTGAGAACTTTAGATAATAGTCTGGGTTTTGTCAAATCTTTTTCACTGAACTGACTGGTTCTTTTGAAAGTTATGTTTGTCCTCTGTCTTCAAAGAGGACCATGACATCAGGAAGATGACTTGTAGTTAACTTTGATTTATCAAAGTAAGGGAGGGCTATGCAAGGTCACAAGCCTCACTTTCTCCTCCAGACTTATCTGGGTCCAGTGGCCTGATACTCCTCAGGACAACTGGAGATGGCCTGAAAGTATCCAACAAATGTTAAACTACTTACACAGTAATTTCCAGCACTTTTTTTTCCAAAAGCATTAATATACATGAAAGTGCTCTATGATAAATAAAGCAAAGTATTAATAAGTTCAGTTACATTCTTTTAATGTAACAATTTAAAATCCTGGATCCCAAGAAGTCTTCCGTAAAACTTCTTTCTCTTCAAAGCAAATAATTTCATCTCCGGTCTTAAACTCAATATTTGATTCATCCAAACTTAGACCACAGTCCATTCCAGTTTTTATGACTGACACATCATCTTTATGATGCTTGAGTGAAGTTAACAATCCTAAAAGATAAAACATGCTGGCCATTAGAATTGATTTAAAACAGAATAACTGTTTAATGTTTTTTGGTTTTGTTTCTAAGGCACAGGATTAGGTAGATTTAACAGAACATTCAAGAAATCATCTTTGAACTCAATTTCAGACTTCAGTCTAGTCCCTATCTAAATCACGAGTGCTTCCCACCCCATCCCCAACTCTGTGTTCCACTTGAGTTTCAGTGAAAGGGAACTCATTACTTTCCAAGGCAACCCATCTGTCTCACTCATGGCTAGCAATTTTTGCTTACATTAAGCTTAAATTTGTTGCTTTGCCCAGAGCTCCTAAGGCCAAGTAGGATAAGTCTAATTCCTTTTTCACGAGATTGTTAGTAAATCAACAGACATTATATGTCAGACACTGCTCGACTCTGGGGATACACAATAAGGCAAAGAACAGTCCCTGTTCTCAAGCAGGCAGTTCATGGTCTAATGGGGGAGACAACATGCAAACAACTACAAACATATACAGGAAAGACAAGATAAGACCAGGAAGAAGGTTAAGATTAAGGTTTGGGAAATACTTGAATACAGCAATCAAAGCTATCATTTCTCCATAGTTTTTTTCTAGGCTTAAGTATCTTAGACTAAACATTAAGTTCTTTTAACCTGAAAAGGTTTCAGATCCCTTTTCAGTTTATCAAAAGTTCTTTGCCATGACTGAAAAGCTTTCACCAGTCACTATAATTCCCAAGTCCTTATCCATTTATCTCTCATTCCTATGCAGTTGAGTTTCTAAACTCAAGTATAAGACTTTATTCATCCCTATTAAATTTCATTCGATTCCTCAATTTGTTCCAATTTTGGGATTTTGAGGTTGTATTGTCAATGTATTTTTGCTTAATGGGAGTTGTTTAATGAGATCTTTCCCATCCATTAATAGGCGCATGTGACCTGCTTAAGTCACATGGAAGCCTAAGTCACATGAAGCCTGTGATGGGAGGAGCTTGCTGAATGGATGGAGCAGGAAAGGTGGGGCAGAGCTGAGAGGAAGGAAGTTGGTCAGAGCAGTTAGAGCTGAGAGAGAGAGGGGAAGCAGGCAGCTAGCTGTGAGTGTTCGTTTGTGGGAAGGCCTCAGCAGGGGGAGGCTTGGGAAAGGCAGTGCCCCCTGCATTGTTATTGTGTATAGCCTTTGTTGCTGTGATGGATTTGGCTTTCTGATGTTTGAATAAATGTTTTGGTTCTATCTTCCATATAGAGTCTGATATATTTTGCAATTCAGAACTATGCCAGCATGTTAATAGCTGCCGTAGGCACTTCGAATATCGATCACTTTGGCGCTACAGGGGGATCCCAATTTTATCCACTCTATTAACCAGTCTCTTTGCTCTGTCACCTACGTACTGAATAAGCATGCCACGTATGCTTTCATCCAGTTTGTTGATAAAGATAATGGATAGAATAGGGATAAGGATAGAATCGACTGATGACATCTCCTATAGTTGATAATGATAGTTGGTATCATTTAATCATTATACCTTTTAGAAAGCTGATCTTTTCAAAAACATCCTGGAGGATATATCTATGTCTTTAAATAACTGAAGTATAATAGAAACACTCATAATATAGAAGCCAGGAGAAGAATTTTAATACCTCTCAAGCTCCTGACCTGCTGTGTGACCTTTGGAAGTCTGTCATTTAACCTCTTAACTTAAACCTCTTAACTTAGATTACTTTACTATCAAGTGAGGATGATGACAAAACCCAAACAACCTAAGTACCAGTTGTCTTCTAATGGTGACAATAAAATTAATTTTGATATCTAATGAAAAGCACATTTCATACTAGAAACAGAAATTACAAAAGAAATAACTATCACAAGAAAAACTAACAAGATTTCCAAGTCCCAGGATTATGAGATTATTTAAGGTTAAGTCGAAGACTAAATTTTATCATGACCAAAAAAAAACAAAGTCAGGACCTTGAGGAGAGTTATTATAAGATGTAATCATGAGAGTGAGAAAAATAATCTGAATCCATCTTTAACATTTGGTTCTGTACCATTTCTGTTGAATATTACAATTCATCAAGAGGAAAAACTTACATGTAGATAAGGAAACTCAATTTTTACTTACCTTTCCAAATAACACATCCATTACGAATTAATTTAAATTTCATCTTTTTTTCTAATTGTCCCTTTTGGACTCTGCAGCCAGCTACAGGAACTTGTTTTTTCCCTACTGTCACAGAGAAAGTAGCTAGTACAGATGCTTCACCTTAAGGGAAAAAAAAAATTCAATGTACCAAAATCTAAAAGGGCTGATATGTTGGGTTTATTGCATACCGTCATTCTACTTGCTAATAATGTATATGAAGAATATTAACTAGTGCAAAAAACAAATAAATCTTAAGTTCTTAGGCTTCACTGATTTTTATAATAGACTAATAATGTGAGGATTAAATGATACCAAAGGATTCCTTGGATGCTCTTGGATGAAAAAGAACCATATTAAAATTATATGGATGTTAAAAAAAATACACTTCAATTTTTGCTTAAAGTCTAAAAATTATGAGTTTCCCTTTTTAACAGTAGTACCACTATGTCTTGTAATTTCAGATATTATAATGACAATTGCTACCTAGGTTTCATGGCTTTCTCTTCATTTAAGATTATCTGCCTTTTAATTTAAAAAAAATTCTTATTTTTATGTTTTTAAAATTTTATTAATGTTTTTTGGTTTTATATCTGTCATCTGTATTTACCCCTCCCTTTATCAGTACTCCTTTCCAACAATGAGCTTTCCTTTGCAACAAAGAAAACAACTAAGTAAAACCAATTGAAACAGCTTGAAATTTATTTTATAAACACACACACACACTCCTACACCTCTCCAAAAAAAAAATAATAAATTTTCTCATGTCTTCTCGAACTAAAATTGGTCATTATAATTACAGTGTTTAAAGTTTTTTGTTTGTTAATATTATTCTTTTTATACTGTTTACTTCACTCTACATCACTTCATACAAATCTTTCCATGCATCTCTAAGTTCTCCATATTGGCCACTTCTTACAACGCAATAATATCCTATTATATTCATCCACCACAATTTTTTAAATATTCCCCAAAGACCATTACCTACTTTATTTCCAGGTTTTTGCTGCGACGAAAAAGTACTTCTATGAATAACTAGGTAAACATATGACTTTTTTCCAATCTTTGGCTTTTATACGATATAGACCCAGTAGTGGAACCTCTGGGTGAAAAATAACAGCACAGTCACTTTTACCATAGCAACCTCAGTGTTGTTTTAATTTTTATTTTTCTTATTGTTAGTAATTTAGGACAATATTTCATATGGTTGTTGATAATTTGCAATTCTTTTAAGAATTATTTGTTCATATCCTTGGATGACTTACCTGTGGGGGGATCTGTCTTTTAATTTCTAACTTTTTTACTAAACCAGAACTTAAATCAGCTTACACTATTAATATTCTAAATAAGATTTAATAACTCACGTTTCCAATTTATTTAATATGCCAATGCAGATTAATCCTAAGAACTTGTGACATCTGTGACAAATGGAAGCAGTGTGGACCCTGGCTCTGCTACTTGCTGCCTATGGGATCCTGAGCAAGTAACCTCTCCAAACCTCGTTTCCTTTGTAAAATGTGGGGGCTTGACTCTAATTATCTCTGAGGTCCTTTCCAAGTCTTATCTATGCTATTATATAGTCTACAAAAGAGGCCTCTGTATAGCCAGATTTATGAGTTCAAGTGAGGACTACCACTTATTTATGAGTAAGGTCTAGAATGAATCGGTTTTCAAATGGTCTCAGAATCACTGAAAAAAATTCTTAACATAGTGTGAGCATCAAAAGGTCCTTGCTTTGCCCCAACTGTTTCTACTTTTATTTTTACTTCTGATCTCTATGAGAGAAAGGGTGGGAGAAGTGACAAGGACTTGAGCCAAGTAAGTAGAAGGAAATTGTGTAGATGACTTGGAGGGATTCAAAGTAGTGAAGTAGATGAGAGGTTGAACTTGGGAAGGGGAGAGAGAAGGGAGGAGAAATTAAGGAAAATCTAAAGAACAATCTTGAAACCCAGAATCTCAAGACAGCTCAAGGACGATAAAGAAGAATGTGAAAGTACTAAAGAGTATTAAGGAAAATGAGTAAGTAGAACATGAAGAGGTAAAATCAAGGAAAAAGAGAAAATAGCAAAAAAACACAAGTTACATAAGAAAAGATAAATAAGCAAAATGGAGAATAAATAAAAAAGGTTTTGCACAAACAAAGCCAACGCACCCAAGATTAGAAGGGAAGCAGAAAGCTGGCAGACAATTTTTACAGCCAGTATTTCTAATAAAGGCCTCATTTCCAAAGTATATAGAGAACTGGGTCAAATTTATAAAAATACAAGTCATTCTTCAATTGATAAATGGTCAAAGGATATGAACAGGCAGTTTTCAGAGGAAGAAATTAAAGCTATCTATAGTCATGAAAAAATGCTCTAAATCCCTACTGATTAGAGAAATGTAAATCAAAACAACTCAGGTACTACATCACACCTATCAGACTGGCTAACATGAAAAAACAGGAAAATGATAAATCCTGGAGAAGATGTGGGAAAAATGGAACACTATTGTATTGTTGGTGCAGTTGTAAACCGATCCAACCACTCTGGAGAGCAATTTGGAACTATGCCCAAAGGGCTATAAAACTGTGCATACCCTTTGATCCAGCAATACTACCTCTAGGGCTGTATTCCAAAGAGATCATAAAAATGGGAAAAGGACCCACACGTACACAAATATTTATAGCCGCTCTTTTTGTGTTGGCCAAGAATTAGAAATTGAGAGGATGTCCATCAATTGGGGAATGGCTGGACAAAATGTGGTATATGAATGTAATGGAATACTATTGTTCCATAAGAAATGATGAGCAGGTGGACTTCAGAAAACCTGGAAAGACTTGAATGAACTGATGCTGAGTGGAGTGAGCAGAACCAGGAGAACACTGTACACAGTAACAGCAAACTGCAATAACAACTTTGATAGACTTAGCCCTTCTCAGCAAGGCAATGATCTAAGACAATTCCAAAAGACTCATAATGGAAAATGCTATCCACAGCCAGAGAAAAAACTATGAAGTCTGAATGCAGATCAAAGCATACTACTGTTCCTTTTTTTTTTTCTGGTTTTTTCTTTCTTGTGGTTTTTCCCTTTGGTTCTAATTCTTTTTTATAGCATGATTAATATGGAAATATGTTTAATATGACTGTACATGTATGGCCTATATCAGATTGCACACCATCTTGGGGAGGGGGGAGGAAAAGAAGGGGGAGAAAATTTAAAACTCAAAATCTTATAAAAAGTCAATGTTGAAAACTAAGAATATTTTTTTAAAAAAAAGAAAAGGTAAAAAGAAAAAGGATGAAATCAAATTGATTGGATTGGTGAATGGGCAAACAGATTGATGTTCAGTAGTTTTTTTTTCAGTCATGTCTCATTTAGGGTTTTCTAGGCAAAGATACTAGAACAGCTTGCCATTTCCTTCTCCAGCTCATTTTACAAATGAGAAAACTGAGGGAAACAGGGTTAACTGACTTGACTAGGGTCACAGATTTCTTAAGTGTCTGAGGCCAGATCTGAATTCAGGAAGATGAGTCTTCCTGACTCCAGGCCCAGCACTCTATCCACTGTGCCACCTAGCTGCCCCCATTTACTTTTTGTTAATAATATTTTATTTTTACCCTAATAACATGTTAAAACAGTTTTGAACATTTTTTAAAAGGTTTTGAGTTCCAAATTCTCTCTCTTTGACCCTTCTATCCCACCCTCTGCCCTGACATGGTAAGCAATCCAATATAGGTTATACATGTGCAATCATATAAAACATTTCCATTAGTCATTTTGTGGAAGGAAGGAAGGAAGGAAGGAAGGAAGGAAGGAAGGAAGGAAGAAAAAAATAGTATGCTTCAGTCTGTGTTCAGACAATATCAGTTCTTTCTCTGGAGGTGGATAATATGCTTCATTATGAGTCCTTTGGGATTGTCTTGGATCATCTGACTGCTAAGAATAGTTAAGTCATTCAGAGTTCTTCATCATATAATACTGCTGCTACTGTGTACAATATTCTCCTGGTTCTGCTCTCTTTACTTTGCATCAGTTCATGTACATCTTTTCAGGTTTTTCTTCAATCATCTCATTTGTCAATTCTCATAGCACAATAATATTCCAAATCAACCACATACCACAACTTGTTCAGCAATTCCCCAATTGATTAGCATTCCTTTGATTTTCAATTCTTAGCAACCACAAAAAGAACTGCTACAAATTTTTTTTGTATGAATAGGTTCTTTTCCCTTTTTTAAAATCTCTTTGGGGATACAAACCTAGTAGTGGTATTTCTGGGTCAAAGACTATACTAATATACTCCTTAGTAATTAGGAGTATATGTTGACAGAGGGTGTGGATATAATGTGACTTTGATGGGATGATACTCAAAAAAACAAAATACAGGGTTGCAAAAGGAAATGTCACTGGAAGAAGGAGCGAGGAGACTGAATGGGGTAAATTATTCTACACAAAAGAGGCATGAAAAAGCTATTATAATAGAAAGGAAGGTGGGGGTGGGGGTGGCTAGCAAAGCTTAAACCTTACTCTCATCAAAACTGGTTCAAAGAGGGAATAACATACACACTCAGTTGGGTACAGAAATCTATCTTAACTTATAAGGAAGTAAAAAGGTGATATAAGAAGGGGGGTGAGGGGGGACTGACTTAAGGGAGGGTATAGGGGAAGGCAGTGATGAGAAGTAAAACACTTGTAAGGAGGGAAAGGGTAAAGGATAAGGGGGGTGAGGATAAAGATAAAACATGGGAAAAATAGCATGGAGGGAAATACACAGTCATCATAACTATAAATGTGAATGGGATGACTCACCAATAAAAAGGAAACAGAATGGATTAAAAATCAGAATTCAATAATACATTGTTTACAAGAAACACATCTGAAGCAAAGCGATACACACGGGATAAAGGTGAGGGGCTGGAGCAGAATCTATTATGCTTCAGCTGAAGCAAAAAAAAAAGCAGGAGTAACAATCATGATCTCAGACAAAGCAAGAGCAAAAATAGAACTAATTAAAAAAGAGAAGGAAGGAAACTATGCCTTCATGAAAGGCACTATAGACAATGAAGTCATATCACTACTAAACATATATGCACCAAATGGTATAGCATTTGAATATCTGAAGAAGCTGAACGAATTACAGGAGGAAATAGACAATGCCCTACTAACATGGTCAATTTTTGTGTAGGTGCCATGTATTGCTGAGGTAAAGGTATATTCCTTTCTATTCCCATTCAGTTTTCTCCAGAGATGTGTCATATTTAACTTTTCCAGAACTCTACTGACCAACTTAACTTCTTTCTTGTTTATTTTTTGGTTAGATTTATCTAGTTCTGAGAGGGGAAAGTTATAGTCCCCCACTAGTATGGTTTTATTGTCTATTTCCTCCTGTAATTCATTCAACTTCTTCAAAAATTTGGATGCTATACCATGTGGTGTTTCAGCTGAAGCATAATAGATTCTGCTCCAGCCCCTTACCTTTACCCTGTGTGTGTCTCTGCTTCAAATGTGTTTCTTGTAAACAACATATTGTTGGATTCCGGTTTTTTAATCCATCCTGCTAACTGATCCTTTTTATGGGTGAGTTCATCCCATTCACATTTATAGTTATGATAACTAACTGTGTATTTCCTTCCATTCTATTTTGAACTTGTTTATCCCCTTACTCTTTTTCTCTCACCTTCACCCTGCCCTTCCTCACAAGTGTTTTACTTCTGATCACCACCTCCCCCAATCCACCCTCCCTTCTATCAGTCCCTGCTTCCCTTCTCTTTTTAATTCATTATAGGGTAAGTTAGATTTCTGTATCTGAGTGTATGTGTTATTCCCTCTTTGAGCCAATTCTGATGAGTAAGGTTCAAGCTTTACATGCCATTCCCCCCACCACCATCTTCCCCTTCATTATAATAGCTCTTTCACACTTCTTTTATGTGAGATAATTGACCCTATTATATTTCTCCTCCCATTCTTTTCCCGATGCAATCTTCTTTTTCACCCCTTTATTTTGTTTGGGTTTTTTTTTGGTATCATACCATCAAAGTCACCTTATCAAAGTCCTTCTTAATTGCCCTTATAGTAATAAGGTTCTTAAGAGTTATAAATATTATCTTACCATATAGGAATATAAACAAGTTAACCTTATTGAATCTTATGTTTTCTCTTTCTTGTTTCTTTTTTTTACCTTTTTATGTTTCCCTTGAGTCCTGAATTTGAAGATCAAATTTTTTTATTCAGTTCTGGTCTTTTAATTAAGAATGCTTTAAAGTTCTATATTTTGTTAAATAGCAATTTTTCCCTTGAAAGATTATACCCAGTTTTGCTGGGTAGGTGATTCTTCATTATAATCCTAACTCCTTTGCCATCTATTCTTTAAAATGGAAGCTGCCAAATCCTGTGTAATCCTGACTGTAGCACCCCAATATCTGAATTGTTTCTTTTTGGCTGCTTGCACTACTTTATTCTTGATTGGGAGCTCTGGAATTTGGCTATGATGTTTCTGGGAGTTTTCATTTTGGGATCTCTTCCAGGTATTGATAGGTGAATTCTTTCAATTTCTATTTTGTCCTCTGGTTCTTGGATATCAGAGCAGTTTTCCTTGATAATTTCTTGAAAGATGTTGTTCAGACTTTTTTTTTTAATCACAGCTTTCAGGTAGCCCAATAATTCTTAAATTATCTTTCATGGGTCTATTTTCCAGGTCAGTTGTTTTTCCAATGAGAGATTTCACTTTTTTTCAATTTTTTTATTGTTTTGATTTTGTTTTATCATATCTTGATGTTTCATACAGTACTCAGCCTCCACTTACCCAATTCTAATTTTTAAGAAATATTTTTCCAGTGAGCTTTTGTACCTCCTTTTCCATTTGGCCAATTCTATTTTTTAAAGTTTTTCTTCAGTGAATTTTTGTATATGTTTCCATTTTTTATGTTTCTTTTACCAAGCTATTGACTCTTTTTTCATGATTCTCTTGCATTACTCTCATTTCTTTTCTGAATTTTTCTTCTACTTCTCTAATTTGCTTTTTTAAATCCTCTTTATGCTCTTGTAGTTCTTTTTGGGCCTGAGACCAAACTGCAATTTTCTTTGAGGCCTTATGTGTATCCTTTTTGACACTGTTGCCTTCTTTTAAGTTTTTGCCTTGATCCTTCCTTCAACATAGTAACTTTCTATAGTCAAGATGGTTTTTTTATTTTTTTTCTCATTTTTCTTGTGTGTGATTTGGTACTTTAATGTGATAGTTGGGCTCTGTGCCTGTACTTTCCCAAATTTCTTGTGCCAGGGCTCAGGGCCTTGCTGCTGTCTTTCACTGGGTCTCAGAGCCTAACTACTGGCTTGCACTGGGGGGCAGGGCCTCCCTGTTGGCCTCCCCTGGGTGTGGAATCTTGCTGCTGGACAGCCCCAGAGGCAGGGTCTCACTACGTGTCCTCAATGGGGGCAAGGCCCCACTGATGGTCTGAACTAGGGCTGGGGACACTGGAGTGGGGCCTTACTGTGTAGCACAGACTGCTAACTTTCCACCAGGGCTGTTGCTAGCTTGCTGGGGAGTTAGGCCTCTCTGGTAGATTGCCCCAAGGCTTGGAGCCTTGCTGTAGACCTCCTGCTGTGAGGCAGGTTGTTGTGCTCCCCTTTCCTAAGACCTTTCCTGCTGATCTGGTAAACTGCTCCTCACTCCTAAATAAATTCTGAGGTAATTTTCAAGTTATTTGGAGGGGGATTTGGGAGGGTTAACAAGCTTGTGAATTTAATCCTGTAGCTGGATGCATTTGAAAGAACTTAACATTTCAAATGCCCAAATCAAGATCCAAGTTGAAGGTGATGAGTCCCTCATTTCACTGTGTGACCTTTAACAAGTTTACTTCATCCCTCTACATGTTCGTTTCCTTATTGATCACCTGGGTACGAAAATATCTTCCTTACACATTTTACAGCATTGTTGTCAGCATTTAATAGGATAATTATGTAAACAGCAATGTATTTTACAAAAATATGAAATGGTGGTTATTGTTGTGAGTTTAAACTTTGCACACAAAAAAATCTGTGCAAAGACAGATTGCTTGTCTTTCTCTGATGATTTCACTGCTAAATGCATTAAGGTAGAAGTCAAACATCACATTTTGTACGTAGTGTGGAGGAGGAGAATCTGCAGCGGAGAAGGGGATATTGTCAGAACTTTAGGGATGGCTACATCTGGAGAACAAGCCCAAGGCTAAGTGAGTTCACGCCTGAGAATGTTTTCCTTTGACATTTACTTGAGATCTAACATAGCACTTCCCAAGACTTTTTTAAAAAGACGGCAGCTCACTACTTCTGGTGATTAATATAGGCACAAAAAGATACTTCCAGAAGGAACCTAAAGAATATTGCTAATAAAATACCAGGCAAGAAAATGAAGATCAAAGATGTGTTTTCCTCCTTGTTGCCCACTGAAGGCAAGGTATACAGATGAGAAAAATGAAACTGAGAAGTGAATAATTGGCTAAGAAGGTGGTGTCTGAAAATAAGATTCGGACTTTAGAACCAAAGCTTAAAATAAAGAAATGACAGATTTCTGGCCAGAGATAAAATCAACTAGAGAAAGGCTGGTGAACTAGTATCACAATTCTAATCAAAAGGGCTTTAAACTAAAAAGGATGAGGGAGAGAGGAGACTACCTATGTATATCCCCCAAGTTAAATACCACAAAGTATAGCTACGAGTAGCTGAAACCACCCAGAGACAAAAACCCAGGGAGCCAAAAGTATGACCTCAACTGTTTATATACAAATACCCAAAGTTTAGGCAACAAACAAGAGGAATGAGATTTTTAATGCAAGCATGAAAAATTGACCTCACCATCAGTGAGACTTGGTGAGATGAAACCTAGCCCAAAAGTATAGTAGTGATGAGGGATTTCAATTAGTGATGAGTGAGTTCAATTTTTCAACCATCTGTTGGAGTTCCTTCTTCCTCTCCTCTCTTCTTCTCCCCTCCCCTCCCCTCCTCTCCTCTCTCTCTCTGCCAAAAAAGCAGAGCAGCTCGAAATCTCTTGCTAAGTACTTAGTTGTAATTTCATCCTTCAAATTCCTATTTTGGGCACAGCCAAAATGGCAGAGTGAGAGGAAATATTAGAGTCTAGTTCTCTTCTCACACTTACTCAACAAAGGTCTACAGCATGTACCAGACTGACTTAAGGGGCTAATTCAGCAACTAGGGACTGAGAAAAAGCCAAGACAGAACAGAAAGAGATCCTGGGGGATCCCGAAGCATGTGCAAGAATGGGTGTCTTCTGCTATCCAGCACCCAGTGCTGGGTCATAGATCCAGGGCAGAGAGGAGCAGTCTTAAGGGGGTTTGCTTAGCATGAAGCAAGTTCTGAGAAGAACACAGGAGCCATGTGGCTTTGATACCCAGAGCAGAACATAGCATCCCAGATCAGAGGGGATCCTGAACATCCAGAGCCTCTTAGTAAATCAAAAGTGCCTGAGTCAAGCTGCAGTATAACAAAACTCGCAACAAGAAACAAGCCAACAGGCCCAAATCTGTGTCAGGAATTTGAAGAATTCAGACAAGGAGGGTTGTGAACAGACCCTGCCCTAGATCACAACATTCTGCAGACACCGAAAGCTTTCAGGACCCCAGCTATTACACTGAAAGCAGCAAAAGAACTTAAGGGGACAGAAGTTCAAGCCATACCACCCCCCAACCCCCAGAAGTGAACAGAGCCCAGCTCTAATTCAAAGTCCAAAGTCAAGAAGTAGCCTGAAAGAATGAGCAAACAAAAAAAGAGCCCAACAATAAAGAACTATTATTGCCACAGAGAAGGAAAAGAATGATTAAAAAGATCTATAAGCAAAGCCTCAAAGACAAATGCAGCCTGTATACAAGCCCAACAAGAATTCCTTGAAGAATTAAGGAGGGAGCTATTTTTTTTTAATCAAGTGAGAGTGGTAGAGGAAAGAATGGGAAAAGAGGCATGAGCCAAGGGAAAAAGACGGAAAAAAAAATTAACAGCCTAGAAAAAGAGGTACAAAACCTTACTGAAGAAAATAACTCCTTCAAAGTTAGAATAGGCTAAATGGAAGCTAATGACTCCATTACGCATCCAGAAATAACACAAAGTGAAAAGACTGAAAAAATAGAAGAAAACGTGAAATATCTCACAAATGACCTGGAAATCAGATTGTGGAGAGATCATTTAAGAATCACTAGACTACCTGAAAGTCATGAACAACAACAACAACAAAAAAGAGCCTAGACATCATCTCAAGAAATTTTTTTTTAAAAAAATAACCAGATATCTTAGAACCAGAGGGCAAAGTAGGAAAAGAAAGAATCTACCAGTCACCTCCTGCAAGAATCACAGAATGAAAACTCTTTGTAATATTATAGACAAAACCCAGGACTCCCAGGTCAAGGAAAAAATATTAAAAACAGTCAGAAAGAAAGAATTCAAGTACCAAGGAGTCACAATCAGTATCACACAAGATTTAGCAGCCACCACCATAAACGAGCAAAGAACTTGGAAAATGGTATCCTAGAAGGCAAAGAATCTAGGCTTACAATCACAAATAGTCTAATTAAAAAAAAAAAACTGAAAAAATGGGCCTTTAACAAAATAGAAGACTTCCAAACATTCCTGATGAAAAGAATAAGGCTGAACAGAAAGGTTAACACACAAACAAAAGAGTCAAGAGAATCATAAAAAGGTAAACATGAGTGAGAAATCATGAGGGACTAAACAAGGTTAAACTGTTTATATTCTTATATAAGAAGATGATACATGTAACCCCTCAGAACTTTATCATCACCAGAGATCATAAAGGGGGTCTAATCAGAGGGGTTTGAGGTTGATTCTGATAAATTTTTATGATCTCAAAAGAATAGAAAAGGTGGAGAAGAAGAATACACTCAGAGAGGGAGGGAGAGGAATGGGGAAAATTATCTCACATAAATAGGATGTGCAGAGTTTATACAACAAGGAGAGAGGGCATTGGAGGGAGGAAGGTAATACTTTCATCTGAAGTGGTTAAAAAAATGGTAGAATACACATTCACATATGTACAGTTGTATACAGAAATACACCTTAAACAACAAGGAAACAGGAAGAAAAGGGTTTAAGGGAAGGATGTGGGGGGGCAGTGAGGTAGAAAGGTGAAAGAGGGTAGATTAAGGGAGACTTCAGTCAGAAGTAAATTCTTATTTTCCTTTTATTTTTGTCTGCCAAGAGAATGACCCTTATACTAGAGGTGATAGAATATAAATGACTAAGAGGAAATCAACATGCAAGCTAAGTCAAGACAAAGGTAAAAGGGCACCTAGTTTCCTTTGATGAATGCAAGTTAGCCAGCTCAAATAAAGTACATCCTCTAGTACTGAAAGAACTAGCAGATGTGATTGCTGAGCTACATTCAATCATACCTCAAAAATCAAGAAAAATTGGAGAGTTACCACAAGGAAGGGAAAAGCATATATCTCGATTTTTTTTAAAGGAGGAAGAAAACAGTCTATAAACTATAGGTTATTGAGTTTGACAGATTTCTAGGTAATTCTAGGTCATTAAACAGACGGCTAGAGAACCTTTAGGAAAGGAAGAGGTGATTAGAAAGAGCCAACATGGCTTCATTAAGAACAGGACATGTCAGACTAACTTTATTTCTTCTTTTTTTGACATGATCACTAAACTAACAGATAAAGGGAATGCTGTGCATGTAGTTTAGCTAGATTTTGGCAAAATTTGCAATAAAGCATTTCATTATTGTTGTTAAGAATACGGAGAGATATGGATTAAACAAAAATATAATTATATAGTTTCAGAATTGGTTGGATGGCCAGACTCAAAAAGTAATTGTTACTGGTTCAAAAATCATTACGGCAAAAAGTCTCTAGTGATAGGTAAGCATGTCTAAGTGAACAAAGGGTTGACAAAGTGCTGGGCTGGAAACCAAGACAACCTGGGTTCAAGTCCTTCCTCTGATACACACTAGTCACCTAAACTCTCTGTGTTCTAGGCAAGTCTCTAAGCCTATAAGGTAGCAGAGAAGGTGACAACCTGCATTGAGAGAAGATCTCTCCCCCAGTACTTACTTATACAAATGAAATCACAGGTCCACTCCCTATCCCTATACCTATATGAATAGATATAGATGACACATTGATTAAATCTGCAAATAATACCAAACTGAAGGGGATAAGTAACATACCAAACAAGTCAGTATTAAAATGATTTTGATGCATAAGAACACTGAGCTGAAATGACTCTAATAAGATGAAATTCAATAGGAATAGATGTAAAGTCTTACATCTCAAAAATACAATACGGAAGAGATGGTTAGACAAGTTTTGCTCAAAAAAATTTAGAGGTTTAGGTGGACTGAAAGCTCAGTAAGAGTCCAAAATGCAAAACAGCAGCCAAGAGTTAATAACATCTTGGACCGCAATGAGAAAAGCACATCTCCTAAGAATAGAGAGAGGACAGTCATACATTCTGTGCCCTGTCAGACCTCATTTGGAATACTGTGTTTAGTTCCAGGTGCCACAGTTTAAGAAGTGTATTGATAAGCTGGATAATGTCCAAGAAGGCAACCAGGATGGTAAAGGTCTTGAACCTATGTTATATGAAGATTGGTTAATGGAACTGGAGATGTTTAATACTGGAGAAGACTCAGGAAAGTCACAATAGATGTCTTCAAATATCTGAAGGTCCATCATGTGAAGAAAGGTTCAAACTTGTTCTAGTTGTACCAAAGTATGGAACCAGAGGCAACAGCTGAAAGCTGCAATGAGAACAGTTTAGGCTTGATGTCAAGAAAGACTTCTTAAAAACTAACTGTTCAAAAATGAAATAGGCTATCTAGAGAGGTGGTGGGTTCACCCTCCAAGACAGTTGGTTGACTGTTGTCCTTCATTCTTGAAGAAGACCAAAATGACATCACTATGTTGGAGTTAAGGTGCCTGTGTCTAACTATGGTTGATCAGACCAATACAAGCTTGGAAGACTGGCACAAAGAGTCGACATGAACATTTTTAGTGGAGACTTCTCTAAATTTGTGCATCACAAGTTTCTTTTAAGCTACTACAATTCTGCTTCACTCATAAAGCACACAACACCTTCTTTGATGCAGACATGCCATACTGGGTGGTCCTTTGCCAATGTCTTTCATGTCATGAGATCAATTCCAAAGTTTTTCTGAGAGACCTTGAGAGTGTCCTTGTATCACTTCTTCTGACCTCCATATGAGCACCTGCCTTGTGTGAGTTCTCTGTAAATCTTTTAGGCAAACATATGTTTGGCATTTGAACAACACGGCCAGTCCACTGGAGTTGCGCTTTCTTCAGTAGAGTTTGAATGCCTGGCAGTTTAGCTCAAGAGAGGACCTCAATGTCTGGTACCTTATCTTGCCAAGTGATCTTCAGAATTCTCCTAAGACATTTCAAATTGAAACAGTCTAGTTTCCTGGTATGTTGCTGGTACAGTCCAGGTTTCACAGGCACACAAAAATGAGATCAGCACAACAGCTCTGCATATCTTCAGTTTGGTAGGCAGTCTAATACTTTTTCCCTCCCACACTTTCTTTCAGAGTCTCCCAAACACTGAGTATCTCTGGCAATGCATGTGTCAACTTCATCATTTATGTGGATATATCTGCAAAGTACACTGCCAAGGTAAGTGAACTTATCCACAGCATTCAAAATTTCTCCATTTGCTGTAACCAATGGTTCTACATGTGGATAATGTGGTGCTGGGTATTGAAGAACCTGTGGCTTTTTTTGGTTTTTGTTTTTGGTTTTTTTTGGGGGGGGGGTGTTAAGCCAAAACTAGCACAAACGGCAGAGAATTGATCCATATTTTGTGGTATCTCAGCCTCAGGGGCTATATCTGTGAACAAAAAGTCACGTACCAACTCTCCATCCACTTTACTCCTGGCTTGTAGCCTTTTCAAGTTAAATAATTCACCATTAATGCAATAGCTGACCTTGATGCCATTTTCATCCTTGTTAAAGGCATCTGACAAAACTGCTGAAAACATCACGCTAAAGAGCATGGGAGCAAGCACACAGCCTTGCTTCACTCCACTGCACTCTCTGGGAAAGTGCAACAGCATTTTCCATGCAAGCATGCCATCATGAAACCAATGTACAAAACCGATCAACTTCTCCAGGCAACCAAATTTTGCCACCATTTTCCACAATCCCTCACAATTGACAATATCAAAGCCCTTGGTCAGATCAACAAACACTGTATGCAGACCTCTCTTCTACTCCTGGCACTTCTACTCTCCATGTAGGTCTTTAAGCAGAAGCTAGACAATCTGCATTATACTGGAAATTTTTTTAGGGTATGAGTTCAATTAGAAGTTTACTGTAATCCCTTCAAAGATAAAATGGCTTAATGAGCCGGGAGTTTTCTAAAGAGTTCAAAAGTTTCTTGAAGTTAAACATTTCCTCCATACTTTTTTCCAAAGACCATATGATTGAGGTACACATAGCTATCATTAAATAAAGCCCTCTCATTTTTAATACTACCCAAACTCTCAAATTCCAGGACTGTAATATCTTCATAAAGTCTCTGTATGGCTTTTAAACAATTTAAGCTATGTATACAATAGGAAAAAAAAATCTGTAAACATCATTTGAAAACAAATAATAATAAATGCCATGGTAGCCATTTTTCATTTATCAATAGATAAAAAAGGGAATATTTTATAGCCTATAATGTAATACAATTGACCTAAATGCTAACAAATGTGCTATTTACAGATAATACAAAGTTGTGAAAATTTTTAAATGCCCAAAGATTTCATAAAGGCTCTGTATTCATAATTTTGTAAATAGTAAGTGATTATAGTTGAGTGGCATAGCAGATAGAAGTCAGGAAAACCTGAGTTCAAATTCAGCCTCAGACACTACTAGCTTTGTGACGTTGGGCAAATCACTTAACCTTTTTCTGCCTCAGTTCCCCTATCTGCAAAATTAAGGGACCTCTCACAGTTATTGTAAGGATAAAATGAGATAACATTTATAAAGCATTTTGCAAACCTGAAAGTGCTAATAAATGCTAACTATTCTAAATACTCACCTATTACATTTTCTTCCACAGAGGGAGGGAGTTTACTGCTCAGTTCTTCCTGCAAGTCTTCAACAAGTCGGTAAATAATGTTGTGAAGTTTAATTCTGACTCTTTTTTTCACAGCTAACTGCTGGATAACTTTGCTTGCATTCACACTGAAGCCATATACAACACCTGACAGGCAGAAATAGAATTTGATGATTAGCTGGCACAGATACTGGGACATTTGTTTGCCTTTCACACAGAAAATAAACTTCTAATCATGTTCTTGACTTCATATATGAACAAAAAGATGATGTCGAGAGATGAGAAATTCTGTAAAACTCCTTTTATGATAATTATCAAGTTCTCAAGTGATTGGAGACATTGATATGGTTCTAATATAAATTCTATTTCCTAGATACCCTGCTGAAGAAGGTCACCTGAAGTACCATAATGTGGGCCGTAGGCAAAACTTTACATTTGATGCTAGGAAATTAACAGAATGAAGTACCTTAGGGAAAGAAATGAATTACAAATGTTACTGTTGTGATTTCAGAAACATTAATTAATTAATTAATTGATTGATTGATACATTAAAATCTTCCTGCCCACCCCTTTAATAAGCTCTTGAATGTAAACCTGCCATAAAATACTCAAAGATGAAATGGCTTAATGAGCCAGGAGTTTTCTAAAGAGTTCAAAAGTTTCTTGAAGTTAAACATTTCCTCCATACTTTTTTCCAAAGACCATATGATCGAGGTACACATAGCTATCATTAAATAAAGCCCTCTCATTTTTAATACCACCCAAAGCACTTGTTTGTTTATAGTGCTATAGTGTTAGTATTGTACAAAGTGGACAAGGCAACCTCAAGGTAAATTTATGATATGCAGTATAGTTAACTTAAAAGGACAGATGGTCCTTGTTCTCTTGAAGTTAAAACTGTTCACACCACAGTGGTTGGCCATGAGTGAAAGATGGGGAAGTACAGCGTAGGTCATAAGGTAAAAGGAAAACTTTTACGATAATGAAAAAAGCACAACAGGCAATTGTTAAACTCAGGCCTTAATAATCAGGCAATTTGTAGCAGTGGAAATCATGTCTTCCCCCCCACCTCACCCCCAGACACCTGTGAGTCCTGGGAAGAGCTCTCCAGTAAGGACAACAAGAGAAAGTGAAATTGAGTCATGATTCTACTGAATGGATACCTGAGACTACCTTACTGTCTAGCAAGTAAGGTCTCAAATGGCAACAGAAAGACTGCAGCTAAAAACAAAAGCTGACAAAGGCTTATATATCAATTGTATATGTAAACAATTCATTCAGTGAAATAAAGATCACTTAAAAGATAGAAACTTTACCATTAAATGTTTCAGCAAGATTAATGTCATTTTCGTTAATATCACCTACTCCAAAATGTATTAACTCCAGTTTACATTCATCTGTAGCATCATAGGTATCGATAATGTTCAAAATAGCTTCAACTGAACCATCTACATCACCTGAAGAAAAGAAAAGTTTAGGACTACTGATGTTAAAAGGCTGAAACTCAAAAGTATTTAAATCAGAATAATCTAATTCAAAAAAGACGTTAAATGCCAGTTATAACTATATTCATTTTTCTTTACCTTGACTATACATAATACCCATTCAGCCTATAAAAACATAATGAATATCTGATTAAAAGTTTAAGTGTTCACTAAGTTGTATTTCATACCACAACTATAAATATAATATTTGTACTAGGAAAATCTTCATGAAAATTAAATATCATGAATACTCTGTGCGGTAAATAATAAACACGCACAGCTTCATACAGTGCCTGGAACATAGTAAGCACATAATAAACGTTTATTGAGTGATTGAAAAAAAGAGTTCAAAAGCAAAACATATTAACAAACTAGCACCTTTAATAATTATAGGAAGAATGTTCAAATCTTCTTGTGTTTTCTCTTTAGGTTTTATATTTTGTAGTTTTTTAATTTCTTGATACTTTCTATATTCTCTCTCTTTCCAAGTCAGAGATCCTAACTTCTCCCGGGTTCTACGATGTGAATCTTGGTGTTCCTTTCGTTTTGTTTCAATCACTTTAAAATCCTCTTTCATTTTCTCCTGTTCTTCAGCATACTTCCTCCAATCAACAACTTCACGCGCTCTTTGCTTTGCAAAAAAAGGATGGTGGTGTTAATTGCCAAGGTAGAAATCAGTGGCTGCTGTCTGAAAAACTGAAATGAGCCTTTTTTCATTATGAAAAACAGAATAGTGTCCCAGAAAGAGCACGAATGTCAGAAGACCTGTGTTTGAACCTCCTAGGATCAGAGATTCAGACCCAGTAGTGACATTAGTGATCATATAGTGTGACACCCCCCCCTCCATTTTATATATTAGAAAACACAGGCCTAGAGAAGTTAAGTGACTTGACCAAGGTAACATAGGTAGTAAAAAGAACAAATGTTTGAGCCCAATTTTATTAAAATCCAGGACTCATAAGGTTGCTATGAGGAAAGCACTTTATACACTGTGAAATTATATATAATAGTAGTAAACTTTTCCTACTATGAACCATGTAAAAGCTACTTCCTAATAGATTTTATAAAAATTCCTTTATAAAATTTGAATTTCAGGGGTTTGTGCATTGATACCTCAATGGAGCTAAAGGATAAAATTGGCCACAATGTCTTATCCATGCGGACACTCCCTTCACCGCCAGAGTTACCAACCTATCCATCCCTTCTCATTCTGTGCAATTCTTGCATGTTCTTCCACAAATCCTCCAAAGAAACTCTATCCAAATCTGGGCAACTTTCTTTTCTCTCATTTTCCTAACATTATCTGGTCAGGAGTACAGGACTCAGGTTGTCCAACTATCATCCTTCATTCCTGCCCTATCATTTTTTAATACTGGTGGGAATAAAAATACTTGCATATCTACTGAACAGTTTTACTGGGAAGAAAGCAAAGTAAAGAAAGTAAAACTTAAAGTACTCTGTAAATGTGAGTAATGATGAAAAGGAGCTGCTGGTTTATGGCATTTTAGTTGAACTTCTGAAAGAAACACTTACCCTCCTTCTGCAATATCAAAAAAGGCGTATTTAGGAATTAAAGTTAATATACCTCAGATTCTACTTCAAGAATTTCATCTCCCGCAGAAGGAAGGTCCTTCCAACCTATAATTTCCACTGGCATGCTAGGACAAGCATCATTGATTGTTTTTCCATTCTCATCAAACAGCAAACGGACTTTTGCCCAACTCTTTCCGGCGACCAGAATTGCGCCTTTTCTCAAAGTTCCTCTTTTAATTATAGCTGTAGTTACTGGACTAAAAGGAGAAAAAAGTGTTTTGTAAGGAAAACTCCTGCTGTCACAATCCATACATATTATAGACAAAACATTTTATTGTATCCTAAGATGATGCCATTATGATTGTATACATTTTGTTTCCATGATCTCAAAAAGCAAATTTCAAGATGTTCAACTACCATCAAGAGTTACTTCTAAATGAGTTTAAGGTTGTACATGGAGGTCCACTATTTTAACCCTACCTTTTTCACTATATTTCAAAACTATTTCGCATAAGGAACCACATCAGAATAATAAATAAAATTCCTTTAAAACTGTTGACAATTATGATTTTTTCTTAAAAAAATAGTCCCTGTCCAATAATCCAATGTTCCAGTTGTAAGCAGCACAGAAGCGAAATATATAACATGAGCAGTTGCTGTCATAAACTTCCTTGCTGACCTTAGACACAATATTGCTACAAATCACTAGGTTTGAAACATTTTCTCTCACTACTGCTATGGATTTCACACAGGTAAGAACAGGGGAATGGAAATTTAGTTGTTACAACTTTTGAAATAATAAGTGATAATCCTGAAGTGTTTAGGACTTTCCAAGGTTTCATTCCTGAATTTTTCCACAACGACATGACTACAAACACTAGGCCCCTCTCTCCCCCTGTACCAGAAAAGGGCAATTAATGAAAACATCTTGGTGTCAGAGAATATGGGTGAAGTGACTGAAATGGTTGGGAATGGGAAGAGAATTGGATGCAGAAGGAAAATCTCCATCTTTAGGAAGTAGTATCACAGAAAACTCGTATGATCAAAGACCAGCCAAGACAGCAGAATAGAAAGAAATAGTACATCCAAGCTCTTCGCCACAACTACTCCACATAAAATCCAGAACATACCAGACCAAGTCCTGATAAGGAAATCCAAGAAAAAAATCATGAGTGTTTTTTTGAGTTGGGATTGGCATAGGGAGTCTGGCCTGGGGCGTTCCCACAGGTGGGAACAGAGGAATAGAAAGATTACTTGTTATGGCTTTCGAGAATAGTGGCAATCCCAAGGTGTGGAGGATTTTCCAAGCCTCCATTTGCAGACACCGAGGATAGGATCTAGCCAGGAGCAGCAGCACAGGACCCAGCACTGGGACTAAACTGAACAAGGGCAGAGCAAGGAAGAGTCTCAGATCCAGCACAAAGATACATGACACTATGCATGGAACAGAAACTTTCAACTCCGTCACTGACTACCAGTTCTAGGTCACAGATGTATGGGTGGACCAAGAAGGAGACCTGAACTTTAAGAATGGCATGCCACGGCAGGCACAGTGGTTAGAGCACCAGGCCTGGACTCAGGAAGATCTGAGTTCAAATCCAGCCTGAGACACTTACTAGCTGTGTGTCCCTCAGCAAGTCAATTAGCCACTGTCTGCTTCAGTTTCTTCATCTGTAAAAATGAGGACAATAATAGCACCTACCTCCCAAGGCTGTTGTCAGAATCAAAGGAAGGGGGAGGGGAACAAAGAGAATAAGCATTTATATAGTGCCTACTATGCGCAGGCACTATGCTAAGGGCTTTATGAATATTATTTCACCCCAACAGCCCTGGGAGGTTGGTGCTGTTAACCTCATTTTTGCAGATGAGGAAACTGAGGTAGACTGAGATTAAGTGACTTGCCCAGAGCCACACAGCTAAAAGTCAAGGATGTATTCCTGATTCCAGACTGATATGCTGCCCACTGTTACCCAGGTGCCTCTATCAGAGGAGATACTACTTGTAAAGCTCTCAGTACAGTGCCTGATACATAGAAGGCTCGATGATGATGACGTAGTAGTACAGAAGCAAGTAGCAGCTGTGTGACTATGACCCTGGGACTGGACCAGGACCCAAGAGGACACAAACCAGGATCTAAGCTCACCTCAGACATACCCCCCCCGCCCCACCGATATCCGCAGAGTCCAGACTTAACGTGAAGTCATAAGTCAAGAAGTAGGCCGGAAGAATGAGAAAACAAAGATAGAATCCTATCATAAAGAGCTATTATTGTGACAGAGACACTTAAGACACAAACCCTGAAGAAGGGAATGACTCCAAAACATATATACAAGCAAAGCCTCAAAGAAAAACGCATCTTGTACATAATTTCAACCAGAATTCCCAGAAGAGATGAAACAAGAATTTAAAAATAAGCTAAAAATTATTTTATAAATAAAATGAGAGTACTAAAGGAAATGATGAGAAAAGAAACAGGTGCCTCCATTTGGGGGAGGGAGGAGGAATGGAAAAGAAATGAAAGAATTAAAGGATAATCAACAGCTTAACATAAGTAGTATAAAAACCATGAGAATGGACCAAATAGAAGTTAATAATTCCATGAGATAACAAGTAGTATTAAAACAAAAGACTTAAAAAAGAAGTATAAGATATCTCTTATCAGAAACACCAGACCTAGAAAAGAAATCAAGGAAAGATAATTTTAGAATCATTGGACTACCTATGAAGGAAGATGCTATCTACCTCCAGAGAAAGAAATGATAAATAGAAGTACACATAGTATAATTTTACATGTATTTATAAATTGGTATCAAATGGTGGCCTTCTCTAGTTTGGGGTGGGGAGGGAGGGAGACAGTTCGGAACTTAAAATGTAACAAAAAAAAATTAATTTTTTTAAAAAATGTATCACTGGACTACCTGAAAACTATAACAACAACAAAAAAAGAACCTAAACATTCTATTTCAAGACATCATTAAAAAAACCTACTTAGATCTCTGAGAAGTAAGGGGAAAAGTGAAAACAAAAAGAATCTACCAGTCACTTTCTGAAAGAAATCTCAAAACGAAAACTCCCAGAAACATTATAAACAAAATCCTGAGTTTCTAGGTCAAAGAAAAAATATTGCAAGCAGACAAAAAGAAAGAATTCAAGTGCTGAGGAGAGACAGAACACACAAAATTTGGCAGCCACCATTATAAAGAAGCTGAGAGCTTAAAATACAATATTCCTGCAGTGATCACTTATACTTAGTTTTTTTCCTCTTTCAAAATCAAAAACCATATGTCATATGGGATTGGTCTGGGGGGGAGGGGAAGGGGAAAGGATACATGGGATACTATGATGATGTAAGAAATAGAAAACATCAATAAAAATTATTTAAAACAAAATACAATATTCCAGGAGGCAAAGGATATAGGTTTATAACCAAGAATAACTTACCAGCAAAACTGAGCATAATCCTACAGGAGAAAAAAGTGGATCTTTAATGAAATAGAGGACTTTCTAAACACTCTTGGTGCAAAGCCCAGAGTTGAGTAGAAACTTTGAAATACAAACACAGAATAAAGGAGTCAAGCAAAACAAAAAGGTAAATATGAGCAAGAAATCATAAGGGACTAAACAAGGAGAAAATGTTTACATTATAATATGAGGCAAAAAGTAGAAGTCCATACAAATAAGGAGAAAGGGTTCAGGTGACAACCGAACCTTAATTTCATCGGAACTGATCAAAAGATGAAGAATGCATATACACACACAGGTGTCTGGGTATATAAATGCATTTCACTCAACTGGGAAGCAGGAGGGAAAGGCTGGAAAAGGGAAAGGGAAGACAAACTCAACTCTAATCCAAAAAGTGAATTGCAAAAAGGGAAGAAAAAAGGAAAGGAGAAAGGGCAGGAGGGAAGGAAGGTCAGTAACAGATAAATCTCATGTACACCAAAATATTGATAATAGCACTTTCTGCTGTAAGAATGAATTGGAGATAAAGTAGATGCCTATTTATTGAGGAATGTCTAAACAAACTGTACAAATAAATGTAATGCACTATTACTATTGCATAAGAAATAATGAATATGAAGAATTCAAAGAAAACATGGGAAGACTTATGAATCAAGCAAAATGAAGTAAACAAAACCAGCAAAGTCATATGCCCTACCATGTAAATGAAAAGACCAACAAAAACTACAAAGAAAAAAAACACCTGAAAGTTGTGTAACAGTAATAACCAAGGTTGGCTCCAAGTGAAGGGTTAAGAATATGTACCTTTGGGGCAGCTAGGTAGCACAGTGAGTAGAGTGCCGGCCCTGGAGTCAGGAGGACCTGAGTTCAAACCCAGCCTCAGACACTTCACACAAGTACTAGCTGTGTGACCTTGGGCAAGTCACTTAACCCCAATTGCTCTAACAAAAAAAAACCAACGACAACAAAAAAAGGATATGTACCCACCCTCTTTTGCAGAGATGGGAGATTATGAGAGTGCAACATTGCATATACTATTGGAATTGATTTTGGAGTATGAGGAATTGCTTTTTTTCTCCTTTTTATTTTTTGTTACAAAGGATAATTTGGTGACACAGGGATAAATTAAAAATTGAGGTGACATAAAAACCAAAGATACCAATAAATTTTTTATAGAGTAGAAATGTTTAGCCAAAAAAGGAAAATAGCACTATAATCAAATATAGTAATAGGAAATCTAGAATAGAAAAGTAGAGTTACATAATATAATTACTACCAAGTACTGGCTTAATCAGAAAGCATAACCAATAAACAGCAACATACATATATATGCATATGTATGTGTATATATATTAGCAATCCTACCCTCTTCCTTTATCTGTTCGAGACTCTACCACTATTGCTTCCACAAGACCAGTGGGATCTCCTTTCAGCTCCAAGATCTCTGCAAGAGCAACTGTTGCCTCTGCCAAAGCCATCAGATTGTCACCCTTCAAAAGCAAAAAAAGTATTACTAAAAATTATCTGTGATGCAATTACTCACTATATACCTGTACTTAAGACAGAAAGTACACTAATCTTTAGTATCTACATTATACTCTTTCCTCTTAAAGTGTATTCAATTAACTTTTAATTAATTATAAGATCCAATTAAAAAGAAAATTTCTAGAAAGATAAGTTAGCCCAAGGTCAAAAGTTCCAAAAGGAAGCAAGCAACCCATGCCACATTAGTCACTGTTGGTAGATCTCTATAACTCACCACCATACATCCCACCTTTTATTTTTCTCTATTTTTTTATCTTCCTCTCTTTAATCCTTCTTATTCTCCTAAATCTGCCCTCATTAATCTTCTTTTTGTTTTTATATTCCTAGTGCCTAACACTAAGTATGCATTTAATAAATGTGTTGAATTGTTGAATTTTCTTCCCTCATCATTTCTCCTAATAATGTTGTTTTACATCTGTATGGAATTTTATGCATTTCAAACTGGTTTTTTTTTAATTTTTTAAGCCAACAAAAATCTATCTCTTCCACCCTCCTCCAAGCCTTTGAATAAGAAAGAAAAACAAAACCCTTGTAAGAAATATGTATGATCGAGCCAAACCAAATCTTAGCATTGGCCATGCCAAAAATATGTCTCTATCTGCTCTCTGAGTCCATCAGCTATCTGTCAGGAAATGGGCTGCACGTTTCATGGTGGGTCTTCTGGAATTTGGTCATTGTATTGATCAGGGTCCTTAAGTCTTTCAAAGTTGTCAAACTTCTCACATACTTCTCATATGAATTTCACAACAATCATATGAGTTGGTAAAGGGACTAACATTATTATATTCATTTAATATATGAGGAAACTGAGGTTCAGAGAGATTAACTGGCTTACCCAAAGTCATGAATTAATATAGAACTATATAACAGGTTTCTTAATTCCTAATCAGGTACTACAGTACCTGACCACTGTGGGCAGGTAGGTGGCACACTGGATAGCACCCTGGACCTGGAGTCAGGAAGACCTGAATTCAAATTCAGCCTCAGACACTTCCTAACTATGTGACCCTGAACAAGTCACTTCACCCTGTTTGCCTCAGTTTCCTCATCTGTCAAATGAGCTGGAGAAGGAAAGAGCAAACCACTCCAGTATCTTTACCAAGAAAACCTAAATGGGGTCACAAAGAATCAGACATGAATGAAACATCTGAGCAACAACAAAACCTGCTCACAGTATGGGGAAATGACACTCAGGACTAATGAGACTGGTTATAAAAAATAACACCTCGGGCCAGCTAGGTGACGCAGTGAGTAGAGCACCAGCCCTGCAGTCAGGAGAACCTGAGTTCAAATCCAGCCACAGACACTGAACACACTTACTGGTGTGCAAGTCACTTAACCCCAACTGCCCCGCCTTCCCCCCTCAAAAAAAAATTTAAAAAAAGATAATAACTGGACAAGAACTACAGGCAAATGAAAGGTACTGTAGAAAGGCCCAAGTCCTTGGAACCAAAAGCCTGGCCCTGCCACTCCCTAGGTACGTGTTCTTATTCCAATTACTTTTCTTCGCTGGGCCTCGTTTTCTTCACATGTGAAATAGAGAGGCCAAGCTAGATGACGTCAAAGGGCCCCCAAAAAGACACTCTGATTCTTAGGATTTGATTAACTCCCATTCGATACACGCAGTAAAGGAAATACTTCTGTAAGCAGATGGGTAACTGTTACTTTTCTTCTAAAAAAGGGGGCTCTCTGCGGCTACACGCTACGGAAAAACCAAGTCTCACGGCCAGCCCTCGCTGGAAGTCACCACCGCCATTCCCTGGGTAGCTTCATACACCTGCTAGACTTATCTAACGTTATCAGAGAAAGGAAATCTTGTCTTTCCAGCTTCCCACGGCTTCAAAGTCTCATCTCACTATCACAAGCTGGACTGTTGTGCTTCATGCAGATCTAAAATGTAAATCAGGGAATGTAAGAGAAAATTAAAAAGATATGAGAGCTTCTGGAACAGACAGATGGTTTTAATATTAATATAAGAAATTATTTCTAGACACTTGAGATCCCAGCAAATTTTGGGCAAGTAAAGACAGAATGAGAATTTAACTGTAGGAATGTAACTCTGTGTGTATGTATAGGTGTGTGTGTGTTCAATGTTAGCTGATGATCAAAAAAAAACTGTTTGCTATGGGCATGCAGAGGGTCTTAGATGTGAATGAAGGAAATAGCTAATGTTACTTAAAAGCAGTATCTGATAGATGGAGGAACTATCCTTCACTGTATTTAAGGGGCAAGAAGGGACTAACTGGTCAAGTGAAAGGAAAACTATGGCATGCTCCAAACCTAACAGCTATAGTTACTAAAAGTCAATCAATAACTGATGAAGTTTAAGTCCATTATTTTCTCTGATTTGTTTCAATCTTCCTAGAATTTCATAAAATATATTTAGTCTGTTATTTCCCTGAACCCAATTTCACATGTTTATATCCTTCACTGAGCCATCATGATAACCCCTGAACAGGAGTCAGAAGACCTGGCCTTTAATCTTAGCTCCAGAATTAAGCAGTGTGACCTCAGGTATGTCATTTAATGTTTCTGAAGCTCAGTTTCCTCATCTGCAAAATGAGAAAATAAGATCACAGGATTACAGATTTAGCGCTGGAAGGGATCTCAGTGGCGATCAAATTCAAACCTTTTAAATATGAGGAAACTAAGGTTTAGAGAGATTAAGTGACCTGCCCTGGGTTGCCCAGCATTCTATCTACTGCTCCATGCCACCTCCACAAAACAATATCCACTTTGCCTATTTTACAGACTGGTTCTGAGAATCAAACAAGATAATATCTATGAAAGCATTTTCAAGGAAGGAAACCAACGCCTACTAAGCACCTATTATGTGCTGGACATTTATAAACATCATCTCATTTGATCGTCACAACAACCCTGGGACATAGATGCTATTATTATCCCCATTTACAGCTGAGGAAACTGAGTCAAATAGAGGCGAAGTGACTTGCCCAGGATCTGACAGCTAGTAGATCAAATTTGGACTCCAGATGGAGGGCTCTATCTACTGTGCTACCTAATTGCCTTTCAAAACCTGGAAAGGCTATACAAATTTAATGTATTATCATCACCTGAATATGGTTATCTCTTAGTTACTGACAACTTACCTTAAGTGCAGAAATATGTATTGCCTGAACATCACCCCCATACTCTTCACAAACCACATCATAAGTCAACAATTCTTTCTTCACTCTTTCAGGATCAGCCTCTGGTTTGTCACACTTGTTTATAGCAAGGATGATTGGAACTTTAAAAAAAATAGGTTTCAAAAAGGTGAAATGATAAGTGAGTTCACAATACAACTTCCTTCTCTGTCACTGAAGATGATAAGTCCTTATCCATACTGATTTTCCTTTATTCAGTGGCTTTACAACAATTCACTTTGGAGTCTAATGGTGATAGTAATTATAAAAGTGAGCAACTCTTTACTAACTTTAGCTACTATTTCTGTTATATTATACACAGCAAAGATGTAAACCTAGGCCTGTGTTTTCAGTAGGAAACCTAGTGAAAAAATAAGATATACCATTTGCAGGTCACTGATTTAACTTGGTCTCTGATTACTTCCCTGGAAATTTCCAGGAAATTTTGAGTATTTAGTAAAATGGCAAAGCATGCAAATGCTCTAATAAAAATAGAAAATCACTCAATTTTAGAGCCATGAGGATACCCCTAATTTTACAGATAAATAAACTGAGGCCCAGAAAGGTGAAGCAATTTGATCAAGGTCTTTTTTTTTTTTTGAGACCGGGTCTCTCCCTCTCTCAGACAGCCTCATCCACTCCTGGGTGGGTCCCAATGCTGATAGTGATGGAAACTCTGACCTGTTCCTAAATCAGTTTTTCCTCCATAGACAGCTTGTTGGCCCTTCACTCCCAGGGGCTCACCACATTAATGAAGAACTTAGTGTGGACACCCAATGGACACTACTCCTCCTGCAGTTCAGAACTGCAGGCTCACTCAGCCTCCCCAGGGATTAGGGGCATGCACCACCATTCCCACCCAGCTTGATCAAGGTCCTAGAGCTCCTAATGGACAGTCAGGACAAAAGTTCAAGTCTCATATTTCCTGGTCCAGTATATACTTTTTACCAAATAATGTAACCTCACAATGTGAGAATGGATATAATACTGAAAAGACTAAAACAGAGGCACATTTTTGGCAATTCGTCTAAGTACAACTGAGGAATTCCTTATATGTCTTTAAAAATTATTTCATACTTCTACCACTACTGTAAGACCCAATACAGGATCAAATAAGATAATCTATGAAGAAAAAATATTGTAAACTTTAAAGATCTACTTATATGTATTATTTATCATTATCTGAGAGCCATAGGAGTAAAAAACATATAAACATAAATGTGTGTGTATATGTAAATACAAAATACACACACACAAATGAAGATAATTAAGTTCACCTAGACTGAAGAATGTAAACATTTTTAAATGTTTTAGGCAACCATAATCAGAGACCTTTAAAAAGCTTCCATGGCTCTTGGTCAATCTCATCACTCCTACTTAGACTATGGACCTAAAGTATGTTGTAACTGCCCTCAAGAATCTTAATCCCATAGATTTCAGATTAGCAGACCAAAGGAAAAGAATCCATTCCTGTTTAGTTTATCCACTGTTTCAATGTTTATTTATTTACCATCATCAGTAATACCAGCACTCATTCTCATTTACCTGGCATAATGGATTCTCAATTACATTAATGGAGGGAAGCAGAAACTAAAATAATGTAAAACTGAATAACCCAAATATCTGGTGTTGAAATGTGTCTGAGGCCTTACATTTTAATATGCCTATGTCACATGTAAATTGCATCCTACTATAAAGGTCTGACAAGTAAAACTAGGTCTGATTATGTGGGACATATTTTCTTATATAAAGTAAACGCAGGGAGCTTAGTTGTCAATAAATCTATTAAATAGACTCAGAGATAAGAGTTAGCACTATGTGCCTGAGATGTAAACAAAGTAATCCATAAATACTAGAGAAAAGACTGTCCCTAAATTTGGAAGCAAGATTTGTGACTATACGGGGGATAAATTCCATTAGGGACAAAAAAGCAAGCACTGAGAATCAACATTGCTAGAGCACCTCCTCCTGGGAAGACTCTATAATACTTTCACATAACTAACTCTTTCTCAAAAGAGAGAAGTAGGTACCATCCCAATTTTACCAAGGGAGAAGGAGGTCAAGTTACTTCCTACACTCTGCAGTTAGTAGTAAGCGTTCTTTCTGATAAGGTATGAAAATTCCTTTTTGGGATTTAGAAGAACAGATTTGTGACTGGATCTGCTTTCTTAAATTGCGCTAGGTCCACGAACACTTCTATACTTAATC
The DNA here is from genome assembly GCF_011100635.1 of Trichosurus vulpecula. NCBI lineage: Eukaryota > Metazoa > Chordata > Mammalia > Diprotodontia > Phalangeridae > Trichosurus > Trichosurus vulpecula. Next base: position 334,716,557 of record NC_050575.1, on the reverse strand, counting down.
AAATACTAAAGCAAAAATGGTCAGTCATACAAAGTACCTTGAGCATTTTGGGCATGTTGAATAGATTCCACAGTTTGTTTCATTACTCCATCTTCTGCTGCCACAACTAATATGATAATATCAGTGAGATGAGCACCCCTGGACCTCATTGCTGAAAAGGCAGCATGTCCTGGAGTATCAAGAAAGGTTATCTTTTCCCCAGTAGGTAGAGAAACTATAAAAGCAGAATTCCAAAGAGACAAGAAATTTAAAATGTATCATCTTTAATTTAAACAAAGTGCCATTACTAAACGTAATCTACTCTGAAATAAGTAACGATTTGATTTGTTTTAGCAAAGAATTAGAATTCAGAGTAGAGATGATAAATTCACATTAAAAAAGATGATGAAACATCAATATCATCTTTAAACTGCACATGAAGTATCTTCTGTTATGTAGCAGTCTTTAAATTTCAAGCTTACCACAAAATTCAAAAACATGCCTATGTATATTCTGAAGAAAAAACCTGAATGATCAGGGATAAGAAAAAGAAGCTATGTTTTGCAAATGTATACCACTCCATTTTAGAAAAAAGAGAACAGTAGATACATCAATTCCCTGAGCAACACTGTTAACATCTAGGAAAGAAAGTTACAAATACATGATCCAACTAGAACTATGGAATGATTTTAAATTCAAAGTTTATTATACATTTCCCTAGACTAGAAAGAGCATTAGAACACTACATTTGCCTCTTACAAAATGTACCTATTTCATGAGCAGCTAGAGAAAGGGATGTCAAATGGACAATCCAAATACTGCACTGGTATGCAAATGATGATGAGGATGATAACAACTGTTGTTATTGTTGTTAGAGCAACACTTAAATCATGAAGGATTTAAGGAAAAATTTGGACAAGAGTCACTTAACAGAAGAAGGCATTAGAACAACAGTGTTCTGCAGTGATGAAGTGGGGAGGGGTGGGTGCCCATAGCAAAGAAATCATGGATTTATTAGAGTATCTAAGCATACTTCATCCAAATCAGTGGTAGGTTTGTGCTTCGGTCTTTCCTGTCCATACTTTTAAATTGAAACACTGCATTTCACATTACTGACGTACGAAAATTATGAATGGAATTCCTAAGCACATTAAAAGATAATCTATATTCATACCAAGGAAGGCACCAATATGTTGAGTTATGCCTCCAGCTTCCATTGCTGCTACTTGAGTTTTTCGCAGTTGGTCAAGTAAAGTTGTTTTCCCGTGATCAACATGACCCATTATGGTAACAACCGGGAACCTTGGGATTAAGAAAGCTGGATCTGCATCAGGCCTACAATTAATAACAAAGAATTTTCATTCCAAAAGTTTTAGAAACACTGTATATCCTGTGTACTGGTTCTCGGTTTGCTCTTTAAGTTTATAGTGTGTCGCAGCATAATCATCACTTACATAAACATCATTATACTTCCTCTGTTCTAGATATGAAATTACTCATGACCAAAATATGTATTAAACAGTTTTATTATTCAATTCATTCATTTTTAGTTAGCATCCTTACAACTCCCAACACAGTGGTAGATACCTAATAGGTATTCAATATATATTTGCTGAACCAAAATTTTTTATTCAAGAATTATCAATCATACATGGCAAACTGAGAGACACAATTCTCATTCATTTTTAACAATCAAATACATCTTCAAAGTGACAGTTGCTTTTAAATGCTTTGGATACTTCAAATAAGAAAAAATTTGCCTCAATACACTCACAGCATTTTCAAGACATAAAACAATTCCTAAAGCCTATGTTTTAAATAACCAAGCCTAGAATGCATTACCTCATCAACTCCAATTCTTAGAATATCTAGTTTCCTTCAAAAGTCAGCTCCAAGGCCATCTCCTACATATAGCTTCTCCTGATCCTCCCTCAACTGGCTAACACTTCCCACCAGAATCACCCTGTATTTGCTTTGTATATACTCCTCTATATACATAATGTCTCCCTGGGAACATGTAAGCTCCTTGAGAGAAGCAACTTTCCCTGTATCCCCAACATCTAGCACAGAAACCGATATACAGTAAGTGCTCAATAAATCTTTGGTGATTGACTGATCGGCGTTTCCATTTTTTAAAAATATTAAACTTGAGTTTTTACCTTCTCACAGCATCTTTGTTTTCTCTGACTTTATCTTGTTTTAGTTGGACTCTTTTGTACTTCTTCCCAGATTTTTTTAAAACTTCCTTAATCCAAACATCATCTAGGGGTGACTCGGGCTCAAGTAAGTCAATGTCAAGAGCAGTGTTCAACAGGGCCTCATATACATGATCTAGTGAAAGAGATGATACAGCTTTTAAGAAGAAAAATAGAGTACTGCTATGTTCAATTTCACCAATACTCACTTTAAAAGCCCACAGACAAAGGGGCATTGGGCTAGGCACTGGGGAGGAAGCAAAGTTTAAATATGACAAGGTCCCACTCACAAGAATCTTAAGGTTCAGAAGGGAGACAAGACACAAACACAAATTACTATAATACACAGAGCTATTTGATAAAGTCCATTAGAAAGATGCCCCCCAAAATGTTGTGTCTCTAGCAATAAATATAAGTAAAGGCTTTCTGGATGAGATGGCACTTGAGATGAGCCTTAAGGGATGGGCAGAGGAATTCAACAGTCAAGAAAGGAAAAAGATGAAAATTCCAGTCTTGAGAAACAACCTGAGCAAAAACACAGAGAAAAAGCTTGGAGTGTATTCAAGAGTTAGTGAGCATTCTGGTTTGACTGGAGCACAGAGTATGAAAAGGTGACTAATTTGAAATAAGGCTGGAAATCAAGATAGTGACAGATTGTGAAGGGTCTTGAATTCCTTGACAAAGAAATATGAACTTTACTTGGTAAGTGATAGAAACCCCTGCACATTTTGGGGCAGAAATTATATAATAAGATCTATGCATAAGGAAGATTCATCGGCTATATAGAGGATGGACTAACAAGAGGAAAGAGTAAAGGCAGGAAGATCTTTAAGGATGTTACTATAATAATTTGGTTAGGTGGTAAAGTGGACCTAGCCTGGGATGATGCCAAGGGGAATAGAGAGGAGAAGACAAATTTGAATGCTGTAGAGAAAATCTTGGCAGGATTGGGTAACTATCTAGAAATAAAAAGGAAAGAGTAAAAAACAATATCAAGGTTTTGAACATTATTGACTTGGGTGAATACTGGCAAGTGACAGAAATAGTGAAGTCATTAACGAAAATATGAAAAAGTTAAGCATCAGGGTTCTTTTGAAATACCTAAAAGCATACGGTATACAACAGCTAAATGTTACTAAACTTGGGTTACTCATGCAGGCTTTCAAAAGCACACTTTAAAAAAGGGGTGGACGTTCTGGAGAACAATTTGGAACTATGCCCAAAGGGCTATAAAACTGTGCATACCCTTTGATCCAGCAATACCACTGCTAGGTCTATATCCCAAAGACATGTAAAAAAAGCAAAAATGACCCATCTATACAAAAATATTTATAGCAGCTCTTTTTGTGGTGGCTAAGAATTGGAAATCAAAGGGATGTCCATCGATTGGGGAAATGCTAAACAAGCTGTGGTATATGATTGTAATGGAATATTATTGTGCAATAAGAAATGACAAACACGATGATTTCAGAAAAACCTGGAAAGACTTACATGAACTGATACGAAAAGAACGAGGAGAACGTTGTATACAGTAATAGCAATATTGCTCCATGAAGAACTGTGAATGACTTAGCTATTCTCAGCAATACAATGATCCAAGCCAATCCCAAACGACTAATGATGAAGCACACTACCTGCCTCCAGAGAAAGAAATACAGACTGAAGCATGCTATTTTTCACTTTTTTTCTTTCATTTTTCTTTCTTTTATTCAAATCTTCTTGTACAAAATGACTACTATGGAAATGTTTTACATAATTGCATATGTATAACCTAACTCTGATTGCTTATCATCTCACAGAAGGGGGAGGTAAGGGGGGAGGGATGAAATTTGGAACTCAAAACTTTAAATAAAAATGCTCAAAAAATTGGAAAAAAAATAAAATAAACCAAGTTTGAGATGATAATGTTCCATTGGGCTTAGAGAACCTCTCAGACCTGATCTACCAATACTAATTATAGGACCACTACAGATGTAGCTTTATTACAGACCATTCTACATATTTGTTGACTCTATGCATTTGCTTTCTCCATTAATGTAAGGTTTGCATGTAAAAAATTACAAAAACACCCTCAACTAAACATCTATAAACATGTTTAAAAATGCTGATTTTCTTTGTTTTTGTTTTTTTTTGGCAGGGCAATTGGGGTTAAGTGACTTGCCCAAGGTCACACAGCTAGTACCTATGTCAAGTGTCTGAGGCCGGATTTGAACTCAGGTCCTCCTGACTCCAGGACCGGTGCTCTACTCACTGTGCCACCTAGTTGCCCCAGTTATAAACTTTTAACCAAGAATAACCTACCTAACAAAACTGAATATAATCCTATAAGGCCTTTAATGAAACAGAAAACTTCTAAGCATCCCTAATGAAAAGAGCAGAGTAGAAACTTTGACATAAAAACAAAATAGTCAAGAGAAATAACAAAAGGTAAATACAAGTGAGCAACTGGAAGGGATTAAACAGGGAAGAAGTGTTTCACATTTTAAGAGGAGATAGGATGCAACTGGCCTCCCATAACCCTAATGTCTTTAAATAAGACAGCATGCCTTAGAATGGTTTGGTTATGTTTGATGATCTTAAAGAAGAAAGGAAAAGAAGGGGGAAAGGAATACTATAGAGAAAAAATGGGAATGATGGGTGGGAGAATTTATCCCATACAATTGGAATAAACAAACAATAAACTATACAAACAAGCAGTAAGGGCTAAGAGAAGCAGGTAACACTTGGACCTCACTTTCATCCAAAATGGTCACAAAAGGCACAACACAAACACACAAATACATACACGTACATACACACACACACACACACACACAGTTAGGTGCAAAAATACATTTAACTCAATAGATACACAGAAGGAAACAAGAAAGGGGCATAAGTATGTAGACTCAGGGAAGGGTTGATCATAAGTGTAACAAACTAATTTTGATGAAAAGAAGGAAATAGCAAGTGTGGTTTCAAAGGAAGTAGGATGAGGAAGAGGAGGAGTACCATTTTATATAGTACCTACATATATAGTATATGTACATGTAATATGTAATTATAGTAGTGTGGTTATAATTATGTATTATATGCAATAATATATTATAATAATTTGATTATAATTATATATTATGGGTAATAATATATAAAACATACACATATTATATATAGTATATATTGCCTATATAACAAGGCATTGTGATAAGCCCTTTACAAATATCATCTCATTTGATCCTTAGAAAAACTCTGGGATGGTGCTATTATTATCCCCACTTTACAGGTGAGGAAACTGAGTTAGAAGTTAAGTGACTTGCCCAGAGTCACACAGCTACTAAGTATCTGAGGCTGGATTTGAACTCTAGAAGATGAGTCTTCCTGACTCATGGTCTGGCACTCTATCCGCTGTTGCCATAGATAAAGAGTAAAACTACACTTTACTGAAGGGTAACAGAGATAATGAATTAATATCAACACTTAACATGAGTGCACCAAATAGTATAGCATTTAAATACTTAAAAGCAAACAAATATTTAACTTAAAAGAAATTCTAAATGAGTTACAGGGGAAAATATAAAATAAAACCATAATAGCAGGATATCTCAATGTACTCCTTTCAGACCTAGACAAATCAAACCCAAAACCAACCAACCAATCAATAAGAAAGAAGTTAAGGATCTAAATAGAATTTCAATAAAGTTAGATATGATAGATCTCTGGAAATTTCTGAATGGGAATAAAAAGGAAAGAGGAAAAGGAAGAGAGAGATTATTTACATACAGCATAAAAACCTCTCAAACAAATGCAAAAATCCAGAAATAATAAATGTATCTTTCCTGACCACATTATAATAAGAATTTTATTAAAAAAAAAACTATTAAGGACTAGGAGCAGCTAGGTGGCACAGTGAGTAGAGCACCGGCCCTGGAGTCAGGAGGACCTGAGTTCCAATCCAACCTCAGACACTTGACACACTTACTAGCTGTGTGACCTTGGGCAAGTCACGTAACCCCAACTGCCCTGCCTTCCCCCCTCAAAAAAAAAAAAAGACTAAAGATTAATTTGAGACTAACAATCCTAAAGAATTGGTGGGTCAAAGAACAAATCATAGAAACAAAAGATAATTTCATTAAATATAATGACAACAATGGGACAATATACCAAAATTATTGGGATGCAGCCAGGGCAGTCATTAGAGGAAAATTTATATCTCTAAACACTTTCATCAACAGGAGACAGAAAGAATAGATCAATAATTTGCCCATGCAACTTAAAAAACTAGAATATCAAATCTTAAAACCCTAATTCACCACCAAAATAGAAATTATAAAAATCAAAGAAAAGATGAACAAATCCAAAAACAAACAAAAAAAGCACTGAATTAGTAAATAAAATTAAGAACTTTTTTTTAAAACCATGTGCACTGAGATATGAAGCATTTCTAGAGCAGGGAACACACAACTCCATCTCTCTGCTTATTGCAACTCTACCAATTTCACTGTTAAACAAAATATTGGCTCACATTAAACTATTTTTATTAAAAAGCTGTTGTTTTAAGGTTTAGGTTTTGTTTCTTCCTATTTCAACAACCTGCATTATGAGTCATTGTTTTTATATAAAGAATTTAAGTCAGAAACATACCAGTGAAACAATTTACAATTTTATTTCCTAACTTATTTTATCATCCCTACTGGATGATTAAAATATTTTAATGAACATAATGACAGAAGAGGAAAAATTACAAAGCAAAATTCTTAACTGGGAATCTGTTCCAATGCTGCCAGGTGAAAGTGTTATTATAAATTTGTTCTGGCATTTCTAAAAACAAATCTCTTACTGTCTTACAGAAAGAAGTGTCCTTTTACCTTTCTAATGCCTAACTCCTCTCTTATGACCTGGATTTTATCTCTTCTTGCTACTCACAGGACTTGATCCAGCAATTATCTTCTCTGTCTCACTCTTCTCTAATCACTCCCTTCCTCTGCCTACAAATATCATCAAAAACCCTTCTTTTAAAAAAGAGTGAACTTTCCTTAAACTCTGCTACCCTATCTAACTACTATCCTCTTTCCTTTCTTTCACCGAGAAATGTCTTAATAGAGTAATCATCATTTCCTGGTCCTACATCCTCACTCCTCAATCCTTCCAAACCAACTTCTGTCCCAGATCCTCTGCTGAAATGGCTTTCTTAAAGGTCAATCACCTCATAACTGCCAAAGACAATGGCCTTTTCTCAGATCTTCCTTGACCCTTCTCTCACAAAGATTTGATACTGTTTAACACTGTTTCCTTCTTTGGCTTCCACTATACTACACAGTTTAAGTTCTCTTCCTCCTTCTCGGTCTTCTTTCCTACCTCTTCATCCCTAATTCCCTAAACAAGAGTATTGCACAATGGTCTGTCCTCAGCCCTCTACTTTTTCCTTTGGTGATCTCTGCCGCTATGATTTCAAAATTATTCTCTTTCAATTGACTTCCAAATACATAGCTTCATTCCTCACCTCCTGAGCACCAAGCTGCCTTCTCTATATCTCCAACTGGCCTGTCCTGCCACCACCTAAAATTCACCATTTCTACAACTAAACTTTTTATTTTATTCCACAAGCCAGCCTTTCTCTCAACTCCCCCATTTAGAATCTCACCATTTAAAGCCAGAAAAAACCTATTATTGCAGATATCACCATATTCCTAGGCATCTAGGCTTAAAACTAGTCATCTTTGATTCTTTCCTTTCCCTCCCTGTCAATTCTACCTCTGAAATATCCCCTTATGCATCCCTTCTTTTCCACTCACAATGCCACCACACTAAGGCAAGTTGTCATCTCCTGTGGCCTAGACTCATCCTTTGTGCAGTTGACAAAGTCATCTTTCAAATATGCAGATCTGGCCAACTACCTTCCTTGTTCAAAGACCTTCATTAGTGCCCTATTCTGGTAGCTGAGTCTTCAACCATTCAAGTTTTATTTCATATGAAGCCAAAAAAGAATAACCATTCCCATCCTGCTCTCTTCCACTTTCATATATTTTTGTGAAGGTAATCCTTCTACCTACACCTACACACATTCCATCTATATATTCCACATATTGAAATCTTTTTTTCCTCACGTCCCACCTTCTCCATGAAGCCCTCTCTGATCCTCCATCACTCTCATAAAGCAGTTACCCCTCTTTCCTCAATCTCTCATCGTTGTGCTCAATGAACTCCTATTATGTACTTAACATATCCTTAACTGTATTACACAGCTATTTGTGTAGACCCCTTACCCCCATACTATTAGCAACTTGAAGGAAAAGACTATGTCACCTTTTAACTTTTTATCCCCAAGCCCTAATACAGTTTATTGTACAAAGTAGGTGCTTAATAAATGTTTATGGAATGTTAAATCAATGAAGGAAAAAAAATGTATGAGAGAAAAAGCATATGGGAATATCAAAAACAGTCTTTGGCCTCATTCCAATAATCTACATCAATTTCTGAGAAAATGAGTAAAAGTATGTTTTTATTTTGCTAAAGACAGAAAACTGTATGTGGCGATCTGTCCCAGGATTAATTATGACCCATAACCTGAAGAAGGCTAGAAAACGCTTAAACACATTATTCTTTAAATGATATTCTATTCTGCATCCTTGATTGCCTCAATCTAATGCTAAATGAAACACTAACTCTTCAGTATTCTTGGGTTTCTTTTCCCTTCAAAAACATCTGGCTCACCTATGTCTTTATTCATAGATCTGGCAAGGTCTTCAACAGTCATTCCATTCCATACTTCTACCTCCTGCTGTTCCTTTTTAGAGTTCTTCCAAGGTAATCTAGAGTTCTGTGGTCTTTCTCCCTATAAAAAAATGCATATAGGAAGAAAGAAATCTAAGTCACACAATTAGATTATTTGTGGCTAATCTCTTTTATACAATAGCTACTAACTCCTTTTCAAATATATATTCCCACAAATAATTTGATCTTCAGGCTGAAAGTGACATGTCATATTAATAATTTAGGACAATATACAGCCTAGTAGCAAAGAGTGGTGGACTTGGAATCAGAAGAAACCTCCATTCAAATCCTGTTTTTGAAAATTACTGGCTGTGTAACGATGGGAAGATTAACTTTCTGAGGCCCATTATTCTCATATGCAAAAATGGGAATAATTCTAATAAAAGGTTATTGAGGGAATCAAATGAAATAATATATAATGCTTTGTAAACTTTAAAGCACTGTATTAATGCCAATTATTATCAGTATTTCTGGCCAACTGAAATTTCTCTTCTTCCCCGCACTCCCACCAAAAAAAGATTACCTAGTATGCAGCATTTAAAAAGTATTTAAATAACAAAATATTCAAAATTAATTTCTAAGAATGGCACTGGGTACTTTTATCTTAGTATTAACAATAAAGTGACTACTAAAAAGATGTTGAGTACCTTCTTTATACTTAAAAGCCTACACTGTGATAAAGCAACATTGATGAATGGGTCTGTTTGCCAGGACTGTGGTACACACAGGGTGGTACACACAGGGTAAGCGGAGGAGGGCACAAGCTTCCATTGTACCAAACAAACTCTTCTTCGACAAAGAATATGCAGCTGCCTGTAAGCACTGGGAAACAGCATCAGATTTTCCAACTTGAGCATTACTCCTATGTTCATTTTCCTCCTACAAAAAATATTTTAAAGATCTTTAACACCGAATATTTCAACTTAAAAAAAAGATGGTCAACACAGATCTGAAATATATATTAACGTAAACAAAAGACATTTCTCATATATCAATTACAGTAGATATTTATGCAGTTTCATTTTGAAAATACATTTCTAACAAATATCTTTTAATATGATGGCTCTGCACACTAAACAGATTTATTTTGGTAATTCATTTCTTTCTAGGCCCATTCCAAAACAATCACAAGTCACTACCCTGTTTACTTATGGATTTTTTTTAACACAGCAAAAATATTAGGTTTTCAAAAACTTCCCACGTTGGCCCCAACTCAGGAAACTAGCAAGAATTATCCTCCTTAGAAATAAAGCCACTAAGATTTAGATTCATTCAGTAAATATGTGAGAATATACAAACAAGAAAGAAGAACAAAATATGAATTACAGGCAAAATAATTAGGTAAGAACTGCATATGGAGGTACCAAAGAGCTGTGGGCATTTCAGAGTGCCAAGAGTAAGACAGAAGTAGTTGAGGAAGCCTTCTCTTAAAATGGTAAGTTTTAAGACAATTCTTGAACGAAGAAATTGTCACAGATTAGCAGAGAGAAAGAAGAAGGCACCTGAAGCAGGAAAAACGATATAATCCAAAATGCAGTTAGGAACTAGAAAACTGTTCTGGAATAATAATAGCTAACATTTACATAGGCTCTTTGTGCTTTACAACTATTATCTCATTTTGCCCTCGCACTGACATGGGGAGGTAAATGCTATTACTAGCTTCATCTTACAAATAACAAAATTGGGGCACACAGTGAGAAATGGTTTGCCCGAAGTCGGTCAACTACTAAGTGTCTGAGGTTGGATTTGCATTTAGGTCTTTGGGATTTCAGGTGCAAGGCTCAATAAACATTATAACATGGCTGTCACCACAGAAATTTATTGTTTGAAAGGCACTTGAGGAATCAACTAATCCAGGGGTTCTTTTTTTTCTTTCTAAAATTTTTATATTAAATCTTTTTAATTTTTATTTTCTGTTCCAAATTCTCTCTCTTTTCACTCCCCACCCCATCCATTAAGAAGACAAAAAATATGAAACCCAATATACATCAGAAGAAACAAAAGCAAGAAAAATAAAGAAAGTAAAAAGAAATACACTTCGATCTGCCTTCAGAGTTCACCAGTTCTTTCTCTGGAGGTGGACAGCATTTTTCATCGTGAGTCCTCTGGGATTGTGTAATCCAGGGGTTCCTTAATCTGGGGTCTTCAAACTTGGTTGCTGTTGATAACTGTATTTGAAAATAACTTTTCCACCGCAATCCTATGCGTTTTATTCGTTTGTTGTTGCTTTCTTTAAGTTATCCTGAGGTGTCCGTAGCCTTCACCAGGAGGCTTTTCGCACACAACTACGTTCGTTTAAAAGATAGCAGGGCAATTTGGTTGGAAGAACAGGAGCGGCAGAGCAGCGCGGGTTAGTGCTGGCCGTGGGAGTCAGGGAGTCCAAATCACGTGTGGGCAAGTCACCGCCTCTCCCAGCCTATCTCCCCGTCTGTAAAAAGCGGACAGTAATAGCACCTACTCCCCAGGGTTGTTGTGAGGACGGAATATGAGATAACACAGGTAAAGCGCCTCGCAAACCTTAAAGCGCTATGTAAATGCTACTGTTATTACGGCTGTTATTCCTAAAAACAACAGAGACCAGATGACAGAACGTTTGGGGCTTCGGCCCGAAGCATTTTCGTCTGACCTTATAGACCATGGGGAGCCCGTGCAATTTGGGATGTGTGTGGAGCCGTGTTACTCGGCACTGACGTCCAGGTTGGATCAGGGGCCCCTACAGGGACCGGGGTGCATGGCAAGGTGACAGTGATCGTGGGATCAAGTTCTCGGAGAGGCCAACAGACACAGGGGGCAGCTCGACGTCCAGGGATCTCACGAAATGACCATGGTGTCCAGCCAGCGCGGGAGAAGCCAAGCCGACCCTAATCGCAGAAACACGGAGCAGGACGGGAAGGAAGACGCTCCAGAGACCCCCTTCCGGCGCCTGAACAGGCTGCCAGTCCGTCCTTTATTGCGTCCCCAAGCTCTCTTCCGGCGGAAGCCGGTAGCTCCACCGCCCCAAGGCGAGATGTCTTTCTTCCTTGGGCCACAGGGGGCGGGCGCCACCCTGTGCCCGGCATGCGCATGCGCATGCACCGGCTGTCAGTCCGTGCCTTCTTAACATCCTTTTCCCTCCCCTCTCCTTCACCGCCCTTCTTTGTCCTGTCAGAATCCCAGTTTCCTTATTTGTAGCGTCTTCCGCGTTTGACTCTGAGCTCCTTGAGGGCAGGGAATGTCTTTTTTCCCTTTCTTGCATCCCCAAGATTTAGCACGCGGTAGGCATTTAATAAATGCTCATTGGCCGACTCTTGCAATTTCCACCTGACTCTGCTCCTGGGGCCAAATAGAGCCTCTAGTCCCGCTTCCAAGTGACGGGTCTTCAAAAAGAAAAAAAAAAAAAAGAAAAAAGAAAAATGGCTTCTCTCCTCCAGGTTGAATATCCCCAGTTCCTGGAACCAACTTTTATAATGCGTGATCTCTAGTTGCTTTATTCTGACTACCTTCCTCATGCCTCCACTTTATCGAAACTGGGTCATGAATAAGCTGGGGGGAATCTCAGAGATCCCCTCACTTCACTGATCAGAGAAATGGGACCCAGGGCGGTTAAGTGACGTGACCAGGTTATCAATGATCTTCCTATAGTATGACACCCAAAATTGAACCGAGTGCTCCAAATGTGGACTTCAAAGAGCAGAGTACAAAGGGATTATCATTTTGCAATATAGTGCAATCCATTTGACACCACTGCTCTTAAGAAATACTTGTCTACTGATTTTGTAGTTAGTGACATCTTGTTTGTTTACTAAAAATGTCCTTCAATTTTTTTTAACATTTATATCATAAATCCAGTTAAAATTTATTATGGCATACTGTGTGAAGTATACATCCAAACCATTTTGCCATACAACTTATCCAGTTTACCTAGTAGTTTTTATTGAAGAGTGATTTCATCCCTCATTATTTTTTAAAGTATATGTTTATCAACACTAATATTTTGTATTTTAGGTTCTATTAATGATTTTTTTATTTTGTTCTATTCGTTTACTTTCTATTTATTTTTCCAGCATCAAATTTTGTAATTTCTGCTTTATAGTACCGTAGCAAGAGTTGTCCTCCACTTGTAGCATGGGAGTGTTGTTGTGAATAGACATCCCTAGCCTCTTCTCCCTCCACCCTTCTCCAAAGGGAGACTTTAATTCCTGCCAGAAGGGGAAGCAGGAGATTGGGACCAGAAACTTGACCACTTTTCTCTCTTCAGAGAGAGAGTACACTAGGTTAGAATTATAGATATCTGCTTCCTTAATATTATTAGAAAAGGACATATAGTTTTCAGGTTCAAGCTAAACTTCTGATGGCTATTTCTTAATGAGTAGAGGAATACCCAAACTTTATGTCCACTGCTTCACTCCCTTCCCACCAAATACCAGTTCCACAATGAACACACGCAGCAAACATTTTGATACCTAATGGTGTTAGATATCTTCACTTGATTTCTTTTTCTTAGTATAGTTGTTTTCTTTTGTCTGTTTTTCCACGTGAATCTTATTATGACTTTACATACATCAATGAAATAACATTTTAACTGATATTATAACAAATCTATAAGTTAGTTTGGAATTGTTGCCATTTTGCTGTATTTGCCCAATCTAATATTGAGCAGGGATATTTCTCCATTTGTTCAGTTCCTCCTTGATTTTTGTCAGAATCATTTTAAAGTTGACTTTGTAGGGGATTACTATATGTTTAGATAAGTAACCCGTGTAACATTTTATCATTCCTAACGTTAAAGGAAAATATCAATATTCTCTGTTTAAGGCACATATCTGGCAGAAACAATTTCATTTAACATTTTATATCCATACCATTTCTAGCTTGAAGAGAAATGCCCAAACGGTTTAGTTATCCTCATGACCTTTGACATGACTCTCTACCCCAAGAAGATTTTGAAGGAATTTGTAGAAATTTTGAAGAAAAGATAATATGTTAAAATGCAATTTGGGGTTAACATCCCGAAGAAAACTACTTAGCTCTTCCACCGATCATTCCGCTAAAGAGTTCTCCCAGAGTGAATAAAAGGACCTTCTTCCCAAAACCAATACCTTAATCCTTTGTCAATCTGTACTACTGCTACTCATTGTTTCCCTTTGCTTGACCTTAGGAAGATCCATGTGATTTGTCCATTCTCACCCAAAGAACTCAAGACCAGAGTGGGCAGAGAAAAGCATTTTATTACGCATCTCAAGAGAGCAGGCACAGTGCTCATAGGAACATTCACACTAACACAGCTGCAGGAGCAGGGGTAACCATTCCTTCCACTCCTGCTAGAGTTATGGTTAGTTTACAATCTTTATTTTTTACATAGTTTTCCTAGGTTATAATTTATGCAGGTAGGATAATAAGGATACAGAAGCAAAAGTGAAGTTAATTAGATTTTCTTTGTCTTAGTTTAGGATTAAACTATATTCTTTTACTTCCCCTACTTTCCCTCTTTAACATATGCAAATTATGCAAATCAGTAGGCCGGCATTCTTGACCAAGACCAGACCCTAGATAAGCTTGAACTGGTTCAAGCTGTTTGGCCTCTCTAATTTCCCTGACTGCCTTCTCAAAAAGCATGCGCATGCTTACAAGCCTCTGACCTCTCACCTGACCAATCTTGAGGCCTGGCTTCTGCTAAAGTTGGGGTGGGGGAGGAGGGTGGAAAGTACACCTCTAATTCTGTGGAAACAAAACTCCTCCTCCCATTTCTTACAATATGTTCGCCACCTACACCAAAGCTTTTCCTAAGCTGGAGAACCCTGTCTTTTATAGCCACCTTGGTGAGTCCCTTCTGAATGTAGCCCCAGGTGAAGCACTCTCCCCATGGGTGAGGTTAATGAGCCTGTCCCACGTGGTGACTTTTATAGGGTCCTGAACAAAGAAAGTTTTTCCCGCCAGAGAGGGGAGACTCACTGCTAACTGTCCCGGATGTTCTCCGCCAGAGAGGGTAGCCACTCCCCTCGGGAGGGGAAGATCCTGTCAGTCATTTTGTTTTTGAGAACTGGCTAGATCCTCAAACAGCAGCTTCAGAAATACTTCCCGTTCTTTGTTCAGGACCTATCTGTCTCCTAGTGTCAGTGTTGTACCAGAAGCGAGTGAGACGCCACAGAGTATAAGTTTTAAATGGATAATTTATTAGCCGGCGGCCATCGGGGCGCTGCAACCCAAATCAATGGCCTCATGTTGGTGTGATGGCTTGACTTATATAGGACATGTGGGGACACAGTGATTAATTATCTCCTGGAACCTACAGGCCAGGTCACAGGGTGGGGAGAACAGGAACAAAGGTCCTCGCTGATCAAAAGATTCAGTCAGGTTATGGTAAAGTGGGATAATCTCATTGACATTCCTTGGTGGAGTCACAGGGCCCCAGGGATATCTGCTAGACAGAAAGGGTCTGCCAGGTTATCCTTCAGTGGGATGGTCCTATCTATTGATTTTCCTTAGAGGAGTTGCAGGGCCCCAGGGACATCTGCTAAGTTGGAAGAAATCTGAGTCCATTCTTTCTGGGGGTGCTTGTCAGTAGCTAGGGGTTTCTCAGGGGCTCCTAATTTTTCCAGTATTACAGAAGTGTATTCTATCCTTTGTTTGGGCCTATCAGTCATTCTTATTTGGGCTTCTCAGTCTCCCAGCCAGGAAAGAATGTCTGATTCTTTATTCCAAGCTGGAGCTGGGGGTGGTGAGGTGGGGAAGGGAGAGCCAGGCTTACACTATAATATGGAGGATCTTCTATAATGATTTATCATTCAGGTGACTGGGAGGTAACAGAGGAGGGATCTAGATGGAACTAAGGAGTGGTGAAATAGCCTAGGGTAGGGCCAGGTGCAGACATGGAGGGCCACAATGAAAAGAAAGTTAAAAGGATTTTACTGGGATGGGCAGAGTGCCTTGAGGTTCTTTTAGGACAGCCCTTCCCTCACTTAAATCCAATTCACTTGCAAGGTCACCTTCCTGACACCATAGTCCTCTTCAAAACGAAGGCCAAACCAACAACCTGTAGTAAGGGTTGCCTGATTCCTCCTGTGCAACTTAGGCTAGTTTTTCTTGGCATGTTTTTTATGATCATATTTTATTGTCTTCCTTGTCATATAATTTAAGGAAAATACTGTTCTGTATTGGATTTGGGAAATATCAGCTTTTACATAAAAATTTTAGGATCCTCGGTTTCTGATCCTGTATTTAACTAGCTAGGTGATATTCAGCAAGCTACTCAACACTTCAGGGCATTAGTTTTCTTTTTCTGTAATTTAACAGGAATGAACTAGATTAACTCGAAGGTCCCTCATATTTTTTCTACCTAATAAGCATTGACACAATCCTAAAATGTTTAGTTTTAAAACATAGGTCTACCTATACTCCATTATATATGGTAAATCTTTGTGCACTATGAGACCAATTATTTACAGCAGGGTTATCCAAAATGTGGCCAGCCTGAAGTTTGATTTATGGGGCCTGCCTACAAGCATAGAAATTTACATAAATGCTTTAGTAACGGAAGCCCTACTGAGCTACAATAGAGCTCTCACTAAAATGGCAAATTAAAATATATTGCCTATTGTTTCAATAAAAAACTAAGGTTGGACAGCCCTGATTTACAGTTGCAGCTGCTATTAAACTCAGCAATAATTCTCATAATTAAAAAAAAATGTTGTAAGCTAAATTCCAGGTGTAAAACATGAGATTAGTCACCATTGACCTACTGATAAGAAATATAGTGATACTCATTAAAGATATATCTGTGTTGGATTTTCATCAGCAATTACGTATATTTGTCTCTTTAGCATCTGGAAATTACATAAAGATTTTTAATGCTTCCTCTTGAATCTCATAAAATTATGCATTACTTCCAATTTCTCTATACAAGATTATATCTAGTTTTCACAGAGTGAAATGGGCACAGAGAAAATGCTTTCTGTATGTGATTTTATTAGTAGTTTTCAATGTATAAGCAATTACATGAGTCTCCTTGGTACAACCAACCAACATTTAATTCCTGTTGTGAGATTTTTTTTCTTACAATTTTAATACTTAGCTTCATAAAATGAGTCTTTTACTTGTTAGATCCTCATTAGATTGTCCACACCAGAGGTCTGGTCTGACAGAAACATGAAATAAACACTATATGATAATGCAGATTAAACCAAATTGGAAATTGCTGCCTTACTGGCTGAGAAATCCATCTTCTTTTCATTAATGTAACTCAGAGATAATTCTCTGAACACAACAAAGACCTTCTGCCTAAACCTCAGGATTCCACAAGGTGGAAACTTGTTCTGGGAAACAGCAAGAGATTTTGTTGTAAATTTTCATATTGCTGAGCTCAACAAAAAATGTTGGTCTGTGAGCCATATGAATTATTTAAATTGCACATCTGAATAAGAATGATTTGTTGGCTTAAAGAATGAGGGGGATAAAGGCAATCAGAAAAAAGCTTAAATTCATGATTTGAAACAAACTATATCCGTAAGAAGAATTTAAACTAAATGGATGTACTTAGTAATATAATATAACAATCAGTTCTAAAGATCTTTTACGTTAAAATGCTGTACGTATTTTTTAAGTATATGTAGCACCTGTGTTGTGAATGCTGCTATTGAGTAGATACTATCTCAGATTGAACCAATTTGGTGATATCTTTTTACCTTCCCTCTCACAGCCTGTTTTTTTGAGGCTTTTTGGAGAGAAACAGTGGTAGTATATTGGATGGAAAGCAAGCTTGGAAGCCCATGATAGACCTTGTTGAGGTTTAGGGGTGCTCAGGACCCCAAAATACCAACACACCGGGTCCTGTCCAAATGAATTTGACCCAAGCCTTCTTTCAGCCAAAAAAAAAAAAAAAACAAAACCAGTCTATTAAAGATTTGCCATATTGGATAGGCTCTTAAGGAATCTGAGCATTTGCGACACTTGTATTGACAAGTGGGCCAGAACAATCTGAGCCAGATTGAATCTGAGCACCTTCATGGCAGCAAGATGGATCTTATATACAGAAAGACTGTGGGCAGGATCTAGGGGGTGGTTCTGGGGTGATGGTAGGAGGGGTTTAGGGAAGGTCTTGGGGAGGAGTCTAAGGAGGATCTTCATGGGACTGAGGTGGCTAGAGGTCAAACTCCAGGAACCAAGAGAATGGGATTAAGGGTGGGAAATAGCTGAAGGCTACCAGGAGATAACAGACAACAGAGGGCTAGGCTAGGTTTAGGGTAACAGAATTTTGGGCCTAGAGATAATGGAAGGCTTATGGCCTCAGGCAAACACCAGATGAAGTCGAAAAATTCAAGGAGAGTTCAAGGGGGTTCCCAGAGCCTATACCCCATCAGACCTGATTCCAATTCTGTTTCTGGCACATTTATGTGTGACCCTGCTCAAGTCACTTAACCTTTGCTTTCCTCGGTTTTCTTATCTGTAAAATGGGGGATAATAATAGCACCTGTTTCCTAGGATTAGTTGTGAGGATAAAATGAGATATTTTTAAAGGATTTTGCAAATCTTAAAGAGCTATAGGAATGCTAGCATGAGGAGGAGAAGGAAGAGGAGGGGGAAGATCAGGATCATGTTGATAAGGAAGAGCTGGAGAAGGATAGCAGTGATTGGAATCCCGAGGACCATTACTTAGCTGCTAGGCTGAACCACAGCAGATACCCACAGGGCATAGTATCTCAGCTGGGTGGGTGGATTTACGAGACTCCCTCTGCTGAGCTGCTCAACCACTGCCACATGGGGCTGTTCCTCTGCTGGACTTCCTCTTCCATGGCAACTATCTTCTTCACTACTTCTGCTTCAGGCTCAGCATCTGCTGGGGTAGTGTTGGGCTCCTTCAGAAAGGGAGAAACCTCTCCAGTTCTGCTCCCAACTGGCAGCTCAGTACTTCCCCCTACCCCCCTCCCCACACCAACATCCCTAGCAGCAAGTAGCAGTACAGAGGGAGAATCCTTCTTTTTTCTTTTTATGCTAATCCTCACTTGTGTGATTAACCCTGGTTTGGGTTTAGAGATCTAGGAAAAGATTCTAATTGCTATAGAGAGTTGGGAAATCTATCCCCATTTTAGCACAGTTGAGGTGAATGCTGCTCCTATATGGAAATCTCTACAGAGATCTGCCAGGGAGTCCTGGATCTAGGCCACCTGCTTCCCAGCCTTTGTCTTTGCCCCCAAATACAGGGTGCCCTGGGTGAACCCAGGTCTAGCCACCTGTCTCATCCATCTTTCCTGAGACTTCCCAGGGAGTCTGAATTGCCTGACCATATCACAACCACTTTCCTTCTAACCCCCCTCCATTCAATTAACTCCAGTGGTTCCTTATTGCCTCCAGGATTGAATATAAATTCTCTATTTGGCTTTTAAAGTCCTTCATAACCTGGCCCATTCCTACCTGGCCATTCCTTACTTTCCCTCATATCCTCCATGACCCAGTGATTCTGGTCCCCTTGCTCACTCTAAATGTTCCATCTCTTGACTCCCAGCATTTTCACTGGCTGTCCCCTCATTCCTGGAGCTCTCTCCTTCCTCGTCTCTACCTCCTAACTTCCCTGGCTTCTGTTGTATCTCAGCTAAAATCATACCTTCCACAAGAAGCCTTTCCTGATCCTCCTTAATGCTACTGCCTTCCCTGTATTGATGATCTTCAATTTATCTTGTATTTACTGTACATAGTGGTTTGTATGTTGTCTCCCCCATTAGACTGTGAGCTCCTTGGAGAGCAAGGATTGTCTTTTATCTACTTTCTTATCGCCAGGGTTTAACAGTGCTTGGCATACAGTAGGTGCTTAATAAATGCCTATTGACTGACTCGTGAGAAACAGATGGAAGGAGTTTTGTTTGTTTCTACAGGATTAAAAGCATCACCACCACCCTCCTCAGCTTTAGCCAAATGTAAGTCAGGTAACTGGTTCTAATTAGAACTGTGATCTAGCTGAAACCAGACTTCAGATCCAGTAAAAGGTTAGAGACTTGTGTGCATGCTTAATAAGTTGTTTGAGGGAAGCATGACATCGGCAGTTCAGGGGGTTGCATCTGGCCAATGAAGAGATTCAAATTGGGAGTCAATAAAAGGACTGGCATTTGTCTGAATCCTTGTACTCTCCTGTACTCTGTTCAGAGACATACCCATTTATTCAAAAAGAATAAATGTAAAATATAATTAAAACCTTCCTGGCTTTCCAACAAGCATTGTTTATTCCTAGACTAAGTATGTTTCTAACAGACTGACCTGACTTACCTTAAATTACTAGCTCCTTCCTACTGCTGAGGTCAGGGAGCCATATGTTTTTAGGGGTGTTTGAGACCCCAAAATACCCACACTCTGGGTTCTGCTTGAATGAATTCAACTCAAGCCTTCTCACAGCCAAAGAGAGACAAAGTTTATTACAGATTCGCCATAATGGATTGTCTTAAGAAATCTCACCATTTGTGATGCTCACTTGTTTTCACAAGTGTTGCAACAATCTGCTAGCAGCTGCTGTAGGGGTGTAAGACCCACCAACAACCAGCACACAGAAAGCTGCCAGCACAGGTTCTTTTGATCTGCTTTACTAAAGAAAGTAACGTTAAGGGGTTAACAATGTTACTTTAATCCAACATGCAAATATCATTCACTTAGTTCAGGGGAAAAAGTCAGCACCCTGAACTTCAGAGCAAATACAGATTACAAACATCAACAGACAGACCTTGTTTGATTGAAATCTCAATGCATAGTTACCAGGGTTTAACAAAGTCTGAACATCCGGGTTTACAAGCTGGAGGGCTCTTAACTACAACTGCCCCGAGTCTCCACATCAGTACTCTGCCAAGAGTGAGGGCCCTAAGCAAATAGCTCTGTTCTCTCTTTTTATACACTCTTTAGTCCTTATCAAACGTCATCTGAGCCACCAGAACTTAGGCTCTTACTATTGGCTCTGGTCTTAGTAACTCCCCTTAGGACCCTGAGGGCCTCACGCCCACATAGGCTTAGCACCTAGTAGATAGGGGTTGGGGCCTGGGGTTTAGCACCTAGTAAGACTCAATCAAAGACACCCAACTTAACTGATATTACAACAAATGGGCTAGATTCCATCTGAGGTAGATGGAATCTAAGCACCTTCATGGATAGCATCAAGGTTAGGAACTAGCCAGACAAAGGAAGACTAGGCTAGGTTAAGAGTAACCCAGTCTAGAGATATGGCCTAGCAATAATGAAAAGCTTATGGCCTCAGACAAATGCCTCATCTAGTGGGAAGATTCAAGGGGAGTTCAAGGAGGCTCCCACAGTCTAAACCCCATCACTACTGTGAGACCTGAAGGAGACTTCCCTTCCTGAGGGCACTGATGAGGCCACAGTAGTCCTACATCATATGTTAGCCCATATGAAGGACAAGGGGTAGGAAAATCAACCCTAAGAAAATCTAGAGTCCAGCCTGTTGTAATGGCAAGCAAAGAGGCATTTTTGCTGGATTGAATGTGCATGAATTCAGCCAATCAGATGCTGGATAGAACTTTATATAGAGAGAGCCCAGGGAGAGAGGCAGCGTTGAGAAGAGACAAGAAGAATGAGCTGGGAGGAAACCTAAAAGAGCTGGGAGGAGACCCATAGAGCAGAGAGGAGATCTCCCAGATCAAGGAGACCTTTGATGGCAGAGACTTGCTGAAGGAGCTTCCAAACTTTGAAGGCGAGTGGAGCTTGTAGGGCAGAGACCTGCCCATGGGAAGGAGGCTTAGCTTAAGCCCCTTTTGAGAGCTGTTAAAGTGAACTGAGCTGCTAACACAGAGCCTCTGGACTTTGGAGGTGAATTGAGATGGTGGTGTTGGTGGTGTGTGTTGCTGCCCTGTTAAACTTCATTTTCCCAGAAACAGAAGCTGTGGGCAGGAACTCCTGGAGCCTGCTGTTGGGCTTCTCAGCGCTAAGGCAGTCAAGTACCTTTAATTGAGTCTTGCCTTTGATTGAATCAAGAGTCTTTGATGACCTGTTTAAGTAACAAGAAAGCCTAAGTTACATGAGTTCGAGTCACATGGTTGTGACGCCCTCTATGGGCTGACCCTGAAGAAATGTATAGATATACTCTGAGGTTAGCATTTTGCTTTGGGAGCTCACTCATTGGAAGAGGGTTGTGTGGAGACTGGGTAGTTGTTAAGGAGCCCCCCAACCTTTGAAAACCCGCATGTTGGTTCCTCTCTCTCTGGTAGCTATGTATGTATAGCTTTGGTTAGACAGCTAGAAGCCTGTCTGTTGATTTGCGTTATTTGCTCTGTTTATATTTTCTTTGTTTGTAATTTCTATTTGTATTTACTCTAAAGTTCAGGGTGCTGACTTTTTCCCTTGAACTAAGTGAATGATATATGTATGTTTAATTAAAGTGAGATTGTAAACCCCTTCAAGTTGCTTTCCTTAGAAAAGCATATCAAAGTACGTGTGCTAGCCGCCCTCCTGTGTGCTGGTGTTATTGGCCTTACACAGCTACAGTAGCTGTAAGTAATATTGTTACACCTGCTCAGTCAATTTTGGGGGAATACAGTAGGCAGAAAAATCCCATGGGATTCCAGGCAGTCTGGAATAAGCTACTGAGACTTGCTTCCCCACAATCTAAGGAAGCCCAAAGACTTATTGGACTCTTTAGTTTTTGGGAAACTCACATTTTTCACCTGGATATCTTGATGGCCCCTATGTACTGAGTCACCCATGAGTCTGTATCTTTCAAGAGGGGCCCAGAACAGGCTACTGCCCCGAAGGATGTAAAGCAGGCTATTCAGCAATCTCTGCCCTTGGGCCTTATGTCCTTGCAAGGTCCATCTTTATGCAGGTCTCTGTTCATAGAGACCAGGGTATGTGGAGCCTTTAGCAAGCACCAAGGAGTGATCAGAAAAAAAGTTAGGTATATGGAGCTCTGAACTCCCCAGAATAGCTACTGACTGCACTACTTTTGAAAAGTAGGTATTTATTTCTAACTAAGCCCTAATTGCTACTGCATAGATGACACAGGGTCATATAATCACCCTTTGTTCAGAGTTGCCTATTATGTATTTTCAGACCTTCCTCTGACTTCAGACCTTCCATTTTCTTTTTTTTTCTTTCTTTTTTTGGGGGGAAGGGGGAAAGTCAGGGCAATTGGGGTTAACCGACTTGCCCAAGGTCACACAGCTAGTGTGTCAAGTGTCTGAGGCTGCATTTTAACTCAGGTCCTCCTGACTCCAGGGCCAGTGCCACCGTGCCACCTAAGTGCCCCAGACCTTCCATTTTCTACTGTGCCTTTTTCCTGAGCAAAGTGATTAGGAGTTTGGCTTAGTGACTTCATTTGCCCCAAAGCAATTCCACTCCCACCCCCACCCTCTGCAGTCTCTGACTTTCCCCTGTGCTTCTGGATCTCAAGCCTCAGGTAAAAAAAGGAAATAGATTTTCCTCTGACCTTGCTTGGCTCTTACCCTCAGGCAATTCTTTCTCTCTCTCTCTCTCTCTCTCTCTCTCTCTCTCTCTCTCTCTCTCTCTCTTCTCTCTTCTCTCTTTCTCTGTCTCTCTCTCCTCTCTCTTTCTCTCTCTCCCCCCTCCTCTCTCTCCTCTCTGTCTGTCTCTCTCTCCTCTCTCTGTCTCTGTCTCTCTCCTTTCTCTCTCTCTCTTTCCCCCCTCTCTTTTCTCTCTCTCTCCCCCCACCCCTCTCTCTTTTTCTCTCCCCCCATCTCTCTGTCTCTCTCTCCTCTCCGTCTCTCTCTCCTCTCTCTTTCTCTCTCTCCTCTCTCTTTCTCTCTCTCTCTCTCTCTCTCTCTCTCTCACACACACACACACACACACACACCTTATCCTATTCCCTCTTTTTTTAAATTTCTGACTAGGAAGCAGAGTGTACTTGTTATTGAAGCCTGGGCAGATTTCTGTCATTTGAGGTTTGGATATCCGAGGCTATGAGAGGAAGGGAATGGTAGGTCTGGGGTAGAGGCTGAAATCTCCTTCAGGTCCAGGCATTTCCCTCTGTTCTTCCATTCTCCTACTGAGATCTTTTATCGACCACTCCTCCCCCACACCTCATGCCTCGAGCTTCAGTGTAACCCTGGGGAAACTCAAAAAGACCTGGCCTCAGCACACACCAGCTAGCTCCAGCTCAGCACCAGGTGAGCAGCAGCATTATACACATAGCTTTTAGCTGACAGCCAGAGGCTGTAGCACACAAAGCCAGTAACCAGGACCCTAGCTCCTGCCACAAGAGGCATGGGACAGAGCCCGCTGTGCCCCAGAGGCAGAGACCTACTTTAAAAGCCAGGAAAAAAGGCAACCACCATGAATAAGAGATCTTTTACAACACGAAATGGTGCCAAGATGCTGGCTTTCAAGGCCTCAGCAAATCTCATCACTTTCGAGCTTGTCTCTCCATAACACTGGAAAGAGGCAAGGGCTGGCAGGCAAGACTGTGGGACTAAGTCTATGGGTCCAGGAACGAGTGCAGAGAATGGTGGGTGCTGAGTGAGTGGGAGTTAAGCATTAATTCATAGAATTTTTACCTTTTTTTTGGTTGTTGGTGTCTTGGACCAGAGGTATCAAAATGTGCCCAACTAGCTGGCCACAAAAATAGATTAAAATGTAATTGGGACATATTTGACAAAATAAAGATACAGTCCAATATAGATGATGTTCATTTGTTGTCTTCTAAGTCAATATGCAATCTTCAAGGATCCCTTTCTATTTGTGTTTGAGTACAGACTCTGGAAACCCCCTTGAACTCTCCTTGCATCTTCCCACTTGATCTGGCATTTGTCTGAGGCTATAATCCCCTCAACTGGCCTTTCCTATGCCCAAGTCTCTGCTACCCTTAACTGAGCCCCGCTCTTCATTGTCTGTTACCTCTGAATTGCCTCCTGCTACTTCCTACCCTTGATCCTATCTAAACTCCATTCTCTTGGCTCCCGGCCTTGGACCCCTAGTCACCTCAGCCTACTAGCCGGGCCCATCAAAATTCTCCCCGGACTCCTCCTCCAATCACCCCAGACTACTTGGCCAACCCTAGATCCCTCCCACACTCTTTCTGTATATAAGATCCATCTTGTTTGCATGAAAGTGCTCAGATTCAACGTGGCCCACTTACATTAGTGTTACAAATGCCCAGATTCCCTTCGAGTCTGGTCAATATGAGGGATCTTTAATAAACCTTGTTTTCCTTTGGCTAAAAGAAGGCTGCGGTCAAATTTGGACCCGCATGTTGTTCTCTTGGGGTCCCAGAACCCCTAACCTTCAACAACACCACTATACTACACCATGGAGACGACTAAAGTTGCTTTAATTTAGTGTACAATTTCTGCTTTGGAAAGGTTCAAGAGTCACGATGATCAGAGAAACTGTCTAGTCTTTCATCTTTTTGATTAAGAACCTGGGAGTCACAGTTTGGGTTAGTTTTCAAGGGTGTGTAACCTTGTCTTAGTTCTAAACCTTCAGGATGTACTTGCTCTGGTGAAGTTGTCCTCTTAGAATTCTCATTTACCAGGAGGTTCATTTATTCACTAGACTCAAATTCTGAGTAGCGATAAGAAGATTTCATGACTAGTGGAGAACAGACTAGATTTTGTGGCAGTTGCCCTATGTGTTGGTAAGCAAAATGGGCTCTTAGCACTTAGTTCAACAAGTGCCCTTGAAAAGTTAGGTTTGTTTCCTTTGAGTAATTCAGTGTATTTCACTGAGCCTTACTAGGTGCTAAGCCCCAGGCCCAAACCCCTATTAGGTGTAAAACCTATGTGGGTGTGGATTGGTAACTAGTTTACAAATGAGTTTGGGTGATAGGTTTGGGACATCAGAGGCTCTTAGACCATGTGGGTTTAAGTCACCTCTTTGTGATGATTTTAGGTCACCCTGAAAAAGATATAAAACCAGGGGTTGGTTTCCTCTTCTTTGGAGCTCTTTCCCACAGCAGTGGTGGCTCGAGTGACTCTGGGCCAGCCCACATTATGAGCTCCCGGGCTGAACCTAGATGTTGGTAACTACGAATTGTATTGGGTCTGTCTGTTGATGTTTGTAATTTGTTTAGGGCTCTCACTCTTGGTGCTGATGCAGAGACTCTGGGCAGTTGTAGCTAGGGAGCCCTCTAGCTCATAAACCCGGATGCTGAGACTTTGTTGAACTCTGGTAACTATGTATTGGGATTTGAATCAGACAAGGTCTGTCTGTTGATGTTTGTACTTTGTTTGTATTTTGTTCTGAAGTTCAGGGTACTGGCTTTTTCCTCTGAACTAAGTGAATGGTATTTGTATTCAGAATTAAAGTAAGCTTGTCAACCCCTTCACCTTGCTTTCCTTAGTTAAGCAGATCAAAAGAACCTGTGCTTTTGCAGCATGCTGGTAGCATTCTTGTTGTTGGGCTTTCACCCCCACAACAGCTGCTAGCCGAATTGTTGAAACACCATAAAACAAATAATTTACAAAGGAATAAAAAACTATGATATAGTATAATGGGCCTGAATAAAAGCTCTGAACAAGGTAGTAAAAAAAAATGAGAGGCTGTTTTTCAAAGTTTAAACAAGGGTGTGTCATAAATTCTTGTTCAAGTCAGTTTCCACTTGATTAAGAATAGTTGGCAAGTCCATTGGTTTTGCTTTCAGGTTGTTGGTTTTTTTTTTTTTGTACAAAAAAGATATATATATGGAAATGGAGTTATCAAAAGAGAGAAGGTGCTAGAATTAAGGGGGATTTGGGAATGTTTCATGTAAAAGTTAGGATTTGAGCTGAGACTTGAAGGAAGCCAGTAGGCAAAGATGAGGAGGGAGAGAATTCTAGGCATGGGGGACAGTTAGGAGTCAGGAGATGTCTTGTGTGAAGATTAACAAGGAGTCCAGGCCTTCATCCCTCTCCAGGCTATAATGTAGAGTCATCTCCATAGGACTTTCTTTATCACATATGTTGATAATTGTTAAGTTCATAATAAAAAAAAGTTGAAATAATTACTAAAAAGCTTGGATAACTGAGTAAGAGAAAGGGGGATATATTCAGAAATGAAGATGATCTGAAAAATCAAAAGTAACAATAGAATATGTTTGATAAGGAAAAAAATTAGAATCTATTAAATTAAATGTAAGAAGAGATATTATGGTACCTTGTTTTGCTCCCACAGAAGTTATTGAGAGCTAATCAATAGGGGTGGGGAAGCTCACTTACTAAAGCAATGGCCATCCTGGCATCAGGGGGACTAGAAAGGCTAGGCTGGGACAACCAGTTCAAGTTTGAGGGGTCATGCCCAGTCACTACCATACTTACGTAATCTCCATAAGAAGGGAATGTAGGGAAAGGAAGAATGCAAAATAACCCTAACTCAGACAAAGAGGGCAGAACTGGTTAATCTCACTCCTGCTTCTGTATTGGCATGGGTGTTCCTAGTGAGCACCACACCCCCTTTTTAACAAGAAGTATAATAAATGCCTTCCTCTGCCTACACTATTTCTGAGTTCTTTCTGTGTTAAGGGGCAATCACATGGATCTTCCTAAGGGCATGCAACCAGGAAAGTAATGAGCTGTGGAAGAACATGCCCAGCTTGCTTCTTGACCCTGCCTAGGGAGTCCTGTGATCCTCACAGCTGTGGTTCTTACATTAAAGATAAAGCGTCAACTTAAAAATTACTACTCCAATATAACACAGTGGAGACATATTGGAATTTTTGGTTCAAATTAGAATATCCTCATCTCCACATTTTATTTATACCAATATTTCTAGTAATATTCAAGGATCCATTATAACGACTGGGGGGATTATTGCTTCAAGGAAAATGTTTAAAATGTTAATTATAGGTTTTGTTTTTGATCATAATCATTATTCTTGTTCATGTAGGATTGTAGCTTTACAATCTAACACGTTTCAAAAGATGTTTTTATCCTGTTATTCAAATCAGAGATTTTTAAAAATAGATAATTCCTAATCAACACTGAGTAGGGAATTGACATTACATGACTTCTGGTCTCATTCTTCAATTTTGATTAGGATTAATGCAAATTTATTCCACTTGCAAGTTAATTTCATGGAGGAAAATCATTCACAATCTCTATACTTAGCTAGCAAGACTATGGCAGAAATTCCATAATAGCTCTTCTATCCTAATCTATTCAGACTAATCATTTTGAAATGGTAAAACATAAAGAAAAGTAGCAGGAAGACATGGTTGTATTTTGCTTTCAAATGCACATTAACAGATCAAAGAAATCTAATATGCCAAGTTCTTTATATGGAAGTCTATTTTCTTAGGCTATTCCAAGAGCATCCTGCTAACAAGGTTCAACATTGGACACAAAGGCTCCATTCACTAATGCTGAGGTCTGGGACTCACCAAGGCAGGGATGGTTGCTCAGCAAGAATCACAGAGTATATTGAAAAGCAGCTCAGAACAAATTGCTGTTCGTCTCATTTTGCAGGGCAGCTTGTGATTCTAGTAAAGCCTGGACAAGAACATACTGGCGGTTGCCAGCTTATGAGTCCCTCCTCCAGTCCCCTTTCATTACTCATTCATTCTATAACACACAGCATTAAGACTTACAGGGAATGAGTTTAAAAACAATTGCTCAGATCAGGAAAAAGTTCCTTTGCTGACGTTTAATTTTGCATACTTGTTTTATATGAGTTAAAAAAGCAACAACAATCGAATACCCCCAAACGATGCACCCCAAACAATTACAAAAATAAATTTTTTATTTTGCTCATTTATTTCATTAAAAGAATGAAAAAAGTTTTTTTTTCTGTGACTTCTTGGGGCAATAATATCAGATTTTATGTGTTACCCATATTTTCCTTTGAGAGAAAACCACAGTGGCACCCAAGACATAAGTTAACATATATTATGCCTCAATTTGACATCAACTCTAGTTATACGGCCAGCCTTGTTAATCTCTTAATAATTAGCTTTTTTTTTTCCTTCATTTTTACCTAATGAAAATATCAAAATACCTTCATGAGCTCCGCCTGAATTGTGGAGATTTTGTTCAGGTTTCTTCTTTAGCTGGCATTACCAAAAAAAAAAAATCCACATTGAACTAAGCCAATTATACTTCAGAAACTATTTTAAGCGAATCAAAATGTTGATTGTGTACCACATGAAAGAGACCATTTCTTGTGGGAAACAGTCTCTATTCTGGAGGTGACAAGTATTCACTGTCCAAAAAAAAAAAAAAAAAAAAAAGTAAAATTGTAGGTTCAGATCTTAATAAAAAATCTTGAAGCTTAAGCAATTTGGAAGTATGCCTGGAGAAGACAGGCTCCATTATCACCGGAAACATTTCTGGTCTCTTTTCCAATTCTGACTTGGCAAGCAGAAGAGACTTTTTTAAGCTTTTCATCTCAGCCAAAATGGACAGATGCCTGGACCTGTTTAGACATCATTCAGGCTCTCTCAGCTATCTTCCAAGGTCTGCGATTTGGGTTGAAGCAAAGAATTAAAATCCAGTAACCCAGATCTACTCTTCTCACTGCACTAAGTAGTGTTTATTAGGTACTTATGTATATTATATTATGCTAGGTGATGGCCATTGTAAAAGTCACTCTATCAGAATCATAGAATCTCGAGTTGGAAGGGACCTCAGAAGGTATCTGTTACAACCTGTACCTGAAGAAAAATTCCCTCAATAAGTCAATGGAAGTACCTCTCCTGGGACTGTCTAGGACCCTCTTCTCTTCTCCTGATATACTGTCTCACTTGGTGATCTCATCACCTCAAATAGGTTTAATTATCATCTTTATGCAGATGATTCTCAGGTCTCTATTAACCGCCTTAGTCTCTCTCCTGAGCCATAGGCCCACATCACCAGTTGCCTCTCAGACTTTTGAACTGTATTATCCCATAAGCACCTCAAGTTCAGCAAGTCTAAAATAGAACTCATAATCTTCCTCCCACCTCCCACCCCAGTCTTCCACTCTTCCCAATTTTCCTATTACTGTTTGAGGCACCATGGTTTTACCAGTTACTCAGCCTTGCAACTTGGACATCTTTGACTCCCCACCCAAATAGCTCCTCCACACATGGACCACTTCAGCCTTCTGGATGGTTGTCCTGCCTCAAATATCTCCCCACTCTACTTCATCCTCCGCCCAGGTACTAAAGGGAGGAGGTAATAGTTCTACCAAGTTCTGCCTTCATCAGATCTTATCTGGAGTATTGTATTTAGTTCTGTGCGCTGCCCTGGAAGAACACTGATAAACTGGAGACTGTCCAGAGAAGGGCAACCCGAGAATGATAAAGACAGGGGTATGCTGATAAGTGCTTAACAACTGACTTCAAAAATTGTTCCAAATGCTTTTAAGGTTGAATCTACATTACGAACATTTTTCTCCATCAGTTTCTCAAATCTAGAAAAACAACAAAACAAATCAAGCCCTAATTGATAATGTTTGCCAATTTTCAAGGTATAAAATGCTCACACTGAAAATTTAACAATCAGCTCTCAAGAGCCAGTATGAGCTGGCTCTCACACATTCCTAGAGAACATAGGTTCTTGCCCTATGACAATTGAAGGAAGAAACTGGGGATGCTTCATAAATGGAAGAAAAGACTTGGAGGGGACATGTTAATTGTTTTCAAGTATCTGAAGACTTGTCCTGTCCAAGAAAGATTAGTCTTCTCCTGTTTGGTCCTAGAGGGTAGAATCAGGAATAATGAATGAAAGTTGCAAACAGGCAAATTAAGACTTTAAACTAGAGGCAGCTAGATGGCTAAGTGGAGTCAGGGCCTGGGCCTGGAGTCAGGAAGACCTAAATTCAAATATAGCTTCAGACACTTACTAGCTTAGCTATATGACCCTGGGCAACCCTGCTGGCCTCAGTTTCCTCAGCTGTAAAACGAAGAGAAGGAAACAGCAAACCACTCCAGTATCTTTGCCAAGAAAACCCCAAATGGGGTCATGAAGAGTTGGACATGACTGAAATGACAGAACAAAAACAAAATTTCCTAACAATGTACCCTGCCCTAAAGTCTAGAGAAATGTTCTGTAAACAAGGACATATTTTTAAAGTATGTTCTAGTATGGATTATTTTGTGTTATGAGTAAGACTCGGTGGCTACTGAGATCCCTTCCAGCTCTAAATTCTGTAATTCTGAGAAATGTCTGTTGATCGATTGAACTTTAGCCCCCTACCTCTGCAGCTCTCGGTGGAAAATCTAGGGGGAGGTGGTATCACCCCAAGTGGTCTTCCCCTTCCTCCAAGTTCCTAAATGAAAGACTTTTATGGAATTCCTAGATCAGAGTGGGCTTTGTCATTGTACCCAAGGCAAACCTAAGGTCAGGCAGTTTAGTTATCTCCAAATCAAAGGAAGGACAAATCCAGGATACTTGTGAATAACTAATACATGACATCATTAATAGACTTAAAGAGGAATAGAGATAGTAATTCACTGGAGACAAAAATCTAAGCAAAGTAATCAAAAGCCAGATGATAGCTCATCAGGTATGTTTCAAAGAATCTTTTTCTTCAGGTACAAGTTCAGCTCAGTTCAATTCATCAGGCATCTAGGCCCTAAGGAAACAAAGCCAAAAATTCAGCGGTCTCTTCCCTTAAGGAGCCTACCTATGCCTGAGAGAATATAATATGTACATAGATAGTAATTACAAAGTAAGTGTTTTGTTTATTTGTTTGGAGGGAATCCCTAACAACTGAGAAAATACAGAAAAGTCTAGGAGGTAGCACCCGAAGAAAGAAGAGGGATTCCAGAAAGGTGAGATGATGAGAAATGGCATTCCGAAGAGAGAGATAGAATATCATATGTGAGGAATGCCATGTTCACCAGTGTGACAACAATGTTGCTAGCAGCTGCTGTGGAGGTGAAAGACCAACAACAAGAGCACACAGGAGGGCTGCTAGCACAGGTCCTTCCATCTGCTTTTCTAAGTAAAGCAACTTTAAGGGGTTAACAATCTCACTTTAATTAAACATACATACACCATTCACTTAGTTCAGGGGGAAAATCCAGCACCCTGAACTTCAGAGCAAACACAAACAGAAATTACAAACAGATCAACAGAGAAGCTTTTATCTGTCTGACCAAATCACAATACATACATAGTTACCAGAGAGAAGCACCAACATCTGGGTTTTCAAAGCCAGGGGTGCTGCTTCAATGGCTACCCAAAGTCTTGTCACCAGTGCTCTTTCAATGAGTATGCTCCCAAAACAAACCACCAACCTCAGATCTTATATACACATCTCAGGGCCCTGGGGCACTTGATTACCTCAGTGCTGAAAAGCACTTAAAAAAAAAAGACATAAGGGTCCCACTTTACCTGCTCCATTCAAACAAAGGCAAGACTCATTAAAGGCACTTGATCGGCTTAGCAGTCCAAAAGAAAACAGCAAGTTCCACCCTAAAACCATAACAACCAGTTTGGCTAGAACAGAGTGTGACAGTGGGAATGATGGTGTATTGAGCTTGGAAAGATAGTCTGGAAACAGACTATAAAGGGCTTTAAACTGAAAATGATGGAGTTTTTATTTTATTGTACAGTCAATTAAGAGATGTTGAAGCTTTTAGATAAGTGACATTGACCTGTGCCTAAAGAAAACCAATTTGGAAGCTGAGTGTAGAATGAATTCAGAAGGATGGCCTGGAGGAAGGAAAAATATGGTTCTTTAAAAAAAAAGTTTATGTATTTTTGTAAATTCTGTACTTAACACCAGTGAGCTGGAGCATTTTTGCATTTTAAAAAACTGAAAAAAAGGAGAGGGGAGGGATTATATGTGAAGTCACTAATCTATATTACCAGCAGCTTGTTCCTTTTAAGATAATGAGTTCTGCTTTGGAAATTAATCTGGGTGTCTACGGGACATCCCAATGGAAATGTCCAGGACACATTTGTCGATTTGGGAATGGGGAGCAGAAAAGAGATGAGGATTGCATATGTAGATGAGGTCCCTTCAGCCCAAAATGATTGCAACTAGAAAATTCAGGGGGATAAATACATAGTAACCTTATAGGCAAACTTTAGCCAAGAAGTTGTTGGCCAGATTTAGAAAGTAGGGGGAAATTCACTTCATTTCTACTTAGTCATGCAGGAAGTAGTACCTTACACAGTCTGTAGAAGAAGATGTGAGAATGGGGATAATGTTTAACTTGCAATCTAATTTAGGAGAAGAGAACAATAGACAACTTGGATAAAGCAAACGATGAGGTTGTCAACCTAGAAAGCCCATGAGAAATGGACAAGGATGTTGAGGTGGAGGTGATTGGCAGGATCAGGCAAGAGAAGCTGGCTTCCACCTTTAGCTTCCATGATCTCTGTCTAAAAGAACGGTACCTGGAAAGAAAGGTGACTGCTGTAGGCGAACACCTGTAATAACACTAAGCTTCCTTCCTTTTGAGGGGGAAGTTGCTGCTGGTACCTATTTTTTAAAGGGAATTTAGATATTCAAAAATTCCATGGATGATTGAGCCTTCATTTCCTTGCTTACCTTATAAAACATATAAAAGCTAGCCTGGCCTAACAGAGCTTTTCTCAGAGTATCTGTTAATAGTCCAGACCAGCCCAAGGATGCTTTCCAGGAAAGTCTTCCAAAATCTCTTCAGATACATGGCATTGGTACACAAGGTCTCAGTGATCTTGGGTCTTGTCAACTCAGGGCTACCCTCGTACTTACATATTTTTTTATGTCTGCATGTTCCCCAACAGAATGTAAGCTCTTTCAGGGTAGTAGAATGTTTAATGTTTGTCTTTGTACCTCTGTTACCCAACTTAGTACCTGACTCATAGTAAGTACTTAATAAATGCTTTGAGACAATCCCAAAAGGGCTTATGATGTAAAACATCTGCCTCCAGAAAAAGAACCGATGGAGGCTGAATGTACTGACAGAAGCACATTATTTTTTTCACTTTCCTCTTTTTTTTTTTTTGGAGCGGGGTTCAAGTTTTCTTCCACAAAATGACCAATGTGGAAATATGTTTTACATGATGGGAGAGGAGGAAGGGAGGGATAGTTTGGAACTTAAAGCTTTTAAAAAAACCCGAAAATATTAAAAATAAAGGTTTGCTGATTGCAGAGTTGACCCCCGCCCCTCTTTTTTTCTTTTAGGAGTGATACAGAAAACGAGTGAAGAAAAAACAGAATGACAAAGAATTTCAGTGCATTCTATTGGACACTTCCTCCTCGGGAAAGTTGGCGCCTTAACTCATCTTAAGTAGTGGCCTCTGGCAGTTCCAGGGGCCGGCCTCTACTGTCAGAGGAGGGCGCTCCGAGCTCACACGTGCAGGGGCATCTTCTGCCAAGACGAGAGGGCGCAAAGGCAATCACGTGGTGGAGTGGAGGCAGATCCGGACCTCGTGGATGGTGGGGGCTTCCCTGCGCAATGTCGAATTCCTGGGGAGTGCAGGATTCAGTCTCACAGAGAAAGAAGAGGGGCGTTCCCGCGCACAGGGTTCCTTTTCTAGTAACTCCAAGCTGTAGATTAAATGGGCACTTACTCGGTGTGTTTTTTAATACGCCGGTGGTGCGGCAGGCACTGTGGGTAACGAATGGGCGCTGGCAGAGGGGCCTCGGACAAGGCGGCGCTTGAGACGCGCCTCGAAGACGAAGGGGACAAAGGTGATGAGGAAGAGCACTCTGGGCTGGGATGAGAGCTTGTACAAAGGCCCGGAGGTGGGAGATGGAATCTCCTGGACGAGCAACACGGCAAAAGTCTAAAACGAAGCGTGAAGAGAACCTGTGACGAGTCTAGAAAGAGGCCGCAGCTGACCGAGAAGGTCTTTAAATGCGTGAGAGGCCTCGGAGAGCCACTTTTTGAGAAGGGACAAGACGGACTGGAGGGAGCGCCGCGAGACTGGAAGCGAACGAGGAAGTTCCCGCAGCCTGGGGAGGGCGGGAGGAGGGCAGCCCCGCCCCGCCCCCCGGCCCCGCCCCCGGCGGAAGGCGCCATGGCCGGGCCCGAGCTCCGTGCCGCTCTGCAGGCGCTGCTCCGCGAGCTGGCCATCCCCACCGTGAGCGTGGAGCACCCCGAGGTGAGGACGCTGCGGCGGGGGCGGGCGGGGCTGGGGGGCCCGGGCGGGGAGGCGAACCTCCCCCGGGAGAGGTGGTTGTGCGGCTGGATCTTCCCCACGGCCTACCCGTCGGGGGTCGCAGCTGCTCCACTCTTTGGAGTCGCGGAGAAGTGCGGCCGAAGGGCGGGGCCGGCATCACTTTTATGGATTATCCTTCGGGCCTTTTACCAGCAGGGCCGACTGGCCGTGACCCAGTTTGGGGTTTTCTTGGCAAAGATACCGGAGTGATCGGCCATTTCCTCCTCCAGCTCATGTTACAGATGAGGAAACTGAGGTTAAGGGACTTGCCCAGGGTCACACGGGGTCTATTTGAGCCCCGGCTCTATCCGCTGCGCCACGCGGCTGCCCTTGTGTGAACACAGCAAAAAAGAAAAGGGCCCTTGTCAGTGCGAGGCCTTCAACTGGCACTGCGGTTACTCGGAGGAGGGCTGCAGTGTCCGGAGAAGGACGCTAATAATCTGGTACTAAACTGGACCCTTAAAGCCCCGCCCGGGAGGAGTGACGTGGAAGGGGACCTCCAGCAGCGAACTTCCACAGACCTCCGTTAGGAGCCTGCCGCGCTGAAGGGCGCTGGGCTGGGTGGAGCCCCGCCTTCCAGGGCCGCTTCTCGGCTGTAACGATCTTCAAGTTCGGTCCTAAATTACTCAGATTTGGTAAGAATACACACTTGTACTGTCACTTCAGTCGAATCTGGGCGTGAGCCCTATGGGCGGCTAAGTGGTATGGTGGATAGAGTGCTAGCCAGGAGTCGGGAAGATCCGAGTTAAAATCCAGCCTCAGACATTGACTAGCCTGTGTGACCCTGGGCAAGTCGCTCAAACCTGTTTGCCTCAGTTTGTCTGTGAAGTGAGCTGGAGAAGGAAATGGCAAACCACTCCAGTATCTTTGCTAAAAAAAAATCCCAGAGAGCAGATATTATCCCATAGAGAGCAAAATTAACACAAGCTGTGAGTTCTTGGTGAGGAGGTTGTGATAGTGATGCCGAAGAAAGGGTAAGAAGTGATAAGGACTGAATATGCCACTGTTTGAACTAGGGAAGCATAAAATTCATAGCATGAAGGATTCCTGTTATTGACTGGTTCTGCCCAGTAAGTAGAATGTTTTTATTTTTTTACCGAGCATAAGAGCATAATCTTCTGGTCATGTGATCATTTTATAGGTGTTTACAGTTGAAGAAATGATGCCTCATATCCAACACCTGAAAGGGGCACACAGCAAGAACCTATTTCTTAAAGATAAAAGGAAGAAGACTTACTGGCTGGTAACAGTCCTTCATGATAGGAAGATTAACTTGAATGATCTGGCCAAGCAACTTGGTGTTGGGAGTGGAAATCTGAGGTTTGCTGATGAAATGTCTATGCTAGAAAAACTGAAAGTTGGCCAGGGCTGTGCCACACCTCTGGCTCTCTTCTGTGACCAGGGAGATGTGAAATTTGTTCTGGACTCTGCTTTTCTGGAAGGTGGATACGAAAAGGTGTACTTCCATCCAATGACAAACACAGCCACGATGGGCTTGAGCCCCGATGACTTTCTCACGTTTGTGAAGAAGACTGGGCATGATCCTATAATATTAAAATTTGATTAAACTAATGGGCCAACATTTTGGATAAAATGTAACTTTGGAAGCTGTCAAGAATGCTTAAACTTCCTTTGTTTAAAATTTATCAAAACTGTTGAAAAATGAGTAGTATCCTTAGGCCCAATCGTAAGAAATCTTTGTGGTTTTTATACAACTTTTACAAGTTCATGTGAGACTTAAGAAGGAAACCCTTTTAGTCTAGTCTACAGGCATCACAAAATCCCAGAGTTGGAAGCTCATTTGCTTTTATTCATCATCATTTATTAAGCACTTCCTACATATAAGGCTTTAAACTAAACAGTGGATATAAAGGATTCCCCAAGGAACTTTCAGTTCAGTTTGGTGGGGGGGGGAACACTCATGTACACAAAGTATAGTAACTAGGTAGCATGTGATAGGGGCAAGACCTGAAGCGCTCTAGGGGAAATCTGAGGAGAGAATGCTTTTAGCTGGAAGAGATCAGAGCATACCAAAAAGATGTGGCACCTGAGCTCACTCTTGGGCAATGAAAATGCAAACCTGAGTTTAGGATATAACTAAAGATCAACTTTACCTGGCACATAGTATGTGAAGTGAAATAATGTTAAAAAAGACAAGAAAGGCACACTAACCAGCTGAGTGCCTTAAATGCTAAGCCAAGGCTTCAGTAGTCAGGAAGACTTAATGAAAATTAATTTTTAAGAGTTGTTAGAGCAGGTTGTCCAACCCATACCTGTATAAGACCACCCCCATGTGGCAAAGTGCAATGACTAGGGACTTAGGACACACCCCACTTGAAAAAGCCTCTTCAAAACTTAGAGGAATGGAAGGGTAGGGAGTTAACACAGACACACTTCTCTGAGCCTCAATTCCCTCAAAATAAGGGGTTAATATTATCTTTGGTACCTATTTCGTAGGCTTCTTGTGAAAGTGAAAAAAGTGTAAGTGTTCATTGTCAGGCTACCATGCCTAACAAATGATCATCCAACTTCTGCTGTGTGGTGCAGTGGAGTCAGGAAGCTCCAAGTTCAAATCCAGCTTACTAGTCCTGTGAACCTAGCCAATGTCACTTAATATGTATGCCTTGATTGCCTCAACTGTAAAATGAGGATAATAACAATCCCTACTTTTAAGGTTTTGAGAATCAAATGAGATAATATTTATAAAGTGCTTGGCACAATGCTTTGCACATAAGAGGTGCTATATAAATGCTTATTCCCTTCCCTGTTTGAAAATTTGCAAAAAATTAGAAACCAATTACCTTCAAAGGCAATCCATTTCACTTTTAGATAGCTCTGTCAGGAAGTTTTCTATCAAGCCTAAATTTGCCTCTACAAATTTTTACTGCCTGGTTTTGAATTTGGCAGGCACGCTCGGGTGTGGAGTAGAGAAACGAACAAATCAAATCTTTTCTATATCCCTTAAAATTAACTTAAAGACATCTAAGAATTAGAAAATTTCAGAGTACTTTGCTCTAAATCTTCTCTAGGCTAAACAATCACAGGTTCCTGCAACCAGTTTCTCATCTAGCATCCTGTCCTTTCCTAAAATCTAGGACAGATTCCCTCTGAATATAACTTTTCATTCTTGAAAAGATTGCTCTCCAGTTTTGCTTTACATGTTAATATCACTTCTAAAATAAACCACACTTGGATTTTTTCATCTTTTAAAAAACCGACCGTATATAATCCTCCCAGCCAAAACCCCTCTGTCCCACAGTAAAGAATAGCAACGTAAAAATTCATATTGTGTTTGTATCATTTTAAGTGTTAGTTTACTAACTTAC
The DNA here is from genome assembly GCF_011100635.1 of Trichosurus vulpecula. Classification (NCBI taxonomy): domain Eukaryota; kingdom Metazoa; phylum Chordata; class Mammalia; order Diprotodontia; family Phalangeridae; genus Trichosurus; species Trichosurus vulpecula. The sequence continues at coordinate 334,678,337 of NC_050575.1, read as the reverse complement.
TTGATTACCTTATCAGACTATGGTACTAAAACCTAAGCCAGAAAAACATGAAATTTTGGAGGATGAGGGTAGAGGGAACAGGGAATGAACAAAAAAGTATTTATTACATGTGTGCCTATGCACTGTGCTAAGTTCTGGGGATACAGATATTAAAAAATAGTCCTACGTCCTCAAGAAACATCTGTCCTCCTATTAGACAGCACATATATAGTAGTGGAGACCAGGAAAGGGAGTTTTGGTCTGTGAAGGAGTGGGGGAAGAGATGGTACAATGTTTGATGGTTTTTTTCTGTTAAGGTGGGAGGAGAGATGGTATGATGGACTAGTCAGGTAAGTGGTTTGCATGGGACATAAAGGTGAAGCAGGGTCTGGTATCTTGAGCCAGGAGTAGAGAAAGCGTACTAAATGGGCTAGTCTTCAATATATATCCAGTCCCTAGGTTTGGGACCTAGAGCTGGAACTCCAAAAACGAATGGATTAATTTCCCCTGAACCAATGGCCCTAGAGTCTGAAGAACCTGGGGTGGAGTGCCAGGTCTTTGCTCTGCTGTGGAAGATACTGTTCCTGGTAGAGAGAGATAGGTCGGTGGGGAAAACATTACCTTTTATTTCCCTATAAAAATGAGTTTCCTAGCCTTCTGGCCCAGATTGCCCTGGTTCCACATACTTCTACTCCAGCAAAAATACTAAATTAGTGCCAGATCAAATAAAGATTAAGAAAAAACTGTGGTAGGCAATTTCTTCCATCCCAGAATTGTGTACTAAACCAAGCCAGAATCTCATGGGCAACAAGAAAGGGGGCTGTCAACAAAGCCAGTGCTGGTGCAGGCAAATAACCAGCAGCTTTCCAGCCCGCAAATATATGTAGCTTGGAGGGCTCTTTGTCCAGAGGCAGGTCAGGATAGTGAGAAAGGTGGGGACCTTGAAAGACCTAGGGAGCAGCAGGGGTCAGTGGTATGGCAGCACTTGAAGGTCCCTTTGTCCTGATCCTGAGATGCCACTGAAGGCCCTGAAGATCTAGTACTCTGAACCTCAAAGATCAAAGTGGGCTTCATCTCAGGAACCAAGGAGGGTCAACTACCCCACCCAGTAGTTTAGCAGAAGATGAAGATTAGGCATAAAGTTCAGGAACTGAAGCTGTAGAGATAAGTAAATCAAAGAAAATATCTGCTAAAAAATTAATGATTCCATAATATAGCAAGAAATATTGGAACATCAAAAGATGGAAAAAATAGAAGAAAATTTAAGATATCTGATCTAAAAAGTAACTGACCTGAAAAGTAGGTTGAAGAAAGATAATTTAAAGATTACTGAACTTTCTGAAAAGCATGATGTTTTAGACCTAAGGTTCTTTAAAAAAAAAAAAAAGTGAAGACGGAACTCACTGACCACGTGCTCTAAGAAGCTCCAAAAGTACAAGTGAGGCATGTCACAACCCAAACCCACAGCTTCCACATCAAACAAACAAAACCAAAAAACAAGTATCCAGAAAGGAGGAGTCCAAGTACCAAGTAATCAGTCAGGTTCCTACAGCAGATAGGAGCTACTATTAAAAAAAATTAATAATTAAGTATTTGAGAGAATAACTTGGAATCTAACATTCCCAAAAGGCAAAAGATACGTGCTTACAACCAAGACTAATATCGTGCAAAGTTGAGTATCATCCTACAGATTCTTTAATGGAATAGAAAACTTCCAAACATTTCTGATAAAAAGACCGGAACTATGTAGGGATTTTAAAATATAAACGTAAGTCCAGAGAAACATAAAATTTATTTTTACAATGGAAGGGACTAAATGCTGCTGTAGTGTCAACATTCTAATAGCAGAAGAAGAACCAAGCGTTCTGTCAAAACCTTAATGTTTTCAAAGGGTACTGAAACAGCAGACCTAAGGATGGATTGATTTCTTCTAAAGGTTAGTCAATGAACATTCATTAATGTTTCAGGCACTGTGCAAAGCCCTGGAGATACAAAAAAAGGCAGCCTGCTGTCTAGAGGGAGAAGATATATATTAATGTATGTATACATACAAACAAGCTATAGGATAAATAGAAAATAATGAGTGGGAAGGCACTAGAATTAAGTGTTTGGAAAGGCTTAAGATTTGAAGAAAGTCTGGGAAGCTTCGACCAGGATGTTGGGATGAAGGGGAAAAGCATTCCAAAAAAGGGGAATAGCCAGAAAAAAAATGGTGGGAGTCAAGAGATGAAGAGTCTTGTTTGTAGAACAGCCCAGAAGCCAGTGTCACTGGATCAAATGAGTACCTGGTGGGAAGAAGGTAGAAGACTGGAAAGAAGTGAGGATGGGGGAGGTAAGTTATGAGGGGTTTTGAATAATAAATAGAAGATTTTATATTTGATTCATGAGGTGACAGAAAGCCACTGGAATTTTTATTGGAGGGTGACATAGTTGGACATGCATCTTTAAAAAAATCACTTTGGTGGTTTTAAGAGAGGAAAAGCAGAGTGGCTAATAAGAGGAATACACACTAGTATAGCATGTAGGAAGAATGGGGTAGAACTTGCTATTTCCCATAGATAGGGTACGTGACAAGAGATTTATATAGTGCTTTACTATGTACCTGGCATTGTGCTAAACGCTTTACAATCATCTCGTCTGGTCCTCACAACAACACTGGAAGGTAGGTGCTATTATTATCCCTATTTTAGAGATGAGGAAACTGAGCTACAGAAGTTAAGTGACTTGCCCAGGGTCACACAACTAGTAGGTAAGTGTCTGAGACTAGATTGGAACTCAGGTCTTCCTAATTCCAGGCTCACTGTTCCTCTCACTGAGCCACCTAACTGCCCCTTAATCAGTTTTGAAAGGAAAAATATATAGAATTAGTTTATATTTTCCTCCTTTCGTGCTCAGCTATATATGTAAAAATGCTTTTTTGGGTGTTTAAATGAAAAAAAAATTACCCAAAATGATGTTCTGAGACCAAATATAAAAATCTAATATTTTAAAACAATAGTACTAATGGTTAATAATTATATGAAAAATAGGCCAAACCAAAGACTAACAGTAGAGATGAGCCTATCTTCTGTTAACAAAGGTCCTCCAACCACCATACCCCTCCCAAACATAAACTTAAAAAAGCCTAGGATTAAAACTGCAGCATCAGAAGTCTTCTAATCCAACCCCTTAGAGTTATGACTTGTTTAAGTTAGTAAGAAACAGAACAAGGATTCAAAGGGTAGACCCCTTGATTCCAAGTCTACCACACATTCTGCTACCGTACTGGGTTAAGCGTGGCTCACAAACTGCTTTCTCATACATGAATTGTTTAAGGATTTGAACACCAAGTACACATTCCAATGTTAAAACCAGTGGTCCTGTGTCCATTTCCCTTTGACTGAATAATTGTACCACTAGCTAATCCCATCCCAAAACTTAATGCCGTAATACAGGGATTGAAAGCTGCAGCCTCAGAAACTTGCTAGGATTTATTTTGGCATACAAAGAAATCAGACATACAGAGCTAGCATGTTTTGCATGTTTTGATACTTGGGAATATAGAATATAGCCCTTCTAGTACCAGAAGCAAGATGAAGTGTCAAGTCTACCAAACTTGTTCAGAAGCAGTTGGAACTTGTAGCACATACTGTACAAATCACTAACAGCTGAGATTGGTACCACCTTATTGAAGAGCTCAAAGAACTTGAAACTAGCTGTAAAGGAAGCTTGAAGACAGCTGATGTCACTTGATTTCTTATGACTCCTATTTAATCTGAACCTTAGCCTAAGTGACTGATGAAGAATTCAGGGAGAAGCAGGAGGATGGTCTTAGATGTAGATAGTGTTATTAGTTCTTGAAATCTGTGGTTTCATGTTTTCTGGTTTTGCTATTAAAATCATATTCTAAAACAAGAGGTCTCCTGAGGGAACATTTAGCCATGAATATAAGATCTTGTCCCCATCACAAGGATATGTTAGGAGATTGGATGGGATCATTAATACAACTGATAGAGAGAATAAGGAAATTAAGGAATAATGGGGAAAAGACTTCTACCCTATCAGCTTTAATTTCATCTTGTTCAAATTGTGAAACACAGTAGCCACTCCTCAGACACCATCTTTTCTGTGGTGCTCTGGTCTATTTTCCCCTGAACTTTAGTAGGGAGAGGCAGTGTGGGCTAAGTGGAGAGAGCTAGACTCAGAGACTGAAAAATCTAGTTTAAGTTCCACCTATATATTGGCTATGTGACTACAAAAAAAAAATTCAATGATCTCTCAGTGCCTCAGGCAACTCTAACATTAAATTGAAAAACACCTGCCTATCTCCACTGGCACAGGGAATTTCCATACCAATTCTCCACACCAAGGAAATCAAAGACTGTTCCACACCCATGCCAATTTGTAGTAAGGTAGGTTTTTGGTTCACAGAATCCTCGATAGATCATTGCAGCCTAAATGGGCTGTATTATTAATTGCTCTGACTGCAATGGTAAAAATCACCACAGTGATTAATCAAAAGTGTTAACTGAAAGCTTACCAAGTACCTAGGTACCATGAAAGACCTGAATGACACCATCCCTGCCTTCAAGGAGGCAGCTCAGAGCAACAAAAAGTGTGTTGGATTTGGAGTCAGAGGACCCAGGCAAATCACTTAACCTCTTTGAAACTCAGTTGTCATGTATGTAAAATGTGAAGGTTATACCAGTAATCCCTTTTAGCTATAAATGATTCCAAGCCTTTAAAAAAAGCTGATGATGTATTAGGCTAGGGCAGCTAGGTGGTGCAGTGGATATAATGCTGGGTCTGACGTCAGGAAGGTTCATCTTTCTGTCAAATCTAACCTCAGATACTTACTAGCTATGTGAATCTGGGCAAGTCACTTAACCCTGTTTGCCTCAGTTTCCTCATCTGTAAAATGAGCTGGAGAAGGAAATGGCAAACCACTCCAGTACCTTTGCCAAGAAAACCCCAAATGGGGTCAAAAAGAGTTTGACTGAAAAACAACTGAACAACATATTAGGTTAGAGAAATAATTTTATGAAGCACCATTGATTAGATGGAGTACCTCCATAGGAAGATGATCAGTATCGTGAGGTGACTCAAAATCAGGCTATATGAATATTAGCTGAAGGACCTGGCTATTTAGGCTGAAGAAGAAAAAGACTTAAGGGTTACATAGCAACTCTTTTTAAGAATCTGAAAAGCTGTCATGTAGAAGGATTAGGCTTATTTTATTTGACTCCAGAGGGTGAGACTAGGAGCAATGGGTAGGAATTACAAAGAAGCTTCTGTAGACTAAGTATGACAATTAGAGTTATCCAAAATGAAGATTCTTTATCTCTGAAGACTTCTCCAATGGAGGCTGGATGACTTTTTTCTTAGGGATGTTGTAGAAAGGATTTTGGTTTTAAGTTGGACTAAATGACTGCTAAGATCCCTTCCAAAAATGAGAACTGAATGATATTCATAAACTAGAGATGGTGGTTTCTAACATAAGAAATTTTCAAAATCTTTCTTTAATCATGTTAAAAGCTATTGTTAGGTATTGAGGGATTCAAAGGGACATTTTTGTTGTTCCAAATTGCCACACAGCTAAATTAATTTTAGTTGTTTTAATGATGATCACTAGTTATAAAAAAAATCACTTATATCGTGAGTCTATTTAGTCAATATAGATAACAGAGAACTTCAAAATTAACAATCAAATTTTAAAAGAATACTTAGGTCAAAAAGTAAAATTTCAAGAAATGAATATAAAGAAAAATAAGAAACAGAACAGCAGGATTGATTTCCATAGTGTTCAGCCATCATCAAATGATCAGCTCATTTACCACAACCTCAAATTACCAACAGTGGGTTTTAAAGGAAATGTTACAGAATGTGTATTATTTGATTTGGTATTTAATAACAATTATAAGTACAATGGCAGACATTAAAAGAGAGCCCTTGATAAAGAAAAGACAATTTTAAATAAGAAAGTTTTGTTAAAAGTTGTTATAAGTGCCATTTTACCCATAAGCATTCCTTTTAAGGCATTTCCATTATTGTCAAACTATCTAAGCATGTACAGAAAGGTTTACATTTGACAATGGCCTCCTTTTTTGAACCTGCATTATTATTATTAGTTCCAAACAAAGATTAAAGAAAAGAAAAATACAATTTGGGATTAAATGTAGCCAGAAAAGAAACATCTTTTCATAAGAAGCAACATAAAAATCCTTAAGTCATTTATTACACATGCTCCCCAATGCATTTCCAGTTTGTTTTTTTTGCAACACATTTTTCACTCCTAACAAAGTATTAGCTAACAAAGTATGGGACATGAGAAGTGGCTGCAATTCAATAATGAGCATAATAAATTTTAAAGAGGGTTTTACCATGTCCTGGCATGAAAGGTGCTACATATAAACCTGTTTCATTTAACTCTTTGGTAATTACCAACCCAAAAACTTGGACCAAAAACTTCCACATAAGTGAAACACTATCCAGCAGAATCTTCTGTGGTTACCAGAAATGAGACTATTACCATACATGTTGAATTATTTGTTTTTTATAGGGACTGAGCTGTTGATTCAGGACAAGCAGGCTAGAGGGAAAAATGTCATTTCAGATTCTAGTAGAGCAGATTTGCAAATTGGCTGAGAAAGATTGTGTATGACAAAAAGTCATTTTAGGGAAAAAATGGGAAATTTTTGTGGCTGTTACCTCCATTGAATTTCACCTCCCCTTTTCTAAAGGGAACAAAGGGAGCATCAAGTGCACCAAGTAAAACTATTTAGGGATCATCTCGATGTTTCCCCTTGGTTTCTTCCTCCCAAGCTACTCTTTTAGGTTTAACTCCCAGCCTACTTAAATAGTACTATTTGGACTGCCCTTAAGCTCTTTCCACTTCTAAGGCTTAAGTAACTTAGAAGGATCCCTCTTTTAGACTATTAATGTTGCAGGAAGGTCATGTGATTAATGGACCCCTTTGTTGGGCCACCTCCAACTTATCACATGGCAAATTTCAATGATGGCCCCAGGACATGTGCTATTTGCCAAACAGATGCAATTTGATAGAAATCTAAGTTTCTTTTAATTGAATGTATTTAACTAAAATGTAACTTTTACTTTTATTTTCAAATCTATTACTTGTAATGAAATTTATGTATTTATTACATATAAGTTTCTTGAGATTGGGCTCATTTGCTCTTTCAGTCTAAGAAGCCATTAAAGATTTTGGTCATCTAATGATGTAAAAACAATTTTTTGAAAGCCCACAGAATAGTTTTGAAACACGTCTCTTGGACAGTTTCATGTTTTAGAACAATTCTTTATGTTTACATAGCACCTTTCATCCAAGGGCATCAGAGTTGTTTTAACTTTACAATATCATATAGTAGCAAATACGTTTGTTTTAGGAATGGAAAAATCAAAACCAAGTAAAAGTGGCATTAAGGACAGACCCAAGTTACCAAACATCACGCTGTCTCTCTATATTGGAATTTGGGTTTCTCTGAGAGTAAACAGTATGTAAGTACAATATCATTAGTGGCAGTCACACAACAAAAAAGAGACTTTTCGTATGACTGCTAGATTAGAAATGAAACAAACAGTTCAAAAACCACATAAATACATCAAATACGTAAATATCTCAAAAATGTCTTTGTAGCTGATACTGAGAGCCTAAGAAGTAAACTGCTAACATTAAAAAAAACTTACTTCCCATTTGAAACTTGTATGAATGTTAAGAAACTCTCTATAAATGTAGACTGAGGTTGAATAATCAATTCCCATTAATAGACATTTTCATTTCTGTATTAAGAAAATAAAATTGATATTAATATAAAATGGGAATTACTACAAAGTCCACATATATTTCCCTGGGTTAACTAAATTTATTCTTTTGTGCTTCCTGCAGATGTTTAGGGTAACAAATGCATACAAATATTTCAAAAGTACCAATAATAGTTATCAATTTTAATATAAGGTTACAAAGGACAAAAAAGTCTTATTAATAAATGATCTCAATAATTAAATGGGTTCCTGGCAAAATGCTGATCATATGAAATTATTTACATTGTCTTTTGCCATAAGAAAACCTCTTAAGCAATAGTCAGCTCTCATGTAAAAAGAACAAAAACCAAAAACCCTCAATATCAAAGAAAGAAAATGAGTTTAAATATTTAGAGTAAGACAGCTTTATCCTGGGAATGCCATTTGCTGGGGGGAGTAAGGGTATGGGGGAGAAGGAAGGGAAACCACCTTAAAAGTTCCAGAAAATCACTCATTAACTGGCTTACATCCACATCCACGTATGTTTGCTTAGTGTTCCTTAATGATGAATGGTGAACATGGAAAGCATATGAATTTCAGTGCTAATTTTTAATAACTCCTGTTTTATTATAGAGTTCTCAGACATGTCTTCTCATAAACAATTTTTCTCGTAGTATGCACCAAAATAATTGGAAGGATTTTTAAAAGAGTAACATCATGCAGTCTGCCAACCAAAAATAGGCAGTGACATGCCAATTTTTTTTTTGTACCTGGATATATAGTACAATCCACAAAATACAATAGCATTATTTCAGATTTACAGAACTAAATATAAACGGCTAGATTTGGGCTAATTAGCAGAAGCATTAAGCAATCAATGGCTAAATTCATGAACAAATGATGAAAGTAGATTGTTCTTGGAGTAATTTCTTGAAACAATAAAACACTTGGTTCTCGGGGAGAAGAGAACTGTCCTTTATTCAGTAGATCTTAATAGTTCAAAGTGCTATAAGTCCTAAGACCTTCTAAAAATTTTGGCAGTTGATTCCGGTAGTACTCCTTGATTCAAGGAAGGAAGAAAGGAAGGTTTGCATTTCTTGCCTGCTCTACTCACGAAGGATTGTTAAAAGTTCCCTTAAAGTTTTTTTTGTTTGTTTGTTTTAAATGACTTCTACAGTTGGCTGTCTTGTTACTTCAGAAATAAAGGCTTCATACTGAGATACTGAAGGACACTTTCTCTCTCTGTTTAGTTAAAAGGTAGAAAGAAGAAAGAAAATATGAGAAAAGCTTAAAGGTTTCAAGAGATCTACAATACAGAATAGGTACTGAAGAACTAGCAGCATGCACCAGACAAATTTTTATAAGGATAAGAAAGTGACAGAATACCAGACACAATTTTTCCTAGAAGAGCTTAAAAATATCAAACCTTTGAAATATATACTACTTTACCAAAATTACCAATGTGTTCTTCCAATAATTATACTTTGTTTTTGAAAACAAATTTCCCCCTCTGGTTGAAAGAAAAAGGCACTCAATTACAACTTTTTAGATATAAATATCTTTAAATTTTCAGAAGCTGATTTTTAAAAAATATAATTTAAGCAAAAAATTCTAGAAAGTTATTATATAGAAAGACTAAATTTATGTAGAGAAAATGTTATTTTGCAGACCATTCTCCCTTTCCTCCCCATCTCCATCCAAACAAGTATTTTAAAGGAAGGCTTTTTTTTCCTCCCTGCCCAGCTGGGCAAAACAAATGAGAGCAATACAGTATGACTTTAATAGTAAAGAGAGAAAACCAATTAATTAAGCAAGCAATATTTACATCTGTTAATGCAATGTGCACTTACTCTTACACTTAATGCTGTTAGTTTTATTTTTTTTAAAAAAATAAATGAGACTAATCTCATTTACATTTTGGGCAGGAAACTCACCACTTGGCCCACATCTCATCTAGTGGGGGTAATAGAATTAGGAGCTTTGTTGCTCCCTAGACCTGCTTTTTGAATTCCTGCTTTCTTGTATAGTGTCCACATCTGCAGGAAAAAAGCATTTCATGTTATTCAATTAGCCAAGGATTAAAACATATCACAGTTCATGGAAATGATAAACTAAAAGAAAATCCCGCTGAACAGGAAAAAGAAAAAAAATATATGTAACTACCTAGCAATTTTTTTGGGCAGTGTTAATTTGAATTAAGAGCTTTTTTAAAATGAAAAAGGATATAATTATTACCAAATAAAACTTACATTTTCAACTTTTTAATGTCTAGTAGGTTTAAGTATTACATTTATTCACTTGAATGGTTGTGTTGTTTGTAAAGCAGAAAATAATTCTTGCATGCAATAGATAAAACATGCACAATGCAATATTTTTATTCTTTACTAATAAAATTAGGAGTTCAAGAAAACCTTATAAGGGAAAAGTGTATTTGCTCATAGCAAACAATTTGCCTTGGAGCAAGAATGTTTACTACAATGAATGCAAGATCCTAAAAGGCTTGTGGAAATGATTTCTTAGAATCTGGGCCTCAAATGTTTTAGATGCATTAGTTTTTTCATCTGCAGATAGAAGAGGTAGAGCTCTAAAAATGTAACGGTTCTATAAGACAGAAAAATAGAGGTACAAAATTTTTAGTATTTTGGGGCAAGTATTTGATTGTCTTTACAGGGGATGATGGTCTCTGAGGGAAGTTTTGTCTTCAATTCTCAATTATTTCAAAAGGCTAATGGATACCATTGCCATTAATTATATATAATATTTGTTTTGCATGTATATTCTGAGAATAGTACGTATATATATACATACATGTATACATATATGCACACATATGCAAAGTACATACCTACAACTGTAAAAATAGCTCTTCAGAGATCTAAATGTGAGAAGTAAAATCTTTCAGAAAAACTTCTAAATTTTCTTAGTGGTGAAATATACATGCAATAATCCAGGAGTGCTCTCATAATTCAAACCTGAGTAGGCTAGTAAAGCCCTCCTTGAAAAGATGAATATTTAAATAGTGGCAAAAGACAATAGCTTAAGTGCGATTACTTTTTAAAGTGGACTACTGTGCATATTTTGATGCTATTACTTTTGAAATAGGACATTAAAGGAATAAAAGAGGCTAGTAAATGAATGCAAATGAATAAAGTCAGATTTATTTATGGAGATGTTGATTTCTTAATAGTTTAATTTGTCATTAACATAGTATATTCTTCGTGTTTTAAGTTAATGTCTTAAAACCTTTCAAGGTAAAGATTCTGAATAGACTCATTTTATCTAAAATAATATCAATTATGATAAAGCTACCAAAAAGGACACATTATAGTGCGTTTTTCATAAATTTAGAGACATCTACATCTATACGAGCATAGTTTCTACAAGTTGCATGGGCTGAATCTGCTTTTTTAGGTTATAGTACTAATAGCAATGAACACTGAAAATACTAAGATTGTGTTATACAAGTGGCAAGGAAAAATAGACTTATTCCTCATGTAGGGAATGTGTTTGGAAGGAAGATAAGATATGAGAGGTACTGATTATCCCTCTATATTACATCTGCAGCAAGAGGCTTTTTAGGGATAACTATGAAAGAGGCCAAAAAAACATGAGTGGGGATGGTCTAGCCCTTTCAGATACTGTCCTATAAGTATAGAAAGGCTAATATCCAAAACATGCTTTATCAAGCAAATGATCTTTTGTTTTTCATTTATTTTGCTCTGATAATTTTCCACTATTTAAAAAGTCTCACTTCAAGACATATTTTTCTGGGCTCCAGGTTAAACTGCTTTTGGCCATAATCAGGTAGAGTAAGAGGTTAAAAATAATGAAGAGGCAGATGTAAAGTCCAACTTGCTTTCTGGAAAGAACTGGATCAAAGTTACAATTTTATAATTTTAATATATACACATCATTGTCCATATATACAAAAAGAGTTATGCGATTACTTTTCAAAACAGCAAAAAAAAAAAATGGACAACAGCTCATCAGCTGGGAACTGTCTATGCAACCTGTGGTATTCGAATGCAGTGAGATAGTATTGTGCCCAAGAAATAGTGAATATGCAAAATTCAGGGAAACTTGGGAAAATTTATCTCAAGTGATGCTGAGTGAAGTAAGCAGAGACAAAGGAAACAATCTAAAAGATAACTACAATAACGTAAAAGGAAACAATCCTGAAAGATATCAATGACCAAATTTGACTTCAGAGGAAGTCTGACAAAGAGATGGTAGACTATAGATGTGGATAGAGGCATAGTTTGTCAGATGTGACCAAAATGTTGATCTGTTTTTTTTTTAACCTTTACATCTTTGTTATAAGACAGCATTCTATTCTGTCTGAAAGAAGTCATTGAGAAGTGACGGACATGTTGAAAAGACCAATAAAACACTTATCTATTGAAAAACAAGAGATAAAATTTGACTGGCTTTACTTTCAAGGACGTGCTGTACCTGAGTTGCTGAACTTAACAAGTAATTTTCCTCAAAGTTTTTCTAATAAAAAAAAAACCCAATCCCACAAAAACTTGTTAACATATACTTAAACAAATATAAGAAATCATACTGTGTACAAAGAAAGTAATTTTAAAAACTCTGAATTGTAATTTTAGAGGTTTAAGCATAAATATTGAAATTTTTTTCAAAATCTTCATTTTTTGCTAACAAATATTTTATTTCAAGTAGTGATCATAGAGCTAATAAGCTCTAAAGTCTTCTTATTCTCCATTTTCTAATTTAGATGGCTTTTAATATTAGTAAAAATAAGAATTCCACCACAATATTATGACTGTTTATTATCATTATTATACTAAAAAGGGAAAGTTATTGTACTATTTGATTCTATGGAAAAATTCATCTTAAATAGAAATAATAGTATTGAGTAATTCTATATACCAGAGAGGACTGAAAGTGCATGAAGAGAATTAAGGAAAAAGTTCCTAGTTACAATTAATTTTATTGAGCACTGAAAAAACTCATTCATGTTTGAGTGTTAACAATGCCTTACATTTGAACAATGTTTATAAATATGGATTCTGTTTCATATTTGCAATGCAAACTAGCTGTTTGAATTAACTATAATTTGCACAAAAAGCAAAATGACAAGACAAATACCATAAATAACTAGTAAAAGACTTGGAAATCTCCCTACACGTTTTTCTCATTAGTACTGTACATGTGCAAGATGAAATATGTATATTCTACAATAAAAGAGAAAATGAATCTTCTGACTTAGTTGTATAAAGTGTATATAGATAATGCAACAAAAAAGGAGAAGAACACAATTTAGAAGCAATTTCTTTTGCTGAAATTTAGTTCAGAGGTTCTTTCCTCATAGCATGGCATGCAATTTCTTTAACATGCTCTAGGTAAAACAAAGGTAACAAAATATTTTTGTCATATAACAAACAAAAATGTGAAACATTAAGCTTGAGTTGTTAAGGCTGGCAAAGGCATGCAAAAATATACAGTGCAATTAATATTTCATGCAAGCTTTGGTGTGGTTACAATTTTACATTCATACACATGCTGAGCACGATACCACCATTCAAAAATAAAACGTAAACCTAACCACAAAAGGCTTTTCAGTAGAAAGCTTCCTAAATTAGGTAACAGATCACACAAAGCACATGAGATGACATACATTTCAAATTTTGTGTTTATCATACACAACCATATTCATACCAAACAGTTTGATTATCTTCAGAGACCAATAATGGGGGTTCTGTCTCACCAGGATTTAGACATGAAAGAGTAGTAATTTCACTGCTATTTAGAGAAGGCTGTGGGTTACTATTAATAGACTTCTGGTTTTCAGAAGGCTGTTCATTATCTTTCTGTACAGCTTTAAGTGATGAGACAAATGTCTGATCATTAGTTTGGATGGCTGGTCTTTGGGGCAACCCACTTATGTTACTAACTAACTCTGTATTCAGGGATAAAAATGGCTGGGTTATGTGAGTAACAGAAAAGGGTCCTGCACTTTCACTAGCTGATATTCCCCCTGTATCACTACATACATTAATGGTTGCAAAGGTTTTGTCATGAAAATTTGACCTTTCAATTCTTGAATTTCTAGTCTGAGCAGAGGTAGAAACAACATAGGCTGAATGCACAGCTGTGATTAAATCACTTTGTGAATGGGAATCTATAGTATTTGTGGAACTGTGAACTAAACCAGGGGGCTGTTGGTGTACATAGTACTCACTAGATGTTGATGGGATGTTATCACCTGTAGCTGGTGATGGATCAATTGACACAGGCTGTCTACTGTCCTTGGACAAAAAGTCATGAATGCTTGTCCTTCGTGTAGTCCCCTCGGCTGTGGAGATCACACTGCTTGCACGAGGTAAAGTAGCATAAGGGTTATTATCTTTTGATTGTCGTTGTGATATAAAAGTTTCTTTTACTAACTTGACCTTTCCTTGAGTGCTTGATGTAGATTTTCCAGGAGAACTAATGAAGTAAGAATCTTCAGTCTTTCGAGGACTAGGCCTTACAAACTGTTCAGCCTTAGTTGATCGTCCATCTGAGAAGTCAGCTGTGGTTTTTCCACTTATTGACCTAACAAGACCACAGCTAACTGCCTTTTCTCTTCCCATAAAGTCAGGAGAGACAGATAAACTTTTCATTACTTCATCTAAAAGATTTTCTTGGCTTGAAGACTTCATCTGTAATAATATAACAACAATAAAATTAATACAGATCAATAGTTAACCATGTACTACTTTCTTGATATATTATGGCATTTAATTACAAATCAACATTTTCATTGATATTTTTATGTCAAATTTGTATTTATATATAAATACAAAGTGTGTGGGTGTCTTAAGTTTTGTATTTAATGTAAAAAGCAGAGGAGTAAAAGGCAGTGACATGAATTTTTAAGATCTGACTCCGCTACACATCTCTGATACTGACTGCTGCCTATGGGCAAATCACTTCACCTATCTAAACCTTATTTTCTGCATCTGTAAAATGGGGACAATGATATGTGTACTATCTACATCACAAAGTTGTTGTGAGGAAACTTCTTAAAAGGGTAAAGCAATTGATATATGCAAGTTATTCATATGAATGGACTTCTACTGCTTTCTATGAAAATGAGACACCTCTCTTTTGGCACACCTATGATGAATGGTAACAGCTAGAATATTATTATTATAAGACAAGCTGACAAAGCTTAGATTAGAGCTCAATGTCCTTAAAATGTGTTAAAAAAGAACATAATACCTCAGATGTAACCTAATAAATCTGACCGGAATTAACATAAACTTTGAATACAAGAATTAATAAGGCCTTATGGTAGAAATGTTTGAAAATAACTTTTAACACTGGCTTAATTCAGCTGAAAAATACGTAGAATTATTGCTGTATCAATATAGATTTGCTGGAAAACTAAAAACATATGTTCGTTTCTCCAAATTTGTACATTCTCAGACAATAGAAACCTCTTTTCCCATGGCCTTGATTTGATGAAGAATATTCTTGTAGAAGTATTAAGCTCACTTTACTAATCTGCCTTTGGGAAGAGGTTTAGAGATGCTATGTTCTATGAATGTATATTGTTACTTGTGTGGCAAGAAGGAAACTGTTAAGGGTTACTTAACCCCTAGGTATGGTTGGATAGCATGAAGACAGAATGCAATGCCACATCACAAAACTGCCTTCTGGAAATCCCCTCCTACATGTCAAATAGGCATCTAAAACTAAACAAGTCCAAAGTGAGATTATCATTTCCAAAGAGAGTTTATCTTTTCTTACCAAATCTACCCCTCATCCCAATTTCTCTTCCCTGTTTTTTATCTAATCAGTAGCAAATGGCTTTCAATTCTAGGTCTACAACATCTCTCAAATCAGTCTCCTCTCCTTTTATAAAACTACCACTCAAGTTAAACTCTCACTGAGTCTCCCCTGGACTACTATAATAGCCTCCTAAATGACCTCTCTGCCTCTAGTCTCACTCCTCTCCATTCTCTCCATAACGTGGCCAATTTTGATATTCCTAAACCAAAGGTCTAGTCATATCACTCCTTTGTTCCCTATTATAAAATACAAATTTCTGTCAAGAAGAACTGGATTCAAATCTTGTCTCTGACGCACACAAGCCACTTAAGCTATAGTACCTCAGACTTCAACTTACAACTTGCAGAGGAGCTGCCAATATGTCACTTATAAACTTCACTGATAATTTCATTCATGCTAATGAAATTAGAGGGCCAAGCTTTATTAGCCTTATTAAAAGATGGTGGTTAGCCGCTTCTCAGTTTTCATTCCAGTTTTGTCACTACTTGCGCCATCATGATGTACCCTCAGGTACAGCGACATAAAATGAGCAGCATGATGCCTAAACATGTCTTATATTGACATCTTTTGCATTATGAGGTTCATATGCATTAGCATAAACCATTTTTGTTCACAATTAAACCCATACCCTCCTCACAAAAAGGTTTACATGCATATACTCATACATGAACACACAAATATGTAATATACACACATGTATATAGAATTGGCTGTGAAATTCCAAAAATTCCTTTCCACTGCTCAACTACAGAATGGAATAGAAAATCTTCAATTATAAAAACAGCTACGCCCCTTCAAAAGTAAGTTTGTTGTTTTTTTTTTTCCTATAATAACATAACAAAATTGTTAACATCCTTAAAAATTTTTTCTTTGTACCTTACCTGTATTGAGGTAAGCTTGTTGCTTTCTTCTAAAAATTGCTGTAGGGTAACCACTTCACTCCCAGGGGAACCAGTTTTCATCTTGTGATGTGCTCGGCTATCTAGTGTTTCAGGAATTTTATGCTGCAGCACAGGACTTGATCTGGTATATCGTTTCAAGTACTGGATTGGACTGCTGCTACTACTGGACCACGCCTCATGTTCTTGAAGCAGGCTAAATTCTCCACTGCTGTGGCTTTGTGGTCTGCTTTGACTATTAACTGCACCTGCTTTTAGAGCAAACGGCATTAAAAGTTCAGAAATATGGGGCAGGTAGGTGGTGCAATGGGGCAGCTAGGTGGCGCAATGAGTAGAGCACTAGCCCTGGAGTCAGGAGGACCTGAGTTCAAATCCAACCTCAGACACTTGACACATGTACTAGCTGTGTGACCTTGGGCAAGTCACTTAACTTCAATTGCCCTGCCTTCCCCCCTCCAAAAAAAAAGTTCAGAAATAAGACAGAAACCATTCA
This sequence comes from Trichosurus vulpecula, assembly GCF_011100635.1. Taxonomy (NCBI): domain Eukaryota; kingdom Metazoa; phylum Chordata; class Mammalia; order Diprotodontia; family Phalangeridae; genus Trichosurus; species Trichosurus vulpecula. The sequence continues at coordinate 334,661,426 of NC_050575.1, read as the reverse complement.
AATGTTATTTGTCTGGGTCCTCATTTTAACCAAAGCTATACTCACCCTCAAACTTTATTTCAGAAATGGTTCTGAAAACATGCTACCGACATTTTAAAGATGTCACTAGCCTCCGGTTTTATTATTTTAATAAAAATGGTTTACACAAATAATTTTAAAATAGTTCATAATTTAGCCCACACAGGAAAAATTCTAAGCTTCACTCACTAGAATTTATGAATAAATCACAGAAAAAGCATTCAGTAAGGAATTACTATGTGCAAAGCACTGTTAAGTTCTGGGGACACAAATAGAAAAGTAGGAAAAAATACTTAAAATGTTCTGAGGAATATTAGATGCCAATTCTAATTGCTGACAATTCTAGTTGCTAACATTTCATTTTCATTTTGTGCACTTAAATAAAATTCTTTTTTCTCCTATGAAAGCTGACAGGTTCATCTTTTTATTCAGTGAAGTTCTTCTGTTTATACAAACTATGTTGTTGCTCAGTCATGTCCCAGTCTTTGTGACCCTGTTTGGGATTTTTTTTTTTAGCAAAGATACTGGAGTGGTTTGCCATTTCCTTCCCCAGCTCACTTTAAAGATGAAGAAACTGAGATAAACAGGGTCAAGTGACTTGCCCAGGATCACACAGCCAACAGATGTCTGAGGCTGGATTTGAACTCAGGTATTCCTGACTCCAGGCCCAGCACTCTCCACTCTGCCATCTAGAAAATAAAAATCTAAGCAGTATATTTATAAAGCAAAATAAAATGCAGAATTGATGTCACCAATAATTAAAGAGAAAAAATCTGGGTTCTGATACCAATTTTGCCCTTTAATTAGATGTGTGACCCAGTACAAGTAACTAAGGTCTCCTGAAACTTGTTTCCTGCTATGCAAAGATGAGAATGTGGGAATAATAACATCTGCTTTATCTACTTTGTAGGGTTTTCCATATTGATATTATATGAAAATACTTTGTAGGCTATAAAATTTTATACAAATATGAAGTGGTATGAGATTTCAAAAGAAAAAAGTTTACTTTAAAAAAGTAAAAGTACTTTTAAAAATTGGCTTTTATTATAGGTAATTGATTTAGTTCTGTATTGTTGTGCAGATATTTAACTGCAATAACTGAAATGAGGTTGAGCAACCCTACAAGCTCTAAATTGTTAATCAATATGATAATTCTTAGGTCAAATACTTTTGGAAACTGTTGGTTCTTATCGGACTGCATATTTCTAAGACTGGACTAAAAAAAGTAGACACTACTTCCAAAATGGATAATGGAAAATAAATCTAGTTCAAACTGAGTAAAATCTTATATAAATTAGTTGAAAAGGTGGAGTTTTTAAAAATAGATAACCTGGGCAAATAAAGACCACTAAATACAATTCATAGAAACTCAGTTCATTTGTAAAAAAGACTTTTAAAATATTGCATAAATAACAAGGCTCATTTCATATTAGTGTGATGTACAAGCTCCAAGAAAAAAAGTTCAAGTCAGACTTTGCTAACCCTTTCTGTGAAATGAGCTGTGACTCTCAAATGAACACCAAAATTTAGGAGAAGGAAGCTTCAACATATTCTTTTTTCATGCAATATTACATTTTCATGTAATTTCACCGCAATATTATTTCATTTAAAAGTATTCATGTAATTTACACTTTTACACTTACATTTCCACATACAGACATACAATGTTCTTTCCAAATTAAAAGATATTTTACTATTTATCCATTAAAGAAAAGAGCCAAGTGTTTTGATTAACTAGTATTCTTTAGGATGTTCAAAATTTTATAATATTAAGCTATTAATTCAATTACTCAAATGTACTTTTAGAAATTACTTCATATACTTTAATAATGAGATTTTAATACACTAACAATATACACTAACCATTAAAAATCAGATGAAGACCAAGCCTAGTGTTTATCTAAAAACCTATACAAATATTTCTACTACAAACCTGACGATTCCGTGAAGATAAAAAATGGAAATTAAAATTCCAACTGACTCCCCTTTTACGTATGCCTATAAATTTTGAAAAGTCATACATTTGTAAGTGTGTAAAAAGTCATTATACATTTCTTATAACACCCAAAGTAAAAAATATTTTCAATAGAAGACTTCACACACAGCTTCGTCATTTCATCCTATCAAACATATCCCTCTAAATCCCATTCAAATAAAAGGAATAGATGGAGCACATTAATATCATTTCCCTACATCATACCTTTGACATCATGGAGTGAAGCATTATTATTGCTATTACTAGTGGATGTTCTACCACTATCAAGGCTGGCTGGCCTGGAAGCTAAATGAAAAAAAAAAATCAGGAGACAACATAAGATGTCCAATCCAGAAGATGTTCCTGAATGCTCTTAGGTAGAAATCATGCATGATTTCACAGGCTTGAGCATGCCCGAGGTAACTAAAGATCGATTCTCTCAGATTAGAAAGAGGAGGAATTTCCAAGCTATTCAAGAGTACGCACTTCAGAATAGAACAGTACTAGAAAAGTAGGATTTAAGGAAAAGGAAAATAGAAAATGCATGTTAAAAGTGAAAATGGTGAGACAGAAACCAAGTTTGCATTAGTTGAACAGAATGGCATGCAGAAAAATGCTGGTAATTATGTCACTTACAACAGATTTGACAAGGAACCCTGCACATTGTAGCGATGCCACGAACAGGAGGAGTATGAGCGTCTGCACAGTTAACGTCCAGTACTCCTATCCAATATAAGGGAAACAATTGTATTAAATGTCCTATGCTATTTTATATGAATAATGATAAATGTCTTTCAATTAATCTGATTCATAAAATGAAATTTGCCTATTCTAAAATGATTTATTTTGTAAAAAAAAAAACAGTTTCCAATAACTTTTTTGAAATAGAAACTGGAACTTTAAAAAAAATAGTAAAACATATAACTTTATCCCAATACTGGTGAAACTCGCCAAATTCCCCCACCTCCATTTTTGGATCCTGTTCAGGCACACCTCATAAATGAAGATGATTAAAAATAGAGAACATTTAGATGAAGCAATATCTTTTAGAAAGAAGTGTTAGAACTGGAGAAGTTACAAGAGCAGTCGAGAAATATTGAAGTTATATAAGCACATGCTTTCTTGAAATGCTGTCATTCACCTACATTATGCAACATTCTTAACATTCCCATTCTGCATTCACTATTCATTAACTAAAAGTCCACTTCTTACCATGAACTCTTGATCCCGTACTAGAATCATCACTAATACCTTGTGGACTTACATCTTCAAATGATGTGGTATCTACACATAAAATAGTAAAAAGGACAAAACATTTTTTATCACAAAAAAATTTCATTAGAAGTCTTCATTCACAAAGCGTGTAGAAATCCTCTTTCATTCTAGTACCTTGTTCATTATGTAAGATATTTCATTGAATAAGTTGCAGTACTATAGTGAGTTTTGTATTTTTAAAAAGGAAAAGCTAGGGCTAAGGGGAAGAAAATAGGTAGTTTTAGTGGAAATAGAATGTCTTAGGGAAAGGCCTTTAAAGTACCATGAGTATCTCCCTATGATCTTAGAAAGCAAATGTCTTGATAGTTCTATTGGCTCCTCTTGTCTGAAGTTAATGCCTCTTACTCTTCCCAAGTTGCACTGTTTCTTTCACTGACTTCCCCCACTCCTTTCGTTTCCATGTTGTTTTGGGATTTTTGCAGGTTATTAATGAAAATTGTTTTGGTACAGTTCCATACCTTATTTATTCAATGCCTTGAGCTCTCTGAAATGCTTTATACAGCTTAAAAAAATTTATCAGATAAGTTTGTAGAAATTTAGTTAGGCCAAGAAAATAGTATAAAAGAAAGCAACTAAGAATAAATTCTTGTAGCCAACAAAGTCACACCATAGTTCAAACAGACTGCCTATACCTTTATTATTAACCAATTGCTTGGATCTGAAGCCTGTAGAAGAGTTGACAGCTGCAAAGTTGATAGCTGTAGTAGAGAAGGCCATAGCTCCCAATTCTTTTCTCCTTTTACCCGTAGAAATATCATCAGGAACCTCCAAATTCTCAGAACTACCTGTCCATTGTCCTCCTGCTAGGACCATGGATTGCACCAGGTCATTCATGGCTGGGATGCAAATGAAAGCAAATGAATAAGCATGATTTAATGAATTTGTTCTTAATCCTATTTTGTATCTTAAACTGTGTGAATCAGTCTATGCATCAATGTAACTGTACATAAATGCTTTAGAACCATAAGGTCATTCACATTAAGACATGCATTCAGCTGAATGAAAAGGGTTACAGAGGCCAAAGGCTGAATTTTTAGTGAATGTATACTTTTACTTTTTAACTTTTCCTTTGGCAGTTAAGGTATTTGTTTATATACTACTGTCATGCTTTTGCTGTAATGATATGCAATAGAGTTAGAAGCCTAGGTATGTTTGTTTTGCAATGACAAAATGGAATGATTAAAGGTAAGATGGATAGAGGTTGGTTCTAATATATTAAAATTGAAAATGGTAAGGGGTCCTTGTTCATTGTAGGTTACTGAAGGAATAAATTATTTGTATATCAAACAAACATTAAATTTGGGAAGACAAACTGGAAAACAATAGTATCCAAAGCCATATACCTTCAATAAAATTAGCCAATTACCCATTTCTACTTTTTTTAGACCAAACAGAAAGTGTTAAAAAAGAAGGAATGACAAACATTTTCAAGGGTCACAGACCTTTTTATTTTTCTTGCACCAGATTATTTTAGAAAACCAATGTCTCAAGCTAATAATTTAGATACACTTTTTTTAAAAAAAAATAAAACTTGTTAAGGAATTCCCTGTGTTATATCAAATCCAGGTTTGGAGGGGTTTTCCCCTCATATTTGAATTGCACTAGAAACTTAGATAACATGTATGTACTAAACAGGTACACATATGTATATATGCATTAACAAACATGCATATAGTATAATTTCAGTGCCAGGTTGAAAAAAAAAATAATGCTCCAGCTCCTTGTATTGAAGACTGCACTTTGCAAAGTATGAAAATTAGTGCAGTCCAAGGAAAAAGGTTAGTGAAAAATTAGTAATGGAAGCCAGTATAGCCATTTGAAAGAAGCTGAACTGTCATAAAGTCTTACACATGGAGCGACGGTAGCAGGCCTTCATTTTGTCTTTATCCTTCGGTCTGTTCCTCAAAAAGGGCAGTCTTTTCAGTGCAACCACTTTAATGTCAGAGCATGAGGAAAAACGGAAACAGGGAAATGAAAGAAAAAAAGGAAGAAGAACAGATGGGAGTTAAATGTTGAAACTAAGGACAGGAATGAATATGTTTGAGTTTCAGCTACGTACACTATTCTAAATCTATTATTCTCATGCTTCTTGAGTGATAATGATCGTGAAATCTGTACCATGAAATCTAAATATACTTGGAATAGCACTGAAGACAATGGTGAGGAACATACACTTGGAGTTTGATTATTTCTATAACACAGGAATTGCTGAGAATTATATATGATAGAAATTCTCCTAGAAAAAGGCAATATACACCTGTAATTAAACACATGGTACTACTTAGTAACATATGAAACCTCACAACCTTTTCCAATTTTCTATTTTCCCTCTAATGTTTATATTAGAGCTTCAAAGATAAAACTTCATTTTGAAGGAAAGGGATAAAAATTAAAGTGGTTATCAAAGTAAGGTGTATATTTTATGAGTGTGTATCAATTTTAATTGTGGAGGTGGGTAAAATTTAAAAGAACTTCTCAAAAACATATACAAATATTTCACAATTCCCTCAAGCTATTATATAGAGAAAAGGGAATTAATTTCTCAGTTTAAATTAAATTTTAGGATAGTAATTCTCAGCATTAGCGCTATAATAATATGCTGTTCTCCTCTAGGAGAACCTTTGTTATGGAGAAACAAACAATAATATGCATAGTTTATAAAGTAGGAATTAGACATAGGAAGAGAGGAAAGAGTATTCTGATAGAAGCACTGTATTAGAATTAAGCTTTGGCAAAGATCAAAGGAAGTGGAGATATTATATATGCAAGCAGGCATAACAGGAAACATTACTCATGTATCTTAAAATCTCCACAATACTTTTTAAAAGATATTTTAGAAAGTCCAAGATCTCACTTTGCAGTAACATTTTATGGCTAAAAGGTAAATTTTTTTTATTAGAGTAGAGGAATATCTAGAGCACTGTAACTGCTGGTGTCTAGAGACGTAGGCCCTTTTCCCAACTATTTATGAGAATATGTCCCAAATATAAATTTTTGGAATGTTATATACCAAAATATTATTTTATTACTTCATTGGTATATACATCTGTTTAATTTAAGTACTTAGGAATTTTAAAAATTGTACACTATGCTTTCTTTTAAAATTTTACCTTTTCTCTTAGTTATTATCACCATATAATTATTATCCTTTTGACTAAGAACTCTTCGCTAAAATGGAGTTAAAGATGATAGTAAATTTGTGAAATTTATACTTACTGATAAGTTAGAAAGTAGGCACAATCGTGACATAGGCAAAGAGTTTATTTGAACTATTTTTTTTCTAGTTTGGCAAACATAGATATTTTCAATGACTAAAAAGAAAAGAACTAAAAGTAACGTGAAAATGGACACTGGCCAAAACAAATTTGAATGGCAGTGGCATGCATATGTGTTATTTTATCTAAAGCAAATTTATTTCAACTGTTTGCTGGCCACATTAACAAAAAAAAAAACCCAAAACATTTCTGAATTTAACAGAAAGGGAAGAATGTGATCCCTTTACTAAGATGTACTCATAAAAATATGTGGCCATTTTCCACCATGTGGCCATACTACTGGAACAAAAACATGCAAATTTTTATAGGTACTAAATTTTTTTTGGATCCTCAAATTTTAAACTGCAGAGAGTATTTCCTTTGGATCCTCATGCAAAACACTTTTAGCAGAGGCAGTAGCTCAATCAATTTCTATTAAAAGAATTGGGTCCAGAACAGATTGCACTACCTTTTCATGCACCTAGGTTCTATGTATACCCATCCATCATTAAAGTTTCTCTATCCAACATAATGAATAAAGCTTCATCTTTGTTCCTTTTCTTTAATTGCACACCTGATATTTTATATTTGAAGATCTACAAGTTTGTGTAATATCTGTTAATGGAATAATTTGATTGTCATCACCTTTCAATAACTAAGAAATTTAGTGTACATTTCGATAAAAACTAAAATTTAAGCTCTGGAAGCTTAATTAAATTCTGCAAGACTCATATAAAAATATAATACAGAATTAAATACTTTTCCCAAGACTTGCAAAATACAATATTTGAATTTAAAGACTTATTCATTAGGTTGCTACAGCTTAAATTCTACAGTACAATGTATTATTTATTCATTCTTCTTTGGCCCCAACTACTGTATCTATTTTTGAAAGAATGAGTAGTAACTTCCATAGTTTTTTTTATTTAGTAATTCCAGAACCTATTATAGGATTTAAATTTCTGGATGTACTCGTCAATTACTTGTATCTTCCTCTTAAAAAATCAGTCTTTCTAGAATTATTTTGGGTCAAGTACACGTAACTAGACATATCCCTAATGCAAAGGTACCCTAGAACTTCCAGTATTAAGTGTGCTCTAGGGTACATCAACATTTATTGCTTTGATACAGTACTTTTGCAATTATTGTTAAAAATCAATTATTTTAAAACTGGAACTTCATATCCAACATGTAAACTTTGTATATGCTTCCTTTGCTAATTATCATGTGTAAATCACAAAAATAAATTCTTTTATTTCTTAGAACCTAAAACTATCTAAAAAATATTTACGTACAGTAAAATCACCATTCATCAGATAGGCTTACAAAGAATGCCATCTAACATCTGTATAGTATTTCAGAGTGCATTCATTTTCCTTACCTCAGGTGATCCTCACAAAAAACTTCTGAGATACTAGGGCTGATATTTTATCTATTTCCCACAGGAAAGAAGCTAAGGTTCAGAATGGTTATGGAAATTGTCCATCAGTGACAGAGATGGGCCAGAACCTAGATTTAAGTCTTCAGCGTTCTCGTCATTCTACCATGAGGCTTCCATGGTCAAACTGTGTCCCCTCTATGTTCATACGAATGTTTTGCACATAATACAGAAAAATTCAATGATGTGATGATGTTAAGCTTGTATCCCAACACTGAAGTTCTATCATAATAATACTTAACAGAGAAACTATGTGGAATTTAAAAGTAAACACAGCTAATCACACCACATCACAAAGGCAGTCTACTTAGCTTAATCAAGCAAATATTATGTAAATCAATGAAGGTCACAATTTAGATACCAGAGGGAAAGAAAGATGTGAGTGAAAGAGAAAAAACTCAAGGGAGAAGAATAAAAAGGAGAAATAGATATATAAAGAATGTGTTGAAAGTAACCAGTGTGAAAGAATATTTTTTTCCTTCTACCTGATGCATGAATAGTCAATTCCTTTAACTATCTTCCATAATTCCTTTTATACTTACACTTAGGAACATGAAATATAGGGCATTTTTCTTTTATAAGTAACTTGGAAATTTGTTAACATGCCTGGAAGATACTGAGGTTAAGTCAACATTTCTAACAAAAATTAAAACTTTTAAAAGCACTCACTGCTGCTTTTCTTGGTCCCCAAGGTTTGCCCATCTTCTAGAGAATTTGAACCCACTGATGAACTATCTTGACTGTCTTGATGGGGCAGCTGAAGAAATCCTTCACTGGATTCTGAACGTGTGGGTGTTAACGTTAGAGACTTCATACGTTCCCGATTAACATCTTTCTTAGACTTTATAAGTTTCCTCATTTTTAAAGTAATCCAGTTGCCTCTCCTAATAGAATAATTGTTATTGAGAAAATAACTCATTAAAAATTAAACATGAAATATTTTAGTCTTCTATAAAATTATAAAACTTTAAGAGATTCTATAGGTACTGTTAATTTAATATTTTTGCTAATGAATGTTCATAAAATGTATGACAATACCTTCTGGGAGGTGATGGGTCATAAAATTTGTACTGATCCATAATCTTTTCTTCTAATTTTTCTTTTTGTCTTCTTAATTCATTTAATTTATCACTAAAATAAGGGGAAAATACATTTTAGAACTTTACAAAGCTATTCATAAGATTAAATTATTTTTCTTTAGAAATTTGGTCTTAATCTCCTTAGAAAAAGGAGAATAGCTAGGTTTCTCTTTTAAATTTATAACATATACTCAGTAATAAACTGAAAAACAATATTGATGGATTCAATTAAATAAAGATCAAGGCTCCCTCCATCCCTTTGGGTAGCACGCCCTACCAATCTATTACATGTCACATCGTAAAGAAACTAATAAAGGTCTCTAGAACAATGCTATTTTATGTTTTCTTTCTCCACTGTACTGCCATTCCTTTTTCTTTTTTTCAAGTGGACCTATGATTTCACTAGTGTATCAAATGAGACAGGGTTTTACAAACTTTAAAGCTCCATATAATTCTCGCAATTATAATAATAATAATTATTATTGGCAACTTCCAATGAGGAAACTTCCTCTACCAATGCAGATCAGCAATTGCTATGCAACTTAACACCTTAGAAATTTGCCCAGGGGCATGGAGAGTCACAAATCCAGAACATCAGAGGCAAAACCCCGGTTTTGCTGCCTCTATAGCTGGCTCTCTGGACTGATGCATTTACCAGTGGTATCATAGTGATCTTTAACTTTACATGAGAAAGAAATTTAATAGCAAGATTTTACTTTTTGTATTTCAATGTGGTTAGTATCCAAGATATATGTGTGTGTGTGTGTGTGTATTTGTATGATTAGTGGAGACATTTATAAAAAAAAATCATACATGAAATTGTATGACAGTATACAAATTCTTTTCTTTAAAGTTTAATTAAAATATCAAATGTGATATTCACCGTGTATTTAATCAAAAATTCACTATACAAATATTAACTGAAGACCTATAATGAACAAGACCTAGGCACTGTGGGGTACGAAATATCCTGTCCTTAAATGGCTTATAATTTCTACCTACTGGGGAGGTAACATACATACAAGAAACAAAAGACAGCAATATTATGCCTGAAAGTTAAAAAATGCAAAAGGAATTTCCCTTCAAAAAAGGAATCACTTTTAGTTGGAGAAATTCAGAGAAAACCTGATAGAAGAGATGACAAGCTAGGTCTTGAAGGATAGAGAGCATTTTAAAAGACAGACTAACAGAATAAAGAATGGCAATGCAGATGGAAAAAAATAACAAGATGTAGGAAAGTGCAGGTTATCTTGAGGGAATGGTGAAAACACAAGTTTAGCTGGAATATACACTGTATATATTAGAGAGAGATACAGTGTGTCATGACAATATGGCCAAAACTAAACTTATTATTCCCCTTACCCCTAAACCTTTAACTCTATGTCTCACTAATCTTCAATCTTCCCTAGTCTACTGGCTGCTTCCCTACAGCCTATGGACATACAACTGTGTCTTGCCCCATCCTCAAAAAACTCTTCCTTGTTCCGTCCATCCCCATTAGTTATCATCTTATCTTTCCTTCTTTTTGTGGATAAATTCCTAGAGAAGGCCATCTATAATGGGGCCCCATTTTCTTTCCTTGTACTTTGCAATTGGGGTTAAGTGACTTGCTTGGGATCACACCACAAGTGTCAAGTATCTGAGGCCACATTTGAACTCAGGTCCTCCTGACTCCAGGGCTGATGCCCTGTCCACTGATCCACTTAGTTGCATCCCATTCCCTTTTTAACCAACTCTGCAGTCTGGCTTTTGATTTCAACACATAACTGAAATCACTCTCTTCAGAGAAACCAGCGATCTCTTATTCTTGACTTTTCTGCACCCTTTAACACTATCGCTCACCCTCTTCTTGATGTTCTTGCTCTGGCTTTCCTCCTATCTGACAGCTCTTTTCAGTCTTCTTTGCTAGATTATCTTTATCTAGGTCTGGCCCACTAAAGGTGGGTGTTACCAAGGGCTCTGTTCTGGGTTCTCTTTTCTTGTCCTCCCTCTATACTATTGTGCTTGGTGAGTTCATCAGCTTCCATCGATTTAACTGTCATCTCTATGCAGATGATTCTCAGATCTATTTGTCAAACCTTAACCTCTGTCCTGGCCTCCTGTTTTACATCTCCAACTGCCAAATGGACATCTCAGAGAGGATGTCTTAGGCTAAACATGTCTAAAACTGAAGTAATTAACTTACCACCAAACCTTCTCTCCCTTCCAAACTTTTCTATTACTTTCCAGAGTACCACCACAGCCCCAGCCAGGGGTCATCCTTGACTCTCCATTCTCTTTTGCGACCCCCCATCTGTTGCCAAGGCTTATAGTTTTGACTTTTGTAATATCTCTCTTATATGCACCGTTCTCTCCTCCGACACTGCAACTACCTTGGCTTATGTCAACTTACACCTAAATTACTGCAGTAGCCTTCTGGTTGGTCTCCCTGCCTGTAGCCTCTCCCCACTCTAGTCTATCCTCTTCTCAGCTACCAAATTGATCTTCCTAAAATACATCTGACCATGTTACACACATACTGCACTCCCCCATTCCCCAATCAGTTCCAGTAGCTAAGTATTACCCTCCAGGATAAAAGATAAAATCTCTGCTTGGCTTTTAAAGCCCTTCATAACCTGGTAACTTCCTACACATTTTCAATTTTCTCATAGCTTACTCCCCCTTCAAGTAGTCTGGGAACCATTGACACTAGACCCCTTGCTTTTCCTCTGGGCATTTTCTACTGGCTGTCCCCATGCCTGGAATAAGAATCTTTCCTTCCTTAGCTCTACCTTCCGGCTTCCTTCAAGATGCAGTTAAAATACCACCTTCTGCAAGAAGCCTTTCCAGGTCTTCCATGTTAGTGCTATCCTTCTGAGTTTATCTTCAATTTATCCTATATTTGTGTTCTTTTTACATGTTTTTGCATGTTGTCTCTACCATTAAATTGTGAGCTCCTTGTGCCTGGCACATAGTAGGTGCTTAATAAATGCTTGTTGATTTGACTTGATATAGTGAATAGAAAGATTACCTCGGAGTCAGGAAAACCACAGTTAAAGTCTTATTTCTGATATACTAGAAAAGTCACTTGACCTCTCAATGCCCCAGTTAACTCTCTACAACAATAACAGCTTCTAATCTGCTTTGGTAGAGGGAGCTACCTCATCAGGATTTCTCTATACTAACGAAATAACTTTAAGGCCCCTCTCCCAAAAAGTGGGTATTAAGGCAGAAAAGACAGGCTGGGCCAGATCTTGGAGGGCCTTAAATACTGGATTGTATTTAGGGAATGCTTATTAAATAATGAGGTATCATTAAAGGAAATTACAAGATAAATGCATCAGAATATCTAGCCATGGTTTAAAAGATGCACTGGAGTAGAGAAACTAGTCAGTACGCAACAGGATGTCTGGATAAGAAATAACGGCAGCCTGAAATAAAGTAGTGTAAGTGGAAAAGGAAAAGTGACACATGAAATCTACGGTAGGGGAAGAATCAATATGACTCAAAAAATTCTTTGTATATAGGAGGAAGGAAGAAGGAAAAATGAGTAAAAAAGTGACTCTGAGATTTCAAAATGACGAGAAGAAAGACGATACCAATCACTGACATAAGGAAGGATGGGTTAGGAAGCTGTTTGCGACAAGGGGTAGAAGTTGGGAGAAAGGAGAAATGAGGGATGTAAATAAGGTGACTTTAGTTTTAGGCATGTTGAATTTGACACGCCAAAGAAATTACTTAGTAGGTGAATGGAGATGTATGGCTAGAGCTTAGAAGAAAAAGAAAGGATAAAGATACAAATATGAGAACTGTTCACATAAAAGTGACAGATGGAAGCTGTGGCACATCATATATCACAGTGGGAGAAAGGAAATAGAAACGAGGAGAAAACTGGGAAATGTCTTTATTTAAGAGGATAGGTGGAAGATAAAGTATCAAGGAATGAAAAAGAGGAAGAACTATCGGAATGATGAGGGAATCTAATCAGAGTTATAGGTACCACCGCAGGAGAGTTTTAAGAAGGGGGACCATGCTAAACGGGTAAGAGAGGTCAAGGAAGATCAGGAATGAGAAAAAGCCACTGGATTCATTAATTAGTGTTATTGGTAACCTCTGAGAAAGTAAACAGTACACAACAGTTCATAATTATTTGGTACCTACATGTACTGTCTTTGTTCAACATGAAAAAGATCCTTGCTTTCCATATTCTGTTCCAATAGTGTTCTATTTTGGAGCATTAATGTCTGAATTTGATCTAGTAGATGTCTGTTTTCTTCTTCTAAGTTTCCTTTAAGCTGGCTAAGTAACTGATAAAGAAAATGAAATTTTAAGAGAAATCAATATTCACATTATAAATAATAGAAAAAACCGATTAAATATATAAAATACTTTCCAAGTCTTTTGTAAGACCCCTAACATTTGAACAATAATGGCTTCATTCTGAACAAAAGAATTATCACTGTTTAAAAAATGCATATGGTATATACAAAATAGCAAAAATTGTCAAATTCATAAAAATCTTACTTTTTATTTTTCATGTGATTTCCTGTTTTAAATTACCATAATTTTTTTCCCTTAAAACTGCTAAATTCCACTTTCAGGGACAACATATGATTTTTAGGAAGACTATCACAGTCGATTATAGTTTTTTGGTTAGGTACTGCTTGACATGGCTTTGTCGCAAAGGAAAAAAAAAAGAGACCTCGACAGTTGTGAAAGCAGCTGTTATCTTTGCTATAATTGCTCTCATGTGTCATTTAAAATTTTCTCCTTAAGTATTCCTTATGGCTACTTTTTAAGTCTTTAAAGCTTTGGTTTTATTTTCAATTTTTTTTCAGCAAAAGTATTGTTCAAACGACCTTCCTTTATAAAGGCTGACATTAGTCATATTCCCCTACTGTGTTTAAAAGAGTTCACCGAGCATGAACCAATCTATGCCACTAGGCTAAACACGAGCAAAGAAAATTAATATATAATCATCACAAATTCAAATGACCTGGGTTTCCTACAAAGATTATTCCAACAAGAGAGATGAGAAAAGAATATCTCATCCAAGAAAAAAAAAAGACGACATAACTTCCAAGGGAAAATTTTTACAAAAGATTGATGTTTATCCTGCTCAGGAACAAAAATACATATCTGAATACATCCACAGGTAGAACTATATTAATAACCTCAAAATTTATGCACCAAAGTTCTCGAGAATAACTAATTTATCAAGAAAATGGTAAATGAGCATTCAATTCAACACAAAACAGAAATAACACTTAAACATGAACTTTTTTTGTCCTGACCTGTGATTTCCTCACTGCAGGGAATTCTAGGAGAGGATACTTTCTCTACCAATTCATATCTGCAATCTGTAGCCTGGTGCACTGAGAAGTAAAGTAACAAAGCCTAAAACTTAGACTGTTGCCTGAGTGAAACAGATTCTGTGATATTTACACATCGTCTTTCAAGTAAGACTAAAGTATAAATTACTGGACCAGTCCTGCTAATGTATAAACTAAATTTACAGGGATGAAAATCCAATTCAATAATAACGTATTTAGCATCTACTACTATATGCCAGGTTCTGTGCTAAGACTAGAAAGACAAAAGTGAAACAGTCCTTACCTGTTCTCAAGTATCTTATATTCTACTAGGGGAGAGAGGGGGAATAAAACAAAGGTTTAGGACTGGAAGGGAACTTAAAAGGCCATCTAAATTTAACACCTTCATTTTACAAAAGCGGAAACTGAGGCCTGAAGAAGTCAGCATTACACACTAAAAAGAAGGGGAATGGCATAATGAGAATATTACTAAACAATTCTGGTCAAATGACTGCTAAGATGATTCATGCCCATAGTAACAAAAATGCAAGCAACAAAAATGGTCTTTAGTAGCAATCTTCTAAAAAAGCTCCCAAGGCATTTTTAGAGCATGAAGTTATAGTTTTGTCTTTTTACTTTTTAAATATCTAATTTTTTTTTTTTTGCAGGGGGGAAGGCAGGGCAATTGGAGTTAAATGACTTGCCCAAGGTCACACAGCTAATAAGTGTGTCAAGTGTCTGAGGCCACATTTGAACCCAGGTCCTCCTGACTTCAGAGCCAGTGCTCTACTCACTGTGCCACCTAGCTGCCCCTAAATATCTAATCTTTAAATTCTGAACTTAACTGCCAAAAAGGGCATTTCTTTATACATAAAAGATAAAAAGAGTATTCTTTATAAGAGGAAGGGAAAAAGAATAAACATTTATATAGCTCCTAATATATGCAAAGCACTGTGCTTCTACAAATATTACCTCATTTGATCATCATATCAATCCTGTGATGTAGGTACTATTATGAGCCCCATTTAACAGATGGAGAAACAGAAGTAAACAGAGGTAAGCGACTTGCTCGGGGTCTTACAACTACTAAGTGGCTGAGTTCAGTTGAACAACTCAGGCCTTCCTGACTACAGGCCCAGCACTACAACCGCTGTACCACCAGTTGCCTCCAATATAAAACCACGAATTTCCATTTCATTCTGCTCATTTTTAATAAGCATATAATAACTTCTATTGCATTTTCAAAACTGTCTTGCTTGCCTGTTTCCTTTTGACTTTTCTTCTGTTCTCTTTTCTGCATTTAAAAAATATTTCAAGAGACCCCTTTTTGGCATTAGTATTGCTATCCTTCCCTCTTATATAGAAACTCCTCCCAAATTAAAAAAGGAGGGGAGGAAATCCTTGTTTATCACATATCATTAAAGTTCCTATGGATACATATTTAGTCATTGTTTTGATTAGAGCTCTTAAATCTCTCAGAATTGTTTTTCTTTATAACACTGCTATCCTTGAATGAATTTTTCACTCTGTTCTTCTCACTTTACTCTGCATTAGTACATATCACTCAAGATTCTTTGAGAACATCTCTCTTGTCATTTCTTTGGGTTCCATAACATTCCAATATGATTATATAACCACAATTTGTTCAGCATTCCCAAATCTAAGAGGCAATTTATCTTCCCTTCAGGATAGCCAAATTTTGCTTTCTTTGAAGCTGCTCTTTCCCCAGTAACATCTTCCCTTTAAGGGGCCCCAGGCCCCATCCTTATTTGTTTCCTTTTTAAAAAATTTAATGTAGTTTTTCTACCAAACTGTCAACAGTCGTTTGTGTATTTCACAGAAAAATGAGATTCATCTAATGCCTGCTCCCCTTACCTTCTTTCATGGTTGTGGAGTCTTTTTTTCACAAACCAATTTTGAGAAATATTTAAGTTCCCCTTCTTCCTTCTTTCCTTTCTACACTAGTGTATAGTCTTCATTTTAACTTCTCTTCTCTTTCTCCTCTTAAAACCCTCAGAAGAGAACCAGTCCAACCCCACGTCTAATGTTTTTCTTAACTCCTTCAATATAATTTGAAGACTTAAAGTTTCTGAAGAGATGCTTGTTTCTCCTCCTCTTATTAGAATGATACTACAATCAGTTCTGGTCTTTTCATTAGAAATGTTTGAAAGTCCTCTATTACTTGAAAAATCGATTTTTTACCCTATAGGTTAATACTCAGTTTTGTTGGGTTATTTTCTTGGTTGTAAGTCCATATCTTTCGCCTTTTGGAATACTGAATTCCAAACTCAGATTTATGGTAGAAACTGTCAGATATTGTGTAAACCGGGCTCCTGTTCCTTGGTACCTGAACTCCTTTCAGCATGCTTATAGTACTTTTTCCTTTGATGTGGGAGCTCTGGGTTTTGGCTATGATATTCCTCACTCTTTTACTTTTGGGGCTTCCTTTTGTAGGTGATAGAACATGCTTATCTGGGCCCTTTGCATTAATGATTTCTTGAAATGTAATTTTCAGGAGGTTAAAAAAAAAACCGCAACAAACCAAGGTTTTCAGAAAGTTGAATGATTTTTAAATTCTCTCTCCTTGACTTGTTTTCCTCGTCAGTTGTTTTTGGTAACAAGTATCATATATTTTTCTTCTATTTTTTCCATCTTTTGACTTTGCTCTAATACTCCTTCTTACTATCTTATGGAGTCACTAATTTGTTTCCCTGATTCTAGTTTTCATCTGTTACTTCAGTAAGGTTTACTACTTTTTCTTCGAAACTATTCTCCTTCCAATTCTTTTTTCCAGAGTTTTCATTTTTTATCACCTTCTTTTCTTCTACGTGTTTATGTAAATCTTATGGAAAACCCATTTTTTCCTTTGAGTCACTTGACTTGAAGTTATTACAGATTTTGTAACTTTGTGGCACTGTGGATAGAGTGCTAGGCCTGGAGTCATGAAGACCTGAGTTCAAATATGACCTCAGACATTTACTGGCTCTGTGACCCTGGGCAAGTCACTTAGCCTGTTTGCCTCAGTTTCCTTATCTGTAAAATGTGTGAGAGAAGGAAATGGCAAACCACTGTAATAACTCTGCCAAGAAAACCGCGAAAGGGGTCACAAAGAATCAGACATGTCTGGAAAACAACCAAACAATGACTAGCATTATACTAATTTTCTTTATACTTGGCAATATTTTCTTTGATTTACTTATCTCTCCATTTTCAGACCTTGAACTGGCGCTTTATGCCAGGGTGAGCCTCATCCCTTGTTGAATTTCTGGGTGAGGTATGGGACCCTGCTTGGTCTTAAGTAAGCTCCTACACTGACTTCCATTTCCCAGGGTTTAGCCCTTTATCTGTGAGATTCAGAGCCCTTGATCTTTAGGGGACTGCATTAAGTACTTCAGAGCCCTTAGACCTGGGTGTCTGAATGTTCCTTTGCTGCACTGCTCCCTGTTGCATGCTGTTTTCCACAGGCTCCCAAGCTTCCCTCCTTTGTGTTTCCTGACTGCTCTGGGGTTTTCTTGGGTGATCCTTCCACTCCTGAACAGAACCTTGAAGGCTGTAAGTGTCTCTAGTCACTGTGGGAGACTACTACGTTCTGAAACAGACTTTGCAAGCGGCCTCCTTTCCTGATTCTGGATCGATGTTTATATAGTTCTGGGATGAAAGAAGTTACTGCAATTTCTCATTGGATTTGTTGATTATTAATCAATATGAAATAAACATCAGTGTTTTGCTGCAGTTAGTATATGTAAACTATGTGGTATGACTCTGTGCAGGTAGCCATTTTAGTTGGAAATTTAGGATTTCTTCTTATGTGAAAAATAGGATATAGTAAATGCCCCTATTATAAAATGAGATTTTATAAATTCTTGAAGTTTAATACCTCATTTAATGATTTAGGTTTTAAAACCTAAATTCTTGCAGTTTAATAATTTAGAATGGCTTAATTTTTAAAATACTGTAAATGAATCAGATTAATACCAAAACACTAGTAATATGTGGATTTGATTTAATGAGCACTGATAGCAGGTGACTTTTTTGATTGAAGACTTTAGACAAGATGCAAAGTATAAATCTTCAAGCTTCTATCAATGTCACAAGCAACCCATTTAAAGGTTCACTGATTGCTAGTTTCTAAGAATTATCTACACGATGAGAAACTAGGCTTTAATATACACCGTAGGTCATAATTATTCAGAGGCTGATTATTTTGGACCTTAATTTTTCCTTTTCTGCTACCACTTTGGATTTGTTTACTAATAGCTCCACCATGATGCATGAACTGAAATTCATCTAATTAACTAATTCTTGGAAAACCTGAGACTACTAAAGATTTGAAAGATTTGAATGGTAAATGAGATTGAAATTGATGATAAAAATAGTCTAGGAAGTCACTTTAAAATGTCTCTGGCCTGGCCCTTATTAACACACATAAATGGTGTTAGTAGATATCAAAATAGACCCCACTTTTTCTTATTGGCAGATTCCAATTTCTTATGCCTCAACGCTCCAACTGTAATTCCAACGAGTCAGTTTTTAGTGATGGCATAGTGTTTCACCCAAAAAGAGCACTGCAGTTACGAACTTATTAATAAGAAACAAAATCATGGGAGCTTACCTCACATTGGTTATTCAGTTTAGTAGACGTAATATCCAGCTGTTGATACTGTTCCTTTAGCTTTGAAAATTCAGCTTCTAATCTTGTCTGCTCCAATTTGGAATTGTTTAATAGGCTCTTTAAATTCTTGTGGTCAGTTTGTAAAATTTCAGTCTCTCTCAGTAGTTGATTATATGTGTGACTCAACCTTTAATTAGAAAATCAGCAAAGATACATAAGATTTTCATATTGTGTAACATTTTATTTTTAATTTGTAATGCTATGCTAATGTCTAGACTCACTAAGCTAGGTATAACAGTACTGAGAAAGGCAAAGTTTTCTTGGATACAATTTTATATTAAAAAACTTAAAACAGAGAGGGATTAAATAGGATCATTACTGATTAAATTATAGACATTTCTTTTTACTTGAAAATAAACATTACCATTACACAAAATTTATATTCAACAATTTATCATAAAGTGCCATCACCTTCCTTAGAAGTGATTAAATGTAAGAAAAGTTTTAAAATACAAAATAGAAAATGAATATTCAATTTTTATTTCACATAAAATTATATGGATTTTAACATTCAGTGCAAAGTAGACAGATTGAATAAAGAAATTATATCTGTTCAACTTACTACTGAATACTAGGATAGGCAGCTTATTCTTTAATTATTGATTTGAGAATATACAGGGATGACAACTAAATGAAATCATTTATACAATTAAATTCAATATTTCTACAAACATTTACTTAAGTACCTACTCTGTGAATAAATAAATGGTCTCTTAATCTAAAAATTCTCAGTCCAGAGCTGGGATTATAGTCATGGAGAGGACTGTGACAAGCAAATTTAATTTAGAATTAAAGAAAATATAGGGCTGGATATCTTTAGTCATTACCTATCATTTTCACCTCGAAGTATCTTGTATTCTGCAGCTACAGTTTCATGTTTCTTATTTTCTTGCATCATTTTCTCTTGCTCAACTTTGAGCATTTTTTCCAATTCTTCCAACTGTCCTTTCTGTTTCAGTAACTGGTTATAGCTGGCAGGAGGGTGGGGTGGGGTGGGGAGCGAGGTAGGGGGGAGGCAGGGAGGGAAAGTTAAAGATTCAACTTAAAATGTCCTTTTAGCAATAAATAAATAAGAACAGAATTAGAAAAGATACAGTAAAATGGGGGAAAGGCTCTGCATGAAATATCACTGATTAAGGCCTGATATCGAAAACCAAAGGTAACTGATGTAAATTTATATCACCAAGAGCTATTCTCTAATAAGTAGTTAGAAAATAGGAAGTTTTATTAAAAAAACCCCATGAACTATAAATAAAAGATAAACCACATAAAAACCTGTTCCAACTCATTAAGAGAAACGTAAATTAAAACAAATGAAGTTTTACTTCACACCATGCAAACTGAAAGAGATAGTAAAAGTTGAGAAAAGCCAATGGAAGAATAGTTGGGTAGTCAAGCATACTGACACACAGCTGGTAGAACTGTTAATTGGTCTAAAAGTTAAATATTTCAATTCGGAATTATGCAAGAAAAATAACTAAATTAGGCATAATGATACTGACGATAACAAAGTATTCAATGTTGAAGATATACCCCCAAAGGAAGTTGAAGACGGAAAGAAATGGGAAAGACTTGGCAAAATATTCATAGCAACATTATTTGTAGAATTGGAAGCAAAGTGGGTACCCAGCAATTGGAGAAGAAATGAAAAAACTATGGTTTATGAACAGTGGGATAATACTGTGTCAAAAGACATTTTGAATATGAAGAATTCAGAAAAATATGTGAATACTTATGAATTACTGCAAAGCAAAATAAAAAGAACCAAGAAAATAACATACACAGTGACTACAAAAATATAAACTAAAAGTTATTAATGGAAATAAAATTCTGAGTAACTGGAAAACCAGTGAAGGTCCTGGGTTACTGGTAATGAAACACACATAGAGAGGGGTAGGACTACATAAGGACAGATTATTTTATACATTGTTAGATATGGTTTATCACATATTTTTAATTAACTGTTTTTCCTTTGTCAGAAGGAAGGGTTCAATCTGGAAGAAAAGAGGGGAAATGACTTTTGTAAAGAAGAAAGGTATCAATAAAAATATTTTTTAAATACTTAAGAGTTGAAGAAAAAGCGATTATTTTACAAAGTATTTTTTTGATGTTTACTTATTGTAGAAAATTCATTAAGCTAATTTGGAAAAACTCTTTAGATATTTTATAAATAAGAAAAAACCGAAAATTACCGATCTTCGAGGTCCTTATGTTCCACCTCAAGATTTTTGTGTATAGACTTTAGTGTTCCATGTTTGGCAATGAGTGACTCATACTCAGAAGCCTGACGTTCATGAAGATTTTCCAGTTTTTCATGGTCTTTGACCAGCGCATCATAGAGAGATTTAAGCTCTTCTCTTTCTTTGACTATAGATTCATTTTCATTTTCCAAGGCAGACTGCTGAATTAATAATTGAGCATTCTGGTTCATAAGTGAGGTATTTTGGGAGTTAAGAGTAGAGTTTTCCACCTGTAATAATATTCATAACATAATTATCAGATGATTAAAAATCTAATATTGATTTAGCAAAAAGTGAGTAAAAAGGATTTTGGAACATGATTCTCACAACAGGAATTCTTATAAACTAAGAAACCATAAATCTGTTCATACCCACTATAAACTTTTTAAAAAATTTTTTTTAAAATCAAAATTTTTGCTAGAAATAGCTAAAGTTATAGTGATAATATGTTTCTAACAACAGCCAGATAAAGAGAAGGAAACCTCATCTTTATTCCTTTCAGAGGTTTCTAGATGACATTTTTTTTTTTTTACTGTTCTTAAATGACAGACCTAACTCTTCCCTTCTCAAGCTATGGTAGGATTTAGGTTTTTGGAAGCGATTGTTTTGTTTTTTTCTTTATGCTCCCTGTGCCTTGCACATATTAGCCACTTAGATTAATGAGACCAAGAACACAGGCAAGTCTTAGAGTCCAAAAATTATTTAAAAAGTCTGACCTGTATATCTCTTTTTCTAGTAACTGACTCAAATAAAGATCTGGAAAAAGGAAACCAGGGTTCACATACTATAGCCATATATACTCTGAAACAATATCCACTACAACTTCGACTCTTTTAAAAGTTCTAAAATTTATTTTATATTTTACATTAACATACCCCATTTACTCTTATTTTGCTTATTTTTTATTTAGAAGCCTAATAATCTTGATATAAATACTCTAACCAAAGTACTATAAATATTTTAATTCATCCATGGTTAAGTTTTTAAACCAAGAAATCAGTATCAAGTATTTGGCAAGACTGGTAATTGACACCAAAGTTTTCCGTTCATAAAAGAATTTCTACTTTTGATAAAACCCTCTCACCAAAAGTTTTATATAAAAATTACCTGAAGCTTAGCATTCTGAGTCTGAAGGGTAGTATTTTGTTCCTGTAAAGAAACGGTCTGCCGCTGAAGTGCAAGAATCTGGGCCTGCAGATTACTGTTTTGTGTCTCTAGTTGCTTCAATTGAGTTTTCAACGCTTGTTTCTCTGCTTGCAGGGTAGCATTCTTAGTAAAGAAACAACATAAATTAAAAAAAAAATACAAACTCAAGCCTATGATCTATTTGCTGAATAAAACATAAGTATCTAAAATAATTACAGATTAAGACAAGGATTTTTGGAAACCTTAGTCAGAAAGTGTTTTACATGATAATTTTAAACTCAAAGGAATTAACTGTAATTTTGTCAGCCTGGCGAACTTCTATTAAGTATGTAAGTAAGTGAATCTGCAACCAGCAGATTGCCACCTATGATGCAGTAAATAAGTCCTAGGGAGATGCCTGAGGTACATTTAAGTTAAATAATTTTTCCAAAGTCAAATATTTAATAATGCCAGAGGTAGGAAATGAACCAAGATATTCCTAATTCTAAACCCAGCATTCTACATCACTGTATCACACTCACTCTTATTAAACTTAAATTTTCAGTGGAAATCCAAGGAAGAAAAGGCATTTCCAATAACAATAACAGATTTTTGCAAATTTCTTTACAATGACAAAGGACTTAACTTGTTATTTAATTCAACCCTCATCACAACCTTGTAAAGTAGGCAAAGCCTACCTGAGGTTTTATACTTATTTTTCATATGAATGGAAGGAAGGTCAAAGAGGTTAAATAACTTGCTGAATATTATCAAGAATTAATCAATAAGAGACTCAAACCCAAGTCTTCTGAAGCCAATCCAATACAATTTAATTATAACTATTGTATCGAGGTTTGATTCTATCTACTATGCAATACTAGAAAAATAGTATGCTACACTATGAACACTGGCACACAGAGCTGGAATGGAACAGCAGTAAACTTTTAGTACCTCACAAATAATGCAAACTAACGAGCAAATAAGTCAATAAGACCAATTTAAATAGTCTTTTCTGAAAACTTGGTCCATGATACTTAATGGACCTGTTCTATAATTATTTCATGTATTTACAGTATAAAATTTCACTAAAATTATATTTTGTCTGCACTTCTTAAACAAGGTACAATAGAAAAGATTTTCAATTATTACATTATGGCTTTTAACAAGACAAGTTTCAATATTATTTACTCTGAATATATCTAGAATTTTTAGTATCAGAATTTAACACCTCATAATTTATACATCTGCATCACAAAACATAGACATCATTAAAAAATAGAAGAAAATGGCAGGACCTGTCCTAAAAATATAAAATATAGGGAAAAATTAGGATTGAATTTCAATAGAATGCTCTTTACCAATCCAAATGTCAAAAATCAAGAATAACATAAGTTTTATAGGGCTTCTATGCCACATTAAAGTTTTATGGGTTGTTGTCCTTCATTCTTGAAGAGGACCAAAATGACATCACTATGCTTGAGTCAAGAAGATTCAATGTGTTTCAATGTGTTCGACTGTGGCTGATCAGGCCCATACGAGCTCGGAATGCTCCACCACGTTGGGCACAAATAGTCCGTGTGAACATTTGGGGTGGATACTCCAAACTTGCACATCCTGCATTTCCTTTAGCTGTTTCAATTCTGCCTTGCTCATAGAGCACAGCACCTTCTCTGATGTGGGAACACCATGCTGGGCCCTGTGCCAATGTCTCCCATTCAATAATGAAGTCAGCAAAATGGCTCTGTAGACCTTCAATTTGGTAGGCAGTAAACTAATATTTCTCTCCCATACTTTCCTTCGGCGCCTCCCAAACACAGAGCTAGCTCTGGCAATGCGTGCATCCACCTCATTATCAATGTGTGCATGCCTGGAAAGTACACTACCAAGGTAAGTGAACTTATCCACAGCATTCAAAACTTTTCCATTTGCTGTAACTGATAATTCCACACAGGGATGGTGTGGTGGTGGCTGATGGAGCACTTGTGTTTTCTTAGTGTTAATTGTTAGGCCAAAATTAGCGCAAGCAGCAGAGAATTGATTGTTTTATACTAAATATAAAGTTAAACATAAATATAAAATTTTATACTATATATCACTTTATACTAAGGGAACATAGTTTTTACTAGTTAAAATCTGGGTAAGTAAAATGTTAAGATGGAGTTGCTAAGAAGTTAAAATCTGGATAAGTGCTGGATAAGTAAAAATGTTATTTTAAAAATAGTATTTTACAATTGTTTGAAGCATTTTTATAAATAGCTACTTGCTTACTTTATCAGAATAAATAATTTATACTATGCATATTATTTTACTTTTATTTTGTGTGTTTTCTGTAAGGAAAAGTAAAGAACCTACACCTGAAACCATTCCTAGAACAGTGGTTCTCAAAACGTGGTCCACAGACACATAAGGGTTTCTGAGAGAGTAAACTCAGTGATTTTTAAAAGCATGAAGGGATAATTAAACAAAGAAGGTTGAGAATCACTTCCCTTAGAAGAACTTCTGCCCTGGAAACTCCCATATGCCTCCTTCATTGTTGACTGCCTCTCCTGGACCATGATTTCAGGGAAGTCCCACTCATGAGTTTCACTTCACTCCCTAATCTGAGGTCATCTTCTCCTTAGCCTAAACAACCATCTCGACGTCCCCCTCCCATCAGAGAAACTGCCAGTATTCTTGGATAGGATTTACCAATCTATTCCTGTAGGGCCCCACTCACCACTCCTATAACTTTCAGGGCCAATGGGTTGCTCTTTGGCTACCATTCCCCTGTGTGTACTGTCTTCCTCTGTTAAAATGTAAGTTTCTTTAGGGCAAGGACTCTGATTTTCTATTCTTATCTATACTCCTTTAATTCCAGCATATAACACCAGAGTACATATTTTGTAGGTAGGCTACGCTCTAACAGGCTTCTCAAGTGTAGTACCAGGACAAGCTGAGAGGGGCTCAGAGAGGCTCAGTACCACTACTGTCAGTCACACAGTAAATCAGCATTAGTGCCAAAGTATCAGAGACTAAGGAGCACTAGGGATACAAAGACAGAGCAAATAGTTTAACATGCAAACAACTGCATCCTGAAATGATTATTAATAACGAATGATTTGGGGAGATTCAGAGTTCGCCCCCTTAAAGTCCTCACGTCAAGGCTCAGCCTCAGAAAGACAGAACTGATGACAGCAGATAGTACTAACATTCTCCTCAGTCCAGGTGTTGCTACCCCAGCCAACCTTCCACGGAATTTACTCTACGATGAAACTCTCAGCCCACTGTTCTGCTCAGGTTTGGTTGGGGGATATAAATTCTTCGATTAGATTGCTCAAGGCTGGTGGGCAATTTAGAAGTAAATGACAATCAAAGTTATGTCCCTTAGTCCCTCATTAGAAGAAGTTCACCTCTCATCATAATATTGATTCTCTCATTAATTGTTAACCAATCAGAGTTGATTGTCATCCTTGGGAACACCCATTTTCCAAGGAAATATAAACTATGAGACCACCAACACGATGTCTTTGGCATCTGAGGATGCCGCTGACCCATTTTACGGGTAATATGCTAGAATTATTAATAAAATGATTAATTACCCAGAAATTATGTCTTTTTAAATACCATAGTACAAACAATATATATATACACAGGATAAATTGTGTATAGTCTCAGAGGGTGGGCACTGAGGGTAAGAAAGGGGCTGGGAAAGGGTTTTTACAAAAGATGGGGCTTTAGCTGAGACCTTGAAGAAGTCAGGAATCAGAAACGGAGCATCGTGTGTGAGGTAACAGGAGGCCAGTGTTACTAGGTCCCAAAGTACTTGGAGAGAAGTAAGGAATAAGAGGAGAGGTAAGTAAGTGTTTTAAAAATGAGATTTTGTATGTGATCCTGGAGGTGACAAAGAATGACTGCAGTTGAATGAATGGGGGGGAGGGATGCCATGGTCATGCCTGCACTTTAGGAAGCTCACTCTGGCAGCGAAGAGGAAGATATATTGGAATAGAGAAAGATTTGAGGCAAGGAGACCAACCATTATGCTACTGCAATAGTATAAGGGCCTGTACTAGGACAGTGGCAATGTAGAAGGAGAGAAGAGGGTTACAAAGGTAGAAATGGTAGGAGTTAACAAATGATTGGATGGGGAGTGAGAGAGTAAGGAGTCCAGGACCCCTAAGTTGTGAGTCAGAGGGAGTACCCTCTACAGTAATAGCAAATTTAGGAAGAGGAGAAGGGTTGGGGTAAGAACAAGTTATGTTTTAGACATGTTGAGTTTCAGATATCTACCGGACATACAGTTCAAGATGTTCAATAGGCAACTGGTGATATGAGACTAGAGGTCACCAGAAAGGTTAGGGCTTGAGAAACAGCTCAAAGAGTTATTTGCATAGGAATGATAACTACAAACAATGGGAGATGATGAGATCACTAAATGAGATAATATAAAGGGAGAAGAACCTAGGACAGAACTTCCGGAGACACCCAGGGATTAGCTGGTGTGATGTGGATGAAGATCCAGCAAAGGAAGCAAAAAAAAAACCAAAACAAAACAAAAAAAAACTATCAGACATGTAGGAAGAAAACAAGGAGAGAACGGTGTCATGAAAACCTAGAGAAAAAAGAAGTGGGTGGTAAACAGTGTCAAAGCTCTCCGAGTAGTGAAGGTTGAAGAATGGGAAAAGGCCATTAGATCTGGCAATTAAAAGATTATTAGTAACTTTGGAGAGAGCAGCTTCAGTGCAATTATAAGTTGGAAGGTAGATTTTAAAGGGTTAAGAAGAGAATGAGATTGAAACCAAGTGAAGGCCCTATTGTAGATAACCTTTTCAAGGAGTTTAGATCATTAGTAACTTTGGAGAAAGGTCAGAAGCAGATGATGAAGTAATAAAGAGAGGAAAGGAACTGGAGATGTTTACTATAAACAGCCTTCTGAAGGATTTTAAACAAAAAAGAGAGGATAGATATTAGACATAGCAGAAATAGATAGATCAAGTGAGGATTTTTGGAGGATGAGGGAGACACAGGCATGTCTATGAGGCAGTATCCAGTGGATAGGGAAATAAAGATTAGTGACAGTAGGTATGAGAGATGGGGCAATTTGTGGGAGAAGGGATGGAATGAGATCATTTAAAAGTATATCCTCTTCAATATGGAACAGGAGTGAAGGATGGCATGATGGAGGAAGTGATCTGAGATGAGGAGGAGAGAAAAGAAAGTTCTTAGTGACTGGCTTCAGTTTTTTCAGTGAAGGAAGAGTCAAGTTTCTTAAATGAGAGAATTGGAGAAGAAAAGGTATGGGATGTATGAGGAAGAAGAAAAAGATTTCAAAAAACTACTCTGGTAAATGGGAAAGTGGATCTCTCAGTGAGGTATAAAAGGATTGCATTGCCTTCCCACAATGAGAGTCTGGTTATATACCATAAACTTATAGTGGACCCAGTCAGTATAACTTCATTTAGCAACATTTGAGTAGGAACAAAGACAGGGGATGGTGGGAATAATCCAAAACTTGAGTTTTGAAGGCAAGATCTCAGACAGGATAAGAATATAACAAAGAGAAGAAAACATTGTAGATGTTTAGACCAGTAGAACACAGCATTAAAAGCTCTTTTCCAACCAAGTGTTTCCAATGAGTTTTAAGACTACAGAAGATGCCTTAAAAGAAGCAACTCCAGAGATAAACTTCTTTTAAAAATCCTAATTAACAATATGAAACCAAATAGAAAATGTTGAGACTCGGGCTCAAGTGTTTCAAATAATAAAGTAACGGAAATGTTCATAATTTTAGATCCAGAGGTTCTACACACACACACACACACACACACACACAACAATGGAGTCACTGCTAAAAAGCCCCCAAATACACCAAAATATTTATACTAGCACTTTTTGTACTACCAAACAATTGAAAACTAAATAGATGCCCATTAACTGTGTGTGTGTGGGGTGTGTGTGTGTCGCTAAACATATTTTGGTATGTGAATGTAATGGAATATTACTGTATTATAAGAAATAAAGAAAATAAATGACCACATGGAAGCATGAAAAGACTTATATTGACAGATGTAGAGTAAGGTAAGCAGACCAAGAAAACAATACACACAACGACTGCAACAATGTAAATGGAAAGATCAAACACTAAATGATGAAAAGGGAATGTTGCAAATTAAGAAAGAACAAACATGGACTCAAAGAAGAGATATACAAAAATACTCCTAACCTACTAATTTGCAGACAATAGTGGTTGGTTGGTTGTTGTCTTTTCTTCTCAAAGAGGACCAAAATGATATATATCACCATGCTAGAGCCAAGAAAGGAGGTCCATGGCTGTAGAACACTGCCCATATTTTCTGATTTCTTTGATGTACTGACAAAAAAGTTTTGGTTTTTTTTTCTTTTTTAAATTTATAGTTTTCTGCATTGATTTTCACAAAAGTTTGAACTACGAATTTTCTCCCCATTTCTACCCTCCCCCCACTCCAAGATGGCATATATTCTGGTTGCCTCATTCCCCAGTCAGCCCTCCCTTCTGTCACCCCACTCCCCTACCATCCCCTTTTCCCTTCCTTTCTTGTAGGGCAAGATAAATTTCTATGCCCCATTGCCTGTGTATCTTACTTCCTAGTTGCATGCAAAACTTTTTTTGGTGTTTTTGAACATCTGTTTTTAAAACTTTGAGTTCCAGATTATCTCCCCTCTTCCCTTCCCACCCACCCTCCCTAAGAAGGCAAGCAATTCAACATAGGCCACATGCATATCATTATATAAAACCCTTCCACAATACTCATGTTGCTCCTTCCTAACCTATCTCCCTTTATTGAATTTTCTCCCTTGACCCTGTCCCTTTTCGAAAGTGTCTGTTTTTGATTACCTCCTCCCCCATCTGCCCTCGCTTCTATCATCCCTCCCTTTTTTATCTTCTTCCTCCTCCTTTCCTGGGGGTTAAGGTACCCAATAGAGTGTGTATGGTATTCCCTCCTAAGGTCAAATCCAATGAGAGCAAGATTCACTCATTCCCCTTCCCTGCCCCCACTTCCCATCCTACAAAATTGCTTTTTCTTGCCACTTCTATGCATGATAATTTACCCCATTCTATTTCTCCCTTTCTCCCTCTCTCAATATATTCCTCTCTCATCCTTTAATTTGACATTATTTTTTTGGATATCATCCCTTCATATTCAACTCACCCTGTGCCTTCCGTCTATATATACACACATACATATATACATATATACATATATACATATATACATATACACATATATACATATTCCCTTCAGCTACCCTAATACTGAGGTCTCATGAATCATACACATCATCTTTCCATGTAGGAACATAAACAAAACAGTTCAACTTTAGGAAGTCCCTTGTGATTTCTTTTTCTCGTTTACCTTTTCATGCTTCTTTTGATTCTTGTGTTTGAAAGTCAAATTTTCTATTCAGCTCTGGTTTTTTCACTGAGAAAGCTTGAAAGTCCTCTATTTTATTGAAAGTCCATATTTTGCCTTGGAGCATGATACTCAGTTTTGCCAGGTAGGTGGTTCTTGGTTTTAATCCTAGCTCCACTGACCTCTGGAATATTGTATTCCAAGCCCTTCGATCCCTTAATGTAGAAGCTGCTAGATCTTGTGTTATTCTGATTGTATTTCCACAATACTCAAATTGTTTCTTTCTGGCTGCTTGCAGTATTTTCTCCTTGATCTGAGAGCTCTGGAATTTGGCGACAATATTCCTAAGAGTTTTCTTTTTGGGATCTTTTTGAGGAGGTGATCTGTGGATTCTTTCAATTTTTATTTTACCCTCTGGCTCTAGAATATCAGGGCAGTTCTCCTTGATAATTTCTTGAAAGATGATATCTAGGCTCTTTTTTTGATCATGGCTTTCAGGTAGTCCAATAATTTTTAAGTTATCTCTCCTGGATCTATTTTCCAGGTCAGTGGTTTTTCCAGTGAGATAGTTCACATTGTCATCCATTTTTTCATTCCTTTGATTCTGTTTTATATCATCTTGATTTCTCATAAAGTCACTAGCTTCCACTTGCTCCAATCTCATTTTTAAGGTAGTACTTTCTTCAGTGGTCTTTTGGAGCTCCTTTTCCATTTGGCTAATTCTGCCTTTCAAGGCATTCTTCTCCTCATTGGCTTTTTGGAGATCTTTTGCCATTTGAGTTGGTCTATTTTTTAAGGTGTTATTTTCTTCAGTATTTTTTTGGGTCTCCTTTAGCAAGTCATTGACTTGTTTTTCATGGTTTTCTCGCATCCTTCTCATTTCTCTTCCCAATTTTTCCTCTACTTCTCCAAATCCTTTTTGCATTCTTCCATGGCCTGAGTCCAATTCATATTTTTCTTGGAGGTTTCTGACGTAGGATCTTTGACTTTGTTGACTTCTTCTGGCTTTACGTTTTGATCTTCTTTGTCATCGAAGAAAGATTCTAGAGTCTGAGTATGAGTCTGTGTCCTTTTTCACTGCCTGGCCATGTTCCCAGCCAACTACTTGACCTTTGAGCTTTTTGTCAGGGTATGACTGCTTGTAGAGACTGCTTTGTCCCAAGCTTTAGGGGCCTTGTGCTGCTGTTTTCAGAGCTACTTCTACACAGCAAGCTCTGCCACACCAGTGCTCCTCCTCCCCCAAGAACTGCCAACCAGGACCACCACCCAGATCCAAACAGGGCAAAGCAGGCTCTGCATTCCCACTCTGATCCACCGCTTAATTCCTCACATGAGGTGGGCCTGTGACTGGAAGCAACCCCAGCTGGAGCTCTGGAAGCAGGCACAGCACTGCACCACCTCTGCTGCTCCCAAGGCTGGGGCCTACCACGCACTCCTCTCACTCCAGCAGTCTGTCCACTAACCTGCTCTGTTGTCTTTGGTGTTTGCGGGTTGAGAAGTCTGGTAACTGCCACAGCTCAACGATTCAGGGCCCTATGGCCTGTTCCACCCGGCTCCAGGTCTGGTTGGTCCTGGCATCCCACGCTGGGCTGCACTCCGCTCCCAGCACCATGCGATAGACCCCAGCGACCATCCACGCTGTCCTGGGCTGGAGCCCTGCTTCCCTCTGCTATTTCATGTGTTCTGCAGCTCTAGTATTTGTGCCGAACCATTTTTACAGGTGTTTGTGTTATGCCCTACCCCCCTTTTCAGTTTCTCCATCCCGCCTCAGCTTGTCCTACTGTTTGTGTCCCCATCTCCACGGAAATCTAATTGTGTTCTTTCCCTTTAAATACTCTTTCTCTTCCTTTGCTCAGGGCTGTTCGATCTGAGTAATTACTCCGAACAGTTGTGCGCTTCAATAAATCCACACCTAAATTTATATCCGGGTCTCGCTCGCTTTTTTTCGGCACAACATTTGGAGGGACCTGGAGAAGAGCTTAGGTGAGTCCCTGCTTTCCAGCTGCCACCTTGGCTCGGCCTCTGACAAGCTTACTTTTGTATTGGCACCTAGCACATGTGGTGCATGTTACAAAAATGTGGTCACTTGATAAATGCTTTTTGATTGATACTACAAATGATAACTTACATACAAGTAGTAGTAAAAAAAGACTTCATGTAGGAAATAGATGTGGTTAAGTTTAAGAGAAATATTGAAGGATAACAAATGCGAAGTCGCAATATAGGGCAGCTTTAAACTTGACTACCTTTAAACTACACTAAGACTTTTCTGATACTCTGTATTCTATAAAACCTAGACTAAAGCTTTGAATCAATTGGGTGGATGCTCTACGAAGGATTTATAGAAGAACATGGATACAAGTTACACAAGATAAGAAGGCATGGATAGGTGTCAAATTAGAAAATTGAGGGCCTACAACCATAAAGAGTCTTCAAAGGGCATCTTGTCTGATGAAATTATAATTCATCAAAATATAGAACTGAAATTTTCTGTATGCCTTTGCAAATCTGGTTTAAATAGGTTAAAGACAAGTTATTCAATTCTAATGTTTAATATTTATTTTTCTTTTAGACTGTATTTAATCTAAACACAGCAACTATGAACAAAAAATTCCATATTTACAAAGCAAAAGAATTTGTTCCTCACAGTGAAACTGTCAATTCCATTATTTATCATTTGTTTTAAAATATGTATATTAACTTCAACAAGACAACAAGTTCTGTTTTGTTTACTCCCCATTCTCAACATTTTGTCTATTTAAACTACATTATTTAAACTTTGAGGTAACTTCAGTTGTCAAACCTCCTCCAATATGAATTCTTCTGTAATACCTGTATGTTATCTACCTTTCACTGAGGTTATGTAACATGAACTAAAATGTATCAGTGTGATATATAAAGACATGCAAGGGTTTCCTGACTTTTAAGTGCAATGTACGGTAATCCAACTGACAAAATAGGGAAATAATTTGCTTTATAAAACCTGAAGTAACAATGTATTTTTTATATTAGAGTACATGTTATTTTATACTGTGGTGTTTACTGGCAAAGTATAATATTGTAATCCAAAACCTCTGAAACTATGTTGAAACCATTTTGTAAGCAATGGATAAGGAATTAGGTAATTTAGAATTCATGAGAATTCTATGGTTAATGTCAAAAGAGCAAAGATTTGGAAAGAATGTGGCTTGCAAGATTCATTGGTTGATGGTGAGGGGGCTTGAAGACATACTATCTGAGGTTTAGTTCGAAGAAAAACTTTAGCATAGGGACAAGAATACTCAGAAGGGACATGCAGGATACTTCTGTCTTAGAATATCTGAAAGGCTGTCACCTTGAAGATTTGTTCTGTTTTGCCCCAGGGGGAAAAACTAGGAAGAATTGATGGGAGTTGCAGAGAAGAAGATTTAGGCTTAGAGGAATAACTTCCCTACAATCAGAGCTTATAGTCAAAACATAATCAGGGCTGTTAAAAATGGAATAGAATGCCTCAGGAAATAGTACAGTTCCTTTTCATTGGAGGTTTTTAAGCAGAAGCTAGCCTCTTTGGAATTCCTGTTTAGATACAGATGAGAAAAGCTACTAAATTCTCTTCTAGTTCTTAAGATTAGGTGGTTCTGGCACTCCCATAGCTGACAACGATTATAGTTTCTCTGGCTTAGTAGTAAATGGTCTCACGAGTTGCAGTGGCTGAACAATTCATTACCTTGTGTTCAACCTGGTGACGAACTTCTCCCAAACCTTGCTTGACAAAGCCTTGGAATAAAAATATAGACTATCCATCATTGCACCCATATCCCCAATACCTCCCACACTACAATGAGTCATTAGAGTAGGGCTTTCTTGGATTTCTTTTTCAGGGAGAAAGGACTGGCAATTGGGGTTAAGTGACTTCCCAAGGTCACACAGCCAGTAAGTGTGTCAAGTGTCCGAGGCCAGATTTGAACTCAGGTCCTCCTGGGCCAGTGCTCTACTCACTGCGCCACTTAGCTGCCCCACTTTTTTGGATTTTTAATAGCACTTTTCTTTTTTAAATTTTTTTTCTTAATTTATTTTTAGTTTTGAACAGGGTATATGTACTGGAAGGTTAGAGTTTTACTTTTGGGGGCACATTCATGAAAAGGGTGACAAAACTCTGGGCAAGCAATTGAAATAACCCTCCCCCCTCCCCCAGCTTTGAAAAAACCCAGATGTTGGTGCTTCTCTGGTAACTATGTACTGAGATGTGGTACAGAAAGCTAGAAGCCTATCTACTGGTTTGTGCTATTTGATTTGTTGATATTTTCTTTTGTAATTTCTGTTTGTATTTGTCCTAAAGTTCAGGGGGCTGCTCTTTTCCCCCAAACTAAGTGAATGATATATGTATGTTTAATTAAAATGAGACTGTTAACCCCTTAAAGTTGCTTTCCTTAGAAAAGCAGATCAAAGAACCTGTGTTGGCAGCCTTCCTGTGTGCTGTTGTTATTGGTCTTACATGGCCACAGTAGCTGCTAGCAATATTGTTGTTATGTTTGGATATCATCCTGTAATGTTGAGCAGGGCAGGACTTTCTGTTTTGTTTTGTTTTTTTACTGTTTTATCTTTTGGAATGCTGAGATAATCAGGTACCTTTGATGAGTCTTGCCTTTCAAATGTAATGGCAAGCAAAGTGAGACTTTTTGCTGTTTTTTGTTTGAGTGCTTCTCAACACTGAGGTGATTTGATGAGTCTTGCCCTTGTTTCACAGTCTTGAATCAAGAGTCTTTGATGACCTGCTTAAGAAACAAGAAAGCCCCTGGGCCCACACCCTTTTGCTAAGTAGGAAGTAAGCATAAGGGCCCATATATGATCTGAGATTGGTGTTTGTTTTGGGACTCTCAGTCACTGGAAGTGTGATTTGACCAGATTAGACTCTGGGTAGCTGTCATGGAGCACCCCACCCCCCACCCCAGCTTTGAAAACACAGATGTTGATGCTCCTCTCTCTGTTAACTGTATGTATTGCTATAGTTAGATGGTTAGAAGCCTGTCTACTGGTTTGTGTTTATTTGCTCTGTTTATATAATGTATGCTTGCAATTTGTTTGTATACTCTCTAAAGTTCAGGGTGCTGGCTTTCCCCCCTGAACTAAATGAATGATATATGTATGTTTAATTACAGTATGATTGTAAACCCCTTAATGTTGCTTTCCTTAGAAAAGCAGATCAAAGAACCTGTGCTAGCAGCCCTCCTGTGTGCTGCTGTTGTTGGTCTTACACAACCATAGTAGCAGCAAGCAGCCTTGTTGTTACACAAACCTTCATATTCAACTCAGCCTGTCTATATATGTATATTCTCTCCAACTACCCTAATACTGAGAAAGGTCTCATGAGTTACAAATATCATCTTTCCATGTAGCAATGCAAACAGTTAAAATTTAACAAATCCCTTACGATTTCTCTTTCCTCTTTACCTTTTCATGCTCTCTTGATTCTTGTATTTGAAAGTGAAAATTTCTATTCAGCGCTAGTCTTTTCATCAAGAATGCTTGGAGGTCCCCTATTTCATTGAATGTCCATTTTTTTCCACTCATGGATTATACCCAGTTTTGCTAGGTATAATCTTTGCTAGGTAATTTTTCTTCTACCTCTCTTACTGATTTTCCAAATGGCCTGAGACCAATCCATATTTTTCTTGGAGGCTTCTGATGTAGAAGCTTAGTTTTGTTGTATTCTTCTGGTTGTATGTTTTGATCTTCCTTGTCACAAAAGAAAGATTTTATAGTCAGAGTTTTTTTCCTCTGTTTGCTCACTTTCCTAGTTGATCACTTGACTTTTTAACCTTTGTTAAGGTAGATCTCTGCTTCCAATGTGGAGGGTGTACTATCCCAAGATTCAGGGGTTTTGTGCAGCTGTTTTCAGAGATACTTCTAGGGACCTCTAAATTTTCAGTTCTTCCAAGTTGGAATGATCAAAGGAGAGGTGTTTACTCCTCTCCTGGCCTTTGCTCTGGTCTGAGAGTGACCACAATCACTCTTTTCCGCCTTGGAACTGTGAGTAGTCCCTCTCCACCACTGCCAGAAGCTCTGCCACACCAGAGCTCCTCCTTGCCCGAGGACCACCACCCAGATCCAAGTGTGGACAAAGCAAGAGAATCCTGCCTCAGCACCAGCAAAGAGATCCCTGCAATCCCCCTCAGATTAGCCACTTGATCCCCCCACTGTCTGTGGGCTGAGAGCTCTGGAAGCAGCCGCCACTGCCACTGCTCCAGGGCTGGGGCCAGTCCACGATCCTCTCTCACCCAAGTCCAACAGACCTTTCCTTCTGACCTTCTAAGTTGTCTTTTGCATTTGTGGTTTTAGATGTCTGGAATGCACCACAGCTGCCAGTGATTCAGTCCCCTGAGGCCTGTTCTGAGTTTGCTGGGGCCCAGTCAGTATGTGGGTTTTGCAATAGACTGTTCTACTCTCCCAGCCTGGTGCAATAGACCTTTCCTGTCAACCTTCAAGGTTGTGTTGGGCTGAAAATTTGTTTCATTTTGTCATTTTGTGGGTTCTGCTGCTCTAGAATTTGTTTAGAATCATTTTTTACAGGTATTTGGAGTGGGGAGGTGTGGGGGAGAGCTCAAGCAAGCCCCTGCTTTCACTCCACCATCCTGACTCTGCCCCAGTTTCTTTGGAAAGTTTGCACTTTTCTAATAAATGCATTGAGTGACTTGGAAGAAAAGTTAATATATGAAAATAATAACTATTGTCCTCATGAAATATGTCATTCACTTTGCTGTTTTGACAAAAAGTTTTTTTAAAGTAAATCCTTAAGAATATTGAGACTATTTGGTAAATCTTGTAATGGATATTTTAAAAATGAAGTAGTAAAGAAGAAAAATTAGGTAAACCTCCTGATTTATACTTTAAGAAATCTTTAACTTTTAAACAGCTTAATTTAATAAATTCTAATAAAATAAAAATATACTTACATTCCTCTCCACCTCAATTAACCTGTCTTTAACCTTCAAAAGTTCTCTAGTTGTCTCTTGACTCTCTCTTTCCCATTTAGTATCATCACCAGATCTTGGAGGAGAATTCTGCAGCATTCTTTCTTCCTCTTGCCTTTGTTTAAGAGCTTCGTAATTCTTCTTCACCTAAAATATCATCAAAATATTTTAAATGGAAAAAATTACCAATTATTTCCCTTATTGTTGACTCAAATGAATATATTTATCATGTACTCTGCTACAGCCAGAGGTTCCCAAAATGGGCAGTGCCACCCACTGGCAGTGCCAGAATGATCCAGGGAGGGGATAGTAGCCTTGGATGCAATCTGTGAGTCTGAATAAATATAAGGAGGCAGTGGAAGCATAAGGAAAGATAAGAAAATTCCGAAAAGCTGTGCATGTTTAATCTACTGGATAACAGAGCTAAAAGTTGTAGTTATTACATTATTTTCTAACAAACACAGAAAATGCAAGTAATCACCCATCAGTGGTCAAGCCCACCGACAGGCCTTAACAGACAGTGCTGGTAGGTGAGCATGTTGCGCATCATCGGAAAGTTCAGCATACATCGGCAAGTAAACGTGCATATAATGACTTCTTTACAATATGATACTATGTGGTTACATGACACTATTGTGTCATCAAAATTTCAATGCAGGAAAAATTCTACAAATTTATAATAAATTATTAAATTTAAGACACGTCATTAGAAAACTTTTAAAAAAATATTTTTTGGAAATGATGCAAATTTCAAAAAAGAAAAGACTTAAAAAGTTAAAGAAAGGAGATTCCTCAGGGGGCACTTAGTAATTTTTTTTTTTTAAAAGAGGGCAGTAAACTAAGTTTGGGAACCTTTGGGTT
The DNA here is from genome assembly GCF_011100635.1 of Trichosurus vulpecula. Taxonomy (NCBI): domain Eukaryota; kingdom Metazoa; phylum Chordata; class Mammalia; order Diprotodontia; family Phalangeridae; genus Trichosurus; species Trichosurus vulpecula. The sequence continues at coordinate 334,623,881 of NC_050575.1, read as the reverse complement.
AGTTAGGTTAGTATTTATTAGGTCAGGATCTATTCAGTCTTGTCTGACTCTTCATGATACTACTTTCGGTTTTCTTGGGAGAGATACTGGACTGTTTTGTCATTTCCTTCTCTAGCTTCTTTTCCAAACGAGAAAATTGAAGCAAAGAGTTAAGTGACTTGCCCAAAGTTACACAGCTACTAAGTGTCTTAGGCTGGAACTGAACTCTGAAGATGAGTCTTCCTGACTCCAGAGCAGGCACTCTACGCATTAGCATGCCCCCAGTTGCCCTCAGGTCTGTGTAGGAGGAAAGAAAGCTATGTTGGGCTCAGATTCAGGAGGCCTACGCTCTAGTCCTAGGTCTGCTCAGTGTCTTGGATAAGTGACTCACTTCTTTGGGGCACCAGTTTTCCTCAAAGAAAGGGGCAGACTAAACCATCTCTGAGATCCTTTCCGCCTGGACCCTCCATGGCTGAGCCAACAGGAGTTTGGGAAAGAAGGCCAGTGTCTCCTTCAGGTGTCACTGAGTCCATTTTGCCTGATGAGTATTCTGAGGCCCACAGAGCTTTAAAAAGCTTTTTCCAAGGTGACTCCACAAATACAGAACAGAGTCAGTATTTGAAGTCTAAATTTGGAATTCTACCCCTGGACCACACTGCCTTCCCAAAGAGAGGTGCTGTGTGATCTTGCAGCCTAGAGAGCTGGACTTCTGGATCAGGATGACCAAGGTTCTAATCCTTCTTCATACCAGGTCAAGTTTTCTCATCTGCAAAAATAATGGTAACAACAGACCCCTAAATCACTGGGTTGTTGTGAGGATAAATGAAACACCGTATATAAAGCAATTTGTAAGACCTTAAAAGCTATACAATATTCTTTTAAATTTGAAACTGTAAGAATGCTAGTCATCATGCTAATCATCATTTGAAAGCAGTTGTGATTTCATTGCCGTAAGAAACACCTAGTGAGGGAACTCCTTTTACCAATTTAAATTAGTTCCTGCTTTGCCAATTATTGATTTAGTAGGTTCACTGAGACACTGAGAGGGTAAATTCAGCATCACTCAAGTCGGTATGAACCAGGTCTTCCTGATTCCAAAGGCAGCTCCATCCACTGTACCACACAGCCTCTCATTGCTATTACATATTGATTGTTGTTAGCGCCATAATGTACCTCTGCCCTCAATCTGACCATTGCTCTCCCCTCTATTTTATCCCTATGGATTTTTTTTTACCTCTTTCCTTTGATTACAGCATTCTATCAGCCCAGGCCAGGAGTGGGGAGCCTGTGGCCTTGAGGCCACATGTGGCCTTCTAGGTCCTTGGGTGCAGCCTTTTGACTGAGTCCAAGTTTTACAGAACAAATCCTTTTATTAAGGGAATTTGTTCTGGTGAAGTTTAGATTCAGTCAAAGCGCTGCACTCGAGGACCCAGAGAGCCACATGCGGCCCCAAGGCCACAGGCTCCCCACCCCTGGCCTAAACAATGGTGATACAAAGCTAAAACGAAAACTTTCCCGCTAACAAAATTACATCTTTAAAACTTATTTCCTACATGTACTATTCTATGTATTCTATGTATGCTTGCCTACAAGGCTATTTTATAGAGAACTCACATAGGGGAAGTGCTCACAATGTAGTCAGAAGAAGCAATACAAAGACACGTTCAAGGTCTCTCTTAAGAACTCTGGAACTGATAGTGTAACATGGGAGACACTGGCACAGGACCACCCAGCGTGTCCTCATCAGAGAAGGTACAAAGCAGAACTGAAGTAGCTCAAAAGAAATGTGAGATGGGCAGATTTAGAGAATCCACCCCAAATGTTCACATGGACTATTTGTGACCCACCTGTGGTAGAGTATTCTGAGCTTGTATTGGTCTGATTAGCCACAGTCAGACACACTGTAACTTGACTCTAGCACAGAGATGTCGTTTTGGTCTTCTTAGAGAATGAAGGACAGCAACCCCATTCTATGTATTATTCTTTCACTTGTCCAATAGATTTTTAAAAAATAATTAATTTTGTCCAATAGATTTGAATTTTTTCATTATAAAAGACATACATGTAAAATTAATTATACCGAAAGCTCTGATTTAAAATAATCCAAATCAGACTGTGCTAAAGTTGGAAACTTTCTTTTCTTGGGACCTATTGAGTACCTTGTTAATGTACTGAGTTCTAATGTATTTCAATCAATAACCATTTATTAAGTACCTACTGTGTGCTAAGCACTTGAGATACAAAAAGGCAAAAGACTGGAATCCAATGAGCTCACAATCTGATTTCCTATAATTTAAAATAATAGTTGGTAAATAACCTCACACCACCCTCCTCAAAAGTGATGTCTATCTGCTCAAATTCTTCTATAAAAAGTGCCTAATAAATATTTGCCAAAGCAATCCCTTTCATACTGCCCCAATCAACTCACTATGGCAGGTTTTCCAAACCTTTTCACCCCTTTTCAAATCTTCCATACTTTTTACCCTCTCACAGTTGAGAATCATTCCTCCTAATTCACTGAAAAAAGTGAAATCAATCCTTAAGAATTCCCACTTCTTCCCTCCTCCTCTCACATCACTTAGATGCCTTCTGCCTCTATCTCCTCCTTTATCCCTATTACATATGGAGAAGAGGCCCATTTCTTTGTCAAGGCAAACCCTTCTACTTGAACAAGTGATCATATTCCAATCTCCAGCAAATTACCCTCTTTCTCATCCCCACTATCTCATTCATCTTCAGTCTCTCCCTGTCTACTAGTTCCTGCCCTACTGTCTACAAATATGGCCATGTCTCCCCCATCCTAAAAAACCCTATTTGACTGGTCCACTCCATAACTACTGCTCTGTATCTTTTCCCTCCTTTGTGGCTAAACTCCTTGAGAAGACTGATGACAACATGTATTTCCACTTTCTTTCCTCTTCCTCTGTTAACTCTGTGTCATCCGGCTGTAGGTATCTCCTAACACTCTATCCTGAGCCTTTTTCCCCTTTCTCTCTATATTATATCATTTGATGATTTCATCACCACTCATAGATTCTTACACCCACTTATCCTGTCAGTCACTAAACATTAAGGCCTACTATGTGTCACTGTGCTAAGTGTTGTGGATACAAAGAAACACAAAAGACCACTGCTGCTCTCATGGAGCTCACAATGTAATGGAGAAGATGACATGCAAACAACTACGTACACATAACCTATACACAGGATAAACTGGAAATAATCAAGAGAAGGAAGGTGCTAGAAATAAGGAGGATGGGTAAAAGCTTTCTGAAGAAGGTAAGATTTTGGTCAGAAATTGAAGGAAGCCAGAGAAGCCTAAAGATGAGGAGGGAGAGCATTCTAGGCATTGGAGACAGCCAGTGAAAATGCATGGAATCAGGAAATAGAATGTCTTGGAGTTGGAACAAGGAAGCAAGTGTCACTGGATCACAGAATACATGTGGTGAATCTGTAAAGTGTAAGAAGACTGGAAAGGTGTATGCGTGTACGTTGAGGGGACAGCAAGAGGAGGGAGTTAAGTTATGAAGGGTTTTGAATTCCAAAAAGATTCTTATATTTGACACCAGCGTGACAAGGAACCACTAGAGTTTACATACAGGGGGCGTGTGTGTGTGTGTGTGTGTGTGTGTGTGTGTGTGTAACTTTGGTGCACAGCAGCAAGCTATTAGCCTATCTACTCCACAGGTTTGTTTCCAATGGAGTGGTTCTGCAACTGCAAAGATCTACAACAAAGAAATTAAGTGCATGTTAAACATTTAAGTGTTTACTATGTGGCAAGGCACTGTGTGATGTACTGGAGATACACAGTTAAAAAATGACACAGTCCCTGCCCTTAAGACGCTTACATTTCAATGGAGACACATGAAGATATATAAATATAAACAAGGTAAAGTGTAGTAAGAATTTGTAAATAAGAGATTAAAAGCACTCTTGGAAAACCTAAAGAAGGTTACAGTACTTTCAGTTGAGAGGGATGGAGAAAGATTTATGGAAGAACTATCACCTAAGTTGAACCCTGGAGCAAAAGTAGAATTTTAACAGAGAGAGACAATACATAGGATTATATTCCAGTGAACTATTATTTTGGTTAAATTATCAGTTTTCAACAATTTATACTTTCCTTAGAATAGCAACTATTCCAAGCACCAATAGCAATATTTAAGAATAGGGATTGTCATTTATTTCCCCAGAAAATATTTATTTCAAGTTTCTCAATGTGTGTTAAGATTTACAGGGAGCCAAGTATGAAAATGTTTAACATGTTTCAATATATAGTGCAGGATTAAAAAACAGCTTATGTAGAGTACTGTAATGAGGTGAGAAGGATGACAAAATAGAAATGGAATTTTAATATTAAACTACTAGGTTGGTGGTCTGATAGATGTTCTGAGATCCTGACTTTTCCAAATTTCTTGCTTTTATTATTAGAATGCCAAGAGAAGGCTGCCTTAATTTCCTTCCCCTTTTGGTAACTATATTTTATGGTAATTTATCCCCCAGTCTCCTAACTTTATTAGATTTGAAATGGTTTCTGTATTTCAAGAATCAAATTGTATTTGTATGTGAAAGGCAATAAATGTGTACATTCTCAGAAGAATTTTTGAGTTGGAAAAATTCATTCCTTGCTTCTTCTTTATTGATACTTTGACCATGTATCTCCTCTTCATTAGTAGCTGTCTAGCCCCTATTTCTTTTCTTACACATATTCTTAATGTCTACTGAACTTCAATAGTTTCTTTACCTTCTAATATTATGACACTGCTTTCACTTTCTTAATTGTGAGACTCTGCCTAGCATACTCTACATAAAGTTTAAAGGAATTTTTTTGGTTCCTTTTCCATAAATAGTATCAATCGTAGTCTCTGGTTTAGATGTACAATTAATACTGTAAATATTAAAGTGATTAAATTATACTCAAAAATAATGTTTTACTTCAGTCTAAATCTTCCATAATCTCATCTATTTATTTAGTTTGTTACAAAAATACTACAAAATGTACATCTCTTATTCTTAATAAAACTATTCTAGATCTTCTATTTTTCTACTTTAACAGGCTTCAGTAAAGTCAATGTTAATTTAAGTATTTTAAAAATAGTTTTAACACCTCTTCTTGGCTTTGGTAAAAGACAATTATTTAGATTTTTGTGCTTCATTTTTAAACTTATATAAAATATCCTAAGTCTAAATAAAAAACTTAAATGCTGCACTTACCGTTTTAAGTTCTTGACGCAGTTGCTGGTTAAAATTAGTTGATTCTTCTAATCGAGCTTCCAAAGCAGCAATTTTTTCTTCCTTTATTTCCAGGGATTTCTTTAGTGTGGACTCTAATTTTGACTCCAAAAGCTTGTACCTGCTATTCACAACAGAAAAACAAGTCATTTAACCAGCAGATCAGTTATCAGTCTTTCAAAATACACTAACTCCTTCTAAACTGTCATTGGGCTTGAGGTAAGAGCATAAAAAGCATGTAGTTCTACTTCAGAGTTTTTACCATCATGCTGATTTGAGAAACTGTACTCTACAAAGACAAACTTCTTAGTACACTGTTCTTTTTAGCTAGTAAGAAGAAAGTCAAAAGGGACTTTTGTGGTAAAAAGATTTAGTCCTGCACACAGTAGGTACTTAATAAATTGTTGTTTTATTTCAATATACCGCATTTGCAAAAACATGTAACAGTGGGCATGCTTATACAAGATAAACAGATACTACCTTGTATTATTATAAGTACATTAAAACATAGGCTCTCTTCTTTATTAGGGCATGCTTCTCCCAATGAACAGGTGGCGAATCAGATTACACAGGCTTAGACTGAAACTAATCCAGAGCTCAGTATTACTTGGCTTCCCTTTTAATGTGATCTATGTTTTAACTCTGGGGGAGCACAACCACACTATTAGGGACCAAAACAAACAAGCTGGAGGACACATACTTATCATTCAGGCTCCTGGCCACCTCCTCCCCAACAAAATCAAGAAGCTAACTACACAGAAATACAGACACAAAGGGAAAATACTGAGACTGAGAACATGGCCCTGGTGCCACTGAAAGAGCCTCACTGGTCTCTATTACTACACTGTAACTAAACAAAAACCTCTTAATCACCATATACTAACTAGTTTAATTACTATAACAGCACTTTCTCAAATACTATTTTCAATGAACTACATGCAAAAACTCTTGAGGCCGTCTCTAGCACTCATTCTACCTGCATATATTTCATCCCCTCGCCCCATATTCATTGCATGAACAATACTAGATTGAAATTCCTTGAAGATAGAGACTGTACCAAACCCCATGATAGCTAGCATGGCTCCTCAGATTTAGTTTGTGCTCACTGACAATTAACCTAATACTAAAAGAAAATTTATGTTAAAAAAGTAAAGTAATAAAAAGGAAGGCTTCTGCGAATAGTATAAAACGGCAAACAGTATTTAATTTTTTTAATAGGATCAATACCAAATCTATCACCAATTACTCAGATAAACAAGGACAAAAAAATTTCACCCGAAATAGCTAAATAATGGGTGCAGAAACAGTTATTTGGTTTGAAATATCTAAATTACTGCTTTAATTCATTTTACTATTATAGACTATCTAGAAAAGTATCATAAATAAGTATTCTGAGATCTTAACATATTCTAACAATGACCCAAACAAAATTCTACTGATCAAACTTTAATTCATCCCATGAATATTCATGTATTTACTAGCAATAGTACTGTGCATGTGTAATTTATGAAAATTATTTTATATTTAGCTTACTTAAAATTTTATGTTTTTTTAACAACAGCAATTTTTTGGCAAATGTGTATATACACATATATATACACACTCACACAATTCTTTTGATGTCAAAATATTTTTTTCTTACAAAACTTTCTGCTGTGGGAAGAAAAAGAGACAAGCAGGGAGTAAAGACCGTTTGTATTCCTTAATGTATACACCAGGTAATACATTGTATGGGAAGTACAATTTATAGAAACAAGGAGACCACAGTTCTAGTCCAAACGTGAGGCAATTCACTTGACTTTTGTTTCCTCATCATTTGTAAGTGAAGGGAGTGGGAACGAGATGATCTCTAGGAACCTTCTGGATCTAAAAATTACATTATTCTATGCTTCCTATCTCCAGGAAAGATATACCTTTCCCCCTCCACTCTCGACCCTCAAAGTTTTGTTAAAGTAAAGTGGCTATTTTAAATTATATTTTTGATGAAAATGTTAAATTTAACTTTTCTGTCATTATGACTCACCTGTCATCAGTACTTTGTTCATCACTCAAGAGACGTTCTTTATTTAACCCTATCTTTTCAAGTTCATGAGTGAGTTTTTCTAAATCATTATTCATTTGTTGAGTCTTCAATTTTTCACTCACCAAATCCTTATCCAAAAAGAAATTTAAAATAATTAAGTTAAAAAACAATGCAAGTAGCAAGTACACAAAATTTTGAAGCAATCAAAACCTCTATCTACTCCCACTGAAGATACCTACAAATGCTCAAAAGAAAAAAGGAAGTCTTGAAGACCTTTTTCTTCCATATCATTAGTATATATTTAATGAAAAAAAAATAGTAGTCTTAAATTGAAGTAGAAAATCTTAATTACTTTCTACCTCTCTTTTAGCAAGACATCTCTCTTTCTCTCAATGTTAAAATCAAAACTAAAGCACAAATGAGATTTGTACAATTAATCTAGGTTTGAAAATTATCACAAGAATATTTATTCACTATTCAATAACATGGCAGAAATTGTGGTTTAATCTCTGGGAATATATTACACAATTTCTTTCTAGGTAGTAGAAAAGAGGGTCTAAAAGCCATAGATCTCGACATGAGGAAAGCGGTTAACACATGCTTTGAGCATAGTAAGAAAACTCAAAGAACACCTTTGGAAATTCCAATCTCTGTAGAAGAGATGGCAAGGAACAGTCTCAGTTCTTTTTTATCAAGAAGGCTCCAAGAGAACACATCTGTAAGAAAACCTAATACAGATTTTTCAACCACTTTTTACTCTTTGGCAATAATAGTGTGCTATTTGGTGAACTGATATAGTTACTTAGTAATTTACTAAATAGGAAAAGTCAACACTAATTCCTATTACAACATTTGGAATAATCTAAAAATTCGGGCCAACACATTACTATTTTTAAATGCAGGCTATGAATTACCAATTAAGGTATAGGCAGCTATATAAAAACTTCATTAAGATTTTTATTTAGCATTTTAATGAAACTACTTTCTCAGTTTGATTTTTTAAAGCAAACAATTTGGGAAAGCTTGCTAGCAAATTCTATGAGTTTACACTTTACAGATTAATCAATATTTAAAACAATGGCTGCTTCTAAAAGTCAAAGTGTATGTATGATATTAAATTTTAAGGAATATAATAAATGCATACATGTAGCTCAACTTATATTTGCAGCTGGGAACTAAAAAGAATTACCTCACGTAAGGTAATAAGAGTTTTTTTGTCAATAGTTGCTCTTTTTACAAGTTCTTTATTTTCCTTCTCTAGCTCTTTGAGACGGATACAGGATTCTTTAAATACAGCTATTTCTTTGAAAAGACTTTTGTTCTCCTTTTCAAGATTTCCAATTTTAATATTATTTTCTTCCAACGTGATATCTTTAATTTCTGCCTGTTGTCGGAGTCTCTTATTCTCTTTTTCCAGTTGTTTTTTATCTTTTTCTAGTTGAGAAGTCTCTTGCTCTAGTAGCTTGTTTTCCTTTTCTAATTGTTCTAACCGTTTACTAGATATTTTTAACTCTTCAAGATTTTTTTGCAGTGTCTGATTCTCTGTTTCTAACTCTTGTAGTTCACTTTCTAATTGCTGAATTTTTTTATTACTATTCTCTAGAGCTTTCTGCAGTCTTTGGTTTTCAGTATCTAAACCCTGGTAGCTAACTTCTAAACGTTCTGTTTTCTTGCAAGAAGCTTTCATGAGCTCTAAACTCTTCTTAAGTTGTTCTTTTTCACTTTCCAGTTCTTTATTTTCTAACTGTAGCTGAGCCATTTTCATGCTTGCACATTTCAAAGATTCCACTGTCCTCCTTAATTCCAAGTTTTCTTCGTCTAGTTGAGAATTTTCTTTCTCCAAGGATTCTAGTTGAAAAGTAAGGTTTTTTAAGCTATCTAATGTCTTTTTCAACTTTCTGTTTTCTACTTCCAGTTCAGAATTTTCTAGCTCTAAGGTCTCAATTTTATCGCAGGTAATTTTTAAATTAGTTATCTTTTTCTGTAATGATTCATTTTCCTTTTCAAGATGATGCAACTCATTCTCAAGTTCTTCTGCTCTTTCTCCTCTTTCTTTGTAGTGTTCCAATTCTTTTTTAATTTGTCTCTTTTCAAATTCAATCTTGTTTAATTTACTGCTTGTTTCTTTAATAGATTCATGTAGGATTTTATTTTCTTTCTCAATGTCTTTCACCCTTGCTTCAGCACTTATTTGTGATCGTTGCCTTAGGGATGCTACAGTTTGATTCAAATGTTCATTTTCTTGTTCCAATATTTTAATCTAATTAAGAAAAAAATAAAAATTGTCAGTGCTACAACAACTAAGAATTAATTTTAATCCTGAATGAGTAAAAGGAGGAGTGGTAAATGTAAGGCCCCACTATGCCTTGATTTATTTAACTGATTATTTATTGAGACTATATGCACAGAGTACTAGAGGTTGTAAAAACTCATCTTTGTCCTCAAAAAGCTCACAATGTAATCAATGGAACATAAAAGAATGATATTTAATGTTTTTTTAAAAAGACTTTCAGATCTATTTATTGTTGTATATTATAAAGATCAATCAAATATATGTTGAAAATAAAAGATATATACATATATAGAGATATGCCTCACAAATATAAATTTATACAAATATATATTTGTTGGTAATTTATTTACAAATTCTTTGAGAAAGAATCCACAATAAGATTTCTAGTATGATTAAGAAAAAAATTTTATTTTTAACACTGTGCAATGCAGTTTACTGGAATGGGAGTCAGAAAACCTGAGGTCTATCTTGGCTTTGCTACTAATTAGCTTTGTGACCTAAAGCAAGCTACCAAACCTCGGTGGACTTAAGCTTCCTCATCTACAAAATAAAGACGTCAGCCTAGGCAATGGGCACCCAACCCATAGATCAACATCTACCCATCATTTCTAAGTCTAGACAGAAAACTAAGCTGATACCTGCAACAAAACTTATCTGTCCACATTCTGCCCTCCCCTTCTTCGTATTTTGTCCACAACTGAACCTTGCTCCAAAGGGCAATCTTAAGGCTTTGAGGAATAAAAAACTGCTCTTTGTCCAAATAATGTTATAAAGCCTCTGGACTAGATAATCCCTAAGATTTCTTCCCTTCACTCTTTGAAGAACTGATGTACTCCATAAAAGAACATGCATAAACTCATAACTACCCTTATAATTCTAAAGTTACTTTAAAAAATGTAACATAAAGAAATTTAATGGCTTATTAATATTTATTTCATATAGGCTTTAAAAGACTTTTCATAAGAAAGCTAAAAGTACTTAGTCTACTTAAATACTAGAAAATTGATGGACCTGTCTTTCTGAATTTTCTCGAAGTGTTTCAAGGGTCTTTTCCAGCTGTGCTTTCTCCTTCATTAGATCCTTGCTCAGATTTTGACAATTTTGAAGACTTTGCTTTTCTTGAGTAAGTTCATTCTCAAGACCTTCCAGCTAGGCAAAAAAAACCGTAAGAGAGTATTAAATATTTTCATAGTTTCTAAACTGTGATAAAAAACAACACTGTCTCAACAATAAAGTGATAAACATTTAAATATTCAAAATGAAGTTCAGAGATTGTATTAAAAACATTTATGTATGGTTATCTTCAAACCCTCTTCATGGTTAAAGATTCAATTCTAAGTATAATGGGAAAATTCAAGCTGAATGTGTGGTGGTTATATGGTAATGGATACAAAAAATCATTATCAAAGCTGAAACAATTGCCATTCTGTGTTCTTGGCTTGACATGATTTTTTGGAGTCAAGACAACATTTACATCTTAAGAAATAACAATAGAATGAAAGGAAGGAAGCAAGGGAGAAAAAAAGTGGGGAAAGACTGGAAAGAAATGGTGAAATGTGTTAAGGGTCAAAGAAGAAATAAGAATGAAGTGAAAATGGAAAATGGAAATAAGAGAAAGGGAGGAAAATGTTAGAAAAGGAAAAAAGGTTTGGATCCAATTCTAGCAAGTCTAAGTTTGGTTTCAGTCTGTTTTCAGTTACGGTTTAACATATACGTGTATATATACATATTTATCATATATTTATATGTTTAACATATATGCATATAGCAAGATATGCTAGCTCAAAGTAGGCTATATTAGAGATTTAGAGAAGTAATTTTTCTAAGTATATGCCAATCATTGAACATATTTAAGAGAGGCAAAAATTCTAATAGGTTTAAAATTATACAAATACCTCCAGTCAGTAGTAAAAAACACTAAATTTAAAAATTTATTCTTGAAGTCATTTGGGTCATCCACTTCACTTTTAATAATATTCATAATAAAAGTTTATTATACTCCAAAGGTAACAGCAGTTTCAAATCACAAATCAAATCCAATAATATGAATACAAATTTCATTTTATTTTCAGGTTGGTCCGATATTTCTTTAAAAACCTAATTAACCCAATTCTACTATTACAGTAAATATTGAAATCTATGCATAACATTTGTTAAACCAGGTGTCATTTGTTGCTGCATACTAAAAGGTTAAAACAATTTGGGAAATGGACCCAAGTAAGCAATTAAGATTAAATGTTCAAGTTTATAAGAAATAATTCTTTGAGGTTTATTTAATTAAACAGATTTCAAAGCCATTTCAAAATGATATTTGATCTGTGTGTAGACCAGACTACAATGAAATACTATTCAAAATTCTAAATGGCTCCAAAAATGACAATTTCAAGCACTTACTATATTTGAATGCAACATTAAATTTCAAAACTTGTTACCATTAATTACTTTATTAAATTTTCCAGTACTGGAATATTTCTGCATTACTCAAATCTAGTTAAAATTCAAGTCACATAAAAGGCTAAAAAGTACTGGTTTTTCTAATATCACAGTAGTATATGTACATATATGTATATGTGTACATACACACATACATATAAATGTTATTACCTTCTTACTAAGTCTTTGGTTTTCTTTTTCAATTTTCAGAATTTTGGAATTACTGCTTTCTACAGAATCCACGGCACTTCGAAGTTCTTCTATTGTCTTCACCAAACTCTGATTTTCCATTTCCAACTTTAATAACCTACTCGATGTTAATTCATTCACCTCATGGCCCAGAGATTTTTGTGGAGCTATAAAATTCAAAAATGTAACATTAGTAGGGGCCATATGTATGTATGTTTCTCTCCTTACCATTAGGTAAATGTTACTGAATTACTTGCCATAGGGTCCCTATTTTGAATCTATGGAATTTGATGAAAGCTGAATGGAGGATAAAGATGAAAAACATCTAGGAATTGTGGATTTTGTGATTTTCACATGATGATGACGATGACGATGATGATGATGATGATGTGCAATCCAGTAGAAAAGACAGAAGTCAAGAGATCTGGGTTCTAGCACAAGTCAATCTTGATGAGTCTTAGTTTTCTCATAAATAAAATGGGAATAGTAGCACATTTCCTTATCTACCTGAAAGCCCTCAAGCAAAACAATATACGTAAAAACCTCACTCGAAAAAAAATCATAACAGAAATATAGTGAAGGAAAGAAAATCAGCAATAGTATCTAATGCCACTTTGAGGAAGATTTTCAAATTCCTCAGAAGGCAAACTAAATGATTAACAGTACAATAAAAACCTCAACTTTTCAATGAATTTTGTTGTGGTGAATTTATTCTGAAGCTAATATTGTAAAAATTCATTAAGCACATATAATCAAGCTTGGCAAGTTAAGGCAGCATGGTAAAAAATGAAATGGACTTAGATGGGATTGAATGCTATTTCTCTACATGGCTAGCTAGGTGGACCACAGGTAAGCCACATTAATTTCTAAATTAAATTTCCTAAACTCTAGGATGGGAATAATGATGCCAGCAGTGGCTACTCTGGAGGGTTATCATGAAGATCAAGTGAAGTATTGCATCTAAATCAGTTTGTAAAACTTAAAAGCCACAAATAAATATTAGCTTTCATTGTTTTTTCTTTATATTCACAGCTTGGCAAAGGGTCTCTGCACATGGTAAAGTCCTTAATCGACGTCTGTTAAGAGTGGAGCCAAGATCACAGAAGTAGCAGGAAAGAGTACAGCCAAGCTCTTCCAACATAACTCCTCCACAAAAAATCTAGAAAATACACCAGAGTCCTGATTCAGAAATCTAAGAAGAAAAAATTACAGTAAGTCATTTTTTTCCCAGGCCAAAATAGCATGGAGAGGCAGAGAAAGAGGTCTGTTGACATTGGGGATGGCATCTGGGCAGGGACAAAGAGCATTGACCATTTCATGGAACTAAAAAAGGACTGAGAATATATACCATAACAAGAAGAGGTCGAAGACTCATATGGACAAGGGGCTGGGGGGCAGGAAAGAAAATGAGGAACACTGTACAGTGTGTGGCAACAACTGCCAAATGGTAGCTGTCATTCACTAAGCCAGTTCTGGGTCATACATGCAAGGCAGACCAAAGAGGGGACATGTCTGAGGTGGCATTCTGTAGTAATGTTATATAATGAGCTATGAACAAGTTCAGAAGCAAATAATAGCTCTATGGTTCTGACTTTAGCAGCTGAGTTTCAGTTTCTGCCTCTAGCCTGGACTGAAGACTGCAGTGGAATAACCAGAGCAGGAATCCCAGACCAAAGGGGAGTTCACAGTTCTATCACTTTGAACCAGGCCTCCTTGCCAGCTAACTGACAGTAGCTGAATCCAGCAGTCTACGGGAATGACCAACCAGAGACAATCCGAACAAAATCAAACCCAGGTCAGGAACTTATAAAATACAGAAAGGAGTTTACTGATTAGACTTCAGCCTGGATAACACCACTTTGGGAAGACTAAAAAGCTTGTAGGCCCCTAGCATGAGCTGATCCTGAGTTCTCAGATTATGCAGTAATCACCCAAAGAAAGCAGCAGAAGGACCCAAGAAAACAAAGACTCAGCTTGGACATTCACAAAAGTGAACCAAGCCTAACATAAAGTCTGAAGTCAAGAAGTAGGCTGAAAGAATGAACAAAGGAAAAAAAAAACATTAAGAGCCATTCGGGTGACAAAGATACATAAGATACAAACCCATTGGAAGAGAATGACTTCAAAACATCTACAAGCAAAGGCTGAAAGAAAAAACATTGCTTAGGTACAAATTCAGTTTGAATTCCTAAATGAGATATAGCAATTTTTTAAAAACTAAAAATTATTTTTATAAAACAAATGAGAGCACAAAAAAAATGGGGAAAGAAACAAGAGATATTGAAGAATAAATTAGAAAGAAAACCACTTAGTGCAGGAGGTAGAAAACTGTGCCCAAGGAAGAGACTACCTAAAAATAAGAATAGACAAACTGAATGACTCCATGAGGCAATAAAAAAATACTAAAATAAAACTGAGATTATAAAAAAAGAAAAATGTATGGTATTACATAAGAAAAAACTGACTTGGAAAACAAGTCAAGAAGGGATAACTTAAGAATCATTGCACTACCTGAAAGCCATAACTTTTTTTTTTTTTAAGAAGAGCCTCGACATATTTAAAGAAATCATAAAAGATCACCTAGAACTCTTAAAATGAAAGGGTTATTGTGAAGATTGAATGAGATGATAATTGTAAAGCATTTAGCACAGTACCTATAATGTATTAGGTGTTATATAAATGTTAGTTATTAGCTAACATTAGCTATTAATAAAGAAAAAAATACTGCAACGAGTCAGAAGAATTCAAATACTGAGGAGGTATAATCAGGATCACACATAATTTAGCAGCCACAACTATAAAGAAGCAAAAAGCCTAGAAGATAATATTTGAGAAGGCAAAAATACAGTCGTATATAACCAAGAATAGCTTATCTAGCAAAACTGAATATAATCTTATAGAGGAGAAAAGTAGACCTTTAATGAAAAAAAGACTTCCAAGTATTCACGATAAAAGCCCAGAACTAAATAAAAATTCTGAAATACAAATACTGGAGTCAAGCAAAACAAAAAGATAAACATGAGTGAGCAACCATAAGGGATTAAACAAGGAGAATTTGCTTATCTGATATGGAGAGATGATAGAACTCTATCGTCATCATGGGTCACACAGGGAATCTATTATGCAGAGGACCTGGGAATGTTTCTCTTATGTTTTGATGACCTTAAATGTAGAAAGAGAGTGGAGGAAGAAGCAGGCTGCAAATGGAGTGAGGGAAGGAGTGGAGGGTGGAGCAATTTATCTCACATAATTGTAGTATGCAAGTAGAAGGAGTAAAGGATTGTGGAGGAGTAGGTAACACTTGAACCTCATTCTCATTTGAACTGTTCAAAGGAAAAAAAGAATGCATATATCCACAGAGTTGGGTACAGAAATGGGAAGAGAAAGAGGTATATAAAAAGTGTGTGTGTATGTATGTGTGTGTGCATATGTATTTCACAGGTTTCCATGGCACCTTCACAAAAACAGATAACATATTAAGGCACAAAAAAACTCAGAAACACTGGTATAGAAAAACAAAAATAGCAAAGATCTTTTATGGGCTACAATGCATTGAAAATTAATTAAATTAAAAATTTAACCCTAAAGAATGGGTGGGTCCAAGAACAAATCACAGGAACATTTAATAAGTTCATTAAAGATGATGACACCAATGAGGCAAAATACCAAAAGTTTGGAGATGCAGCAAAATTTAATCAATACAAGGTCAATGACTTGAACATGCATTTAAAAAACCTGGAAAAAAAAATCAACAAATCCCACTCCCTTCATTAAATGCTAAAATAGTAATCCTAAAAAACCAAAGAAGAGATTAATAAATTTGAAAGGAAAAAATTCCAAATAAATCTAGGAACTTTTTTTAAAAAGCACAATAAAATAAACTAGAAGCTAATTTGATTTTAAAAAAGAAAGAGGAAAACCAAATTATCAGTATTAAAAATGAAAAAGTTAATTAATAACCAATGCAGAAATATAAAAAATTCTTAAAAACAATTTCACCCAATTAAATGCCAGCAAAATGATAATCTAAGTAAAATGGATAAAAATTTACAAAAAATCAAATACTCAGATTGAGAACAAGCAATAAATAATTTAAATAACCCATTCTTAGAAAAATAAACAAGCCATTGATGAACCCAAAGAAAAACTATAGGCCCAAATGGACTTAAAACTAAATCAAACACCTAAAGCAATTAATTCAAATACTTCATAAATGATTTTTTAAAACAGGAAAAGGGGTTATAACGAATTCCTCTTCAACTAGAAATACAGTCAATAACTATACTAGGAAGAGTGAAAAGCTATAGATCAATATGTCCAAGGAATTTAAAATAAAATATTAGGAAGGAGACTACAGCAACATATAATAAAACAATATACTATGACAAGGCTGGTTTTATACCAGGAATGCAGATCTGGATTAACATAAGAAGAATTATAAACATAACTGACAACATTAATAACCAGAAAAACAACTATCTTATCATCCTATTAGATGCAAAAAAAAAAAAAAAAGCTTCTGACAGGACATAATACTCATTTTTGTTTTTAAAAAAAAAAAAGCACTAGGGGGGCGGAGCCAAGATGTCAGCTGGTAAGCAGGGAATAGTGTGAGCTCCCTACCAAGTCTCTCCAAAAATCTAAAAAAAATGGCTCTGAACCAATTCTAGAACGGCAGAACCCACAAAACAGCAGAGGGAAGCAGGGCTCCAGCCCAGGACAGCCTGGATGGTCTCTGGGTGAGGTCTATCCCACACGGAGCTGGGAGCTGGGAACGGAGTGCAGCAGAGCCCAGCCTGAGCGGCGTGGACCAACAAGACCAGAAGCCGGGCGGAGGGGGCCCTAGCACCCTGAATCAATGAGCTGCAGCAGTTACGAGACTTCTCAACCCACAAACACCAAAGACTGCTCAGAAGGTTAGTGGGAAAAGATGCGGGAGTGGAAGGAGTTCGTGGTTCGGCTTCCAGCCCCGGGGGCAGCAGAGGTGGGGCACCTACGGCTGTTGCTGCTTCCTGCTCCAGGCCCACCTGGTGGGAGGAATTAAGTGGCGGATCAGAGCAGGGGTGCACAGCCTGCTGAAGATCTAAGCCCAGTACGGGTTGGGGGTTCTTGGGGAAGGAGCAGTGCTGGTGTGGCAGAGCTGGCACCTCCCCCCCAAACGTGGAACATAGAACTCTGTGATCTACAAGCAGTCATACCCCACTGAAAAACTCAAAGGCTGGGAATATGGCCAGGCAGCGAAAACGCACCCAGATTCAGTCTCAGACTTTGCATTCTTTCTTTGCTGACAAAGAAGACCAAAACATATAGCCTAAAGAAGTCAATAAAGTGCAAGAGCCTACACCAACAGCCTCCAAGAAAAACATGAACTGGTCCCAGGCCATGGAAGAGCTCAAAAAGGATTTGGAAAAGCAAGTTAGAGAAGTAGAGGAAAAACTGGGAAGAGAAATGAGAAGGATGCGAGAAAACCATGAAAAACAAGTCAATGACTTGCTAAAGGAGACCCAAAAAAATACTGAAAAATACACTGAAGAAAACGACACCTTAAAAAACAGACTAACTCAAATGGCAAAAGAGCTCCAAAAAGCCAATGAGGAGAAGAATGCCTTGAAAGGCAGAATTAGCCAAATGGAAAAGGAGGTCCAAAAGACCACTGAAGAAAATACTACCTTAAAAATGAGATTGGAGCAAGTGGAAGCTAGTGATTTTATGAGAAATCAAGATATTATAAAACAGAACCAAAGGAATGAAAAAATGGAAGACAATGTCAAATATCTCATTGGAAAAACCACTGACCTGGAAAATAGATCCAGGAGACATAATTTAAAAATTACTGGACTACCTGAAAGCCATGATCAAAAAAAGAGCCTAGATACCATCTTTCAAGAAATTCTCAAGGAGAACTGCCCTGATATTCTAGAGCCACAGGGCAAAATAGAAATTGAAAGAATCCATCGATCGCCTCCTCAAATAGATCCCAAAAAGAAATCTCCCAGGAATATTGTCGCCAAATTCCAGAGCTCCCAGATCAAGGAGAAAATACTGCAAGCAGCCAGAAAGAAACAACTTGAGTATTGTGGAAACCCAATCAGAATAACCCAAGATCTGGCAGCCTCTACATTAAGAGATCGAAGGGCTTGGAATACGATATTCCGGAGGTCAATGGAGCTAGGATTAAAACCTAGAATCACCTACCCAGCAAAACTGAGCATCATGCTCCAAGGCAAAATATGGATTTTCAATAAAATAGAGGACTTTCAAGCTTTCTCAGTGAAAAGACCACAACTGAATAGAAAATCTGACTTTCAAACATAAGAATCAAGACAAGCATGAAAAGGTAATCAAGAAAAAGAACAAGAAAAAGAAATTGCAAGGAACTTACTAAAGGTGAACTGTTTTGTTGACATTCCTACATGGAAAGATGACGAGTATGATTCATGAGACCTCAGTATTAGGGTAGCTGAAGGGAATATGCATACATATATGTTTATGTATATATATGGGTGAATGTGTAGGTATGTATATATCTATGTGTATATATACATATACATATATATATAGAGAGAGAGAGAGAGATAGAGAGAGAGAGAGAGAGACAGAGAGACAGAGAGAGAGAGGACACAGGGTGAGTTGAAGATGAAGGGAAGATATCTAAAAGAAATAAAATCAAATTAAGGGATGAGAGAGGAACACTTCTGAGAGAGGGAGATAAGGAGAGATAGAATGGGGTGGATTATCTCGCATAAAGGAGGCAAGAGCAAGCAGTTCTGTGGGAGGAGGGGAGAGGGCGGATGAGGGGGGGGAATGAGTGAACATTGCTCTCATCAGATTTGGCCTAAGGAGGGAATATTATACATACCCAATTGGGAATCTTACCCTACAGGAAAGAAAAGGGAAGAAGATAAAAATAAATGGGGGGGATGATGGAGGGGAGGGCTGATGGGGGTGGAGGTAGCCAAAAACAAATACTTTCAAAAGGGGACAGGGTCAAGGGAGAAAATTCAATAAAGGGTGATGGGTTGGGAAGGAGCAAAATATAGTTAGTCTTTCACAACATGAGTATAATGATACACATGTGGCCTATGTTGAATTGCTTGACTTCTTAGGGAGGGTGGGTGGGAAGGGAAGAGGGGAGAGAATTTGGAACTCAAAGTTTTAAAAACAGATGTTCAAAAACAAACAAAAATGTTTTTGCATGCAACAAGAAAATAAGATACACAGACAATGGGGTGTAGAAATTTATCTTGCCCTACAAGAAAGGAAGGGAAAAGGGGATGGGAGGGGAGTGGAGTGACAGAGGGGAGCGCTGACTGGGGAACAGGGCAACAAGAATATACGCCATCTTGGAGTGGGTGGGAGGGTAGAAATAGGGAGAAAATTTGTAATTCAAGCTATTGTGAAAATCAATGCTGAAAAATAAATATGTTAAATTTAAAAAAAAGCACTAGGAAACATAGGAATAAACAGATGACAGCTATCTCAAAACAAAGCACCAACATCATAATGGGGATAAACTAGAGTCTTTTCCAACAAGATCAGAGCAAGGATGTTCATTATCACTATTTCTATCCAATAAGACAAGAAAAAAATTTGAGAGAATAAGCACAAAGAGGAAGCAAAATTATTTGTTGCAGATGATGTGATGACTTAGAAAATCCTAAAGAATCAACTAAAAAACTAACTGAAATATATATATATATGTATATACATATATATATATATATATATATAGAGAGAGAGAGAGAGAGAGAGAAATGTTTATTGTTCATGGGTGAATGATTCAATATAATAAAAATGACACTACTAACTTAATTTACTTATTCAGTTTATACCAAACAACTAGCTAATTACTTTGTAGCACTAGGAAAAAAAATAACAAAATTCATGTGGAAGAACAAAAGGTCAAGAATTTCAAGGGAATTAATGAAGAAAATGATAATGAAGGAGAAATTGATATTCTGGAATAACTTTCAACTATCACTTGTAGGTGATTAGTAACTACAATCCTTCAGCCAATTAGTCTTACTCAAGTCTTTTTGGGGAAAAATAAGCATATATAAAAATACTTATGTGATCCCCTTAATATTTCTGTGGCTCGAAGTCCTCAATATGTATAAGCTGGTAATGTTTAGTCCAAAGAAGTAAAGACTTAATGAAAATTCGATTATATTTTTAGTTCTGAATTCTCTCTCTCTCCCTCCTCCCCACCCATTGAGAAGGCAAGAAAAACAAAATCTATTACCAATATGTACAGTCTTTCAAAACAAATTCCTGCAGTTTGTTCCTTCAGTTATAGCACAACAATAGAGTAAGGTGTACACACCTGGCCTTGGAATCAGGAAAGGCCTGGGTTCAAATTCCACCTCTGACAATTATCAGCTAAGTAAACTACACTTCTCTGGGCTGCAGTTTTTTACTTTTAATTCTTAATTATAATTTTACTTTTTTTCTTTTAAACATCACATTCATTCCTGAATAAGCCATTTCTCTTCCCCTCCTCTTGTAACAAAGATGAATCTGACTCACTGAAGGAGATAGAAACACCCTGTAGCCAATGAAAGGAGGGATGTATATTTTCTCATTTCCTCACCAGGAAATTCAGTTTCTTAGTCTGTATCATGGGGGTAATAACTGTAGTACTAACCTTACAGAACTGTTATGAGGATCAAATAATAATCTATGTGAAGCACTTTGAAAACCTTATTGTTTTTTGTGTCTGTATACCCAGCATTCTGCATAGAGATTTGTACACAGCAGGTACTAAATAAAATACTTGTTAAAATTAAGTATTTTAATTACTCATGGAAGAGAGGGATTAAACTTAGTTCCTTTTTGTCTGAAGGGAAGAATATGGGCAATGGGTTGAAGAGAGGCATATTTAAGTTTAGGATAAATTTCCTAAGAATTTTAACTATTTAAAAGTAGAATGGGTTATCACTGGATGTAGTAGGCTCCAACTCACCAGAAGCCTTCAAGAAGGATGGATAAGCTACTTATCATATATGGCGTAAAAAGTTCTTTTTCTAGGTATGGATTACACTAGATGGCCACCGAGGTCCCTTCTAAATATGAAATTCAGTGACTTAATCTGAGGAAATACACTGTATTTCATAATTACAATGTTACTACTGAACTTTGACTATATACTAGCATACCTTCTGAGAGTTCACTAGTTCTTGATATCTGTTCCAATTCCCAGCCAAGATGTAATGATTCATCCATACTTTGTTTCTGGGCCATTTCCAAACTCATATTTTCTTCCATTAGTTCTTCAATCTTTTTCCTATCCATATCACGTTCCTTGGAGAAAAGAGAATTATCCTTTAGATTAATATAAATATAAATTATCTATAAATACTAAGTTATACTAACTAGCTACTATTTCACTAGTTAAAATTTTATTTTTTCAAAAAACTATTACTTGAAATTATAAAACACAAGAAATTAACTCTACAAAAGTGTGATCTTTAAAAACGTAAGATTTTGGATACGTGTTTTTTGTTTTTATTAAATATACACTAAGCCCCCTTTAAAGGCCATCTAGGCTCAAAGCATATAGTTTAGTGATACTATATGAGATTTCTGGATAGCTTTACGAAAAGCTATACTTTTGTATCTTATCACAAAAATGTATTGATTATGGCCTTCCGAATTAGAAAATGAAACAGTAAACAACATAAAGCCTTGTATAGTATTTCCTGTTTCATTCGGGCAAAGAATATGTCAATGAATTTTTGAAGGATCCCTTAATAATTTAAGATTGATTTTTTTTAAACTATTGCTTTTGTTTTACCTTCAGGTTATAATTTCCTGTCCCATCTCTCCTACTTTAATCTGCCTAAATCTGTTCCTGCTATGATTTATAATCCCTCCATTTCTCCTTTTTCTGACAATCCAGGGATCTTGTTCTAGCCTTACCTATACCTTTCCTAGACTTTTAAATTTTTTGTTGTTAAAATGTAACCTGGATTCCAACCCATCAATGAACGGAAACTATTCCTTACAAAGATACAGCTATCTTTTTTTTCTTTTAAAAAATGTTTTTTATTATGAACTTAATCACTACCAACAAATAGAAGCATATCAATATGCGAAATGTACCAAAAAGGAGGGGATTGTATGAAACCATAAACTATAAATGTTACATGATTTATCTTTTTCCCTTACTATGTAGAGTAATAAAAATAATAAAGTGTAATTCAATTTTAATATGGCAATTCCAACATCATTACCTACTTGCTAAATGCAATAGCTTTTCTTAGTTCTCCTCATACTATGTTCTTCTTTTCAAAATCTTTTGCGGCTATTGTATGTAAAATAAAAATCAAACTTCTCATTTCAGCATTTAAAGTCTTCCATAATCTGACGCCCATTTACCTTTTCAGACTTATTAACAGTATTATTATAATTAACATTAATCTTCATATTTGTCCTTCTTGCACTTTACATTTTAAATAAACTTTCTTTCTAGCTGTTTCCCAAACTCTCTTACCTCCATGTACCTTATCCAAGTATTCCCTCAGGCCTAGAACATACTCCCTTCCCAGTTCCACCTCTACCATTCCTGACTCAGCTCAGGAGCCACTTTCCACTAAATGTCTTTTCTGATCTTTCCAGTTCGAATTATTTTGTGTTTGCTTCTATACTGCATCTTTCTTATAGAATACAAGCTCCTTGAGGAGTAGAGTCTGTTTCATTTTTGTCTTTGTATCCTCAGCACCTGGAAGAATCTGGCACATAAGTAGGTGCTTAATATTTTTTGAGATTTAATTGTTTCTCTCTCCCTTCCCCAAATCTATTTCCTCATTAATCCTCTCCTTACTTCTAGTCTCAAGGGATTAGGCAATCCTTTTTGCCAAGGCTGACCTCATGATCCCTATCTCTTCCCATTTCCACCATGAACTTGTATTTATCGGTCATCATCCTTTTCCTTGACCTATAAATAACCACAATTTAGTCTCCCTTATTCTAAAAAGCCCTCACTTGACCCTGTTACGACCTCTCAATCGATCTTGTGGTTTTTTTCCTCAAACTTTTCCACTAAAAAATCTCTAGGAAGTATACTTCATACTTTCTTACCTCCTACTTTATGCTTTTTTACCTCCTACTCACTCATCAACCTCTTGCAATCTAGCAGCCAACCCAGCATGCTGCTGAAATAGATCTTTTCCAAGGTCATTCATGACCTTTTTTCAATCATCAATACCCTCTGACTTGCCTAGCATCTGACTCTGAAGCTACCTTCCTCCTTCTTTCTACTTTTCCTAGCTTTCAAAATAATGATTACCCAACTCCCTCACTCCCTTCTGTCTTCTGATGGCTCAGGTCAGCCAGGATACCCCCTAAAGTTTGGCATTTATGCTTTTATATTCTCTCCTTCCACTTGCTCCTATGTTGAGCTAACTCACACCCAGGATTTGAATGAACACTTCTATGCAAATAGCTTGAAATTACCACATGACCAAACCTCACACTCCACGTGTCCAAAATGGAATTCATTATTTCCATCTACTTGTCTGCCTAAAATCTGCTTCTGCCCTGATTTCTTTATTATGAGTCAATGGCACCAGTTTCTTCCTGGCAATCTTTGTTTTTTCTCTTCTCCATGACTACTTCATAGAGCTAGTTGCCAAGCTTTTCCCCCTTCTTTCCATCTCCACAAGTTGCCTTCTTTCCATACCCAAACTACTGTAATACCCTCTTTTCTGGTCTTCCTGCATCTAGGTTCACCCTCCTCCAATCACACTGCATATTTTCCTACTATGTTACTTTGAATAAGCTTCCAATCAGGTAAAATTTAAACTATTTCATCTTGACACAAGGTTTTCCACAACCACACTCCAATAAAATTTACATTCTTAGACGTACTACTTCCCCTTTCAGGTACTTTACTTTCTAGTCAACCCGTACAACTTATACTCTCCTCATCTCATCCTCCATCATTCCTTCATGACTGAAATGGATTCTTTTCCCTCCCCTGCCCACTCTCATTTCAGTCCTCATCTCCTCTTTTTTAGGACCTAAATCAAGTGCCACCCCCTCCGTGAAGTCTTCTTTCCCTGATCCTTCCAATGAGTATGGCTTCTGCCTTCTTATATTTACATACTATTTCTTAAAATTTCTTTTACACTTGTCACACTATGCAATTACAAATAAGTACAAGTTCCATCCTAATAAGTCTGTAAGTTCCTTAAGAATAGAGACTACGTCTTATTTCAACTCTCTATCTCTAGTACCTACCAGAATGTCCTGAAGGTGCTTAAGAAATGTATGCTAAATTAAATTTAAAATGAACCATTCCTATACCACTCATTCCCCTTCATTGAAAAGAAATAAGTTGCTTTATATTTTCCCCCAAAACCTATATGTTCTATCAAGTTTATATTCTTACCATCTCCATATCATGTAGTTTGGCCTTCAGTTGTAAATTTTCTTTTTCTAATTCATGTAATTTATCAGAACGAGTGCGAGTTCCTTCTAGTTGGTCTTCTAACATACTTTTTGTTTCCAATAATACTTGATTGTCTTCTTTTAATTCCTACAAACATTTTAAATAAGGCTTAATCATCACAATAAATATTACTATTTGTACATGTTAAAGAATTCAAAAGAACGAAATGCTGTATTTTAGTAGTAAAACAATAAAATGAATATAATTTCTCTCCCTCTCTGAAGTAATTAGAAACTATATATGCCTTTTCAAAACTCTAATGGGTAATCAGGGTTCTTTTTTCTGAGCTCCAAGTCTATGCTTAAAAATAATAAAACCTAGATCTCAACCTCTGAGATCTCTGTGTGGTAATAGTGTCATTTAGCAGTAATCACCTATCAAAACAACCAACGGATAATAATTTTCCTGTATCACAGTAAAACAATAAAATGATTCTATACTTTGATGGATCTAAGATCTCACGAATATGAATACTGCTTTCACTGGTTCATGTTGCATGCAAATCACTGGAGGATTTCCTCAGAGATCTTTTAATAGTTTGTGGATACCAGAAAATAATCATAACACAGATCTGCACAACATCTTAAGGTATACAAAATGCTTTACAATTATATCTCATTTGCACCTCACAAGCACCTTGTGTGGTAGGCCTGTTTTCACAGATGAGGAAACTGAAGTTCAAAGATGTTAAATGACTTGTCCACAATAATAACACTAGTAAATTTTGGAATCAGGATTTGACTCTAGGTCTTCCTATCCAAGTTCAGCAATCTAACCATTACACTACAGTGAAATGTTTGAAATGTCAATATCATTCTTTACTCTGGATACATGACCTGCCTACCTTCTTTTCCAGTTAAGCCTACCCTTGATAACATCTTTCGGGCCACTTCTTGTGCACCTGAATATGTTATGGCTTACCTAAACCTGCTATGCACATCTGTCCATTAGAGTTTAGGTTCCCAGGATTTTGATTCTTCTGAGACTGTGGTACTACTTGATATTAAATGACATAAAGTATCACCAAGAAGTTGCACTTCAATACAAAGGATCTATAATTTTGTCAGTGGGAATAATTCTTTTCACCTACAAAGATCACCACAAACCTTCAAACTGGTCTTTCAAAGTTCAGTAGCCAAAAAATTTTTCTGTTCAAAGTTAGCTAGGCTGGTCCTTAAGCCACAGTTATACAGTCCCCCAATGGCACTGCACTCAAGGAAAAAAAACTGAGGTTGAAAGGATGGGTGGTTTTGGTGACAGGTATCAGTTTCATATAAGTAAAAGTACTATGTAATATTCAAATGCAAGTCTGGTTATTCTATTTCACATATTCAATTCTGGGTTCAACTCATTTTCTATTTATACTGCCTATCCAAAATATGGATTAAATCAGTGGGATGCCTAACCTGAATAACATGCATTCATCATCCACATATAAAGCTTTTTACCTAATAGAGGAAACTGACTATACAACTGTTACACAGTAAGAGTTCTTTGTTAGACTATATGTTGTTTCATTCTTTGTATTGGTATAGTTAGCCAAAAAGTATCACAAGTCCACGCAATATTATTACAAGAAAGGTGAACATGACTATGGAACCCAAAGCTAGAGCAAAGAGTTCACACTCCATACAGAAGTTTGCACATTTATGACAGTACAACAAAAGAAGGAGAAAACAGAAATTTCCTCCTAAAGGGGAGTGGTGTTAGAGGGGGAAAGGTACAGTAAAGGTGGGAAAAGGACAAAACCCCTCCCAAAGGGGAGGAACAAGGTGATGGCAAAAGTCACACTCTTTTCCCTTGGGAACTGCTAGACCATGAAGATAGGAGGATCTGCTTATCTACAAGTGTCCCAGATGCACAAGCAGTTTCTCAGTCTGGTACAGACTGACTGGTGCCTGTCTTGACTCCCAAGGACAAAGAGAAATCCAGCTTGGGCTGGAAATAACAAATTATGTCAGCTGGGGTGCGGGGGCTTCATCCATGACACATTCAGGGCCTCCTATATACTCTGGGTCCAGTGTTTCTGGAAAATATGGCAACTCAAAAAGACAACTTCAGGAGACCCCTTAACATTCTTTAATAGTATACATGGTTGGCACACACATCTGATTTGACTGTGTAGAATTACTGGCAAAGAGCAGCACTACATAGACTCTCTCTTCCATTTGGATTTTAAACAAGACATTCCCTAGGGCAGCAGTGAATATGTATGATGATACAAATCAACATTTATATGGCAAGCATGTCTGTTTTATGCCTGCTTTCATACTGATACTCGGGATCAATTTAAAAAAAAACTATCTTTGTTGCTGAATTTACAAAATAATCTTGTATGATGTCAACATACTTTTTGTGGAAGTAAAAAACTGGAAACAGAACGGGTACCCATAACGTGAGCATGGTTAAACAAATTAAAGTATATTAGCATAATGGAAAATTATTGTGCCATAAGAAACAAAAAACAACAAATGAGAAATTCAAAGAAACACAGAAAAAACTGTATTAAAAAATGCAGAGTGAAGACAAAAGGACCAACAATATACAAAATGACAACACTGTAAATAAAACCAACACGGAGACACAGAAATAAATGTACATGTATATGCAAATAACAAATGACATCAGAAGTAATACTGAATACACAATGATAAATTTTGATTCCCACCAAAAGGAGGTAAACAGTTTATGCATTGGTGGGAGAAATAGCTATACTTGCAAAATTGCAGAATTTCAAGTACTAGAAGTTCTAATGGACCTCTTCTACATGCATCCTTTCCTGATCTGCTAGTGTCTTACTCCAAAATTACCTGTTATATGCTGTATCAATCAGTCAACAATCATTTTTATGTACTTCTACTTCATTTTCTTATTTTTCCCCAGAGCCTAACAGAGTGTTGAGGACATAGAATTTAAGAGGAGGGCCAGATGTCAAAATACTGGAAAAGTTCAAATATGGTATTATCATAAAAGGCAATTTGATAAGACATCAAGTAACTGCTTATCCATATGGTACTTCCTTTGCTCTATAAAATCTTTAAATACCCTAACCAGATGTAAAGGGTATGTCTTTGATGAAAATATGAGAATAACAATAACTCCCATTAAATAATGTTTAAAGGTTTACAAAATGATTTCCTCACACCAACCCCATGAGGTAGGTAGTGCTAGTATAACTACTTCTATTTTAAAGATGAGCAAAGCAAAGCTTCAAAAAAGTCAAGTGATTTACTCATGGTCACAGAACCAGTAAGTATTTGGGACAGAATGTGAACCAAAGTCCCATGACGTTTAGTCCAATACTCTTTCCACTACAACAGGCTGCCTCACAGGCAGGCTTCTGCAGATGAATTCTCTACAGAGGACAACTTTAGTTACATAATTGCCTGAGAGGGATGGAGAATACAAGGACCCAGTGAATGTACTAGGTTGAGTATTAAAACAAAACAAAACCCAAAACATTTTACCTAACAAAATAAATTTGATTTCATAGGAAAATATATAGTTCTACACTAAGCCAAAGGCATTCACCAATAATACATAAAATCAATAACATAATTGTTTATAAATAGATTTTTAAAAGGATATTCTAAATAGCTACCTTGAAAATAATTATTACTCAAGACCTCAAATAAGGATGAGCATATACCATTATTTTAAATGAAATCATGGGCAAAAATTCAAATTATTAATGAGGATGAGGAAGTAGGATTATATCTTCTGGCTAACAGAAACAACAAATAATAAAACATGCAGAGCAGATTGCCTGAAAAGGTATTCAAAGCCTCCTCATCACTTAAGATTTTAAATTTGCAGAGAGAGACTATTAGTCATTACAGCATACTAAGTAATTACAATCAAAAACTGAACCAGGATTTCAGAAATTTATGTGATATACTTATCTCAGACTTCCATTAATATAATTTGATATATCCCAGAACATGAAATTAACCTTGGATTCTCAAAGGCAAAGTACAAGCTCTGTAAGATCCTACCAAAGATTTAGGAGCTCAAAGACATCTATATTCTAAGGACCAACCTAGACAAGTCTAGAGAGATTCATAACCAAGATAACCACAAAATAATGAAGTTTTCAACCACAGTAATTTTCAGAGACTATCTGCTGAGTCAGAGAGCAGTTCCAACTTACATCAGTGTTGAAAAAATACCTAACAGCAGCAAAATAGAATCTTCAAGTATAAGAAATTCTAAAGAGGCAGTTTCTACATAAGTGTTCTCCTAATTCCCTCAGTTGCTAGTGCCACCCTCTCCCATCTTCCTACTTACCTGGTATATCACATCTGACAGACTGTAAGCTCCCTAAGGGGAGGGACTATTTCATTTTGTCCTTGTGCCCCAGGGCAGGTTCTTATTTTTTTATTTATTTTTTATTATTAATTTACAACACTCAGTTCCACAAGTTCTTGAGTTCCAAATTTTCTCCCTCTCCATGTCCTCCTCCCTCCTCCTCAAGACAGCATGTAATCAGATATAGATTCTACATATGCCTTCACATTAAACCTATTTATACAATAGTCAAGTTGTAAAGAATAATTATAACAAGTGGAATGAATCATGAGAAAGAAGAAACCAAACCAAAAACAAAGGGGAAAAAAAAGAGATCAAATAGTTTGCCTCCACCTGCATTCAGATTGAAACTCTCTCTGGATGTGTACAGCTTTTCTCATCATGAGGCTTTTGGAGCTGTCTTAGAACCTTGCATTGCTGAGAAAAGCCAATTCTATCAAAGTTAGTCATCCGAAATACTGTGTGTCTGTAATAGTGTACAGCATCAGATCAGGTAAGTCTTTGCAGGTTATTAGGTAGTCCATCTGCTCCTCATTTGACTTTATGTTAGTATACAGTGTAAGATACTGGTCTATGCTCAGTTTCTGCCATACTGTTTTCCAGTTTTCCCAGAAGTTTTGGTGAAATAGTGAGTGCTAAACATAGAAGCTGGACACTTTGGGTTTATCCAAGAATAGACTGCTATAGTCATCAACTACTGCATCTTGTTTATCTAACCTATTCCACTGATTCACCACTCTATTTCTTAGCCAGTACCAAATAGTTTTGATGACTGATGATTTATTTTTATTTTTTTTGGAGGGGGGAAGGCAGGGCAATTGGGGTTAAGTGACTTGCCCAAGGTCACACGGCTAATAAGTGTGTCAAGTGTCTGAGGTCAGATTGGAACTCAGGTTCTCCTGACTCCAGGGCTGGTGCTCTACTCACTGTGCCACCTAGCTGCCCCTAGTCCTTTTCTTAACAGTTCTTTTTCGAATAAAATTCTTATTAAAATGCGGTCAGGAAAGATACATTTATTATTTCTGGATTTTTGCATTTGTTGGAGAGGTTTTTATGTTGCTTTATAATACAATTTAATATCTAGTATGGCTAAGCCACCTTCCCAAGCATTTCTTTTCATTAATTCCCCTGATATTCTGGACCTTTTGTTCTTCCAGATGAAGTTTGTTATTATTTTATCCAGCTCTATTAAATAATTTTTTTGGCAGTTTCACTGGTATGGCACTGAATAAGTAAACTAATTAAAGTGAAATAGTCATTTTTATTTTATTAGCTTGGCCTAACCACAAGCAACTGATGTTTTTCCATTTATTTAGATCTGACTTTATTTATGTGTTTTGTAATTGTGTTCATATAGGTACAGAACAGGTTCTTAATAAATACCTGACTAAGTATACATTTTACCTTAGCAACCCGACAAGAGTTTTAAGTTTTCAAACTTCAAATTCCCTAAAATCAAACAGATAATCATTATTTTAAATCTATCTCCATTGAAATTTGTCTACAGGCTCAATCTTCAAAAACATAAAATTTATTGGAACAAATTTAGCACCCCATGATAATACATACAAATCCACAGAGAGAAGGATAAGGCATAAGCAACAAGCAACTCTATTAGTTCATATTCCCTTAGTCTATAGTCAGGCTTAAACTAGCAGAGAAAATTGGGTAATGGAAGCAATTATTCAAATAGATAGCTTTTATCACAATTATGCTGTATTTAAAATAAAAGTGGTCATTCTGCTTAAATTACCTAAATTAACTATATTTCCCTTCCCCAATTTCACTAAACTTGGTTAAATATGACCTAAAGTAGAATATCACCAGAAGTGAAAAAGGAAGCTATTTTAATTTATAAGGCAGATTTCTTTTCAGTTGCATACAAGCATAGAATTTTGGAGTCACAAAGTATCTATAGGAGCCATCAAGTTCAGACTGCTTACTTTAACATGAGGAAAACAGTATTAGGTAATTCAAATAGAGGGTATAGAATAAGTAGTGGTAGACCGAACATCAGAACCCAATTGCCCCAAAGTACCGGTGCAGCATTTCATGTTTAGTACACCATTGGGAGTGAAGGTGGAAGGTGGGTCAGGACCTATGATTTCACTGATATAAAGAGCTTCTAGTACAGAAACTCTCTCTGCTAATGCAAATCAGTAACTCATTTGTAACTTACAGCCTTAAAGAGTGGCCATGCTGCCTATTAATGAATAAAATGACAAAAATTACAAAAAGCAGTGGGAACAAAAAATTATAAAATGACAAAAGGAAATAAGAGTAAAGTAAAAATGACAATTAATTAATGACTCAAGATCAAATATTGCCCAGGAAATTTAAAGGGATTATTAGGATTAATATCATCTCATATCTAAATAAAACTTTACACCTTAAAAAGTACTTTCCTTGAAATAGTCCTGTAAACTGGGTTTCATTAAATTCAACACACATTTAATAAGTACTCGTTATGTGAGAGGAAAAATGCTAGGGCCCACGGACACAAAGGTATAAAAATAACAGAATTCTGTGCCCTGTTAGAATGTAAGAAATGTTACACTCTACAGGGGGAGAGTAGACTATAACAAGTACATTTTTAAAAATTTAAAGTAAATACAAAATAATGTCACAGTGAGAAAAGACGCCACAAAGGGAATAAGGGTTATTACAGAATAAGGCTTCTAAAACATTTAAAGTGAGTTCTGAAGAGAGCCAGGAATTTCAACAGGCAGGAAGGCAGCTTCTGAAAAGGCATGTAGCAAGATAAGAATTATTGTATAAAGGGAAGAGGCAAACAGGTCAATGAGCAGATAAGAAAGAATAATTTAAGTCTGGAAAGATAAATCTGGAGCCAGATTGTGAAAGCTTTTAAACAGCAGAATCTATATCTATTTAATCCTAGAGGAAACATGAAGCCACTGAAGCTTCTTGAGCAGAGGAGTGACATTAACAGATTCATTTATTAGGAATATAAAGAGGTAACAGTCTCTATAAAGGTTCATTCCAAAGAGAACTCTGCCAAGTCCCCTAGGTAACACCTAGCAGAGAAAAAATAATTCCTTTCACCTGCTGAATATTAGTTGGATACAGCTATTTAAGGGGAGAGAGTTATTTAGGACAGTACAAATTTTATCCAGAAAGAAATTTTAATACAATCAGGTTAGAAATCATACACAGTATAAGGGGAATGAACATAATTTTTGAAAGCATGTATCTTCTGCCAAACAATTACCTGCACCATCCATCCAATCAATCCTACTAAATACTATTGGTCATGAAGCCCTGGTACCATATTATTTCAGCTTGATGAAAACTCAGGTCAAATCAAACTGGAACTTTTTCAAGATTTAAATGCCAGAAAATAAGCAGAAAAACTCCTCAGTTGTTTTTTTTTTTCACCTGTAAGACTTTAATGATCTGACAAGAAAATTTAAGTTCACTAATTATAGTTGAGATTGTAACTAAGGATATTCTTTTGTTTTCTCTGTGGAAGGCATGCTTGGTAACATGACAAATGCATTTATAGGTAGCAGGGGAGAATGTTATAAGATTATCACTGGGCTAAGACAGGAAATAGCTATGGTAAATGATGCCAAGAGGTCACCAAAACCATTAGTGAGAGGTGTAAGATTCTATTCCACCACTATATCATAAAATAACACTGTCACTCTAACAGGTTCCATACTATTATCAAAGGTTATAAATTATATTAAAGCATTTGTCTGTTCAATAGGATTCTAACACCTTATTGCATTTATGGGAAAAAATTAAAGTTATTAGTTCAAACACCACAAAATTTTGAAGAAAAAAAATTACCACAATCAGTTTAAGAATGACATAGCCTACCTCAACTCTTGCTTTATAAAATTCAATATCATGTAGCCTCTCTTTATATCTACTGACTTCACTTTCAAGTTTGTCAACTCTGATTGCTTTTTCTCGAAGTGCATCCAATTCATCTCGGTAAACTCTGGCTGAGCGAGCATCCGAGAGCAAATTCATATTCTAATAAAGGAGATATGTAATACATAAAGTTAGTATTTTTTCATTTTGCATTCCTAGATTCACAATTAAGATAATATCCCTAAAAGGGTAAAGGATTCTTAATAAACTATCTTTTCAAAGGAAAATAAAAAGCAAAAATTAATCATTTCTTTCTTACCAATGTTACATTTTGCAATTATAAAATCAATGTGAAACTGTTTCAATAGGAAAAATAGCAACTGTGTCATAATAATATAAATTCAATTAGAAATTTGACATAGTAGTTAGGGAAAATGCTTTGGAGTTAGGGAGACTTAGATTCAAGTCTTGCCTCTGATACTGTCTCTATATGACAGCAGTTTTGCACCAGGAGGCCCCATATACTAATGAAGTCATATATACGCTCACATATGTATGTAATAAGAACATATGTATGTGCATGCATTATATATATATATATATATATATATAATTTTTATATATGAACACTCAACTTCAAAGTACTGAGTATTACTGTTTTCATGAATAATTTATCATTTAGGGATAAGATAGGAACTTGACCTATAATTTCACAAATATAGATAGATGAGGAAACTTTCTTTACCAATTCAGGTCAGGATCTTCTCTTTAATGTTTAGCCTAAAAACTTGCATACTGTGTTAAGAGATTAAATGCCTTGCCCAGGTCATACCACTAGGATGTGTCAGATGAGATAAGCATAGAACTTGAATCCAAATCATTCCAACTCCAAGGCCAACTATATATCCACTATATTGCATTGCTTCTCATGTTATAATATACATATCTATGCAAGTATGAAGATAATCAACCAGACTAGTATGATATTAGAGGAGATTGTAAAGTAGAATGGTGGCCACAGTATAGCTAGTAGCAACATGAGTCATTAATGACAATGGCTACCATTTGGAAGGCTACACGCTGGGGCTGTGTGATAGCAAAGGTACATGGAGTGGAATAATTTTTCCTTGCCCTGGGTTCTTACACTGTACAGATACTCCATAGCACAGTATTATAAATTTCCCTGAGGTGCTCAATTAAAAAAAGAAAAAAATTACATTGTAGTTGAAATCAATTAGAGTAAACAACTTGAGAACAAAGAATAAAATAAATTGAAAGCTGGAGGGTTTTTTGTTAAAAGAAAATTACAAAGAATTTAAAAGGAACTATAGTGTGGTAAAGAAAAGGTTATGAGTTTTGCCAGAAAACAGTTCTGAATTAACTTAGGGACAAATAGAGTGAGGTTAGTAAATGATTTTACAAAAACCAAAACTATTTCAAGAATAAAAAGATAAATGGTCTTTCCCATCTAATCATTATGATAAAATTTGATGCCTAAAAGACATATCCAACATGGGTGCTTTGTAACATAACATTAATATCTTCACTTGATGAAAAATTTTAGAATTTCAGAGATTTCCTGTTTTGTAAACCAAAAACTATCTTGTGCACAAGGTGCACTCCTAATTCAATGCGTCATAGAGGTGACTTGAGGTCTCAAAGACTATGACAGTAGGATGAAATTTTGTCAGATTTATCAACATGAAAAGGATTTGTTGAAGAGCTGGCAAATGACTATGTCTATTTTGTGAGGAACAATCCAACTAAAGGTAGAGTTTTATAACCATAAGGCAGGTCACCAAGCAATACATTCTTTGATTACAGCAATCCATGAATAAATACAGCCTACTAAAGAATAGTTGGAAAGATGAAAGATGTACCTATACCTTTATTTATTTAAATTTTTTTTTTAGAGGGGGGAGGCAATCAGGATTAAATGACTTGCCCAGGGTCACACAGCTACTAAGTGTCTGAGACTGGATTTGAACTCAAGTCCTCCTGCCTCCAGAGTTGGTGCTCTACCCACTGTGTCGCATAGCTAACCCTATACCTTTAAAATATATATCCCTGAACACAGTAGATTGCCGAATATTTGTAGAGGATAACTAATGAAGAGTTAAAAAAATAACAATCCAGTTAAGTATTGAGAAGATTCTGAAAAACAGGAAATAGTATTAATGTAAAATGTTAAGCAAATGAAAGAGAATGTTAATAAATTGATGATATGAAGATTTAATAATGTTAAGTATTATTAGTGGCAAAATCAAATATCCAGGCACAAACCTCTTGTTGAAGCCTCTTTAGTTCTGTCTCCATCTGTTCAAGCTCCTGTTTACAGTCTAACAACTGTTCTGTCTTTTCCTCCCTTAAATTGAGGGGAAAAAAGCTATTCAATTTAACATTTATTGTAAAAGGCAGTGTGCAAGGCACTGAGGAAACAAAGATAAAAAACAAAACAATTCTGTCCTCAAGAAGCTTATAGTTTACTTTATAGATACAATGTATATATGAACAAGCAAAAGCAATAAAAAATTGTAAAGTGGGGGTGGGTGAGAATCTCTATTCAAGCAGGAACAATATGGCAACCTCATTTGTGTTATATTGGTTCCTAATCTCAGTACTGAATGCAGAAGATGGTAGCCAAAAGTCACTGCTATAGGAGTAATGGTAGATTTCTACATTTAAAAGTAAAATGAAGATCCAAAATATCTGAAATTCCAATTCTCCTGTCAACTTCACGGATTCTCAAAATACAGTACCAATACCTGGGGGTAGATGGAGTTCACTTTAGTTTGTGTTTTCTAAGGAGTAACAAACTTATTTCTTTAATATCTAAAATGTGCATTGGGCCTTTATTTGGTATGCTTAAAGATTGTAATGAACAACATACTAAGTATGATATTCAATCTATAATATCTACTCACCCTAATTATTGATATATTTACATGCTCTGAGAAATTTACTGACATTTTATAATGTAGATTTAGGAAATGTAATATTTTAGCAAGTGTGCCTTTTCCACTAGGCATAACATACTCAGACTGATTGTCTTAATCATTGCAAATCCATTTTGTACTACATCTTTGTTTCCTTTTTTTGAAAATATCCTGCAAAGAGAATGTTATAAATGTGCAAAAGGAATTTCACAAGAAAATGGGATACTAGTGACTAATTTGTGCTTTAAGTAATATACCTGGAATACTTTTTATCCTCAGCATAATTCTGACTCAAAAAACTTACCACCTTACATTTTTATGATTTTGATGTAATCAAACATTACACAAAATTCTCCAGGATTTTAACATACCCCTATGGTCAAGTAAAATTTACTTACAAATTAAATTTGAATGTGGTGCAAAATGTTAAACTATTCATAGTCATCATTACAGTCCTAATTGCATGCTTTATCTAAAGACTTGAGAGGACTCTACTAAATTATACAGGACATACCAGTGTTCAATGTTTAGGCTATCTATTAACTGCCAGTCAAACTAATAACTGCAATCTTTTCACAATTTTCCCAGCACAGCTGTTTGTAGAATATCCTGGGCGTGTCTAATTCAAGAGACACGTAATAATGCAGATATCCACAAATGAAAGCTGCAGCTTTCTGTTTTCTAATTTTCCTACAGACCATGATAGGATTTTCTCTGCATGATTCTACGAAATACTTAATTCAGTCAGTTTTAGACACATTAAGATAATTTGTAGACTGGTCTACAGATTTCAATTCAAGTCCCTCCAATACAAATTATAGGAGAAAAAAAAACTCAACTGTAAAATGAACAGAGCTGCAGTGGAAGAGGAGCCTTTCTCCTTTTGTGGTGCCCCTTAAAAAGCAGAATATGTTTGTGTGGTCTTTACACAAAAATCTCCAGAGTCTATACACTGTAAAGGTTTCTACTCTTTTAAGGATTTAACATACTTTGCGTATACTGAGTGAATTTTTGCCTTTTCTTCATTTATTAGTAATTATACTACTAGTCTGAATTAAAATTCAAACAATTATACAACACCTGACGATTATATAACACTTCAGGTTTTGCAAAGTGCTTTACACAAATTATCTATCTTATCCTCACAATAACCCAATAAGGTAAGTACTAGGAGTGTTATTATAAACAAACCGAGGCTTAGAAAGGGGAAGTGATGTGTCCACGTTGACAGAATCATTTAATGTCAAAAGCAAGATTTAAACTCAGGTTTCTCCTGACTCCAATTTAGCTCTCTTTTCATAACAAATACACTTCTCATTTATTAAGTCATACATACCCACATACAGAGTTCAATTTTTACAATAATAATGCCAATAAAACCTGTTAACATACTGATTTTGTAACACGAAACTATAAAATAATTGATCTATATTTCATGAACTTAAGAATTTCTAAGCCACAGAAAGGTCACTTAAAATCATTGTGAACTTACAACTCCTGCCTAAGCCTTCTTATCTTTGCCTTGGCGTCTGCCAGTTCTACTGATAAATGTTGTCTACTTTCAGTCCGTTTCATGCCTGGGGAACCACAAGGTGACTGTGCTGATGAGGCGTGAGGTAGAAAATGAATACCATCTCGCTCCTCAGAGAGTTCTATAATGGTCTAAAAAATTAAAAGAAAAGATGCATGATCATTTTTGGCATGTATACATCAGAGAATTGAAAACAAAGCCCAAATATACAACAGCCTTTAAGTCAAACATTACTAGAATATACCAAAAAGAATTCAAAATTGAATACAATCGTAATTTCCCCATTTAACAAACATTTTGAAAAGATTCTATTGAAAAATGCATAAAATATATGCTAGTAATATAACACTAATTAATGGTCTTTTAATTTTTTGTCATTCAATTATTATCCCCCCAAATTAAATATGATCCAATTAACCAATTCAAGAAGCAGCAACCATGACAGAAAGGTACTGAGGGAAAAAATACATACAAGATTACTTAAAAAAAACAAAACAAAACCAGATGCAATCGAATCACCAAGCCTCAATGATATTCATTTAAAGTTCAAAAGGTTTCAGAAGTCATCACAAATGGAAGTCATTTAAGGAAAAATACCTTCTACAAGCTCTGCCAAAAACTCACTATGCATAATTTTAGACAAGTAATTGAACTCTGTGAATCGATCAATCTACAAGTTTTTATTAAGTGCTTCCCATGTACTGTTGGTACCTAGTACCAATGCTAAGGGAGGAGAATACAAAGAAAAAGCGAAGCAGTCCCTCTCCTCAAGGACCTTATATTCTTTAGGGACAGATTAAGTGAAAATAACTAAGTACATATAAGATATATAAAGAGCAGATGCAAAGTAATCTTATTGGCGAAGGCACCAGGCATTGTGGGGATTGAAGAAAAGAAAAAAAAAACCCAATGGAAAGGTACGATTTAAGTCTTGAAGGAAGCCAAGGAAACTAAAAGACAGAATTGAGGAGAGAGAGCATTCCAGGCAAGAGGCACAACCACCGCCAAGGAAAGAAGGCAGATGCAGTGTCCTGAATGTATGGAAAGAATAGAATATAAGAAGGTTAGAAAAGTATAAAGGCAACAGCTTGTGAATAAATACCTTTAAACACAATGGCATCAGAATGATAGATAGCATTTATATAATGCTTTAAGACTGACAAATATTATCTCATTTTATCTTCACAGGTGCTTTTCTCACCATTTTATAGATGAGAAAACTGGGGTTGAGAAAGATTAAATGACTTGCCCAGAGTCACACAGCTAGTTAAGTGTCTGAAGCCAAATCTGAACTCAAGATTTTGAACTCAAGGCCAGCACTTTCTATCCACACCACCTAGCAGCCAAATGGAAGATTTTATATTTCAATCTGAAGATTCATTTTCCTTTAAAAAATTTTGGGAAGTCAAAAATAAATCACAGGTGTAAAAATACTGTGAAGAAATTAAACATAAGATGCTGTTACCTTAATATATTATCCTTGAGAACACATTAAGACCAACTAGATAATTAGCTATACCTCACACACCCTCCAGTTCTTCCATATCTCATAGTACCTCTGCACATACTCTTCTCTTAAATTACAATGCCCACGTATGCTCTCAGAATCCACTTGCTAAAATTCTGCCTATCCATTAAAAGTTAGAACATATTTCTCTATTGTTAGATGAATTCCTTAGAATCTTTGATTTCTGTCATACCTCAGGTCAACCACTACCTTCTACGAAATCTTTCCTGATGGCCACATAATTGTTAGTGCCTCCTCTCAAAATTCTACTGTATTTATATTACATAAGCACATAGTACCTCCCCTGAAAGAATATGGACTTCTTGAAGGAAGAGACTGTTTCATTTTTCTTCATACTTCCAGTAGCTAATAGTACCTTTCATACGGTAGGCATTTAGTAAATGTTTTTGAGTTCCTGTAGCAACTAGCTCAAAAAACCGGTGTGTTTGTTCTGTGTGTATAAATATACACACACACATTTAGAATTGCTTCCCCTGATTGAAGCTACTTGAGGGCAGAGATTTTTTTACCTTTGTTAAAAGCTTGACCCTAGCACAATTCCTGGCATATAATAAATGTTTAAAAATGCTTACTGATGGGTGTGTTCTTTCCGTCCTCTAACCTCCTAGAACACTCTGTACCTTTCTTATGTGGTTATGTTCCTATTTGTATCATATTTCTTTGTGCATCTGCTTTTACTAGATAATATATCCTGTGAAGGCTTGTTTATCACTGTAACTCTTCAGTGCCTAACAGAAAAGTTGTGCACATAGTGGGAACTTGATAATGAATTGCATTTATTTAAAAAGTAATTTTAAAAATTATACTATAAATTAAGATTCATTTTAATTCAATTTAAAAAACATTTATTATACACCTATAACGTGCAAGGGCAACGAGGTGAAACAGTGGATAAAATGTCAAGCTTGGATTCAGGAAAACTCATCTTCATGAATTCAAATCTGGCCCCAGACATCTCTAACTGTGTGACCCTGGGCAAGTCAATGTTTGCCTCAGTTTCCTCATCTGTAAAATAAGCTGGAAAACAGAATGGAAACCACTCCAGTATCTTTGACAAGAAAACCTCAAATGGGGTCGTCACAAAGCGTCGGACACGACTGAAAAACAACAATATAATGAACAAGGAATAGTACTTCTATAGTGCTTGTATAAATTTTATGAAGTATTATATAGTATTGTATAAATATAAATCTTAAAAGGCTGTATTATCATTGTTGGTGGGGGCAATGACAACAATAATAATGATGATAATAATGCCCTTATTATAGCTAGCGCAAGAGTCTACACGTATATACAAATTAACTTTAGTTTCTTTTTTTTAATTTATTTTTTATTTTTAGTTTACAACACTCAGTCCCACAAGTTTTTGAATTCCAAATTTTCCTTCCCTCCCTTTCCTCCCCACTCCAAAACAGCACGTAATCCAATGTATGTTCTACATATACCTCCACGTTGAACTTATTTATATAATAGTCCAGTTGTAAAGAAGGATTATAACCAATGGAATGAATCATGAGAAAGAAGAAACAAAACCAAAAAAGAAGGGGAAAAAAAAGCAAATAGTTTGCTTCAATCTGCATTCAGACTCCATAACTCTTTCTCTGGATGTGTATGGCTTTTTCCATCATGAGTCTCTTGGAGCTGTCTTTGAACCTTGCATTGATGAGAAGAGCCAAGTCTATCAAAGTTAGTCCTTACAGATACCATGTGTCTGCAATTGTGTAGAATGATCTCCTGGGTCTGCTCCCCTCACTCAGCATCAGTTCATGTAAGTCTTTTTTCCAGGTTACAACGAAATCTATCTTGCTCCTATTTCTTATAGCACAATAGTATTCCATTCCATTCATATACCACAATTTATTTAGCCATTCCCCAATTGATGGTCATCCCCTTGATTTCCAATTCTTCGCTACCACAAAAAAGAGGTATTATAAATATTTTTGTACATACTGGTCCATTTCCCACTTCTGTGATCTCTTTGGGATACAGCCCTAGAAGTGGTATCACCGGGTCAAAGGGTATGCACATTTTTATAGCCCCTTGGGCATAGTTCCAAATTGGTCTCCAGAATGGCTGGATCGGTTCACAACTCCACCAACAATGTAACAATGTTCCAATTTTCCCACCTCCTCTCTCCAGTATTTATCATTTTCCTGTTTTGTCATGTTAGCCAATCTGACAAGAGAGATGTGGTACCCAAGAGTTGCTTTGATTTGCATCTCTATTCAACAGTGATTTAGAGCATTTTTTCGTATGACTATAGATATCTTTAATTTCTTCCTCCGAGAACTGCCTGTTCATATCCTTTGACCATTTCTCAACTGGGGAGTGACTTGTATTCCTATAAATTTGACTCAGTTCCCTGTATATTTTAGAGATGAGGCCTTTATCAGAGATACTTGTTGTAAAGATTCTTTTCCAAGTTTATGCTTCCCTCCTAATCTTTGTTGCATTAACTTTGTGCAAAAACTTTTCAATTTAATATAATCAAATTTTTTTTTTTTGCATTTTATAATGCTCTCTATCCCTTGTTTGGTCATGAATTCTTCCCCTTCCCAAAAATCTGACAGGTAAACTATTCCTTACTCTCCCAAACTGCTTAGAGTATCAGCCTTTATTCCTAAGTCACAAACCCATTTTGACTTTATATTGGTATGCAGTGTAAGACACTGGTCTATGCCCAGTTTCTGTCATACTATTTTCCAGTTTTCCCAGCAGTTTTTGTCAAATAGTGAATTCTTAAACCAGAAGCTGGATTCTTTGGGTTTATCAAAGAATAGATTGCTATAGTTGTTGACTACTGTATCTTGTGTACCTAACCTATTCAACTGATCCACCACTCTGTTTCTTAGCCAGTACCAGATAGTTTTGATGACTGTTGTTTTATAGTACAGTTTAATATCTGGTATGGCTAGGCCACCTTCCCTAGCATTTCTTTTCAATTCCCCTGATATTCTGGACCTTTTGTTTTTCCAGATGAATTTTGTTATTATTTTATCCAGCTCTGTAAAATGATTTTTGGTAGTTTGATTGGTATGGCACTGAATAAGTAAATTAATTTAGGTAAAATTGTCATTTTTATTATATTAGCTCAGCCTAACCACGAGCAACTGATATTTTTCCATTTACTTAGATCAGGCTTTATTTGTGTGAAAAGTGTTTTGTAACTGTGTTCATATAGGTCCTGAGTTTGCCTTGGCAGGTAGACTCCCAAATATTTTATAGTGTCTATAGTAACTTTAAATGAAACTTCTCTTTCTATCTCTTGCTGTTGAGCTTTGTTAGTAATATGTGGGAATCCTGAGGATTTATATAGGTTTATTTTATATCCTGCAACTTTGCTAAAGTTATTTATTATTTCAAGGAGTTTGTTATTTGATTCTCTAGGATTCTTCAAGTAAATCACCTTATCATCTGCAAAGAGGGATAATTTAGTTTCTTTTTGACCTATTCTAATTCCTTCAATTTCTTTTTCTTCTCTTATTGCTAAAGTTAACATTTCCAGTACCAAATTGAATAATAAGGGGTGATAATGGACATCCTTGTTTCACCCCCGATCTTACTGGAAATGCATCTAGCTTATCCCCATTATATATAATGCTTGCTGATGGTTTTAGGTAGATACTACTTATAATTTTAAGGAGGACTCTGTTTATTCCTATGCTTTCTAGTGTTTTTAACAGGAATGGGTGTTCTACTTTGTCAAAAGCTTTTTCTTCATCTATTGAGATAATCATACGGTTTCTGCTAGTTTTGTTGTTATGATCAATTATGCTGACAGTTATCCTAATATTGAACCAGCCTGGCATTTCTGGAATAAATCCTACCTGGTTGTAATGTATCATTCTCATGATAAGTGCTGAGATCTTTTTGCTAATATTTTATTTAAAAATTTTGCTTCAAAATTCATTAAGGAAATTGGTTTATAATTTTCTTTCTCTGTTTTGACTCTCCCTGGTTAAAGTATTAGTACCATATTGTGTCATAAAAAGAATTTGCCTATTTCCCCAAATAATCTATAAAGTTTAGGAATTAATTGTTCTTTAAATGTTTGATAGAATTCACATGTAAATCCATCTGGCCCTGGAGATTTTTTCCTAGGGAGTTCACTGATGGCTTGCTCAATTTCTTTTTCTGAGATGGAGTTATTTAGGTATTTTACTTCCTCTTCTGTTGACCTCGGCAGTTTTATTTTTTGTAAATATCCATCCATCCATTTCCCTAAGATTGTCAAATTTATGGGCATACAATTGAGCAAAATAATTCCTAATTATTGTTTTAGTTTCCTCTTCATTGGAGGTGAATTCACCCTTTTCATTTTTGATACTGGTAATTTGTTTTTTTTTTAATCGAATTGACCAAAGGTTCATCAATTTTATTGGTTTTTTCATAAAAGCAGCTCTTAGTTCAATAGTTTTCTTGATTTCAATTTTACTAATCTCTCCTTTGGTTTTCAGTATTTCTAATTTGGTATTTAATTAGAGATTTTCAGTTTCTTCTTTTTCTACCTTTTTCAGTTGCATGCCCAATTCACTGATCTCCTCTTTATTTTATTCATGTAAGCATTTAGAGATATAAAGCTTCCCCTAAGAAGTGCTTTTGCTGCATCCTATAAGTTACGGTATGTTGTCTCATTATTGTCATTCTCTTGAATGAAGTTATTGTTTCTATGATTTGTTCTTTGACCCACTCATTCTTTAGGATTAGATTAGTTTCCAATTAACTTTCAGTTTATCTTTCTGTGGTCCTTTATTACAAATAATTTTTATTGCATCATGATCTGAATGCATTTCTAATGCATTTATTTAATTCAGTGAGTATTTATTGGGCAAATACTTTTTGCAATGGGTTGTGCTATGTGCTGGGAGCATGAAGTTAAAAATTAAGCAGTCTCTGCTCTCAAATAGCTTACGTTGTAGTTGGGGATGATGTACAGGCACACAAGGAAAAAAAATGTTTTATATTTTTATCTGAGTAAATACAGAACATATACAAAAAAAGATACAGCATAAATTTTAAGAGCTAGAGAACATTAATGAGAGATGGGAGATTGGAAAAGGTCATCTGTAGACTGTGGCACCTGAAGTGTGCTTTGAAGGAAGCAAGATATTCCAAGAGGCAGAGATGAAAGGGGAATATGCTCCAAAACTGATTTTCTTGTATTCCTCCCTTATTAAAATATAAGTTCTTTGAGGGCAAAGTCTGTCTTCATGTTCATACTTGTATCACCAGTGCCTAATACATAAAAGTTTTCTGACTACTTGAAATATGGCCCTCTTATCTACTATACCATACTGCCTTTTCCAGGTTCATTTATATCATTAAAACAGGCAAGTAGGCATTAAATAATTGATCTTTAATTCATTCATTTAATTCAAACATGGGGTGATCTGTGCAAAAGTATAGAGGGAAGCAATGAAGTGTTATATAAAAATCACTAGTAGGCTAGTTTGACTAGAACTAAGAAAATGTGGAAGGATGTAATAAGAAATAAGATGGAAAAGCCAGGTGATTATAGAGGACTTCAAATACCAGAATGAGAATTTTGTCTTAAGTAACTGAGAATTTCTGAATAAGGTAACATGGTCAGATTGTCTTCCAGGCATATCAACTTGGCAGCTGTGGAGAAGATGGACTGGAGATGGGAATTGGAAACTGGGAGAACAATTAAAGGATATTTCAACAGTCTAGTATGTATCCTCTTTGTATATAGATGTTTTCATGTTGCTTCCCCCACTAGACTACGATCTCCTTGACAGCAAGGGCTGTCTTTTGCCTTTCTTTGTATCCCCCCATACTGAGCACACAGTGCATGGAACAAAGGAGGCACTTAAATGTTTACTGACTGAATTAGGGTAGAGGTTATAGAAATGGAGAGGGATAGATGAGAAAGATTGGGTAGAACTGACAAGACTTTACAAATGAAGGAACATGTGTTAAATATGGTGGGAGAAGTGATTCTCAGGTTGCGAGCCAGAGTGACTAGAAAAATGGTGGCACCCTTAATAGAAATAAGGAAGTAAGGAGAAGCGATAAGAATTTGGGAGGAAATATAATTATTTCAAATTTGGATATACTGAGGTATACTACTTTCCCAAAACATTGCCCCCACCCTGACACATACATATTCAATTTTGATTATTTTATTACAAGCTATGTAAGTCTGAGCTGAAACAATTTGTATATGTGAATTTGTCAAGGAGAAACAA
The DNA here is from genome assembly GCF_011100635.1 of Trichosurus vulpecula. Classification (NCBI taxonomy): domain Eukaryota; kingdom Metazoa; phylum Chordata; class Mammalia; order Diprotodontia; family Phalangeridae; genus Trichosurus; species Trichosurus vulpecula. The sequence continues at coordinate 334,578,929 of NC_050575.1, read as the reverse complement.
AAGCATGACGAACATTACAGCAGGGCCTCATTATAGTAGGAACCATGTAGATGATTTATTTAAACTTTTCAAAAATAACAAATATAGAACAAAGGACTTGGCAAAAAGAGAAAGCAAAGAAAGTATGACAGAGAAGGTAACAGAATAGTATCCAATTTGGGAAAGGGATTGAAACAGAAAGCAAATGGGAGAATCAAATATAATTAGGATACATATTTTTGAGGCATGTTTCCCCAAAGACTCTCTCTTCTTAGTCTCTCTTAACTGCACTGATTCTTTTAAAATTTGGTCTAAGCTCTAAAATTACTGTTTATTCCCCACCCATAACATTTCTTCTTTTGGTGCCTGGAAATAATGGAAAAGAAACTTTAGAAGTGAACTTGTATGCATAATATGTTCACAAATGCGAGTGTGAATTTTTCCCTTATGGTGTTTTTCCCCATCACAAGATCAACTACAGAAATCAATAATAGTCTGAGTTGTGTGGTTCGGCTGCTAAAAAATTATATTTGCCAACCACATGCATTTTTCTAGTCTTCAAAATGGCCAAATGCCTTCACATGACAGAGAGAGAGAGTTAAGTATATTTTCTCTCATGCTGGAAAACAAAGTCTGCCTAAAGTCATTTTTTGGCACAATTCTGCTAGAATTTGAGAACTTTTGAGACAGATATTTTATCCAAAACACCTGCTATTCTCTTTGACCTTATTTTTCCACTCTTTAAATATGGCAATAAAACCAAGAAATTAACTTTAAGCATGTCCTTACACTGCTAGTCCATTTTTTTTTCACTTGCATAAATACATTTTCAGTCTCACACTTCTGTATTGAGCCAGAGCCATGAGGATAAGACTTAAAAAAGCCATACAGGAATAGTAAGAATTTTTTTAAAAAGAAAATTTAACATCTACAATTCATTTTTTTTAAGTTGGGACTTCTATATTGCTCTAGAATAGTTCCTGTGCCCCACATAAATGTGGAAATATAATACTTTAAGGATAGCTCCTCAGAAGAAGAATATTTTTAAAACCATGTGAATTATTAGGACTGTTTTACCTTTAAGTTAAAAACAAGTTAACAAACACAACAACAAAAAATAAAACACATACCTCTGTGTGTTCATCTCTCTCATCTATAAGTCTTTTTAAATGTAATGCCATATTTTTCAAGAGTGGCTCAAGATCCTCCTGAGAAATATCAGTCACTTCCATCCACTGGAGATCGAATACGTTTTCCTGATTATGTGTTACCTTTTCAAAGCAAAAAATAATCTTAAAATGTAGTATTTAATATTAAGCTCTTGAATAAGAAAACCGGATAAATGTACCAAGCACCAAAGATCAGAAATCAAAAGGAGAAAAAATTGGGCAAACTTTTTAAATTTAATTACTTATTTCAAATTCAGATTTTCCTTCCATGTATCAACTGACAACAAAATAGCTAATACAAAAGAATCAATTTAATTTTGCTACAGTATTAGCTCAATTATCAAACAACTAGTTTAATAAACATAAAATTAGCAAATCTAGTGGACCTGAACATATTTGAAATGCATATGTGAAAACATCTCTATAAGGAGACGATTTCAATTGAATGTTCTTAAGATGAATTTCTAAGGATTTACTTTACAAATTAACATTCATAACATCTCTGTCGAAAGTGATCACACCAATATTCAAAAGTAAAAAGTTGCAAATCTACAATAAATGATGTTATTCCATTTGAAAAGCTAGACTTTTATGAAAAGCATAAAGAACCCTAAAGAACTTATTTTTTTTTTTTGAATCAGAGATTTCCTTGGTATAGGGAATTCCTGATGAAGAAACTCCTAGAAATGTTCATTGGCTCTTGAAACTTGAGAGTTCCAGAAAGCCACAGGAGTAACTGAGAGGTTAGTATGAACTATTTGAGACCAGGGCCTATGTTGCCTATTTGTGAATTCAAAATCTAGCACGCTTAGCACAAGGCTTTGCACACAGTGAGCTCTTGTTAAAATGCTTTTTCATTCATTCAGTCATTCATTTCACTCATGTTAGAATCAAACCCAGTATATAGAAGGTGGGACTAGAACCCAGATTTCCCTGAGTCAGAGGCCAGGACCTATCAACTACACCATGATGTTTCTCATCACTTGCATTTTTAAAAAATGAAACCTTAATCAAAATCTGTAACATCAACCAGTTTCACTTTGGGAAAATGAAAATAAGAGGTATACAGGATGGTAAAACACAAAGACCTGATGACCTGGTGTTTTAGAGTTCAGTTTTGTCAGCAAAATTTGCCATCTTTACTTTTCACAATTCTCAACAAAAGATCATAATAAAGGAATATGTGATTTTTACATTTTCTGGAAAATACATACTAATTTTAACTGTCATTTTTATATACATATATACAGCACATTATCACACGGCTGAGAAATTTAGGAGTTGCTTTTATACTCATCAATAAATACCAGGTAGGTATGGAATACTCATTATTTTTAAAAAACTGTCTCCATTTTAGTATAGTGGTTCAAATTTAGGAACGCCCCCCCCCCCAATTAGACAAAGTATAAACTATTTTCTTGCTGTTAGTACTACCAAAGGTAGAGAAGTTAAGATGCGAAATGCCTCAGAAATTTTAGGTTGCAATTTTCAGAAAATAATCACCCACCATCCTTACCAAGTGGTACTGCTCAAATTATTCATTATGAAATATTCAGATTAAATGTGTACTTTAAATCATAAAAATACAGCAGTCGAGGGTTAAGACAAAAAATTTTGAAACAGCAGTTGAAAAGTTGAAAAGCAATAAATCAATAATCTATGAACTATACTTATGTATAGGGAGGCAGGAAAAATTAATGTTGATGAAAATGACATGTTAGTAATTAGATGAATGCCATCAGAATGCCATTTCCATGTTAAAAGTATTTTAGTCTATTGACATCATGAGGTTGTTGAGTGTGTATCTTCATTTGTAAAACAAATAGAAATACCTGGTATTTGAGAAGCCATTCAACTTAAAGCCTAAAAAAACTCAATTGAGTTAAAAGCAAACATGGAGTACATTAAAGGAAGCATTGGCTGGTACTAAATATCTGTGTGAACAATTCTAATTTAGAATTGATATACATAAGAAATGTACTATGGCTATATTGTTTATACTGTTACTTTCTTATACTTAGATATTACCAGAAATTACTAAATTAGTGGATAAAGGCAAACAAAAAGTAAAAACAGCATTAAACAGGCAGTGTTGAAAAGGAAACGAGTGAAAAATGCCTATAATTCAAAGTTATACACATTATGTGTTTGTATTGTTATTTCACATGCTTTTAAAATCAAAGAGAAGGCAGAATTCTTATTAAAACTACAGAAATCAGCATGAATGCTCTTAACATTATGGACAAATAGCTGAATTTTAATTTGTGAAATACACTGAAACACATGGCATAATGACTTTGTTGAAACTGACTTCCAAAAGCTATTTATAAATTGTTCACAGGCATACCTGCGACCTCACACTTTCCCATGGTAACTCAACATTGGAAGTGTTGAGAAAATTATTCTTTGCTCTTTTTAATCATGGATGTTCCACTACAGTGTTTAACCTATCTTCTTAGCTGCATCGTATTTTTCTCTGTTAATGTTTAAGTAGCTTAGTGTACATGATATTAAAATTTTTCTTTTCCTGTAGATAAATTGAAGAGAATAATGTATTGATCAACTGATATACCCCTCGAAATATGAATTTCTTTTATTTTAACATTTTTTCTAATTCTTTTGTTTTTTGAGGGGGGAAAGCAGGGCAATTGGGGTTAAGTGACTTGCCCAAAAATCGCACAGCTAGTAAGTGTGTCAAGTGTCTGAGGCCGCATTTGAACTCATGTCCTCCTAGCTTCAGGGCTGGTGCTCTACTTACTGTGCCACCTAGGTGCCCCTTAAATTTTTCTTTATTTTCTTAATTACCATCCACAGAAGTCAGCACTCTTGTAAAAAACAGTATCATCAAAAGTAAATATTAAAATGTATAAAACTATATGTCCTATTACTAAATATTTCCTGTATGTGTTTGCTTGCTTTCGCTAACTTTTTATGATTAACAGAACATTTTCAATAATCACTGATATTTTGGAAAATATTTAAATTTGAGTTGTGTATAATAAAAGCTGTAACTGAAAATCAAAACAGTAAAAAAAAAAAAGACAAGCAAGTAGGATTCAAGTGTGTGTCACAGATACTAATTATCCTTCTACTGCTATGAAGTTCTTAAGATCAAAAGTGCTCCATTATGGTTAACGTTGCTGTGAAAAGAATTTTTTTCATTTCTCATGGTCTTGAAAAGTACAGATTCCTTTCCTTTCTCTTTCATGGCTCTTAGTGTTCAGCATACTGAAAAAATAGGCATCTCATCCACATACCTGACCTTGCTAAACTAAGATAGTAATTGTGATTTTTCCCAAAAGTCAAGAAAATTCTACAAATTTCATGTTAAAATGACGTCATTCAACAAGATAAACTGCACAAAGAAATAAGTAACTAAGCTAATTACCTCTTGAATGTGTGCGGCAACTGCTGCTTTTGTGTCAAAATCTAAACCTTGGATTCGTTCAATGAATTCTTCTTTCTTCTGACACTAAAATAAACGAATAAATTTACACCTTTAAAGTATTCTTCAATGTCATTATAAACTAAGCACTAGGAAATTTAATTTGATTTGTCTCACTAAATATTGATGAATGCTTTGGTATACTTACCTAATAAAGAAGCATTTAGAAATGCAGTAGTTTATAAAAGTACAGGGTATAAAAATATAGAGGAAAAAAAAAAACAGAAACACACACAACTTTCATTAGGAAAATTCCAAAGTGGGCAGTCTTTACACAACCCTTTTGGTGAGGTCAGTATATTATTATCCTAACTTTGCAAACAGAAAAGTAGAGACACAAGAACTTGTTTCAGAGCAGAGAAATTACTTGCCAAAAAACACACAGTGAGTCAGTGGCAGAGCTCGGAAAAGAGCCAAGATGCCTGACTTTCAGTCGCTGGCTATAACCAACAATGTAGCTTTTCTTCTCAGAATTTTTTTTTAAATCTTCACTTCAGGCCTATAATCCACAGTAATATTTTAAGTTACCACATTTTATCCTTATCAGAAAGAAATCACATACCTACCTGGAGCATAGCTTAATATTAACATAGTTAACAAAATTAATGCTACCTTATTTCATAACACCAATAAATGACTGAAGGTAAATATTTTAAAATTGAGCTTCATTTTAAAGTCCACATTTTCTTCCTCATGCCTCCTCCTTTGCTCACCCCAAAAGGAAAAACAAAAGTCATTATAAACATGTGTAGCTAACAGAAAAAAAAAATCCTGCACTGCTCATGTTCATTTCATTTTGTATCAGTTCATACAAGAATTCCTGTTTCTACGAAAACATCTTCATCATTTCCTAGATTATAATATATACCAGAACTATCAATAAGTCACTCCCCAATTGATGGACACTCCAGAGCTTCTAATTCTTTGTTGCTGAAAAAAGGGCTAAGAAAATTTTTATATGTGGGTCCTTTTCCTTTTTTGTTCTCTATGTGGGTGTAGACCTAGTAGCAGTATTGCTGGATCAAAGAGTATGCACAGTTTAATAGTTCTGGGGGACATAGTTCAAAACTGCTTTCCAGAATAACTGGACTAGATCATAGTTCTACCAACAACGTACCATATTTTTCCACAATATTTTCAGCATTCTGCATTTTCCCTTTTTGCCATCTGAGCCAATTGATGGGTGTGAAGTGGAGTTTTTTTGGTGAGTATTTCTCTAAAACATCCCTAACCTATGCCTTTGTGGAGGTGGGAGATCCACAGGTCCACAATACACATTTTCAGATTTTTTTCAATGTACTGATCAGTTATGCTACTTTCTTTTTCCTCTCTAAAAAATACTATTTGTCATATAGAGTGGCTCTCTGGGAGCAAATAGTATGGCAATGTAATAAATAGAAAATATCAATAAAAATGTATTTTTAAAAACGTGCATTTCATTATGAACGACTTAGAACATTTTATATGGCTACTGATAGCTTGGATTTCTTCTTATGAAAACTATCTGTTTGTATCCTTAGACCTTTTATTTGGGTAATGGCTTTTATTCTTAGAAATTTGAATCAGCTCCCTCTATATCTCAGAAATGACACCTTTATTAGAGAAACTTGATGCAAAGATTTTCCCCTCAGTCTCCAACTTATCTTCTAATATCAGTTGCATTGGTTTTGCTTCTGCAAAACTCTGAAAGTTTTATTTGGTAATGAACTCTTCCCTGTCCATAGATTTGACAAAAAACTTCTTTTACGCTCTTCTAATTTGTTTAATGTTATGCTGTCTAAATCACATACCTATTTTGGAGCGTGTCTTGGTATACAGTATGAGAAGTTGGTTACTATCCATTTTCTGCCAGACTACTTTCCAGTTTTCCCAAAAGTTTTCGTTGGGCAGTTAGTTCTTACTCTAACAGCTGGGATCTTTTGTTTTTATCAAGCACTAGGCTACTTTGTTTGTGTATATATATATTGTCCCTATCTGGTTCTGTTGACCAAATGCTCTTTTTCTTAACCAGTACCAAATTATTTTGACAATTAAGGCTTTGTAGTTTGAGATCTGGTCCTTCACATTTTTTCCCATTAATTTCCTATTATTCTTGACATACTGTTCCACCAGATGAATTGTTATTTTTTTTTCTAGTTCTGTAAAGTAATTCTTTGGTAGTTTGGTGTGGCACTGAATAAGGAAATTAACTTAGGAAGATGTATTTTTATTATATTAGCTCAGCCTATCAATGACCAATTGATATGTTTCCAATTACCTAGATCTGTCTTTTTAGAAAGACTATTGTAATTATGCCAATCAGTCAGATTGAAAGTTTGGTGTCATTCCTGATTCCTCATGCTCTCTCACCACCAACCCCATATCCAACTTGTTGCCAAAACTTGTCAACTATACTTTTGTAACATCTCTTGCATATGCTCCCTTCTCTCTTCTGCCACTGCCACCATCCTGGTGCAGGCTGTCATCATCTCATACCTGGACTATTATGGTCCTATAATATGATAGCAGCCTATAAAACTATAATAGCCTACTTGTTGGTCTCCCTGACACAAATCTCTCCCCACTCTAGTCCATCCTCCATTCCTCTGTCAAAGTGATCTTCCTAAAACACACATCTGGCTGTATCACCCCTTTGCTCGATAAACCGTGGCGGCTCCCTATCATCTCTAAGATCAAATATAAAATTCTCTATCAAATCCTGTGTTTGGAGTTCAAGGTCCTTCATAGTCTCAACTCCATCTCCTACCTTTCCAGTTTTCTTATTCTTTACTTTTCCCTCACTCCCTACTTCCCATCATCTGTGATCCAATGACACTGGCCTCCCTGCCAAAACTCCATCTCCCAGCTCTTGACAATTTCACTGAAATGTCTCTCCCATGTATGGAATGTTCTCCTTCCTCATCTACAACTCCCAAATTCTCTGATCTCTCTTCGGTAACAGCTAAAATCCTAGCTTCTCCATGAAACCCTTCCTAATCCCTTCCAACTGAAGTTCTTTCCCTCTTAGTTATTTCAATTTATCCTGTGCATAACTTGTTTGTACTCAATTGTTTGCATGTTGTCTTCATTAGACTATGGGCTCCTGGAAAGCAAAGCCTGCTTTTACCTTTTTTTTTGTATCCCCATTGCTCAGCACAATACCTGGAACAAAGTAGGAGCTTAATAAATGTTTAAAGATGGACTGACACAGTTCTTATGTGTGTGTTGGTGGGTAGACTCCCAAATATTTTGTACTATATGTAGTTATTTTAAATGGAATTTCTCTTTCTAGCTCTTCCGGATGGATTTTTTGGTGATATAGATTCTCTAAGTAAACCATTCTTTTATCTGCAAAACGTGGTAATTCTATTTCCTCTTTGCCTACCCTTAGTCCCTCTGAGGGTAAATATGTATATTCAGTGAATATGAGTATATATACATATGTATACTCAGTGAATTAGACACATCTAATCCTGGAAAGAAAAATGGATTTAGAGTCATGGTACCTCAGTGAAAAAAAAAGCTTGGCTAGTAATCTGTGGGGCCTAAATCAAATCACGTAAGCTTGCTAGGCCTTGGTTTTTATCCTTGTGTATGATGTGCCTCTTTTACACTTTAAGCAAATTGTAGAACATAAAGGCCACGACAAAAACAATGAGATCTAAGTATCTGAAGTATTCCACACCACTAGCAGATGAGGTCCTCTGTGTAACTCAACTGCACACGCAAAAGCCAAAAAAGGGAAGAAAAGTAGAGGCTATATAACTTGCCCACTTCTTGCCTGAGAGATGTCAAACCTCAGAATCAAGAACCTACAGCAGAACCCTACAGATGTAAACCCCAGGGCAAGAGGCTCTTTCCTTTCTGAAAGAGGCCAGTAGCACCCAGTACAGTAACTGTCATCCAAATCAGAGGCTAGAAGTTGTAGAGACTACAGCTGCCCATCGAAGTGAGCCCAGGAAGTCTAGCATATAAACTAATCTTGCAGAGATGTCATGCCTTTCATGGAACCATTCTGGCTAGCCAGGTGAGGGACCCATCCATCACCAATGCCATACCTTGCAATGAATTTAAGAACTCTCTAGAAGTCGGGTACAGAGATTACAATTATATAAGAGAGTCCTTGGTTTTCCTGATTAGTGAGAGCCTCTTACATCAAGCTGTTCCCAGATCCGGCCATGCTTTTTCCTCCCAGCTATTTTCCATCCTGCACCTGAGAATATATCCTCCTATCCTCTTTTCATCCCTTGATTTGGGAAATGCAATCACACTATCATTGGTTCCAAATTACCATATTCCGTTAACTGCCCTATATTCCATTAACCACAGAATCCTGCTTTTGTATTTGCACCCCTATGCTTATTAGCATAATATCTGGCACACAGTAAGCACTTAATAAATGTCTTCTCATTTATCTGTTTATTATCTGAACTAGATAACCTCTTGAGTAGTTAGGTGATGAAGTGGATAGAGTGTCAGGCCTGGCATCATGAAGAGATGAGTTCAAATCTGGTCTCAGATACTTCCTAGGTGTGTGACCCTCAGCAAGTCACTTAATCCTGTTTGCCTCAGTTTCCTCAACTGTAAATTGAACTGAAAAAGGAAATGGCAAACCACTCTAGTATCTTTGCCAAGAAAACCCTGGATGGAATCACAAAGAGTTGGACAAGACTGAAATGAACAAACAACAACAAAAAATAACTGCTAAGTTCCTATCAGTAGTATATAAATTACCTGATACAAAGAGAAATAATTAAATTGACTGACACAAAATAAACTTTATAACTTTTTACATCTTAAAAAACATTTGCTTTGGAATACATCGTTTGCTTGTTTGACAGAATTTGGCACTGAGTTCACAAGACTGACAATACTGCATATTCATATTGTGAAATCACACTTCTAGGCCACTGAAGCAGGTTGATCTTAATTCTTAGATAAGCTTCTTAATCTTTGAGTTGCATGATACAAGATTATGTTGCAATATTCCATCTCAATTTGGCCATTTCTATAATTCTGCTTCTAAGGAAAATGATATATTTATCAGAGTTCATCATTCCCTTAAATGGGACAAGACTTGCAGGCCTACTGGAATGAAGAAGCTCCTGGACACTTTTTAGCACGGAAGTTTTACAGTCTGAAGATGTCCAGATGTTATAGGCTCAGAGACTTTTCCTGAAAATGGTCTGGAAATAGCCTGAATGAAAGTGAAGTAAAAGCTGCATTTTTCTAATCTTCAGCCCTCTAGTCTTTACAATCTTGGCCATGAAAAATATTTTTTATTCATAGCATTTTTTCTTCTTAGTATTTTTTCAAAAATCGGTCCTGTTGATGTCCTTCCAGTAACAGCAAGTGTACAATACACTGCAGGAGAAATGGTAACAACTTCTCTAGCTGCCACACATGTCTGAAGGACTTTGTTTTCTGAGGACTAATTAGGCTGTTTTACAGCAACTGTTTGTCAGTTCTTAATGTTTTTTTCCATTTTCAACCACACATTTCATTGCAGGTCAGTATGACTAATCCTGTTTTATTATAGACTTGAATGACTGACTTGAAGCAGGTGACTTCCCCATACTAATAATCACAGCAGTATCTATGATAGTTATTGAAATATGCTCTCTAAGACGTACCACTTCTGTACATTTCCTTGGAAACATGTCATTCTTAAAACCAAGAATTGAAAACAGAATAAAAGAAAAATGAAGCACATGTACATGGCATAAAACCCAGCACTCAGTTGACAGAGATACATTCTGTTTCAAAGTAAAATGTTCTGAGTCAGTGTAGAACACAAACAAGACCACTGCTGTCACGAAATGAAACCATACCAAAATAATTGCTCGTCCCAAGTAATTCACACATTATATACACATCTAAGATACTGTAAGAGTATCTAGGTACTTTTATGGCTTCCTAAATACAGCAAGATCAATCTAAAAAGTCTGGTTTATCAGCAAATCTAATTTTGCAAAACCATAAATTCCACTTCTAGGAATTCAGTAGACTGAATTACTAATTGTTCCATTTTTAAAAAAGAAAATAAAAGATTCTCAAGGGAAATACTGAAGAAAGTAAATAGGAAGGGAGCTCAAACAGATCACAAGCAATACTAGAAAGTAGTAACAATCAAAACCATTCGGTACTACGCAAAAAATAGAAAAGGTTACCAGTGGAACAGATTATACAACATACATAAGGAAACTAACATAATACAGTGTTCAATATACTCAAAGATCCCAACTACTTGGGCAATGGCTAACAAAAAATACTAGGAAAACAAAAAGGCAACTGTCTGAAAGAAATTAGGCTTAAACAAAGATTTCATGCTATATGCTACACTAAGCTTCATATGAACACATGACCAAAATATAAAAAAAATCACATTATGAAGCCAATAAAAGGAGCAAGGAAGAAAATACTTTTCAAACCTACGGATAGAGTTCATGTCCAGACAAGAGATAGGAAGGCTCACAGAAGTAAGATAGGCAGTATTGAATATATAAAATTGTGAAATTTTGCACAAACAAAAGCAACACAGTTAAATCAGAAAGGAAGCAGACAACTGGGAAGAAAATTTTCGTAGCAAAATTCTTTGATATCCAAAATACATAAGGAACTGAATTAAAATAGTTGATAATAACAGCCTTCTCTAAGAGATAAAATCAAATGATTTGAACAGGCAGTCATCAAAGGAAGAAGTCTAGACTATCACCTATAAGAAAAAATACTAATAATCAGATAAATGTAAATTGATCATCCATGCATATGCTTTGATCCATCGATGCTATTACTATGCCCAAAACATAGAGATTTGAAGAAAAAGACCCATGTGGAAAAAAATATTTATAGTAGCATTTTTTTTGTTATAGAAAAGAACTTACAGATTCATTCACTGTAGATAAATGAAATGGAACATTACTGCAGGACAAAAAAATGACAAAAGAGATGGATTCAGACAAACCTGAGAAGAACTTAAAGCAAAGGAATTTGTATAAAGTGATGCAAAGTTGTTCCCCTAGGGAATTGTTTAGCTGGGGAGGAAGTGGGAGAAAGAATGTCTGTTAATTGAAAAAAATTAATTTAATTTTTAAAAATATAGGTGTTACTGGCTCTATAAGAATCAGGAGACATAAACTAGTATCCACATTTACATTATATATGTACATGGCATCTATAATGGCAAAAAGCCATCTAGGCTATGATTTAAATTGTCTATTGTCTATTGTCACTTCAGTTTTTTGACAAAATTTCAACTGGTACAGAAACTTGGGACAAGTATAAATGATCAACTTTGGTAGCTAGGTGGCAAGGTATAGAGCACTGGGCTAGAGTCAGGAAGATCTAAGTTCAACTCTGGCTTCTGACCCTTACTTATGGGACCCTGGTCAAGTTGTTTCAACTGCAAAATGGGAATAATAATAATAGCGCTTAGCTGGCAGGGTTGTTCAAATGATATAATATTTATAAAACACTTAGCACAGTGCCCAGCTCACAGTGGGTGCTATATTAATGCTCACTCTCGTCGCTTCACCAAAGTACATACTAACCGAGATCTGGACATGATCTCTGGCATAAGCCCTAACAAATCAGCTTGTATACTTGTTATCTGATACTAAGCTTATCTAAATTTGTCACCAGAATGTTGCTTACCAGCTATTAATTATTTTGGCAATAGCAACTCAACAAGCTGTATACTAAACCATGACAATGATTATGGTGATGATAACAGCTGAGATTTATATAGAAGTTTACAAAGCATTTCATATAAATCATCTCATTTGATGAGCCTTGTGAAGTAGGTGCTCTTACACTCATTTTGCAGATAGGGAATCTATCTAAAGTAAGTGACTTGCTCAAAATTACAGCTAATAAGCATGTGAAGTCAGAAGTGAATGCGGATCTTCTTGATTATTAAATCTACTGCTCTCTCCACTAAACCATGATACTCCCCCATGGTGTGAATGAAGTTCTGATCCGCATAATAAGCAGAATGACACAAATGAAAAAAGAATTTTTTTCAAGTATTTGATGTACATTAAAAAATGTATTTCTAAAAAAAAAAAGTCACCAAAAAAATGGTCCAAACTTATATCATTTGGAGATTGAAAAATCACTATATATTTTTTAAAATTTGGTTTTGGGGACTATATTAACTAGAAATACTTATTTACCAAAATGAAAACATTAAGAAATATTTTAACTCACCTGAACAGCACAACCAAGTAAAAGTAACAGTAGCTTTTTAATTTCTTCTGTACCTTGTTCTAAAATTAAAAAAAAAAAGTTATGAGATACATTAAAGTATTTTCACATACTTTCAACTGGATTTATGTCTAAATAAGTTCCAGATCCAGATTATAATTCCTATACTAAGGGAAATTTCCAGGCTTCTATTGCCTTTCCTCTGTCCCATGCAACATTTTCACTTTAAAAGATCTTTTGTGAACTTTAAACAAAAGTAGTAAAGGACAATCTAAGGTAAAGAAATGCTACGAAAATCCTAGAATTTCTAGATGAAAGGGATCTAAGAGGTCATTTATTCCAACTGCCTCATTTACTTATGGTAAGCTGACTTGAAGGAACTGTGAACTGATCCAACTATTTGAGAGTAATTTGGAACTATGCCCAAAGGGCTAAAAAAACTGTGCATGCCCTTTGACCCAGCAATACCACTACTGTACCCAAAGAGATCAAAGAAAAGGAAAAGGACCTGTATGTTCAAAAATATTTATATCAACTCTCTTTGTGATGGCAAAGAATCGGAAATTGAGGGGATATCTATCAATTAGGACATGGCTAAACAAGTTATGGTATGTGGTTGTGATATGATAGTACTGTGATGTAAGAAATAACAAGGTGAATAACTTCAGAAAAACCTGGGAAGACTTACATGAACTGATGCAAAGTGAAAGAGGAAAATATTGTACACAGTAACAACAACATTGTAGCAAGGATCAACAATGAAAGACAGCTACTCTGATCAATACAATGATCCAAGACAATTCTAAAGAATTCATAAAAAAAATGCTATCTACCTCCAGAGAAAACTGATGAAATCTGAGTGCAGACTGAAGCATCTTGTTTTTCACTTTCTTTGTTTTTGTTGCCTTTTTTTGCAACATGGCTAATGTGGAAATATATTTTGCATGACTTCACATGTCTGATGGTTATGATACTGTTTGCCTTCTCAATGGATAGGGGAGGGACTAGAGAGAGAGAGGGAATTTGGAACTCAAAATTTTGAAAATGAATGTGAAAAATAAATTTTAAAAAGATTATACCTCTTTCAGTAGTGCTCTACAGTTAAGTGATGCTTATTAATTTAATGCAAGTTTGAAGAACAATAACACCTCACTTATGAGAACAAAGGTGAGGAGGAGTGGAGTCAGATTTCCAGGAGATTCATCCAGAATGAAGCCATGAATATAGTCAAGGAAAAAAAGGATCTCTCAGTAACAAACAGCTCTCCCTAGTTCCTCCTTAGCATTTTATTCTCTAGGAGAGCAATCATCACATTCAGGCAATCACCAGGCATCTGTGTTTAAATTGCAGATCACGGCAGAAGAACCTACTGATAGTGAGAAATGACAGGCTAATAGTAGATGTAGGAGACAGCACCAAACAACAGCAAAGTACAGCAACCTTAAGACCATTTAAAGATTGTCTGCCTTAGCATTATGGGCTAAAGAAGATGAAGACTTGCATCAACAATGATTCAAATAATTTAGACAATCATTTATTAAACACATACTGTATCGTCTTAAAACAATGGCCATGTGAAGATAAAAAAAGATCCTACCCTCAAGAAACCTGCATTCTACTTGTGGGAATACTTAAGTATGATAAAAGTTAGAGTGTGAGAAAAGTAAATAAGAAATTTCAAGAAAATACCTCAGCAAAATTTGAAAGGGAAAAGATCACTTTCATGGGGAAAATATTTGTCAGAGAAGGTTTCATGGAGCAAGTGGAACCTGAATAGAGCCTTAAAGAATTAATCAGTTGTCTTCCCCCATTATCTCCTTCACCTGTCTCATTAGGAGAGTGGCCCTCCTCCTTGCCAAAGACAACCCCTTCAGATGCCTTCTTGATCTGTATCCCATCTTTTTCATCCCATCCTGACTTCTCCAACAGACTGGATTTCTTCTCTAATCTTCCATATCTGTCTTCTTTATTTTAAAGATGAAAGTCAGAATACAAGGATGAATTAAATGCAGAACAGCATTTTAATTCCAAATAGTGAAGCTCTTTTTCCATTCACATTCTCTTTCAATGCTCATAGTACTTTTAAAGTTTAGGCTATATTTACTTTCATTCTAATCAGTCCATTTGCAAACACATCACTCCTCCACACTTCTCTATTTCTTTTGAGGGCACCACTGTCGTTCCACTCACCAAGACTGACAAACTCAGACTCATTCCACTCTCACAAGCTTCATATGATATTAAATGGTATTAGTCAAATAAGTTAGTTGACAGGTGTTTATTAAGCACCTACCATGTGCTAGGCACTATGCTAAGTGCTGGAGTTACAATGAAAGGCAAAAGACAGTCTCTGCTCCCAAAAAGCCCACTGTCCAATGGGGCAGACTGAATGCAAAGAACTACACACAAACAAGTGATTTACAGCATATGCTAGAAGTAAACAACAGAGCGAAAGCATTAGCATTAAGTAGGATTGGGAGACTTCCTGAAGAAGGTTGTACTTTAGCTGGGATTTGAAGGAATCCAAGAAGTGGGGATAAGGAGAAAAGAGAATTCCAAGCATGAGAAACAGTTGGTGAAAAGGCAGCTTTCACTGTCAGTGTCACTAGAATGAAAAGTACAGTTTGTGGTGGCGAATCAGATAGGAGACTAGAAAGGAGGGAGAAAAGATTTTGTAGGGCTCTATACAACAAACTGAGGACTTTATACTTGATCCTGAAAGTGAGTTTGAGCCACTGGAATTTATAGGATTACCACACGTCCATTCTACCTCAACAATTTTCACATCCATCCCTTCTCTCCAATCACAAAGTCATTATCCCTAGTTCAAGCCCTCAAAGATGGACTGTTATAATAAGCTTCTTAAATGGGCTACCTTCTTCAAGTGTCTCCCCTTCCTTTTCAATACTCCACACAGCTGTTTAATTAATGTCTGACACAGAACTCACTATATGTCACTCCCTTGCTGAAAAATCTTAAGGGCTCCCAATTGCCTCTAAGATGAATACTATTTCCTCTAGTTGGTATTTAAACACCCCCCACCCCAAATGATTCCTACCTGCCTTTAGGATATTTCATATTACCCCACTTCACACACTGGTCTACTAACTGTTCCCAGATCTCCACATGACAACTCTCAACTCTGAGCCTCTTCATTAGCTGTCCTACAACCCCAGAATGCATTCTTCTTGATTTAACTCAATTAAAACCCTACCATGACTCAACTCAATTTAATGTAAGTTAATTCAAGTATTCATCATTTAAAAATAAGTTTATCAATGCCTTGTATATTTACATTAAATTTATTTCAACCCCCTGGCCTCACCAGATTAAACAAAGTAAAACAGGCAAAATTACTGCATTTGACAATGTATAATATTGTCCTAGTGCTGTCCCCTACCTTTTTTTCTTTTCTATAATGTCAATTTGATCTTTCATCTAACTTCAAGGAAATATGCAATAACACCCAGAATAATAAGTAAACATATATTCTGCACACAGAATAATGCTACATACATACAATGTTATTTGAAAATGTATATAGCTATTACTTTAAACATTTGTTAAGTACCTATTATTATAAGACCCTGAAGTACAAAGATTCTGATGAGTCTAATTGTCTGCCTTTCTCATCAAACATGTTTCTAAGCACTGATACTCTTACCTGCTTCTTCAACGGCTAATATATTCCCATGCCATTATGATCTTCTCCATACCAGCGCTATTGAACCCCCAGCTACCAATGAATACTGTTCCCCTACCCCAACTATCTTCTTCACTCTCATCTACTTTAACCGTATTCCCTCAACTTTCTTCTCTAGATCTACTCTCTCCTTCCAGCGTGCCCTCCAGAATTCCTGCTCCATAATTAACAAACTTCTTTTATCTTAAACCTATTCTCCTTTCTCACTCTAACTTGGGTCTTTCATTGTTACTAGGCTTCCTTCAGAATCCTCTCCAGTACTTTTCTATCACATTGGTTGTACCAAGACAATAATCCTTAGTCTCTACTACCACTTTTAGATTTTCCCTTTAACAACATCACTCAGAAACGTCTCCTTTGAAGTTTTCTCTACCCAAACGTAGCACCTATGCTGTTACCTATCACCCCCAGGAAATTCTACAAACTTCCTCCCTCCTCAATGAGTTCAGTGCCTGGCTGAGTACCTTATCTCCACCTCAATTCCTGCCCTATTAATTTGGCACTTCAACATACATATTAATGTTCCCTCAAATACCCTAACTTACCAGTTCTTCAATCCACTTAGTCCCCATGACCTTAGTCCTCTATCCAACCTTAGCTATGCTTACATATAGTCATACTCCAAATGTTCTACTTCTGTGGCGAGAAATTCTGGAAAAAAAATATTCTTTATCTGACAATATTTTATCATTCCATCTTCCCCTTGGCATTCCAACTCCTAACCCCATTCTCTGTCCTCGCTCTACCTTAAACTTTGTACTTTGCAATCATTCTACTTCCAAATTCTCTTCCAGGCATTGGCTATACTCTCCTACTTTTCCAATATTGATCCCTTGGTAAACCAATTATCTACATTATCCTCTACCTTCAAATCCTTCACTCTATTATCTACTGCCAACTTCATCTTGTCAAACCCCAATTCTGGTTTACTCCTTATGGGATCAGAGCTCAAGCCTCAGGTGCCTTCCCTTCTCCTGGCAGGAATGGCTACTTCTTACACACGGTTGGCAGGGCACATATAATGGCATAAAGTAGTTCTGGTTCTCTTTCTTTTTGCTTTTTCATTGTGTCTTGTTCCCTGAGCACAAGTGAGCAATCCTGAGCTAATATTCCCAGCCTTAGTGGCAGCTTTGTGAATTTGAGATGTCAGGAGCTCCTGGGTCCCTCAGGGGGGCCAACTAGCAGCAGAAGCAATTTCCTGCATTGGAAAAGATGACTACAGACATGAAGAGAGAACTTAGTCTTGGTGTGATCAAGGAGAATCCTTTGGAGTTGCCTGAGCTATGTATGTAGCAGGTTTATCATCTCATCAACTGTGGAATACTAGCCAGAATGACACTCTGGCCTATAGCACCAAACTGGCAAAGGGGGGGAGGGAGGGAGGAAGGGAGACAGGGGGAAACAGGGAGAGACAGGGAGAGAGATGGGGAGGGGGAGAGGGGGAGAGGGACAGGGAGAAAGAGGGGGAGGGGGAGAGGGGGAGAGTGAATGCAAAGGGTAGCAATGTTGGGAAGTGGTGAATGTGCCTATCCATTCTACACAGAAGAGAGGAGCAAGACTGGAGAGGCCTCTCAAAGGGTCAAAGATAGGATACTCCCCTCCCTGGGAGTCTTGGGGAAGGGGAGGTCTTGACTGGTAGGTCAGGTTACATTCAAGAGGATAATAACCTCTTAGATAACCTACTCCATGTGATATTTAACCCACGAAAACGACTGATGACTGTGCAGGAAGTACCATCATCTTTGCTGTAGCTCTGATATTTCTCATTTTTCCTTTAATCATAAAGTCAACTCTTTACATCAGGGGAGATGTTATGAAGTACAAAGATAAAGAATTACCCACCACATAGGACAAACAATGTAGACTCACTTCTTAGAAGTAAATTTTGGAATTTTCTGGTCTTCATTCTTCCAAACTCAGTCACTTATTTAGAAGGCCATTACATTGTTGTCTTCTGATTTGTTTTATTTCTCCTATTTTTCTGGTTTAATTTTTCTCCCTCTAATACTGCCTATGTTAGGTTCTCATATCTCTAAGACTGGGGCTGTCCAATAAAAGCCTTAAGGTCATTTAGTTGGGAGAAAGTTCTCTAAGACCTCTAGGACCTTCACAACAAGGGGTAAAATACGCCGTGAAGAATATTTACTTTTTATGCTTTATCTTTCTAACTATAAGAAATTGAAGCAATGGTACTGTTTATAGAATAAGGTAGCCAATATAACAAAGAGAAAGAAATCTTTTTGTTTCACCATCTTTTTTGGTGGTGAGCAAGGGAGGCAAGTAACACAAGAAAGCGTATTTTACTTATTGTACCTAATATAACCTCAATATAATGACTTTTTGGCTGAAAATACATTTTATTCTATGTTGGTTTTATATAATTGTTTTATGTTATTATCAATACTTTTCAGTCTCCTAAAACTAGCTCATGCAGTTCACATATGGTAGTTCTATGTACCATCACTAATGGGAAAAAATCCACTTCATATTGTTTCAAAATCTAGACACCTTTGACAATTAAAATGACAAGACAGAGTAACCCAAATTGAGATACATTACTAAAGATATTTTAAAAATCAAAATATTTGTTATAAAATATATAAATACATAATCCAAAATATGTGTTTGATATCAAAATACAAAAAAGTGAAAAATTAAAAATATAAAATTAAAAATTAAATAAAAATTAAAATATAAAATTCAAAGCATAAATAATATAGAAAATATATATTTGAAAATTGGACAAGATAAGGAAGCAGAGATGATGTTTAGAGGGAAGAAGTTAGACAAGAATACTAATGATTACTTTGATCTTCAGTGGCCAAAGGAAATGATCCTTAATAAGACTTCCTCCTTTTTCATTTCCCATCACCATCACCAGAGCACAAGCTATCAGTTTTCTTTCAAGGGACTGCTGCTGTTGTTGTTCAATCAGTCCAACTCTTTGTGACCTCATGGGCCATATTACCCATGGAATTTTTGTTTATGGGAAAGATAGTGGAGTGGTTTGCAGTTTTCTTCTCATTTTACAGATGTGGAACTGAGGCAAATAGAGGTTAAGTAACTTGCCCAGGATCCACATACCTATTAAGTATGTGAGGTCTTCCTGACTCCAGACCCAGTACTCTACCCACTGATACATCTAGCTGCCTCAAAATATCAGTGAATAATAGAATACTTGCCTTCTCTGTACTTTTCTGGAGAAGGGGAAGAAGAAAGATAGGACTGCTTGGAACTTTTTATCTTCCAAGTTTTTAAATATGGCTATTTAATCAGGCACATCCACGGTGGGGATGGATGTGATGAAGTAGAAAGAAAGCAGGCTGCAAAATCAGAAGACTTAGGTAGAAGTCCTACTTCTGACACACACTGGCTGAGCGACCTACTATAACAAGTCCTTAATTTCTCAGAATTCAAAGCAATTCTTCAAGAAAATAAGTTGCAGAGAAGTGGCTTAGACATAGTTTGGAATTCCCAAAACCAATGGAAACACAGTGAAATTGATCCCTATCCCTATCTCAAAGACATTTGCTCGAACTTGAAAGTCTTGGGACGTTATTTATCAGATACCACTACTCTTCTCTAAAGGATGGTTTGGGGGCAATTTTTTTAAAAAGGGGGATGACAAATACAGGTTAAAGTCACAAGTCAAATACTATTGCTTGTGAGGATAATAATTTTATCCATTTATTCATTTGAGAAGTGGTTAGAACAAATGAATCCAATAATCATCCACATTCAAAAGAAATAAAGGAAGTTGATAACTTTTCAAGTACCCAAAGATTAAAACTGATACTTCAAATTTAACAAATGCTAAAACTTTATCATTCCCAGCACCTATGGCAACAGCTGATGTGGCACATAACAGATATTTAATAAAATGCTTACTAATCCTCTTAAAAAAATAATGAAAACTACATAAAGAGCTTTTTCTTCACCATTTTGTACAAAAGATTAAGAGACAAGTCAAAACTTTTGACTAAATAATATTTTAGAATCAGACATTAAAAAATCTGGAAGCTGCATCTCTCTTCAACAATAATTTTCCAAGACATGTCTTATTGACCTACTCTGCTATCATTCCTGAATTTACAATGACAAATTAAGAAATCACAACATTAAGTTAATTTTAACACTTACCAGAAAAGGGATTCTTGCCAATGGTTAAGACATTTGGCAAAGACATCATGATCAACTGCTGCAAAGTCTCCTGTAAAAAGAAGATAATCAGGGTCTTAAATTCAGATATATAACTATGAATCTTAAATTACAACAACCGAGCTTTACTTTAGTCAATAAGGTACTAGTAGTCACAAACTAATACAGAACAAGTTGAGATGTTCTATAAGTTATTATCGAATAATTTTAAATTTATAAGGTTAAATTTTTTAATGAAAGGTCATGTTTATAATAGTTTGTTTTTTCTTCTCCTGAAAAAAATGCTAAAACTAGATTTTAAAGTTAATGAAAACTAGGAAAAATTCCCTTTGAAAGAATGATCTTTTTTATTGGCACCTTCTGTTTTTTAGATCACATTCATTTCCAAATACATTATTTGTTCTCCTATTCTATCAAACCTTCCTTAGTTAAAAAAAAAAGTTAAAAAAAACTCCACCCCAACATTGTTCAGCAAAACTAATACATCAACTACATTTTACAGTATATGTGAATATACAGGAATATTAGCTCATGAACATCCTCATAAAAATGAGCTCTTCAACAAATCACATTTCTCATCTCTAAAGTGTTATTTAACTTCATTTCAACAATTTTCACAAAATCAAAATAAGACTATGCTTACATTCTGATACTATTTCCTAATGTGATGAGGAAACAAACAAATACGAAATTTCAACTTGCCGTGTTCTTTAAGAACTGCATGATCTATGTATTTTTGGGCATAGCGAATGTGAGAATTTTTTTTGATTGACTGTACTTGTTACAAGGATTTTTTTTCTCTAATGGGTGACAAAGCATATGGGGGAAGAAAAATGCTTGTTAACTGAAAAAAAAAATTAAAAACCTTAAAAGACTACATTGTCTAATACTACTGAAGTAAGATTCCCATGGTCACTTACCACAAAACACTAAATTCTCTATTAGTTCCAATCTTTAATCTATAATTTTATATGCAACAGGGAGCAATTTCCAAAATAAAAGA
This sequence comes from Trichosurus vulpecula, assembly GCF_011100635.1. Lineage (NCBI taxonomy): Eukaryota > Metazoa > Chordata > Mammalia > Diprotodontia > Phalangeridae > Trichosurus > Trichosurus vulpecula. The sequence goes on along the minus strand of NC_050575.1, from coordinate 334,557,288 downwards.
TTTCTTAAACAGTCAGTTTATTAAGATTCCATTACACTATAATCTACTTATTAAGCATAATAAGAATATTAATAAACACTCAAAAGATGCTAAAACTGTCACCTGTTTTTTAAAAACCAGTACTGAATTTGCATATTAAATAAAGACATTAAATAAATGAATTCCTAATATCTAAAAGAAATTTTACAATAAAATAATTACAGCTAAATATTTCTATAAGTGACCTTGAATGAATAAATTCACAACTCTTCCTGACTTTTATGAGGAAAACTATCAAAGTTGTCACTGTACTTTCTTCAAAAGTGAAACAAAACAGATGGAGGAAAAGGGCAATATTTTGTCTAACAAAGTCCCTGATGGAAGAAAACACATGAGAAAGCAAAAGACCCTTTTTCCTAAAAGTAGTCAAGTTTCCAAAGACCCTGAATTTGTGGGAAGTATTACCTAAAAAGAGGCTTAAATTTTGCAGTGATGGGTCAAAATCATGCCTACAATAAAACATCAACTTAAATTTCCAAGTCTCTATTATCTGGATCAGGGGCGGGGAACTTGTAGCCTTAAGGCCACATGTGGCCTTCTAGTTCCTTAAGTGTGGCCTTTTGACTGAATCCAAATCTTACAGAACAAATTCTTTTATTTTTATTCATATCTTCTATTTTTATTTTTTAAATGAATGTATTCAAAATACCAAAGAATAAAATAAGTTTCAATGAAATAATCCTCCCAGATTGACAGCACAATTAGAATATTACTAAGCCATAAGGGCTAAATTGACAGCTGCTATGCTCATTATTTAGTTCTAACTTCCACCACCTAACTGATGCCACTACTGCACAAGGCTGGTTGGTGAGAGTTTATGGGGGACAAGTACTCCAGTATGTTATCAACAACTGTGCATTGTGTTTCTGTTTGAAGGGGAATTTGTGAATAGTTGCACAGATTGACAATACTTTTAAAATTTTGTCTGCTTAACAGCCCATCATGTCAAAGAAGACCAAGAGAATGCTGAAGGAAGAAAACAAATTTTTTAATGAAGATTGGGAATTACAACATTCATCTTGTTTCTGCTAGAGATACAACGATTTCCTTGCTTTGTGATAGTGCAATATCAACATTAAAGAAATTCAATGCTCATCAGCATTATAACACTCATAAGGACCACAAATATTTTAAATTAGAGGGAGAGGCATGAAAGGTTGTATTGCAGAAAATAAAAGATGACAAGCAAAAGCAAAGACAATTTTTCCAAGCATCAATAAGACCTGGAAATAATGCCAGTGAAAAGTGGCTTACATACTCAAGAAAAAAGGGAAGCAATTCAGTGATGCAGAAATCGTGAAAGAACACATTGCCTAAGTTGTAGGATGCTTATACCTTGGTAACATGTCAAAGTACAAACAACTGCCTCTTTCAAGGAGAACCATAACTGATCAGCAGCATGCATTACCCTTCAACTTAACAGAACAATTTCATATAAGACTTCAAAAGAAAAATATGTATTATTTAATCTCTTTGGATGAATCAACTGATACTACTGTCTTGGCACAGGTTTTATACTTCATTTGGGTCATAACAGAAGATTTTTTTGTTACAAAGAGTTACTTTGGGCACTCTTGTGAACACAGCACAGGGAATAAATATCTTCGACAACTTTTTTTCATTTATTTTTTATTAATCAATTTATTTTTAGCTTTCAACATTCACTTATCTAAGTTTTAAATTTTCTCTCCCTCCCTCCACCCTCCATGCCCCCAAGATGGCCTGCAATCTGATATAGGCTCTACATATACACTTCTATTAAACACATTAGTCATGTTGTTTAGAGGAATTACAATGAATGGGAGAAACCATGAGAAAGATACAAAACAAAACAAAAAAAAGAATAGTCTGCTTCGCTCTACATTCAGACTCTATAGTTCTTCCTCTGGATGTGGATGGCACTTTCCATCATGAGTCCTTTGGAACTGTTTTAAGTCTCTGCATTGCTGAAAAGGGCTAATTAAGTCTATCAAAATCAGTCATCGTACTCTGTGGCTGTTACTGTGTACAATGTTCTCCTGGTTCTGCTGACCTCACTCAGCATCAATTCATATAAGTCTTTCCCAGGTTTTTCTGAAGTCCATGTTCATCATTTCTTGTAGCACAATAGTATTCCATGACATTCATATACCACAACTTGTTCAGCCATTTCCCAATTGATGGGCATCCCCTCAATTTCCAGCTCTTGTCCACTACAAAGAAAGCTGCTATAAGTATTTTTGTACATGTGGGTCCTTTTTCCATTTTTACTATTTCTTTGAGATACAGCCCTAGAAGTGGTATTGCTAGGTCAAAGGGTATGCACATTTTTATAGCCCTTTGTTCCAAACTGCTCTCCAGAATGATTGGATCAGCTCACAGCTTCACCAATGATGAATTAGTGTTCCAACTTTCCCACATCTTTCCCAACATTTATCATTTTCCTGTTTTGTCATGTTAGCCAATCTGATAGGTGTGATGTGGTACCTCAGTGCTTTTTTGATTTACCTCTCTCTAATCAATAGTGATTTAGAGCATTTTTTCATATGACTATAACTTTAATTTCTTCCTCTGAAAATGGCCTGTTCATATCCTTTGACCATTTAACTGGGGAATGATTTGTATTCTGGTAAATTTGACTCATTTCTCTATATATTTTAGAAATGAGGCCTTTATCAGAGACACTGGTTGTAAAAATTCTTTCCCAGTTTTCTGCTTCCTTCCTAATCTTGGTTGCATTGGCTTTGTTTGTACAAAACCTTTTCAATTTAATGTAATCAAAATTATCCATTTTGCATTTCATAATGTTCCCTATCTCTTATTTGGCCACAATTCCTCTGTTCTCCAGAAATCAGACAGATAAACTATTCCACAGATAAAAAAGTATTAGTAGATCCAGATGCTCTCGTATCTATTCATCGTATCTTGCATCAGCAAAATCTCTATGCTAAAGCTACTAGTTTAAGTGACACTTTGCAACAAGTTATAAGTATTGTTAACTATATTCACGCAAATGGAACATGGCATCATCAGTTTCATAACATGCTAAAGTTGAATGATGAGGTATTCAGTGTGGATTTGCCATATCATTCTAAAGTGTATTGGCTATTGCAGGGACAGGTGTTAGCCAAAATTTTAATCTCTGCAAGAACAGATAGTTAAAATTTTATGAAGAACAGAATCAGCTATGTGATTACTGAAAGATTTCTATAGGAATGCTGCATTTCTGTGTGATATGCCATATCAAAATAACTTGAATATTTCTTTGTAAGGTAAAACTAAATCTCACACAAAACTAAATACACACACACACACACACACACACACGGCAAGAAATCCAAACATTTCAAAAAAGCTCTCTTTTTTCAAAATACTTCTTCAAAAGGAAATTTTGGACAAACATTTTCTCCAGGTGGCAAAAGTCACTGATGAGCTGGATGACATATGCAAATCATTTGAAGAATACACAGCTGTTATAGACTTATTAATTGGAGAATACAATGAAAGGTTCACTACCTTTGGGCATCATATCACACTCAAATGAGCATTTCAACCTCACCTATCACCAAGGCACCTAAAGAACTACAGAGGGAACTGATAGAACTCCCAGTAGATGACATTTTTAAGTCATTGTTTGATGCTAAGAAAGATCCAAATGAAATATGGAAAAATGCAGTGGAATACACACACCTTTGGCAACATGGTCAAAAAATGCTTTCTTGCTTTTCAACCACTTATTGCTGCAGATCTACATTCTCCTGCCTAACCTAAATCAAGAGGCCCTTAAGGTCACAAATGACTGACACCTATCTAGAGAAGACCAACTGAGATGGCAGACCCCCATGCTGCAACTAAATATTCAAATACTTTCTAACAAAAAGCAGACACAACAAAGTCATTAAATAGTTAATTTTAAAATTAACAAATAGTTTTCATTTTTTAAAATTATTAAGTACATAGTAGCTAGAACTTTACAAAATAATGTACACTTTAAAGTATATCTAATTGAAGTTTCTTGAATGCGGGCCTTATTTGATTACAGCTAAATATTAATGCGGCCTTCCAAGATGAAAAAGTCCCACCCCCCTCCCCCATCTGGATATTGCAAGTGATTAGTTCAAATTCTACATGAAAATGAAGTAGGCAAAAAGTTTGTCAGCTGAGTCCATTACTCCTAAGAGGGAAAAATGGTATGATAAACCAATCCATGAGAGGTTAGAGATGAAGATGTTATAAAGTTGCCCACCATATGCCACATTATTATATAACTAGGAGATATCCAAATAATACATATTCCTATTAACTGTAATGCAAAAAATATCCTTCAACGGCAATATTCAATAAACCACCAACATTTACATAGTAGCTAGGCCATATATTTTGGATGCCATTTGGTAACAGCAAAATAAATTTTACATGACACTAAATCATGGTGATTATTTATTACTTGGTAATATTCACTCATTCATGTGTTCCACAAACATTTAATAAGTGCCCATCATAAACTAAATAGTTGAGATAAGAAAACAAAACTAAACAAACTCTGTCCTGCCCTCAAGAACCTTATATTCATGTAGACCAAAAAAGTACAAAATATACACAAAATAATTTCAGAGGTAGGGAACACTACCAACTGGGGAGCAGGATATGTCAAAATAGGCCTGGCTGAGAAAGTGATACTGTTGAACCTTGAAGGAAAATATAAGTTCAAAGATGCTAAAGTGAAGAGAAAGTACATTCCACATACAGGGGCTACCCTGGGCAAAGGCATGGTGACAAGAGTTTGAAGGAGGTTGGAAAAAAGGTGAGTTCAGTTTTAGACATGTTGAATTTAAGATGTCTAAAGGGCATACAGTTCAAGATATTTAACAGGTAGTTGGGAGATGTAAGCCTGAAAGTCAGCAGAGAGGTTTGGGATAGATAACTAGGTAGGGATTGTTTCATTCTTTGTACTTTTTACCTAGCACACAGTAGGCATTTAATACTTGATTAACAAAGAAAAGGTTTGGAAATGGAAACAAGTAGTATGCCTATGCCTTCTACTGGTCTAGGATTTTAGGGAAATAAGTAAAGGTAGTCAGAAATTCTCTTGAATGCTTATAGAGTGTTCATTTGCTACCAGGTCATACCTGGTGACAATAGCACTAGATTTGGTTGAGTTACTAGAAGCAAAAATGCTTGATGTGTGAGGCTCTGATGCTAGTTAAGAGTCCTGGGGGTGAAGACTGTTGTCTCAAGGTCTAGCCCTAGGCCAGGTCATAGTGGCCAAGAGTCCTGGTATCTAGGCATTCAATGATTACGTAGGTCAGAAATGTTGTTTTTTCTCATGATCCATGAAGAAAGAAAGAGTACACAATGACTCTCTGAATTATAGTAGGTTGAGGCTTTTCAAACTAGTCCCTGGGTACTGTGAGGTAAGGAAGGATTAGAGAGCAAATGAAACCACCACCTGGTTCTAGTGGTTCATGCTCAACAGCATCATCACAACCTGCAGGCACTGCAGCTTATCTTAGCAAGAAACCTTTTAAATCTAGCTTTGCACAGAGGCCAAGATAGGAACCTCATCCTCCTAGGTCCAACGATAGACAACCAAAACCACAAGAGGTACAGAGAAATGATAATTGGTCCTAGTGGAGGCCATACCTTCCTGTTCACTGGCACTTGGTGGTGATGTCATTAATGCTCAGTAATTCCAGGCAGAGTAGCTAGGGTCACAGGGTAAGAGGTTCACATCAGGGAAGAAGTGCTACAAATGTTTTCCCTCACTGAGTTGAAACTGGGAAAACCACCTTCATCAATCAAGCAACAACAGCTTTGCTCCATACTTTTTATTTAGTAATCCACAGTTAGAATATTGATTGTTGCAAGGACCTTGGAACAGAACAACTATCACAGTGAAGGGTAGGAGGTCTGGGTAGGGAAGGGAATACACTCTCACTCACCAGACCTATTTGCCCCAGATTTGGATCTCAGGATTGTGGTTTCCCTGGAGCTGTGCTCTTTTGCCTCCAGAAATGTAACTAATTTGTGTGTCAGCATCATAATAGCAATATCTGTACAATTCTTTACTGTCACAAAAACAATATCCTCACAGAAACTCTGGTAAACAGGACAATTATTATTATTTCCATTTTACAAATAGGGAAAAATAAGTCTCAGAGAGACTAATGAATGTGTCCTTGCTTTGACCTTGTCTTATTTCGTTTTTTTAAATTGTATTTTATTGAGGTTTTCATTATGTTCAATTCTGAAAATATCTCTTTGCATCCACTACACAGCTTTTAACAAAGCCAACAACCACCACCACCACAAAGAAAGAAAAATAAAAAATAGAAACAAGCCAAGGCATCAATCATACCTGACAAGATATGGCAATATTTCAACACCCAGTCTGCCATTTCTTCAAAGGAAGGAAGGTACATTTTCTTAACTCTTTTCCAGTGCCAAACTTGGTTTTTAAATTACAGTGCTCAGCTTCATTTTTTTGTTCTTTTTATTTATATTTTCGTGGTCATGTGTATATGTTTTCCTGGTTCTACTTACTTCACTCTGATACAGACACCAATTCTGAGACTTCTTGAGTTTCTCTCCATTTTTCACATTTATACATATTCTTGTAATATAGCAATACTTCATTATATTTATGTACTATAAATTGCTTATTCTTCAATCAACAGGCATCATTGTTTCAAAGTTTTTGCTACCATAAAAAGTGCTACTATGAATGTTTGGCATAGATAGACTCTTTCGAGGCCTTAGGCCCTCTTCTTTTATCACTAAGTGACCTCTTCAGGTCACATGGGTCCAATTATTATCTCTAATCAGACCTATATATCTAGCTATTGTCTTTCTCCTGAGTTCTAGTCTCACAGCTGCCTATTAATATTTTGAACTAGATATCCCACAGACATTTTAAACTCAACAATGCCCAATGCAGACTTCATTAATTTTCCCAGGGAATCCACACCTTTTCCAAACAACTGTTTATGTCAAGGGTATCATCACACTTCTAGTTTTCTAAAATGAAAATTACCCCTCCTATATTCACAATGGGCTTTAAAAATTGACATTTAGGATCTATTCCTTTACTCATGGTATATAATAGCTATAAATAATTCAAGTTACGAACTCTAAAAATTAGCTTAAGTGTTCCAAAAGAGAATAACATCAAGGCAGAAATCTTAAATTCAACTTCTTCTTTCAAAAAATTATGAATCCTAAGAGATGCTGTATAATATCCTACTGATTTGAACACTTTCCAGAGCAGGAAGTTCTTGAGGATATTTATTCACTTAATCACTACAGATTACTGAAAAGCACCGTGGGTCTAGCATTCATAAACACTAGTTAATGAAAAGTAAAACTCTGGAACACAATCCTTAAAAGCTTTTTTACAATATTGTCCCATGAAGATACTATACACACTTTAATATTGCAGTATTATCATTTCCTTGGAAAGCAAAACATCATTATAGTATAATCACAAACCAAAATGAAAATGTGAAAAACATGGTGGCACTATTAAATTTTAGCATTAAATTGGAAAACTTATCTTTTGCTTTATTTTCAATGACTAATTACGAGTTTTTATTAACACAAGAAGTGCTAATATTGAATAGTAAAAGCTAAAAGTATACAAAAAAGAGATTGAAAATGAAGTACTGTAGGTCCTGTATTTACCTTCAATACTAAAATGCACTCTGTAAGATGCTATAGCCAGCAGTTCAAAAGCTAAAAACTGCAGAGCAGTAGATGGTGCAGTGGATAGAGCACTGGGCCTAGAGTGAGGAAGACCTGAGTTAAAATCCAGCCTCAGATACTTACTAGTTATGTGACCCTAGACAAGTCATTTGACCCCGTCTAGTGGAAGTCTAGTAGGAAGTCTAGACTTCCTACCCCCTACTGCTATGGTTTTTCTGTTCTAAGTCCCTTGCAACAATCAATATTCTAGCTGTGGCTTACTACTGAATTACTACTGAAGATGTTTCCTCACTTTCAAAACGAGCTGGAGAAGGAAATGGTTTGCCACTCTAGCATCACTGCCAAGAAAACCCCAACAGGGGTCACGGAGAGTCAGACATGACTGAAACAATTCAACAGCACCACAATACAGAACTTATACTGGGCCCAGGAAGCTCTGTTATGAAAACAGATGGGCAATGCTAAGCCCCTAGCCTATCACCCTCTCTCAGACCAACGCTTTCCTATATACATACACACCCAAAGTCAGTCAACGAGTATTTATTAAGCACTGATGTGTCAGGCATATTGCTAAGCTCAGGACACAAAGAATGGCAAAAACAGTCCCTATTGTCAAGTTCACATCTCCGTGTCTCCAGGCTTGACCCAGTTCTCTGCCTGTACTCCTCCTGTGTAGTAAACAACCAAGAATGGGGAGAATATACAAAGAAGACCAAAAGGAATTTGGATTGAATGACATAAGGAAGATAATTTAGTAAATTTCAACGAATGTTTGTAAAGCAGCAAAGCACTGTGCTAGGGGTTAATAAAAAATACATCCCTAAATTAATTTACTTATTTGGTGCCATACCAACCAAACTACCAAAAATTATTTCATAGAGCTAGATAAAATAATAACTAAATTCATCTGGAAAAACAAAAGATCCAGAATATCAAGGGAATTAATGAAAAGAAATGCTAGGGAAGGAGGCCTAGCCATACCAGATATTAAACTGTATTATAAAGCAGCAATTATCAAAACTACTTGGTACTGGCTAATAGAGTGGTGGATCAGTGGAATAGGTTAGGTACACAAGAAGCAGTAGTCAATGACTATAGTAATCTACTCCTTGATAAACCCAAAGAGTCCAGCTTCTGGGAGAAGAACTCACTATTTCACAAAAACTGCCAGGAAACTGGAAAATAGTATGGCAGAAATTGGGCATAGACCAATATCTTACTCCATATACCAAAATTAAGTCAAAATGGGTTCACAACTTAGATTTAAACACTGATACTATAAGCAATTTGGGAGAGAAGGGAATAGTTTACCTTCCCTTTTTGGGAAAGGGAAGAATTCATGACCAAACAAGGGATAGAGAGCATTACGAAATGCAAAATGGGTAATTTTGATTACATTAAATTGAAAAGGTTTTGTACAAACAAAGCCAATTCAACCAAGATTAGGAGGGAAGCAGAAAATTGGGAAAGAATTTTTACAACCAGTGTCTCTGACAAAGGCCTCATCTCTAAAATATACAAGAAACTGAGTCAAATGTATAAGAACACAAGCCATTCCGCAACTGAGAAATGGTCAAAGGATATGAACTGGCAGTTTTCAGAAGAAGAAATTAAAGATATCTATAGTCATATGAAAAAATGCTCTAAATCACTATTGATTAGAGAAATGCAAGTCAAAACAACTCTGAGGTACCGTATCTCTCCTATCAGAATTGTTAACATGTCAAAATAGGAAAATGATAAATGCTGGAGAAGGTGTAGGAAAATTGGAACATTACTGCATTGTTGGTGAAGTTGTAAACTGATCTAACCATTCTGGAGAGCAATTTGGAACTATGCCCAAAGGGCTATGAAAATGTGCACATGCTTTGACCCAGCAAAATCACTTCTAGGGCTGTATCTTAAAGAGATCATATAAGGGCAAAAAGGACCCATATGTACAAAATTATTTATAGCGCCTCTTTTTGTGATAGCAAGGAATTAGAAACCAAGGGGACACCCATCAACTGGGGAATGGCTAAACAAATTGTCGTATATGAATGCAATGGAATACTATTGTACTATAAGAAATGAGGAGCAGATGGACTTCATAAGAACATGGAGAATCTTTTGATCACATGAGTGAAGCGAGCAGAATCAGGAGAACGTTGTACACGACCACAGACACATTGCTTCTGTGATGACTTTGATAGACTTGGCTCATCTCAACAATGCAAGGTTCTAAGACACCTCCAAAAGACTCATGATGGAAAAAGCTAACCACATCCAGAGAAAGAATTACGGAATGTGAATGCAGACTGAAGGAAACTATTTGCGCTCTCTTTTTTCTTTTTTTTCCTGGTTTTGTTATATCTTTCTAATGGTTCATTTCATTGGTTATAATTCTTCTTTACAACTTGATTATTGGGAAAATAAGTTTAATGGGAAGGTATATGTAGAACCTACATCAGATTACATGCCATCTTGGGGGAGAAAATTTGGAACTCAAAAACTTGTGTAACTGAGTGCTGTAAACTAAAACAAAAATTAATTAAAAAATACAAAACCAAAACATAGTCCCTACCCTGAAGAAACTTAAATTCTACTGAGGAATCATGCAAATACCAGCTAATTTGAGGTTAAAGAGAGCAATATAGGGTAATCTAGAAAGTCTTCCCATGAGAGATGGTACATGAGTGGAGTCTTGAAGAAGGCTAAGTAGACAGCAAAGGAAAGTGCATTTTAGACATGCTAGACTTAATGTAAAAGCACAGAAGTAGGAAATGGAAATGTTTTGAACGAGCCAGTAGGCCAATTTGGCTGAAATGTTTATGTGGTCAACTCATTTCCCTAGAAAGAGAAAATTTCACCAATACAACTCTGAAAAAGAAGAGAAGATAAAAAGAGAAGACTAAATTGTGCCAACACAGATTTGATGTCATCAGGACCAGATATAACACTAAATACTACTGAACAACTGTCCCTGCTTCTTAAAAGGTTAAAAATTAGGGGCAACTGGGTGGCGCAGTGAGTACAGCACCAGCCCTGGAGTCAGGAGGACCTGAGTTCAAATCCGGCCTCAGACACTTGACACACTTACTAGCAGCTAGTGTGACCTTGGGCAAGTCATTTAACCCGAAATTGCCCAGCCTTCCCCCCTCCAAAAAAAAAAATTAATCTAAAACAAATAAATTATAATGGAGGAACGGTGGATAAAACACTGGACTTGCAGACAGGAAGACAATTAGATGTCCCAGACAATTAGACATGTAACTCTAGACAAATCACGTCACCTCTCTCAGCCTCAGTTTCTTATTCTGTAAAAATAAAGAAATAATAAGAGAACCTACTTTACAAGATTTTTATGAAGTTCAAATGAGATTAACATAGGTAATGACTTTTACAGTCTTAAAGCACTACATAAATGCTAGTTGTAAATAGGCATGGACAAGGGCAATCAAATCACTATTTTTATAACATATTAGCAAAATGAAGAAATAAAAATTAAGTGAATAATGTGGAAGAGACTGCACTGATGAAAGTGCCCAAAACATAAAACAATATACAGTATTTGCAATGTAATAACATAAGGATTTGGTTTCATGGGGAATTTAATTCTAGTAGTACTTTAAATTTTGATGGTTCCAATATCATAAATGTGAAAATCTACCCTTTTTCTCTATCAACTGAGCTAAACTAAAGGACTGTGCCTTTGTTTTTAATATTAGTGACTTCTTATCATACAGACTCCCTAATGAATATTTATATTGCCTAATTATAAATGATTTCTTCTTCATGAGACCAGCTATTTTTTCCAGCTGAATGAGGAACTTAAGTTCTCAATAGGCTCAACTGATGAAGACTATTATTATTTTAATTATGTAAAGCAGATGTCGTTAAAGGAGTACATTTTTCTTTCTAACAATGACTTAGCATTTAGTCAATCTTTCCACACGAAATACTAGTTTTCACTGAGCTGTTAATATTGACTAAAGTATTTTTACCTAAAAAGAGAATTTATCGGTTAAATACATCACCTCTAGACAAAACCTTGGGTTGCCTTTACCAAATGACAGACAAGAACAAAAATATAGTATTCAAAAATCATATGGCCTGGATAAATTTCTACTATACAATATGATTTACTAACTCTAATCTCGTAAATAAATATGGCAAAAGTTACTTTCCTTAAACAAATATCTGAAAGCAATTTCAGCAAAATATTTCTTACACAGAAATACCAATTCAATGAAAAACTGGTGACAGACTAGAATGCCTGTAAGAGTTGTGTGTAATTAAGGATTATGTGTAATTGAAGAAAAACAAGCATTTTTAAAACTTAAAATCATTTTTCAAATAAAATAGATTTCTATTCCAATAACTGTCTTAAGGCATAATATAAATCTCCATTTTTCTAAAAAACTGTTTTTATAGAATGACCTTAGACTCTGACCCATTCTATGAAAGAGACATTAATTTCAAAGTTTAAATCCAAACGATTCAAAACTGACTCTGAAGAGTCAAAACAAAAGATTTTTGGAATCTTAACAGAAACTTGTAGAAAATTCATCTATCCATCAAAAGTATAGTTAAATTTTAACATCATATAAAGTCTTGCTAATTTGAACAACTATAATTTGAAATCTGGCAAGGTTCAGAAATGGTCTTAACAAGCTTATCTTTGCATTAATTATAAAAAAAGAATTTAAGTCAATTAGTAATGTAAATAAGATTATAAAGGAAATGCTTAAATTACTTCTGAGAATTGTTTTTCCCCAATAGGGCTGCTCTATTTTGAGTCTTAATCACCTTTTACTTGGGCTACTACAACATTTCTGACTGCATTTTTTCCATTTTCAGTCCATCCTTTACATAGCTACCAAACAAATATCCCTAAAACACAGATTTGACCACCTCACTCCCCTAACTCAGAAGTCTTCAATGATTCTCCACTGACCTATGGTTAGTACTCCACAAACTAGGTCTCTACTAATTTCCCCATCTTTTTTCATATTACGCCTCTTCAAATTTTCCACTCCAGTCCAAGCAGCTTATGTGCTATTTATACCCTACTTGCTGTTCAGTTGTGTCTCACTCTTGGTGGCCTTGTTTGGGGTTTTCTTGGCAAAGATACTGGAGTGATTGCCATTTCCTTCTCTAGCTCACTACAGATGAGGAAACTGAGTCAAAAACGGCTAAGTGACTTTTCTAGGGTCACACAGCTATAGTAAGTATCTGAGGCTAGATTTTAACTCAGGTCCTCCTGACTCCAGGCCCAATGCTCTATCCACTGTGCCACCTAGCTGCCCCATATACACAGTTTAATCTTTTGCTTCTGTGCTTTTGCACAAATGGTCCCATGTCGGGAACACATTCGCTCCCTCACACACCCCTATCTCCTGGAATCTCTATTTTCTTTCAAACTGCAGCTCAAGGGCCACCTAGCTGAGGTCTATCTTGATCCCTCCAGTTATAAATAACACTCTATACTTCTTGAAATTACTTAAATATCCTTTGTAGGTACTTATTATTTATGCACAAGCAGGCATTATGATACAGAAGATATTAACTCTGGATTTGGAATTAGAATACATGAGTGAATCTTACTTCTGCATCTTACTACCTATGTGTCTTTGTTTAAATTACTTCATATCACTGGGCCTCAGTTTCTTTATTTGTAAACTAGAGGGACAGGATCAGATGACTTCAAAGGTTAGCTATAATTGGTCTCTTCTAACACCCAAACTTATGATCAACATGACCCCTAAATTATATCCCCAAGTAGACTATAAACCTGATGTTTTGTTTTTGTATCTCCAGTCTAACACAGTGCCTTGTGTTGTTGTTCAGCTGTGTTTGATTCTTCGTGACCCCATTTGGGTTTTCTTGGAAAAGAAACTGGAGTAGTTTGCCATTTCCTTCTCCAGTGGATTAAGGAAAACAAAGATTTAGTGACTTGCCCACAGACAAAAAGCTAGTGAAAGTCTGAGGTCACATTTGAATTCAGGTCTTCTTGACTCCAGGCCTAGCATTCTATCCCCTGAACCACCTAATGTGTCTTGCACATTAGCTCCCATAAACTTAATAAACATCTTAAACATCTCTATGCTAATGATTCTCAAATCTACCTATCTTGCCTGAAACTCTCTGCTTATTTCTAATCTTGCATCTTTCAGATAACCTAAAACTAAAAGTCTGGTAAACCTCTTAAATTCAGTATGTCCAAAGTTGAACTCATTATATTTCCCCTTAAACCCACTTCCCTCCTACCTATCCGGTTACTATAGAGGGTAATGTTATCCTCCCAAGCCCTCAGGCTTGCAACCTAGAAGTTGTCCTGGACTCTTGACTACCTCTGAGCCCCCATATCCAATCTGTGGCCAGCCAAGATCTATGGATTTCACCTTTGTAACATCTCTGGAAATACAACCCCTACTCTCTTCTGACACACTAACACTTGCTTGTACTGTTCACATAAGTTAAAAATATTTCTTAATGTTTTCATTTTGTTAAATATGTACTTCTAGTTAATCTAGTACCAAAAACCAATTAAAAAAAATTATCGTGATTTTTCAATCTCAAAATGATCCAAGATTCGACTATTTGTTTTTTGGTGATTTCTTTTTGAAACATATTTTTAAATGTACAATTGTATATGTCAAATACTTTCCTAATACTCAACCAGGCAGGCTGCATTCCTGGTATATATTCCATCTAGTGACAGTATATTTGTGATATATTGCTGTAATATGCCTGCTAGTATTTTATTTAAAATTTTTGCATCACTTTTCATTATGGAAATTAGTCTATAGTTTTCTTTTTATATTTTTGCTCTTCCTGGTTTAGGTATCAGCATCATATTTATGATATATATGGAAGTGGTAGGACTCCTTCTTTACCTATTTTTCCAAATAGTTTTTATAATATTAGAATTGTTCTTTAAATGTTTAGTAGAATTCACTTGTGAATCCATCTGGTCCTGGGGATTTTTCTTAGGGAGCTCTTTTATAGCTTAATTCAATTTCTTTTTCTAAGACAGGGTTATTTAAATATTCTATTTCTTCTTCTGTTAATTTGGGCAATTTACACTTTTTGTAAATATTCATCTATTTTACTTAGATTGTCAGTTCTACCAGCACATAAGTGGCTAAAATAACTCCTAATAATTGCTTTAATTTCATCTTCATTGGTGTGTATTCACTCTTTTCATTTTTTAAGACTGGTAATGTTTTTAAATCAGATTAACCAATGGTTTGTCTATTTTATTGATATTTTTCATAAAACCAGCCCCTAGTTTTATTATATTAGTTCAATGATTTTCTTACTTTCAATTTTATTAATTCCTCTTTCGATTTTCAGGATTTCCAATTTGGTATTTAATTAGGGATTTTAAATTTGTTCTTTTTCTAGCTTTTTTAGTTGCATGCCCAATTTACTCATCTGCTTTGTCTATTTTACTGATGTTAGCATTTAGAGATTAATTCTTAATCTATGTTTCCATGGCCCTTTACTGAATATAATTTTTACTGTACTATGTCTTGCAAAGGATTCATTTAATAGTTCTGCATTTGCACATTTGGTTGTGAGGCTTTTATGCCCTAATATACAGTCAATTTTTGTAAAGGTGCCATGTATAGCAGAGAAAAAGGTATATTCCTTTCTATTTCCATTCAATTTACTCCAGAGGTCTATCATATTTAACTTTTCTAAGATTCTGTTCATCTCCTTAACATCTTTCTTACTTATTTTATGGTTAGATTTAACTAATTCTTAGAGGAGAAAGTTGAGGTCCCCCATTAGTATAGTTTAACTGTCTATTTCCTCCTATAACTAATTTAACTTTTCCTTTAACAATTTGTATGCTAAGAATCTAAAACAACTCCAAAAGACTCACTATGGAAAATCCTATCCACATCCAGAAAAAGAACTTTGGAGTCTAAATGCAGAAGGAAGCATACCATGTCCTCTCTTTTTCTTTTGTTGTTTTGTTTTGTTTCTTCTTTCTTGTGGCTCCTCCCATTGGTTCTAATTCTTTTTTACAGCATAGCTAACGTGAAAATGTTTAAATATGAAGAGCCTGTATCAGGTTGCACACCATCTTGGGAAGGGGAGGAGGAGGGGGAGAAATTTAAAACTCAAAATCTTGTGGAAGTGAATGCTGAAAACTAAAAATAAATTATTTTAAAAAAAGAATTTATATGCTATGCCATTTGGTACATATGTTTAGTATTGATATTACTTCATTATCTATGGTACCTTGTAGTTTCCCTGTTTATCTCTTTTAATTAGGTCTATTTTTGCTTTTGTTTTGTCTGAGATCATAATTGCTATCCTTGCTTTTTTTTTTTTAACATTAGCTGAGGCATCACAGATTTGTTCCAGCCCCATGCTTTTACTCTGTGTGTATCTCTCTGTTTCAAGCATGTTTCTTGTAAACACCACATTGTTGGATTCTGCTATCTGCTTTCATTTCATGGGTGAGTTTATCCTATTCACATTCACAGTTATGATTTTTAACTGTGTTATTTCCCTCCATCTTATTTTTTTGGTTTATCCTTTTCTCTTTCTACCCTGTCCCTCCCTCCTCAAAAGTCTGTTTTGCTTCTGATCACTAGCTCCCTTAATCTGCCCTCCCTTCTATCAGCCCCTCTTCCCTTCTTTTCTCTCCTCCTCCTATTTCCCTGTAGGGTAAGATAAATTTCTATGCCCAAGTGAGTATGTTATTCCCTTTTTGAATCAATCCTGATGAGAGCAAGGTTCAAATGTTGCCTGCCACTCACCCCTCATCTAATTCATAAGCCTCTCTCTGAGCCTGTCATGCTTCTTGGTGTTTCAGTCTATGAAGACAACTGTAATTGCTCTTCCTCTAATGCATAATTCCTTTCTGGGGGGAAGTTTTTCCAGAGCTAGACTGGAAAAAATGTCTGGTGCTCCATCTTTTTGATCACATTACCCAGAAGCCGTCCAGACCACTGCAATGCCTTTTAATTGGTTTCCCATTTTCCTACCTCTCTCCTCTCTGTTACAGTCTCCACACAGCTGCCAAAATAATGTTCCTAAAGAAAAGATCTAACCATGTCACAAATATCCCCCCCATACAATAAATCCTAGTGGCTCCCCCATGACTCTAAAATCAAATATTATTTCACCTTTATCTCATCCTTTTTTAATGCGTATTTTTATAAAATACATTATTACCAGTACATTAAGTACAAGTAAATAATTTAGAAATAAGTAAATATATATGCAAATGTGTTGCCATTTTTTTTTTTACTGTTATGGGTATTCAGTTGAGAAAACTTGGAGACCACTGATCTAAATAACCATTCAACCAACTGCTGCCATAATTTTTTCCCTGCTTTCAAACTGTCTCTTGGCTATGAGAAAAAGAAAAAGGAGAATATCAGAGATAAACATTATAAGTCTTAGGCAGTATGTTCATATGTTTGTCTACCACACACACATACACACACACACACACACATTTTAAAAAATCATTTAATGGAAACTTTTGTAGAAAAATCCAGAGAAACGTCAAGTGATCCTCTTAGGAATATTTAAGAGTTTTGCAAAGAAATAATATTACATTATTTTCAAGGTTATATAATTCATCTGAATATATTTCCAAAAAAGCATTACATTACAATAAACCCTGAAGTATTATTTGAATAAATATAAGCAGAACATTTAATCATTTAAATAGAAATAGGGGTATGATTATGGATTAGCCCCTTGATTTCATTGGTATAGAGAACTCTTAGGCAAGGGAACACCAATTCAGGTCTGCACTTTCTCTGTAACTTCAGTCTCAAACAGAAAACTGCCCAGGGTCACAAAGCTAGGATGTGTCTGAGGTAGGACCTAAAACCAGACCCTCCTGGCTTAGAGGTCAGCTTTATCTACATAGCTGTATCTAAAATGACAATAACAACAACATATTGTACACATTTGCATATTTTAAATGCAAAGAGAATAATTTAAAATATTTTATTCTCTTAAGTATTTCAAACATTCTCCCCTTATACTTAACAGTCAATAAAGGAAACTTTCATAGATTTCTATTCAATAATCTCCTATCTTCCAGGCACTATGCTAAGCAGTGGGAATAGAAATAAGAAATAGGAGAGTCCCTAAAATATAATATATTTTATTATATTATTACTATATCAATATAAGATTGATAGTACATATTATCAATACAAAATACAAAACATTTAAAATTAAGCTTATGACATAATTTGAACATGTTTAAATTCATCTATTAAAATTGGGTTTTTGTTTTAAATAGCCAAAAAGAGTTGCTTACCTGGTAATAAGATTTGATTTGTCTCACCAAAATGGATAAATTTTGAATTCTAAGTGAGGCATCATTGTTGACTTTTTTATTTACTCGCTGACTCTCCGATTTTGGATTACTGTAAGAAACAAACAGATACTTTAGCTTAAAAACCAGAAAATGAATAATGTTTGCATATTTTTATAAAGAGGAGGACTTTATCACTAATACCCCCATAATACATTCTAAATATAGCTGTTATCAAATCTTCAATAGCTATATAAATACAAAAGGGAATAACAGCAAAAAAAAAATCCATAAATCACTTGTCTTTGAAATACATTTTTTAATTTTCCTTTTAATGTATCCAGTGTTACCAAAACAAAACCTTTTATACACTTGGAATCCAATTCTAAGGATTTCCAAAGGGAAGCGGATAAACTTTTATATAGTATGTATTATATGTCATGCACCACACTAAGCACTTTTACAAATATCTCATCTAATCCCCACAACAACCCAGAGTGGTATGTGCTATTATTATTCACATTTTACACATGAGGAAACTGAGGTTGAGGTTAAGTGACTTGCCCAGGATGACACAGCTAGTGAATATATGAGGCCACATTTGAACTCAGATCTTCCTGACTCCAGGCCCAGAGCTCTATCAACTATGCCACCTAGCTGCCCTGAAGGAAAGAGGGGGAATGGGTTTCATCCTCACCTCCATTGAAGCTGTTTTACCTGATCGTTTTTAATCTTTAAACAAAGTCTGTGCCCTAACCCTTTATCTGACCAAATACCAATTTGAGTGAATCAAGAAATCAGAAACAAACTAACAATGTTCCAAAGGATTTTCCATATCCAAATGTGGAAGACCTAGAGGCTGTCATGGTCCCTAGGCAGTTGTGAAAAAGACCCTAGCGACTTTATTAGAAAGTAGCAATAATTGCTGGGATTACAATGACAAAAGCGAAACATTCTTTGCCCTTGAGGAACTTATGGTCTATTCAGGGGAAAACAATATATGCATCCATAGGTATGTACAAAAAAAAGGGGTAGGAGAGAGGAATTAGCAGCTGGGGAACCAGGGAAAAGCTTAACATAGTGTGGTATTTGAGCTGAGTCTTAAGCTGATACCTGAATGAACTAGGTATTTTAAGAGGCAGAGGTGTGCCTTCCTCTTGGTTGGTTTGTTAACCAATGAAAGTGTATCCCATATGTATACAAAGGGAATTATCGCTCATCTTTTTATTTGCTTAATGTTGTTTAGGTATTTTTCTGAACTGTCTATTGTAATATTTCCTCTGTCCCGAGAAAGTAAACCTATGAGTGGTTCTCAGTGAGTGTTGGCCTAAAAAGCACCTTGAATTTGGTGATAGTTTTTTGAGGGAGAAAAGAATTCCAGAAATAACTACAGATCTTTTCAATTTTTATCTGCTCTTTGTCCTTCTTCCAGTTTCACCAACCACTATGACATCAAAAGGATGTCACTATTTAGCTGTCAATCTTGTCAATCTCTCCATAAACTGTTTTTTTCCTCTCCACTGTTTCAGGCTGTTTTAGAGCCTAAACCTCCGACTACCTTTCCCTGTAATAGTTTTTGTGACTTCCAGGTCACATGAGCAAAGAGATTGCAGGCTAGTCATTGTCTCCGATCCCCACAACCTCTCCAAAACAGAAATTATGCACCAAAGATAAAGTAATTTCAGCTGTTTCCATGATCTAGGACATCCTGAATCCAAAAAACTAAAAAAAAAAAATCCAAAACAAAGCCTGAGCTCACTCACTACCCCATCTCCACCTCCCACACTACAGTTTAGTGATGCTATACTGGGAGACCCAAGGACAACACATAAGCTTACATTAAAACCCATCCCTGTACCCTGATTCCCATTCACTCTTTCCAGTGCTGTAGAATCCCAGCTCTAGACTGTAGAAGTTTTCTTAGGCCATAGCAGCCAATCTGACCAAAGCCCTTCAGAAGCAAAAGCCTGCTGGAGGCTGAAACCTGGAAACACCAAAGCTAGGGAAAGCAGCTTCTGTAGATGCTAAGGGGAAAACAGTTTCTGAACTGTCAGTGCTGGGAACCAAGGAACAGACAAACTGGGACAGGTCACTAGGACAGGACACTGCGTATGGGCAGCGCTGTAGCACTCCACTAGGCCTGTGGGAAGAGCACAGCATCAAGTGGGGCCCAGTTCCAACCACCCAAAAGTCAGACAGGGAAGAGACCTAGGCTGATGAACTTGTGAACTGCTCAATGTGAGAAAAGGCTGAGCAGATTTGACATTCAGCCCTCAAAGAAAACCACTAACGGGGTGAGGGGCGGGGTGGGGGAAAGAAGGGGAGGAATAAGGAAAAAAAGGTAGGGAGGGAGGAGATTAAAAGTACCAAAGATTCCTAAGACGCAATCTCAAAGACCTTGAACATAAATAGATTAACCCACAAGAAAAACACTAACAACAGAAGGAAATACAGCCCTCCAGAGCCAGTAGGGAAGTTCAAGCATCTATAAATAAATACTGAAAATAAGGAATATGACCCAACATTTCATGAGGCAGAGGATCTATGGAATTTGAGGAAACGGAGGAAAGGAAGACGACTCTACTTTGACGGTGGGAGAGAGTTCTACCAATGAATGCTCCTATGGGTGAAAGGAGATGAGGACCTTACTCTGGGTGAGGCCTAGAAGATCTGGTGCTTGAAAAGTCTACCTGTCCAAAGAGGAAGGGAGTTGAGAACTCCTGGAGACAACCGACACCTGGAGGAATAGGAGAGCATGGAGACAGGTAAATTTCCAGGCAAATGTAGTGGGGGGAAAAGTCGACAAGAAAGAGTACAGATCAAGGAGGGGAGTTCTCCTACTATAGGGCAGTCCTTTCCGATGCCTACAATAATGGGCATTGTTCTGAGAGTAATGCACAATGGAAAAGGGGAATCCACGCAGTAAATCCTACAAGGCATTGGCAGAAAGCTTGTACAGGACACAGCCCAGAATGGATACCACTGAAGCTTTGACCGCATGAAGAATACAAAGAAAAGTGAGAGACCAGATGATTATAGGGGTCTTGAATTAGAGAATTAAGGTCTAGAGTAAACAGAAAGAGAAGATGGATAACGGATTAAAAGAGTGAAAGGAAATCCTTCTGGAAAGATGCACAAAAAATAAAATGTAAAAAAGTTTGTGAAAATGATCTCTTTCTCTAAACTAGTGTTGCCCCTGGCTGCCATAACTCTTCACTTGGAAAAGAAATCAAATATTGCTGGTTCAGTTCATCTTCCTTATTCTGGTGACTGATTTCAATTGGTTAGAATTCTTGAAGAAATAATCATATTTTTTGTCCATGCCTTGTTTTTTTTTTAAATGTCATTTCCCATTTTTCAGAATTAACAGCTTAAATAGTTTAGGTTAGAATTACCTCAATAAGGTACAACCATCCTTTCATTTCTAGTACTACTTCAAGCTATGTGCTGATTTTGAGCTCTACTCTGACAAATTGGTGGTCTGATTGTACAGAGCTAATGCAGGAATGATCTCCATGTCAGAAATTACTCTGACACTTGCCACATTCAGGATTTCCTGAACTCTTTTTTTAAAATAGTTATAAAGTAAAGGTGTGAAGTTTCTGTATAATATATCTTACTGTGTCTGCATACTTATATAATAATATTGTCAAATATTATTACATAGCACTTACCACCAGAAAGTAGTTGTTAGCTACCTCCCTCTTCTCTCTCCTTTTACACATCTGAAAGAGCTCACTTTGTGCTTTCTCTCCCCTCCCCAAAACAAATATTGGGCTACCAAGATGGGAAAAATATATCTACTGTATTTTATCCCCCTTTCCTGCTTACAGTTCTTTTGATCTCTACTCATTCCTTCACAAGCATACAACCTTTAGTAACAAGGCAAAAGAATGAGATTATAGGCATAAAGAGCCAAAACCATTCCTTTTTCCAGACAATATGTTGCTTTACTTAGAAAACCCCAGAGAATCTGGAAAGAAATAGATAATAGCTCTTCAACAAATTAACAAGATACAAAATAATCCACAAACATCACTAAATGCCAGAAAAGAGAAATGTCACTCAAAATAATTCCAAAAGGTACAAAATATTGGGGTGTTAAATTACCAAGAGATACAAGACTTATTTAAAAAAAACACACAAAACATTTTTATAGAAATAAAGGAAGATTAAAATAATTTAAAACAACCATGGGTGAGACATGCCAATATGCTAAAAGTGATGACACTATGTAAATTAATCTACATATCTATACCAACCAAGCTACCCCCCCAAGGGGTTACTTTTATAAACCTAGACAAGTCAATAAAAATTATTTGGAGGAGTGAAAAGTTAAGTGTTTCAGGGGAAACAAAGAAAAAAAAATAAGTCGGAATGAATGAAATCTGATTTTGCAATCTAGATGGCAAATTGTATTATTATAAAGCAGTAACTACGAAAACTACTTGACACTGACCAAAAAAACCACCAAAAAACACATCAGTAGTAGACAAGACAGACCGAGAAGCAAAGGAACATAGTAAGGCAGCACTGAGCTGTTAAGTCCAAGAACTGAAGCTACTCCATAAACAACAGTAACAACCTGGGGGGCAGAGGGGGAAGCAATCTGACAGAAAATGGGTTTAAACCAAAATCTTTTCTGAATTTTTTTTAAATTGTTATTTTTACAAAAAAAAGATTAGAATCCAATTTTTTTTGGTTTTATTAGACTTTTGAAAATGAGCACGCTTTACTTTTTTAATGAGTTTGTGCATTCTCTACCTCTCCATACTATCAAAACTTCTCTACATTTGCCCAATCTTTCCTCTTCTGCTAAAATCTCAGAGGCTGAGTTGGTTTTACTTTCAAAGGCCAATCTATATGTGTCCTTGACCCCATATCTTCCCTTTTGCTCTCAATTTTCAGTCTCTCCATATCTACTGGCTACTTCTTAGATGCCTAACAGACATGCTCAGATCTCTTCTGCATTAAAAAGCTCCACCTTAGGGGCAGTTAGGTAATGCACTGGATAGAGTACTGGTCCTGGAGTCAACAGGGCTTGAATTCAAATTTGGTCTTTAATACTTACTAGCTGTGTGACCCTGGGCTTAACCCCAACTGCCTCCAAAAAAAAAAAAACAAAAAACCCTTCACCTTTTAAGGAATCATGCAAAATTAAGTAAGCAGAACCAGGAAAATATTTTACACAAAGATCATAATAATGTAAAGGAAAACAACACTGACAGGCTTCAGAACTCTGATCAATACAATGATTAATCATGAATTTAGAGGCAATGGTTCCTACCACTGGGCAGAAAGGGTGTAAACTATAAATGCAAAGTGAGGCCTACACATTTTCTAAATACAGCCAAGTATTTATTTCACTCCAACAATTTCTTAAGAGAGGACTTTATTTGGAAGAGTCACTAGGAAACAAAAGTAATGTTTAAAACATCATTAAAGCTTTTTTCTTTAAAATAACCCTTCCCTTTTGCTATTGTTGTTCAGTAGTTTTCAGTTGTGTCCAATTCTTCATGACCCTATTTGGGGTTTTCTTGGCAAATATACTAAGGCAGTTTGCCATTTCCTTCTCCTGTCCCTCTTCCCAATCACACTAATTAAACTTCTTAGAGTAGCCTGCATTTGCTATTTCCACTTCCTTAATCATTCTTCAATCCTTTTTTATGTTAACTTAATCTTAATAATCAATTACACTGTTCTCTCAAAGGTCATCAATGGCTTTTTAATTAAGCCCAATGGCCTTTTCTCAGTTGTTAACACTGTAAACTCTAAAGCAACATAAAGTTTGATAACTACTAATCAACAATCTTCCCTTGGATATTCTCTCCTTCCTTAGTTTCCTTGACACTGCTTTGCTCTGGCAAATCCTTTCCAGAAGGATTTCCTTTCACTCTTTTAATCCGTTACCCATCTTCTCTTTCTGTTTACTCTAGACCTTAATTCTCTAATTCAAGACCCCTATAATCATCTGGTCTCTCACTTTTCTTTGTATTCTTCATGCGGTCAAAGCTTCAGTGGTATCCATTCTGGGCTGTGTCCTGTACAAGCTTTCTGCCAATGCCTTGTAGGATTTACTGCGTGGATTCCCTTTTTCCATGGGTCCTCATCCTTGCCCATCTCCTTAAAGCTATATCTTA
This sequence comes from Trichosurus vulpecula, assembly GCF_011100635.1. NCBI lineage: Eukaryota > Metazoa > Chordata > Mammalia > Diprotodontia > Phalangeridae > Trichosurus > Trichosurus vulpecula. The sequence continues at coordinate 334,533,147 of NC_050575.1, read as the reverse complement.
GTCACTTCTTTCTAAGTGATCTCAATACCTAACAATCAGCATCTAGGCACAATGCCTAGCACTTACTGCAGGCATTTAATAAATGTTCATTTATTGATTTAATCTACTTCTAGGGGTTCAACTGTAACAGATATATTTATATATATATATGAGATTACCAAATCATTGTCAATGTTTTTTATTTTTATATCTCAGCTCCCTGAAATAGTCATTTACATGCATCAGGCACTTAATGTTTGAATTAAAGTAATTTCATTTGCAGAAAAGACTTTTTCTCCTACAGTATAAGGTGAACTGTTGAATGATACATATGTATATATTGTATGTGTAGATCAAAGGCTACTCAAATACATCTTTTTAAAAAATGAATTCAAATACTCTAAAAATTTAATTTTACAAAGCAGAAAATGAAAATAAACCATTGGCAAATAGCCTACTAATATAGGACAAATCTGTCTAGAAGTCAATAAGCAACACTGCACTAAAATATGGCCTCAAGCAATTTTGCATTTAGTAGCAACCTACTTATGACAAGTTACATTAATGTCAACTGAGACAAAAATAAAAAATTGAATTGTCTACTACAATAATCACTTATTAAAAATTAGCCTAAAAAAATTGAGAGACTGGGTTGAAAAGTATAAATTGGTTGTTTTAAAACATTAATATTTTGTATTTTATTTTTGTGCAACTAAAAATCACATCTCTTTATTCAATGACTAGAATGTATCAGAAATAGAAATCTGATACCTTTAATGGTTATTTTAATCTATTTAAATCTAAATCGCCTGAAAACCAATTATGCAACCTTTTATACCATCTGTTCACCACTATCACTTAAAAACTATGCACTGTGTTCATAAGGTTAACACCATTAAAATTTTAAGACTAATTGTGTAATTGTTTTGATTTTGTTCTATGAAAACATATTCAAGCTATTCTGTATAGTAATATGTAAATGTACATTATAAAACCGGAAATAAGCCTTTATTTCAGCCAATATTAGTATTAATAGAATATGTGGTTTACAAAAAAATCAAATTTTAAAATCCAATTACTTTTTGGGGCAAAACCTCACAGAACAAAGTGATACAGAGTAGCAATATACTTTCTATAAATAGCTTAGACAAACTTCACATATACCATTCATCTAATACAATTGCCATAGAACCAAAAAATGCTGATATATAAATCAAAGTAATATAGAACATAAGAGCAGTGTTTTCAATATTTACATTACAGCATTCTTTCTTATTAACTATTTCTGCTCTGTATACAGAAAAAAAATATAATTAAGGGAACCAGAATAAGATATACATAAAACTCAAATCAAAAACATTTATAAATTCTGACAGAGATTTCTGACAAAGAGAATCACAAGATGGCTGAGTGAGTGGGAGCAAAACAACCTAGCTCTCTCACAACTATTCCAGAAGCCTGTGCACAAATACAGAAAGGGACTTTAGCCAGAAAAATAAGACCCAAGTGCATAGCTCAGGGAATTCTTTTAGTTTGAGGACCAGAGGTGACCCTGGAAATCCTTAAGGATGGAGCTGTGAACTCAATGAAGGTAGAAAATGAGACTTATCCAAGATCTAGCCAGGGAGGCCTGGAGCCTACAGTTGTGGTGCTTCGACTCCAGTGTCTAGGGCTTAAGAGTCTATGGGAAAAATAGAAGAGAACAGAATCGAGGGAAATAAGACAATTAACAATCATTACCATGTAAATGTGAATGGAATAAATTTACCTATAAAAGTGGAGAGAACTGTGAAATAGAACAATATTTCATCTACAAGAAGCACATAAAGCAAAAAGATTCACAAAAATTTTAAGTAAGATGCTGGAGGCAAAATCTACTATGCTTCAAATAAACTCAAAAAATCAACAGTAGCAATTATGATCTCAGAAAAGGTAAAGGTTAAAAATAGACACAATTAAAAGATATAAACAATAAACTCCATTATACTTTAAAGGGATATACCATTATATCAGTACTAATATTTAACATACATGAACCAAATGGCTTATTCAATAACACTAGAGGTAAAGTAAGAATATCTATCATCATCCTTTGATATAGTTCTATAAATACTAACTATAATAAGACAATAAGGAAATAAGCATAGGCAATGGCTGCAGAAGTCAAGAAGGATGAGAATTAGGAAAAGGCCACTGGATTTGGCAATTAGAGATCACTGGTAACTTTGAAGAGAACAGCTCTGAATGATGAAGTTGCAAGTGAGATTGTGAAGATCTGAGAAGGGGACTTGGAAGCACCAATTGAAGACATCAGCCTTCTTGAGTTAGTCAAAAGGCAGGAGAGATATGGGATGATAAGCAGAGATGGAAGGATCAACTGAAAGTTTCTTGAGAATTAGGGAGACATGGACATGTTTTTAGACTACAGGAAAATAGCCAGTAGACAGGGAGACACTGAAGATCAACGATGGCAGGGGGGCAGTTTACTGGAGGAGCTGGGATGAAATGGGATCACTTGTGCAGGTATAGGGGTTTGCATTGGCAAGGACAAAAGCTACCTACGAGATAGGGGTGAAAGAGGAAATAGTGGCAAAAGGCATCTAAGCAATACGAGGTGAGTCAGGAGAAAAGGAATTCTGTAAAATGGTCTCAATTTCTTTCTGTAAAATGTGAAACAAGGTTATTGGCTTGGGGGTGGGAGAGAGGAGGGAGAGCCATGAGAGTTTTGAGGAGGGATGAAAAGGTTTGGAATAGCAGCTATAGTGAATGGGAGAGTGGTTGTCAGCATGTATTTTTTGCCTTTTGGAATATCATATTCCAAGATCTCCTCTTTAAAAAGTTGCCAGGGCTTCACTATCCCAGCTGAGGTCTGTTTGGGTCTTGGCACTACTTGCATCATGGCCACCGTTTGCCCCATGCTTCAGCACTTAGGAAATGACAGGGGTCTGAAGCCTTGTTAGTCTCAGTTTCCTGTCCGAGGCAGTCTCTTCCCTCCCCTATTCCCTCTATCTCGCCCCACCCCCTCCCCTGCACAGAGACCCAGCTGTATGTAGAGTCTCTGTATAAGAGCCATTTGAGACTCTTTGCTAATTTATCACTAGCTGCTGAACGTTCCCTTTTGATATCTTTGTCCGATCTGCATAACCTCCATAGACTTTCACCCTGGGAATCAAGAGTTCTAGATATCTATGTAGAGCAAGACTGCACAACCTGCAGCCCACAAGCACACCAAACGATTTTGGGTGGCCTGCAAAAAACGTAGAGGATGTTTTCCTCTACACTTTTCACAAGCCGCCCAAACTCCTTTGGCGGGCCACAGGTTATGCAGACCTGATCTAGAGAGACACCTGGATCATAGTCTTTCATGGCATCATGCAGAGAGCCAGATGTGCCTGCCATTGAGCACAGTAAGTAGAATGCATCATCAGGCATTCAATTATGATGATGTCCTTGAGGATCCCACACCAACGATTACTTCTTTATCTGACATATGCAGTAAGGTTCTGTGGAAAAAGTTGGTCATCCCAGATCGGAAGTACCAACAGCTTTTCAAAGTTGAGGAAAGAGAAAACAGTTTATCCATAACCCCCTCAGCTTCCAGGGGCCAAATGAACAAGGTCTCAATGGTGAAGTGTACACACATCATCATGAATTCTCTAATTACAAAGCAGACAAAAGAGAGCATCCAGCACTTTGAGGAGAACTGACATACATGGGATACACACCCCATAAAGGCCTCACCACAGAAGAAGCCAAGTATCACTGTTTGGCAGAGGCAGTCCATAAATTTAAGTTACAAAATGGAGAAATGACAAAATAAGACTGCTTCAGCCCAATTCATTCCAAGTAGTACACCCCATTCTTCTCCCAAGCAAAAGCCCAGAAGTTGGTCTACTCACAAATCTTCGACTTTCTTCCCTGGCCTAGAGGTCAGCAGCATGGACTCTGGAAATGGAGATAGAGACAAACCCTCATCTGAAAAATGGAGCTTTTTTGGATCAAGAACTCTTCAGAAATCTGACTTGGGTTTCAGTATCCAGTTCTACAAAGGTACTCAGAATCCATCACCAATGGAGCTCATTTGGGTTCAAGCTACTAGAGCTGCAGAAGACCCAGCAGCCTTCAAGCCACCTAACATGGACCTTCCAGTAACGGAAGGAAAGAAACAACCTCCACAGACCCATAACCTCAAACTCAAAGTGTTGACTCCTACAGGGTTCTAAAGCTCCCATTTCACGTGAGCAAAGTTGCTTCCCTGGTGAACTACTGTTATGTAGAAAGAGCATTTTAGACTTTTCTTTCTTCCCATCCACCTTATGCTTGACATAGTAAAGACGTCATCCATTTACAATTCTATTGAGAATAATATTCCAGGGAAGGAGGTGATTGTTTCTTTAAATACTTCTGGCAAAACCTGAATCTTTCTGATGTAGGAAGACCTATTCTATAATGTTCTAAAGTTGATCTGAATAACTTCTCAAAGTACAGTTGACCACAGCCAATTATTGGTCTACAGAACTAGATTGCAAGGGGCAAAAGAAATGATTAAAATCTAGTAGACTTTGTTCTGCATACTTATCAAAAAAAAAATGTTGCTAGGCCTTGTGTGATCATTCCTATAATTCCTTAGTACCTGACTTGATTTTCCCCCTATATTCTTGCAGCAGTTTTCTTTGATGTAGGAGCTCCAGATTTTGGCTATGACATACCTGAAAAGATTCCTTTTAGGTTTCTTTTCAGGAGGTTCTCAGTGGATTCTATCTTCACTTGGCCCTAAGAGATCTGGGCCATTTTCATTTATGATTTTTTGAAACAGATTCTAAATTTAGTTATTGTTATAAAATTATGGTTTTGGGGGAGTCCAATGATTTTTAAATTACCTTCTTTTATCTGTCTTCCAGGTGAGTTGTTTTTCTTTTTTTTATTATTCCATATTTTATTATTTAAATAGTTTTTAGTTTTCAGCATTGATTTCCACAAGATTTTGAGTCACAAATTTTCTCCCCATTTCTACCCTCCCCCCCATTCCAAGATGGCATATATTCTGATTACCCCATTACCCTGTCAGCCCTCCCTTCTGTCACCCTCCTCCCCATCATCCCCTTTCCCCTTACTTTCTTGTAGGGCAAGATAGATTGCTATGCCCCACTGCCTGTATATCTTATTTCCCAGTTGCATGCAAAAAACCTTTTTTTTTTTTGAGCATCTGCTTTTAAAACTTTGAGTTCCAAATTCTCTCCCCTCTTCGCTCCCCACCCACCCTCCCTAAGAAGGCAAGCAGTTCAACATAGGCTACACCTGTATCATTATGCAAAATACTTCCACAATACTCATGTTGTGAAAGACTAACTTATTTCCCTCCATCCTATCCTGTGCCCCTTTATTCAGTTTTCTCCCTTGACCCTGTCCCTTTTCAAAAGTGTTGGCTTTTGCCCTCCTCCCCCAATCTGCCCTCCCTTCTATCATGGGGTGGGACACCCAATTGAGTGTGTATGTTATTCCCTACTCAAGTAAAACGATGAGAGCAAGATTCACTCATTGCCCCTCAACTGCCCCCCTCTTCCCTCCCAACAGAACTGCTTTTTCTTGCCATTTTTATGTGAGATAATTTACCCCATTCTACCTCTCCCTTTTTCCCTCTCTCAATGTTTCTCTCCCATCCCTTTATTTTGTAGATATCTTCCCTTCAGAATATTCAACTCACCCTGTGCCGTCTATATATACGTGTGTGTGTGTGTGTGTGTGTGTGTGTGTGTGTGTGTATTCCCTTTAGCTACCCTAATACTGAGGTCTCATGAATTATATACATCATCTTTCCGTGTAGGAATGTAAACAAAACAGTTCAACTTTAGTAAGTTCCTTATGATTTCACTTTCTTGTTTGCCTTCCCATGCTTCTCTTGATTCTTGTATTTGAAAATCAAATTTTCTAGTCCGCTCTGGTCTTCTCTTTGAGAAAGCTTTAAAGTCCTCTATTTTATTGAAAATCCATATTTTGCCTTGGAGCATTATACTCAGTTTTCCTGGGTAGGTGATTCTTGGTTTTAATCCCAGCTCCTTGGACCTCTGGAATATCATATTCCAAGCCCTTCGATCCCTTAACGTAGAAGCTGCTAGATCTTGTATTATCCTGATTGTGTTTCCACAGTACTCAAATTGTTTCTTTCTGGCTGCTCGCAGTATTTTCTCCTTGACCTGGGAACTCCAGAATTTAGCTACAATATTCCTAGTTTTCTTTCTGGGATCTTTTTCAAGAGGCAATCTTTCAATTTCTGTTTTACCCTCTGGTTAGGTCAGTTGTTTTTCATACAAGATACTTTGTATCTTCTTTTTCCAATCTTTTGATTTGTTCTACTATTTCTTGCTGCCTCATGGAATAATTGATTTGTTTGCACTATTCTAGTTTTCAAGGAGTCCATTATTGGTTACAGTTTATCACTTTCTTTGCTAAGCAATGTACGCTCCTTTTAATGGTTCCTCAATAGCCTTTATTTCATCTTTTAACTCATGCTTCAATTCTTATAGATATTAATGTAGTCCTTGTGGAAAAGCCTTTTTTTTTTCCTTTGAGTCTCTAGGTGTTGTTATATAATTGGATTTGTCTGCGTAAAAGCAGAGTACTGACTTTTTAGAGCAAAGATCACCACTAGTAATAAAGCTAAAGGAATAATGATGAGAAAAGTACAAGGCACGTAGTTAAAACAACTGAATCCTGACATAGTTTAATGAGTTAATCGGAATGAAAATAGGTAGCAGACAGTAAAATTGATATCAATTATTATAATTTACCACAAAATTTAATCTAAACAAACTGCCATTACAAGGAGAAAAAAGAGCCTTTAACAGAACCTTAGTCAGCAAATAGCTAATTGACTTGCCAAGCAGAAAAAGATGGCATAGAAAGGAAATGCTGGTTTAGAACATAAACTTATTTGTAAAATCTTATGAAGAACAACAATTATGAACAATACTGCCTAATAAAAACAGAATCAACAGGGGATCAAACCATTTTAAATAAAGCTTGAGGTCTGCCTGCTCCTCATCACCCCCCCCTTCCCCCTCCCCTCTTCCCTCAAGCCCTTCCCTCCTTTACCACCCTCTCTTCACCTCCCCATGCATGGAATGCACTCTCTCCTTGTCTCCACTTCATATAATCCCTTACCACTTCCTTCAAAATACAGTTCAAGCACAATTTTCTTTATGATGTTGCTTTCTCTGATTCTAGCAAATGCTAAAGTTTCCCTTGCACTAAGTAACTTGTGTTTAACTAATATTTATTTCATATTTTCTGCATGTACTTATTTCTACATGCTTATATATGTGCATGTTGTCTTCCTGACAGAACCTAAGCTTCTTGAGAACAGGGACTATTTTATTTTACATCCTTAGGACACAGGACAGGACTAGGCATATACTAGGTGCCTAATAAATATTTGTTGAAATGGTTAGTGATCAGCAGGAATGGGAAACAGTAAATATAAAGAGCCAGCATAACTTCATCAAGAACAAATCATGCCAAAACGTTCCCTTTTGTGGTAGTGTTTTTAAACAAATAAAAGGAATACTGTAGATACACTTTACCTAGATTTTAGCAATGCTTTTGATAAAGTATCTTGTAATATATTTGTGGAGAAGATGGAGTGATATTGACTAGATGATGGTCAATATTCCTGTAAGAAATTCCTACATATTCCTATAAGAAACTAGTAAGGAAACAATTATCTACTCTAAGATTACTTTCAATCCTGGTTTAAGTGGAGAGGACATATACTAGGGAGTAACAAGAGGTAAAGTTGGAAGAATACCAAGAATAATAATTTGGTATTCAGATGGATTCAGAACTGTTTAGATGCCTGGTTGTTAATAAGCCAATGTCAATGTGGACAGAGGTCACCAGTGAAGAACCCCAGCCAGGAATCTGTTCTTGGCCCTGTGCTCAAGATTTTTAACAATGACTAAAAGAGGAAGCAGAGCCAAGACAGGAGAGTAGCAGGAAGAAGTACAAGAAAAATTATAACTTCCCATGTTCCATGTTGAAAGGCATTATGGTATGGCATATACGACACTGGACTTGGGAATCAGGCCGGCCTTGCCTTAAATCTCATCTAAGACATTTAAGAGCTATGCTATCCTGGTCAACTGGCTAAGCTCAGATCCCACCTTCTTAAAAAAAAGGCCTTTCAGTCTAACACTTTCCTCCCCCTCCCACTCACATTACCTCTCATTTTCCCTGGATGTATCTTGTGCATAAATATTTGCATGTTGTTTCCCCTATTAGAGTGTAAACTCCTTGAGGGAAAGAACTTTGTGACGCAAAACCAGAAGAACAGAATAACTCCAAAATAAACATCTACAAGCAAAACCTCAAAGAAAAACACTGCTTGTGCACACGTTCAACTAGAATTCCTGGAAGAGACCAAAAAGAAAAGTTCAGACATATTCCAAGAAATAATAAAAGAAAACTGCCAAGAACACTTAGAATCAGAGGACAAAGTGAAAATGAAATCTCCCAGTAACCTCTTAAAAGAAACCCCCAAAATAAAAACTCCCAAGAACATCATAACCAAAATCTAGAGCTTTTAGATAAAAAAAAAAAAATACGGCAAAGATTCAGAAAGAGATCAACTACTGAGGTACTATGGTCAGAATCATACATAACTGTGCAGCCACCACTATAAAGGAGCAGAAAGTTTGGAATATGACATAAGCAAATGATGCAGACTGACAACCAAGAATAACTCACCCAGCAAAATTGAGTATAATCTTACAGGGGAAAAAAATGGATCTTTAATGAATAAGAGGACTTCTAAGCACTGAAAAGCCCAGAGCTTAGCAGAAACTTTAAAATACTAACAAAGAAATCAAGAGAGACATAAAAAGGCAAATGTGAGCAACCCATCTTAAGGGACTAAAAAGAGATGAGATATTCGCAGTATAATATGGATGACGTCCTCTCATCACCATCAAGGGTCACAGCAGAAATCGAATAAAAAGAGGGCCTGGAGGTGATCTTGTGATGACCTTAAAAGAATGGAAAGGGAGTAGAAGAGGAATATGTGGGAGGTAGAGAGAGAAAGGAAAGGAGAAGAAAAATGGGAAAATTATCTCACATGATTAGAGTGTGTGAATAAAAGACTATAGAAAGAGGAAGGGTTGGGGAGATCAGGCAATACCTGAACCTCACTTTCATCTGAACTGGTCAAAGAACACACACACATACACAGAGCTGGGTACAGAAATATATTTCACTCAATAGGGAAACAGAAAAGAAAGATGAGAAGGGAGAGGGGATGGATGAGAAGCGGTAGATTAAAAGAGTAATTAGTCCTCGGCAAAATAAACCCTAAAGAGGGTGGATCTCAAAAAGGAGTATAAGTGAAAAGGAGGAAGAAAAATATCGAGGTGGTATTAATAAGGAAGTCTGTTAAAGAAGTGATAGAAGTGATACAACTTATCAAGAGGTCACCTCTTTGACAGCTTCTACTATCCAGAATACAACTGAGAATATACAAGTAAGCCACAAAAGTCTCTAAGCATTCAAAATATATGTCATAAAATCCATGTGTTGAAGCTTTATTTATATGAAAAATCCCTAAGACTGGTTGCCTGGAGATAATTTACTCTGACTTTACACATAATTTTAGCAATTTTTTTAATCTATTTTTCCAAATTTTGGTGTCATAATAACTCCAAAAAATCTGTCAAAATGCCCTAGTCATCTGATAATATCCTGAAGGCTTCACTGAATTTCAGTTCAGTACAATTATTGATGTTCATAATAAAGACCCTGGATCATAAAGGAAAAGTCAAATTACATTCCCTATAATTTGTTGTAAGAAGCAGAGAAATAAAATTGATAAAAATAATGGTTCCCATTTTTTAAAAGTTTGCTTAAAAGGCCTCAGTATCTTGAAAATATACTTAAGTGAAATACCTCATTTCCTAACAAAAATGGAAAAATAAGGGATTACTAGTGATTAAGAAAGAGGAATGAGGAGTATAACCTAGACAAGGGGGGAAATGCAAGAAATCAATGCTGTATGGTAGAAAGCACATTGGATTTTGAGTTAAAAGACTTCAGCCTGAATCCTAGCTCTTCCACTTACTATCTGTGTTATACCTTGGGCAAACAATTTCTCTGAACTTTAGTTTCCTCAACTGTAAAAAAGAAGAGATTATGTCATTAGTCCATCTAAAATTGTCCATTCAGATTCTAAATATTATGATTCCTATGAGAAATTCCTACATATTCCTGTAAGAAACTAGTAAGGAAACAATTATCTTCTCTAAGATTGCTTTCAATCCTGGTTCAAGTGGAGAGGATATATACTAGGGAATAACAAGAGGTAAAGTTGGAAGAATACCAAGAATAGTGAAAGGAAAGGCCTTAAATAATAGGGTAATGAATTTTGTTGTGATTCAGGAAGTGATTCAGGAAGGCTGATGATACAAAGGATTTACATGATGAAAACCAGAACAAATAGTTCTGTATATTTTACGTACAAAGAAAGCACTTGTACAATAAATAAAACAATTCTTGAGAAATATTATCCCGGCAGGTATATAAAGAATGGAGCTGGAATAGATAAATCGATTGTAGTTAACCAGGCATGAGTTTGGGGTCTAGACTAAGGTTGTAGTTTTAGAGTTTAGAGAAATTTCTAATTCAAGTGAAATGTGGAAGAAAAAAATCAACATGATTCAATGACCAAATGGATATGGAAGTATTAAATTTTTAAAAAATCAAAGCAAAGTTGCAAACTAGAGGAAAATGGGAGTATAATGCTGCCAGTAGCAATAATAAGGATTTGGAGAAAGCCAATTTTAGCGATAATGAACTCGGTTTTAGTATACCAAGTTTTGGCAGTACAGTTACACAATTGGAAAATCATAGGAATTCAATCATAACTGCAAAGGAGTTTCCCTACCCCAAACCATACCTGAACAAGAGTTGCCCCCTATAGCATAGCCTACATGTGGTCATCCAGCCTTTGCTTGAAAACCACTAGTTAGGTCCTAGTATACTCACCGTTACTCTCTACCACAACACAAGGCAAAAACAATTCGATTTTGAATAGTTATTTTCAGAAACTTTTTTCCTAAACTGAATTAGATCTGCTTTTCTGTAACATCTACTCTTTTGCTCCCTGTTCTGCCCTCTGTGGCCAAGAAAACAAATCTAATTCCTCCTTCCATACGACAAGCCTTCAAATACACAAAGACATAACCAACATGTAACATGTTATCTTCTCCTCCAATATTTGCTTCTCCAGGCTAAACACCTCTAGTTTCTTTCCTGGTTCCCCTAAATGCTAGTGCCCTCTCTCCCAAACAGCCTCATATTTAACTGCTTTGAATACATTTCTATTTATTCATTTTATGTTCTTCATGTACTTGTCTCCCCATTAGAACATAAGCTTCTTGGAAGGAGAGACTATTTCATTCTTTGTACTCTTATCTCCAGAGCCTATGTACCTGGCATAGAGGGGACGTTTAATAAATACTTGTTGATCAATTAAACCAAACCTCATAAAGCTTTGAATCAAGTCACTTAAGCTTCTTAGTTCTTCTCTAATTTACCAATGTCCTTCCTCCAAAGTAGCATCCAGAAGTAAACACAATACTCAAAATGCAACTTGACCAAGACAGAATATAGCAAGGACATACACCTTTCTGGACCTGGGCATTATACTTCTCAATAAATCATAATATGGATTTAGGTTTTTTTAATGCCAATTAAGATCTAATAAGAAGCTGGAGATAAAACAATGAAAAAAAGAGTTGTTAGAGATGTAGATTTCAGAATCACTCAAAGCACAAGAAACTCTCTGGTTGCTCAAACTATTTTTATAACATTTTGAGGAAGTTAATGCCTTTTAAAAATGACTAGCTTGATCTGAGAAATCAGAGACAGAAAAATGTCACAGGCAAGGAACTAAAATGCAGAAATGACCAAATACGTTTATGAACACAAATTTGTAGAGGTAGGGAAATTTCAAAAAGTAATCCTCAAAATGAATCAAGATAAAAACAAGATATTACGCCAAAATGAATGATTAATAATAATAAGTATTATGTACAAGCACTAAATAATATAACAAATAAATTAAAAAGCTAATAACAGAAAGTGAATTATTTAATTTTAATTTAACTAAAATTATTTGTAATCAAGAATAAAGGTCAAAACATCAGAATATGATTCAACAGTGATTTGCCTAACAAGCTACATAGGAAAAAAAAATAGATGAAGAGGGCCCATTGCCCAGAAATATCACAAGCAAATGATGAATTAGTCTATCAGTGTATACACCTCAGACATTACAGCTGGACAATGAGCTGGGCCTAAATTTAAAGAGTAGAAAGAATCCAGGCTAGATTGCATTTAGGGAGCTGTGAAGCATTTTCAATGATGTTAATACTCATCTATGAGATAAAAACTCATTTTAATACCAATACTCTCCCAATTTGAACAAATTAACAAATAAGTAGTAGATAATAGTAAAAGGCAGTACATGTGCAATATTTTTTGAAAATGACCATATTACTTGAACTAAAAGACAACTTAGTCAAGGCTTAAAGAGAAATTTTATATACTGTATTCTCAGCCTACTTTGAAATAAAAATTTCAAACAAACAATAATAAAAAAAAAAATTCTGGGTTTAAGAAGACATTATAAAAATGAACAGCAGATTTTTTTGAGTTAGAATTTATAAAATTTTTAAAACTGCCTATGTCAGCTTCATCAATATGATGAAGCCAAAGTTATTCTGAAAGACAAACTTAAGAGTGCTTACCACAGGCAAAGGGGAAAAAAAGTAATTAAATGCAAATATGAAAAAACAAGAAAAGAAACAAAGAAATGAGCCAAAGCAAAACAAAAAAAGGAGGTGAAATTAACAAAATGTAAAAGCAATGAAAATGACAAAACAGAGCTAGTTTTTAAAAATGCCAATAAAACTGAAACCATTAGCAAATTGAATAAAAGGAGAAGCAAGCTCACGTGACCAAAATTAGAACTGAAAAAAGGCAATTATAATGAATGCAAAAGAAATAAGAAAAGTGATCAAAATTATGCAACCTATATATTAATAAACATAATTTTAAAAAAGAATATATGCAAAAATACTACCATGACTAACAATCCAGGAAATAAATAATTTAACCAAGATCAATCTCAGAATAAGAGATCAGTCAAGTTGCTGTCAGATTACCCAATAAAAAAGGAAAAGGACCAGATGGCTTCATAAACAAATTTCAAAAACCTCCAAGGATCAATCCCTATGGTACCAAAACTATTGATATGCTACAGAGACAGAATGCTATTCAATTATTTTTATGAGCCAAGTATGGTTTTGACACCCAAACCTAGTAAGGAAAAAGAATTATAAATTAATCTCATTAATGAACAGGAAGAGAAAAGGCAAATATCCAGGCAACCAATGCTCCTTGCATGCAATTCTAGTACTGATGTTGATGCATTGATTAAGCTGAACATTAAGACTTGACAGGCCAATTTGGAATTATGGTGAAAAAAAAATTGGCAATAACATCCACACCCTTTGTCCCAGAGAGCCCACTGCTAGGCCTACACCTCGAAGTGATCACGGGCAAAAAGAAAGGTACCATAAACACCAAAATAGTCACAGCAACATTTTTTGTAAAGCAAAAAACTGGAAACAAAGTTATTGGGAGATGGGTTAAACAAATTCATGAATGTGATGAAATATTATTGTTCCATAAGAATATGAAGAATTAAAAAAAAGAGGGAAAGATTTATATGAACTGATACAAAGTAAAGTCAAAGGAACCAGAGAAATAATATATACAAGACCATAACAATGTAAATTAAAAGAATGATAAAAACTAAACTGCAATTGGGATGCAACACCATTTGTCAAATCATGGTTCAACTGCAACCACAGGTTAGCTATAAATATAAATATTTGGAAAAAAATCAACAAAAGCATTCTATGAAAAATGATCAGCTCTACGGAATTTACAATAGAGTTTTGTATAGCTTATTGTTATTTATAACCACGTGTATACATCTTTTATATCAGTAAAATTTATAATAAACTCACATATGCTAAAAAAAAAAAAACCTGCCATCTAATTATGACCAAGCTTGGCCTGAGAAAGTAGATGAGAAAATGTACATCCTCTACAGAGGTGATAGGGATCAAGATTCAGAGCTACACAGTTTTAAAAGCTATCTAGTAAAATCTCATTTTATAGATGAGGAAAATGAGGCCAAAGGAGGTTAAGTCGTTTGTCTGAGGTTACAAGAACCAACCAGTCCTAGGACAATGAGCCCCAATCTTCACACCACTGTGAGTGCACTCCTCTCTCCAGCTTATCAATGCCCTTCCTTAAATGCATCACCCAAAACTGAACTTAATACTCCAAATACAGTTTTAACAGGGTACAAAAAGGTTATCACCTCCCTTCATTCTAGTCATAATGTACCTGTTAACATGACCTGAGATCATATAAGCATAGAAACCGCCTTAGGCTGCAAGCACTAGGCCTCCTTACTAGGTAGCACCAACTCATTTATAAAGCACTACAGTGGAAGATAACAGAAGATTATAAACAATATTAACTCATAAAATAGGAAAAAAGCAGAAGGGAAAATAAATCTACAGAAAGCTTGCTGTCAGACCCAAATGACCCACATGACTCCAAGGTTAAAAATTAAACTGACAAAGGACAACAAATAAACTGAAAATTAGACATCAACATTTCTATAATTCTAAATACTCTTCTTCATTATCTTTGACATTTTATCTGTTGTCTCCAATGTACTAAATGAAGAACTAAGAAAGGTCTCATGAAGACAAAGGCAGGAAGGGCAGCTGGACCAGACCAACAATACATCAAGATCTACCCTGGAGGGAACACAATCTTGAAAATATTGAGGGATCATTTAAAAAATTCCAATTAATAACCATTTATTAAGTGCTAACTATGTGCCAGGTACTGTATGAGAAGGAAGTATCAAAAAAAATTGGAAAAATCACATTCAATATTATCATCTCAAAAAAGGGACTAGAAAGGGCAAAAACCACACACACACACACACACACACACACACACACACACACACACCCCTTTCTCCTCTTTGTAAAAATTTCTATGAGAATGATCTATATCGTATTGATAATGAAAATATTAAAAGAGAAAAGGCAAGCTTTGCAATTTTCTACAATAGACTATATTATTTCAGTTAAACTACTAACTGAAAGGTCCACAAAAAACAAAATCTTGCTATGTTTTTTAATGTCAATTGCAAAAAAGCATTTGATTAGGCCAAGGGTTCTTAACCTTTTCTTTTGTATCATGGACCCTCTTTGGCAGTCTGGTGAAGTCTATGGACCCCTTTCTCAGACTAATGTTTTTAACTGCATAAAATAAAATATAAATGATTACAAAGGAAACCAATTATATTGAAATAATTATCAAAATATTTAAAAAACAAGTTCACGGACCCCAGATTAAAAACTACTGGACTTATCCGGGCTAACTTTGAAACAGGTCAGCCTTTAATGCTCTCCTCAACAGAGTTTTTCACACACACATGAAAGATTCACTCAGAGAAGCAACCAGAGTTTAAGAAATACCGTATTAAATTATTTACTTGAGTCTAAAATTAAGATCTCTTAAGCAGCATTGAGGAAAAAACCTCGAAACTCTTTATAGTTAATATAAACACACTATCAAGTAACCTTCCTAGTTATGATATAGTACATTTAAATATTATAATAGTATTATTATTTACTATGGTTGCATCATATGACCAAATTTTTGTCCTGCTAATTTATTTTCTCCCCCAATTATTTAACCAACATTTTATTAAGCTGCACCAAGTTACCTCCTAAGAGAAAAAAATCTTCATAGGTTCACCCTAGATTGAGAGCTGGAAGGGACCTCCTAGGTGATCTTGTTCAATCCTCTCATTTTACAGAGGAAGAAACGAAGGTTTAGTGGCATTAAATGGCTTACCCAAAGTCACAAAGGTAGTCAAATTTGAACCCAAGTCATCTTACTCCAATGGCACTGTTCTTTCTTCAGTACCAGCAGGACATATGTACAATATACTGATATTCACAATGCACACTATTAGTACATGAAAGATACTTAGAGAGGGAGTTCTACTAATTTCATTAGTGTTCAAAGTCCAAAAAAAACAAAAAGAAGTAAACAAAATTCCTTAATTTTACAACTCAAATCAGCTGTTCAGGTAATGTGGCTAACCATTCACTCTGCTTCATGATGCATAAAACAACATGTATGCTCACCAAAGGTGTTCACAATTATCACAGGCACATCTTGAACAGAGTCCAAATCAAATAATTCCCTATAAATGGCAAAGTTTCCAATATTCTCTTGTTTGTGAATAACATTTATGCTGTTTCAATCAAGATCCAGAAAAAGCCTCCTAAATAAGGATCATAACTATTCAACAGTGATTTGCCTAACAAGCTACATAGGAAAAAAAATAGATGAAGAGGGCCCATTGCCCAGACTATCACAAGCAAATGATGAATTAGTCCATCAGTGTACACACCTTAGACATTACAGCTGGACAATGAGCTGGGCCTAAATTTAAAGAGTAGAAAGAATCCAGGCTAGATTGCATTTAGGGAGCTGTGAAGCATTTTCAATGATGTTAATACTCATCTATGAGATAAAAACTCATTTTAATACCAATACTCTCCCAGGGATGATACAAGTTTGTGAATTAGGGAGCACCACCGTCTTCAAGTAAAAACTCTTGAGTGATCCAAAGACTAATCACACAGAATCACAGAAGCTCAGATTTGGAAACCTCGTTTTACAGATAAGGAAACTAACGTCCAGAAAATTTACAAGATTTAGTTAAGTAGTACAGCCCAAACCTGAATAAGAATCTCCTCTATGACAAACTCAAGAGGTGGCTTTTGTCATGTCTTTATGGGTCCAGACCCTAGAACCTTGCTTAGAAACTTAATAAATGCTTACTGATTGGCAGGTAATGTCTCCTCAAGGCAGTCCATTCCATTTTCGTGAGCGTTTTATTAAGAGGTTCTTTCTCATATCCAGCCTAAATATGTCTTTTGGCAAGTTTAACTCACTTTTCCTAGTTCTTCCCACAAAAGTCATAGAGAAGACTGTCACAGGACAATCCTTCAAATTTTGAAGACAATTATTACATCCCATCTCTTCCCTCCTACCCCCCAAGGGTTCTCTAGGCCAATGGAAGCACCATCACAATGCCAGATGTGACCTGGACACACAAAGCAATGTAAAAGATACCATCAAAATAACACGATAGAAATAGTAGGCTGATCATGTCACAATAAAAGATGTGACATAAAAGCCTCAACAATGGACTGGTACCCAGAGAATGTTAAAATACCTATTTTAAATCATCCAGCATGACGTAGGTATTAAATTAAAAATTAAACAAAACCAGAAGGTGTACATGGGTTGAAGTCAGTACAATTAGAGGGAATACCCACATTAATGAGATCCCAGATCCACTAAAGCAGAAATCTTGTACAAAGATGATTAAACGTCCAACAGGATGATGATGATGATGATGATTTTCTATTTAGGATCATTGTCATATTTATTTGTTGAAAAACACTGAAGAAAAACCAATCACTTAGTTATAAGAGTAGGAAAATGCCTCCGCAACATGTAGTTAGCTAATCACTCCAGTTCTCCCAGTAGCTTCCAAGTAGAGGAAAATTCAGGCCACATCACAAGCTCTCACCGGGTTTCATTTGATTTAAGAAACTACTAAATAAATTCCATGATTCACCTGTGCACTTGTTATAATTCTACGTGAAGAGAGAATCCTAAGTAATGAAGGCAATCAACCATATGGATCACCATATCCAGTTAAAAGTTCCCTCAAGAAATTCATCTTTTTGCTCTTAATATGTTGTTAAAAAAAAAAAACAGCACCCCGAGTCATTGATTTTTACCAGTATACTTAATGCCATTTAACACATGTGTAACATAAAGGTAGTTGTTAAAATATTATGGCATATTTCTTAGGGCGGAGCCAAGATGGCAGCTGGAAAGCAGGGACTTGCCTAAAGCTCTCCCCCAGGACCCTCCAAACACCTATAAAAATGGCTCTGAACAAATTCTAGAACTGCAGAACCCACAGAATAGCAGAGGGAAACAGGGCTCCAGCCCAGGACAACCTGGATGGTCTCTGGGTAAGGTCTACAGACCAACCTGACCGGGAGCAGGGCAGAACAGGCCGTAGCCGCCTGAATCAGTGAGCTGTGGCAGTTACCAAACTTCTCAACCCACAAACACCAAAGACAACAGAGAAGGTTGGCAGGAAAAAACTGTGGGGACAGAGTAAAAGGAGTTCACAGCAGTGGAGGTGGTGCAGCTCTGAGGACAGAACTACAGCTGCAGTTGCTTCCAGCCCCAGGCCCACCTGGTGGGAGGAATTAAGTGGCAGATCAGAGCAGGAATGCAGAGCCTGCTGAGATCTGAGTCACAATCCAGGTTGGTGGTTCTTGGGGGAGGAGAAGCGCTAGTGTGGCAGAACTTGTGTAGAAATAGCCCTGAAAACAACAGCGCAGCCCCTCAAGCTTGGGACAAAGTACTCTATACTCTACAAGCAGTCATACCCCAACGGAAAACTCAAGGATCAAGTAGTTGGCTGGGAACACAGTCAGGCAGAAAAAACAGACTCAGATTCAGACTCAGACTCTGGAATCTTTCTTTGGTGACAAAGAAGACCAAAACATACAGCCAGAAGAAATCAACAAAGTCAAAGAGCCTACATCAAAAGCCTCCAAGAAAAACATGAACTGGTCTCAGGCCATGGAAGAACTCGAAAAACATTTGGAAAAGCAAGTAAAAGAAGTAGAGGAAAAACTGGGAAGAGAAATGACAGTGATGCAAGAAAATCATGAAAAACAAGTCAATGACTTGCTAAAGGAGACCCAAAAAAATACTGAAAAAAATATTGAAGAAAACAACACTTTAAAAAATAGACTAACTCAAATGGCAAAAGAGCTCCAAAAAGCCAATGAGAAGAATGCCTTGAAAGGCAGAACTAGCCAAATGGAAAAGGAGGTCCAAAAGACCACTGAAGAAAATACTACCTTAAAAATATTTCTCAAATTGCACTAGCATATGTATGTAGGTCATAGACGGCAAATACTAATGACAATCATTAAAATAGGTACTACAAAACTACTTGTTAAAGGTAACAAAAGAAATTTTAAAAGGCTGTAACTAAAATGTTATCTGGAGATTAAGCTGACAGATTTGGCTTAGGTTCCTTTATAAAGAATAATATCTAAAATTTCAACAGATTAATACTCAATTCAATATGTTAATCAGATCCTCAAAAAACAAAAGAGAAGACAAAAAAAATTAATTTACAAAGTAAATGAGTTAAACTAATGACCAAAACAAATTTTACATGGTTTGCCAGTAAATCCTAGGGAAAAAAAGTAGAACTTCCTCTTTTTTGCATTTTCTTCGTGTATTTTTTAAATTAACAGACTAGATTTTTTAAAACAACATCCTTATAAGAGTTACTCAGAGCAGAGTTTAACACAATCTAGAAGCTTTACGTAGGGAGAATATTTAGAGAAACTGAGAGGTGGAACTGAAAACACAGAAGCAGATTTGAACAAACTGAGGTTTTAGGAACAAGCTAATCTCCAAAAAAGACTACCAGACACTATTTTGAAACACCATCCATTTAAAGGCAGGAACAAACAATACAAAAACTATGCTCAAAAGTAAAAATAATCTCCAGTGTCTCTTGACACTGCAGCTAGATTCAGCTATGTGTGAAATGCTTTTTAACAGAAGAGAATTTAAAGTAGAAAAAAAAAAGTTGTATTTTAAAATCTAATAGAAGTAACCTGCTTTAAGTTTGTATCTTTCTTGGTTTTAAAACACACAATTTTCTTGAACACAACAATCATGTTTTAGTTTCCAATGCGAGAGTTCAAAATATTACTCTTTTAAACCGTGTGAATGAAGCAACAGAAGGGGAACAAATTCTGAGTATCTTTTGTCATAGCCACCCTTCCTGTCATGTGTTGAACTTAATACAGAACTGTATTTTAGCTATCCTAACAATTTGCTTAATAGTTAAATATTAGGAAAGTTTGTAATTTTGGAAGAAGTCCTGTCAAAAAGATTACCACAGACCAGATAGAAACTTAAGTAAAAAAACTTTGGAAAAAAAATACATAGATGAAAAACATATCCATTCACAGTTGCTTATAGCTATTTTATCTTCTATCAGGCAACCTTGAAAATGTGTTTAATTCAACTGCTTTTTATTTGATTCTCAACATCTTAAGAGTTTCAGAACTAAATATTTTTCAAGCACCTATCTTTCTATAAAGTTTCTATCTCCAGTTCCTACAAGTGTGCCTGGCATTTTTTTTCTTTTTTTTTTAACCAGATCTGTTATTTCATTGATATAGGGAACTCCCAGTTAGGAAACTCATTTTATCAATGCATATTAGCACTGCGTCTGCAATTTATAGAGTTACTTGGCACAAAGTAGGCCTTTAATAAACACTTGGTTGAAATGGTTACAATGTTTAATGAGTCAATTTTTTAAATGGTATTCACTATCTTATTAGTAAATTATGTAAAAATTTTAAATTTTGCAAATAAGCAACTTGAGAAAACATTAAGCAGTCCATTAGCTTTATGGCTAGAGATATGAAAAACAGCATGAAAATTATTTTAGAGGAGGGGTTCTTAACCTAGGGTTCACAAACCCCTTAGGGATCAGTGGAGAGATTTCAGGGGGTGTGTAAACTTGAACAGGACAAAAGTACATCTTTATTTCAAAACATAACTAACTTCCTTTGTAATCCTATGCATTTTATTTTATGCAATTAAAAATATCATTCTCTGAAAAGTCTATGGGCTTCACTAGACTGCAAAAGGAGTCCATGACACAAAAAAAGGTTGATCACTGAATAAGAACATATCCATCAAATACACTTAAAAGTTAACAGCATAATAATTTGCAGATATGATCTGCATTATTTTACAGACATAAGCAAACTAAAAAAATATCCAAGTTGTCATTCTTTGGGAAATGTCTCTAAAAACAAATGTTTATTCCAGTAATGCACTAAATTCCTATGAATCAAAAATGCTAAATGTCTTGATGTCAAATGCTCCAACTGTCATGTGCTAATTAATACTGGTAGAATGATATTACACTTTGGCCAAAACTTAAAACATTTTCATTTTTGGCAACCTCTATTAAAAGACAAAGTATACAGGTATGATTTACTGATGAAAATAAGTGTTATTTTTCTTTTAATCAGTTAAAAATGAGATTTCAATAATCAGCTTCCACTACAGCAACACACTTCACTGCTTAATACAATATACTATGAGCATAAGAAACAAAGAGTTTGTAAACTATTAAGTCATATCTAGTTCAATTCAAACACGTAATAAGCACCTATTGCACTTGCAAGGCATTCTGCCTGGCAGTGTGGACATAAAAATGAAAAACTACAGGGTCTCTCTTCTCCAAGAGTTGTGTCTGCTGAAGAACTTAGAATCTACTGGCTGTCATTTAAGGAAAAAAAAAAGGCTTTTTGCATCTAAACCTTCAATATTCTCCAAAAATGTATCCTCTCAACAAATCTGGCAAGAGTTCACAGATTTTATAAGCTTCTTAAAAACTTTTAGAATCACACCAATAGTCCTCAACAATCTATTGTCTGAAATTCTATCTTCTGCAATCTGTTCTTACTTTACCAGATTCAAAATCTGAGTAATTTCTTTTTAGTCGTAAAGGTTCAAAAGAAATCTCCATTGACCAAATTCATGTACTTTACTTAAGACCTGTTTTTTTTTTTTGTCCTACTGGATACATTCCATCTTTCCAGAAAGTGGAATTTATTTTGTAAGGGTGGGAAGTGTAGTAGCTACATTATGATATAGTTTGGATTTGATTTTCAACATTTAAAATAAACGCGGAGCAATACGTTCTGTTTGCTAAATGAAAATTTTCGAAAATACCGATATTCTATTTCACCTCACAATTATTAAAAATCATGCCAACAAATACAGCTAGCATGCGACCATTTCCTTCAAAGACCAATGCTTGGCCACATGGACCTACCTGGACAAAAAAAACTGTTTCGAAGCCTCATATTACTTCAAACCAAAAAGCTAGAAGTTCCACAACGGTTTTGTTTGTTTTGTTTTTAACCAAAAAAGAAATGCCCGGTAAAAAAGGAAAAGACACTTACATTTGTAGCATGACCTGATTCAAGAATACACCATCCACCAGGGCTACATATTCATCCAGATTGGTCCCACTTCCTGCAGCCAGAGGTCCAAATGTTTTAACCTAAAATATAATAGCCTTCATCATTAAACAAACCCCGACCTCCATCTCTGCGGCAAGATACATCCCCTCGCCCACAAAACGAAATGTGCCCACGGGGAAGCACCACTTACCCAAGTGACCAGGGGACTGGACATGAACTGTTCCAGTAGTGGAGTAAAAATCTCATTCTCCATCTTACAGATGTGTGTGTGTCGTTTTTTTGTTTGTTTGTTTTGTTTTTTAAAGAACTAAGCCCAATTTGGGGGAAAACAAAAAGACTATTCCGAGGGAACTGATGGAAGGTCGCTAATTCTTTTTTTTTTCTTTCCCCAAATGAGCAGGAATCAATGAAAGCACATTTCCGCAGAGGAGCAGAATCTCATGGTGGAGAGGGAAGCCCCGTCCCCGCTCGAAGAATCAGGGAGAACCGATCGCGGACCCCGGGGGTCTGGCTTCAGCAGCAGCCAGCAGCAGCAGCCGCCGCCGCCGCCAATGTCTCTACGAGGCGAGGAGGGGCAGAGAAAAGGCATCTGGAGGGGGCTGGGGCTGAGCAGACAAAAAGCCCCGCGAGCTTCCCCGGCTCCGGGGGAAACTCCCCTCCCCAAAAAGAGTCGGCTCTCGACGTGAGTAAGCGCCGACGCAGATGCCCCGCCGTCCGCGAGGGTTTCGGCCCCGACTCGCACTGCCGAGCACCGAAGGAGACCGCAGCAGGGAGGGGAGGGGGCGTCTAGGACTGCCGAGCCTCCCGAGCCGCCGCCGCCGCGCACCAGTCAAAGGCGCCGCTCTCTCCCTTCCTCCTCCACAGATACCATGTCTCCTCCTGGAGCCCCAAAACCTCGTCCGCCGCCCCTCTTCCCCTCCCAAGGGGTGGGGGATCGACTGCGCTGTCCTAACCCCAGGCCCTCTTCGAGTCTCCCCGAACCCAAGCCTAGCCAGGCTCGGAAGCCCAGGGACTAAATCACAGCCGTGCCCACCCCCCAACCACCACCACAGCCGCCGCCGCCGCCGCCTCCTCTCCTCCTTCAGGAGGAGTCAGAGTAACGGCTCCCGAACCGCAGAGCCGCATCACACTGAAACTGCTTCGCACACACACCCCCCAGCCTCCCTCCCGTGA
Organism: Trichosurus vulpecula; assembly: GCF_011100635.1. Taxonomy (NCBI): domain Eukaryota; kingdom Metazoa; phylum Chordata; class Mammalia; order Diprotodontia; family Phalangeridae; genus Trichosurus; species Trichosurus vulpecula. Next base: position 334,509,706 of record NC_050575.1, on the reverse strand, counting down.
AAAAGAACGCGCTGGTTCCCTCCGCCCTCGATATCCTTCCGCCTACTTTCCTCTCTTTCCACCCCTCCCCGCGCCTAAGCCTCTGGATTGTGGGAGAAGAAAACCGCTGCATGAGCGCGCTCCCGGAGCTAGGCGCGCTCCCCCGGTTGCCGCCGCCCAGATCCAAGGGAGAGGCCGGGGGAGCGCGCGTGCGCGCGCGCACGCTGCAGCTGCTGCAGTCCGCTCGCCGCCTCAGTCAAAGGAGGTGCCTGGGGGGATAGGGGGAAGGGGGAAAGGGGGGAAGGGGAAGGAGACGAGAAGGAAAGGATTTTCTCTTTCTCATCACCGTGATTTGTCCACTCTCTCTGACTGACTTCCTCGAATTGTGAAAGAGATGAACCCGATTTTTATTTTTATTTTTTTTTAAATGAGAGATGCTCTGTGTGGCTATAGGTTAATTTGATTTCATGTGTTCGTAGTTCTCCCTCCCGCCCCCCACGAAATGGATATAATAAGGCTCTTCAGTGTAGTATATACCAAAGTGATTAGAGCCACGACCCTGTTATTTCTATCCAGCCCGCATAGGATAAATTTTCTTAAAAATTACAAGCAAAGAAACAGAGCTCAGATAGTCAAAACCGTGCTTTAACACCGTAGTAATTCCCTCTCAGGCTCCCTGTAACACCATGGAAATGAGGGATCGGTCATTCTTTGTGCAGACTATTTTCTCATTAAAAAAAAAAATAAAAACCAAACCAAGCACCACTGAGAGGAAACATTTGAGAATAGTCCAAGTTGGGTGATAAAAAAAACGGTGGATTACATTTTTAGTCAGAAATCTAGTTCCCACCTAAACTACTGAGAAACAGTCATAATCTCTTAACAAAAACTGTTTCTTCTCCTTACTTAGACTCAAGGATAAGGTAGACAATTTCTGGGAAATGTTTTTGGGGGGAAAAGAGATAAAATGAAAGATAGCATGGTTGGTTTCAAATCCTGTCTTGGGTATTCACTACCTGGGTTACCTGTTACATATAGCAAAGCACAACTTCCCTGGGCATCAGTTTTCTCACCTGTAAATGAATCACAAACATCTATTAAGCCTTTACTGTGTGCCAGGTGCTGTACTAACCACCGGAGATATAAAGAAAAACAAAAAATGCAGACCTTCAGGGAGCTTACATACCAATGTAGGAGATATGTAAATAAAGAGCTAAATGCAAGATACACAGAATATATGGAAGTTAACCTTGGAGAGGAAGGTACTAGCAGCTGAGGGGTCAGGGAAAAGCCTCCTGCAGAAAAGGGTGATTTGAGCTGTCTTGAAGAAAGCCAGGGATTCTAATAGATATCAGGGAAGAGGAAGGACATTTCAGGCATGAGAAAGAGCCATCCAAAAGACCTAGAGGCTTAAGATGGAGTTTCATGTAAGAGGAACAGCAAATAGGCCAGTATAGCTGGATCATAGTATGCTCAGGGGAGTAAAATGTAAGACTGACTACAAAGGCAGGAAAGGACCAGGTTGTGAAGAGCAATGGAGGACTTTATGTTTGATCCAGGAGTCCACCAGTTTTCGTGTGTAGAGAAGTGACTTGGTCAGAGAAGATTCAGTGAAGAGTCCCTATCAAGGAAGGATTCCCAGTAGATGGTGGGGTCCTCCTTTTTGCACATGACATTGTGCTGATTGCATGAAGCCTCAAGAGATGAGCCTCTTGGAAAAGATCTGTAATCACTCAAAGAAGTTTGCCTTTTCTACCCACACAGGAAAGACCAAATGAATGAAGAATGTCTACTGCCCAGATTTTGACATGCACGTGAATGAATACCCAATAGAGTTTGTCCAATAGCATGTATATCTGGAATAGACAAACAGATGGACAATGAGCTGGGCCCAGAATTGAAAGGGAAGAGAGGCTTGCAGAGCTTTCAGGAAATTGCAATGCATATTTGTTGACTCTCAAGCTTGCCATAACAGTAAAAGCCCATCTTTTTAATACAAACATTTTCAGGAAAACCTGAAACACCACTCCCTCCAAAAAACTAAAGACAAGCATTACCAAAAAAGGCAATGGAAAGATTCGAGGTGGGTATTAACAGGCTGCAACGTAAAAGCAAAAGACCAGTTGTAAAAGATGCCAGCAAAGAATTCTATGAAAGAAAGAGAAGATGGACTTTTCATATGTCCTGGGTGAGAGGTAGATGACCAGTGTGCTCCACTGGCACCATTGCAATGTTTAGATTCAAGGAAGACCTATTCAGCATATTGGATAGATTGCTGGAGGTAAAATTTTGGGAGGAAGAGGACCAGTGTTACACCGGATGGGCATCACTGGAAAAAAACTGCCAAAATAACTGGATCACAGATCCATTCAAACGTACTTAAAATGATCCATGATTTCATCAACATGGACACTTTCTCAATCAGTGACTTCTCTGTACCTTAGTGAACAGCCTTCATGATCGCTTGTGCAACACCTACACCCCTATCCCCACCCCAACCTACCATAAAACTCAAGACAGAGCATACCGTTTGTTTCAGCAAACAGTATAAAGTATAATTACAAATAAAGTCTAAGTTCTGCTTTCTAGTAGTGTCACTACAAGCAAATCACTTAACTTCTTGGAACTTCAGTCTTCTTCATTTCAATAACTGAGATAACAAACATGTTATAGTAGCACAGATTTATTGTGAGAATCAAGCAAGATTATTTGAAACTTTGGAAAGCCTTAAAGTATTATATAAAATGCCAGGATGACTTTATTATTTATTATTGCTAATAACAAATGAATTTTTAAACTAATGGTTAGTGAAGGGAGAGTTATAGAAGTTGCATTAGTTACATTAACCAGCCAACACTCAAAGACATTTGGGTTCCCCCAAAATAACCAGGCAACCTAGGTCTTTTCTAATCTACCCTTGGTTTTTCTCTTTCAAAAAATGAGAAAAAGAAACAAATTTGTTGAAAACCAGGAAGCTTTAGACCACAATAAGGCCTGGCGATGAGTATGTAAACACTCCACAATTCACAATTAGCCTCTGTTTAGCAATAATGTAAAAAAAAAAGTTTTTTTAAAAAATAAAATCCTAAAATATCCAACCAGGTAATATTTCTAAGTCTGACCAAGAAATTACTATACATTTGTGATCTGAGTGCCTCAGAGATACAGATATGTTCATGATTAGAGTTGAAGTTCTGCAGGTCATAACTGATTCCTGGGATTGCTATCCAAATTGAGACCATGACTGGGGAGAGGGAGATGAGCAGGAGGGTTCTCAGAGTTGTGTTTTCAGAAACAACAAGCTAGTGGCTGCTGTAGAGTGCCTATTGAAGAGAGAAAAGCCCTTTAGGCATTTTTGATTTGAGGTCAGAAACTAACTTCTAAGCATTGCAGATTAGGTTCTCCTCAGGCCTTTTCCCTCTAGAGCCAAGCACACTAATAGAGAAATCTGGAACAGACTGACATTGCTGTTGGTGGTTTCTTCTTGCAATCAATGAGAGCGTAGGGAAGACAGCTCCTTTTCCCTGGATTGCTTTCCACATGATTTTTCCCTATTTTTTAAAAAGCTATTTCTGATTTTTGACTTTTAGTTTCCTATAAACTCTATCAGTTGACTATAAGTGATCTGTGACTCATATTTCATAATTAATTGCATGCAGGGGGAGTGCAATGTACTATGCAGTGACTGGAATAGTACACACAGAACTACCTCTGTCCAAAATTCTAGAGTTTCTGTATGTGAGGGCTGAATTGACAGTGAAAGAATGCTATGGTTTTGATTTTTTAAGTAACTTTTACACGTTCCAAAATTTCAATGCTTGACAAACCTAGTTACTTGAGACTAAGTACCCCCTACATTAACTAACAATGAACAAGATTGAGGTGTCTCAGCAGGCACCTGAATAGAGGTATGAACCAAGGGAAAGTTGTATTTCCTGGGCTGCCCAATGGAAGGAGAAAGATGTCTGTTAAGAACCTGCCCTGTCCTTATTCCTACAGTGGGAGGGAGCCACAGAATGAGTGCCTCTTCCTTTAGTTTTTGCTTTCCACTATAAACCTCCAAACTTGGTAGATAGCAACACCTGATGGTTCACATTACAAATAATCTTAGCGTCTTGATATCTCTACATCCTGTGTAATATGATAGTTTCCAATCTTTCTTTAGCGCAAAAAGATTTTTGCATCTGGGTTTTTTCAAGCTAAGGTAGCCATGCTTTTTAAGAAACCATTAAACCATATACTTATCTTTTAAAAAAAAACCTGTCACTTTTGCAATATTGTATTTAGAGATGGAGCATCTTTGCCGAAATCATAATGAGGACAGGATCCAAGAGGTTTCTTTACCTTTCTTAAGTGGAAGAGTAGGTTACCGTCCTAGATCTTTGGCAGAAGCTCTCCTTGCTCTAACTGCTGCTACTAACTATAGTTGGTGACTATTTCAGTGAGACAGGGTGAGTCACTTAGGATGAGTCCGCATGGGTGGGTTGTAATCAGATCTTACCACATTATCTTCCCCTGCATACCCGCCCTTCTTCAGAACTTCCCTATTTCTGACATGGAATCAATGGGTTCAAAACTTTGGTGTCATCCTTTACCACCGACTCCCACTCACTCCTCATATCCACTCAGTTGACAAATGTTATCATTTCTATTTCCACATCATCTCTCAAATCTCTCTCCATCTCACTATTCACACAATCACCCTGATTCAGGCGTTCATCACCTCTGGCCTGCTATTGCAATATTCTCCTGGTCAGTCTCCCTGTTGCAAGTCTTTCCACACAACTGCCATAGTGATTTTCCTAAAATGCAAGTCTGACTATATTATTTCCTACTCAGTAACAATGATGATCATAATAACAGCTAACACCAATATATGCTGTAAAGTTTGCAGAGAGCTTTACATAGAGTATTTCAATAAATGCCAGTGGCTCTCAGTGACTTTAGGATAAAATATTATTTCATTTTATCTTGTCCTTTTGAAATTTATATTTTGTGTTTTATCATATACATGATTATTATGTATGTTTGTACATGCATATAACTTAGCGAATACACATATGTGCTCAAAATGTTTTTTCTAATGGGAAGCAATAAAATGAGGTAAAAAGAAATTTGAAGACCACTGCTGTAGAGAAGCCTTCTTTGCCTGCCCAGCCACAATTTTAAAGCACTCTGAACCAATTTGCATTCCTTTAAAATCAATCAACATGCTTTTATTAAGTGCCTGACACGTGCCAGGCACTGTGCTAAGCAATAGAGATGCAACAAAAAAGTTAAAACACTCCCTACTCTCAAGGAGCTTACATTCTAAAGGGGCTGACAACATGTAAATATGTAAGTACATACATGATACATGCAAAGTGAATACAAATTAACCTTAGAGGGGAAAGCACTCAAAACCAGGGGAACCAGGAAAGGCTTCTTATAGAAAGTAGTGTGTGAGTTAAGTGTTGAAGGAAGCCCAGAGTTCCATCCAAGAGGTGGAAATAAGGAGGGAGTACTTTCCAGGCAAGGATGAAAGAGTTTTATGTGAAAGGAGAAGTAAATAGAACAGTATAGCTGGATCATATAATATAAGGAGGGGGAGTAAATGCAGTGTTAATGTGATCAAAGATCTTCCCCACCCATTCAAAAGGCCTCAGATGGGCCTAGGTGGGAAAGCTTGAATGCTTAGGCCTACTTACAAACAAAGATATATTCAAGCTTTCCCACCTAGGCCCACCTGAGGCCTATTGAATGGGTGGGGAAGATCCCCTTAATACTACACACCCTGACTAATTAAATTTTGAGGTAGGTAATTCCCAGGACCCAATGTACCAGGGTACATACACATTGGGGGAGGTATTCCAGAGGAAGTGCTTAGACAAGTATGGTTCAACATTAGAGAAAACAATTAGAATAATTTTTCATATAAATGACAAAGATAACCAAAACCACGTGATTACTTCAATAGATGTGAAAAAGTCTTTGATAAAATATATTCATTTGTGTTAAAATGTAAAAACAAAAACACCACGGCTATACAGGCCAAATATACTTTATTGAATGCAATTGAACTTTATGATGGCCGGAGAGCATCATTATGAATGTCAGGAATTTCCATAGACTTGCTTGTTTGTGTTATGTTTGTCCCTGTTAAACACTACAAGACTTCTGGCTCCTACAGTCTTTTATGTCTTCTTTTGATATGAAACTGGCAACCTCATTTTGGCCGGGGGGGGGGAGGGGACGGTGCTGATGTCCAGATGTCCATTTCCAGTAGTATCCCCTTTCCCTTATGCCATTATATTTCATTTGTTGTTTCTGATCTATGGATTCCTCAGAACCAAGTTTATTAGGGCTTAAAGTCAGAGTAAATAGACTTTGAGTAAGAGCCTCAGGGATTTCCAATGAATTAAGAGCATGGATTTTACTTCAAGGACTCTGAGACATCTATTTTGGTTAATAACAGAGGCCTATTTCTCAATTCCTCACCATATTCCAGGGAGAGAGTGATAGATAAATCACCTCAGGGTAAGTGGATTGTTCCTGTAATTCTTTTTATGGTTTTGCTATACTATGACAAGTAACTATTAACCTATGTTGAATTTTCAGACAATTGTAGAGAACTGGTTTTATATCATATCAGATTTGTGCTATTTCTCCTATTTTTCCTAAAAACTGCAAAAGCTGATGATTCATATTTTTTCTTAAAATATTTTTATTCCTAGCTTTTATTTGTGCATTACCTTCATTTCCAAATATATCTCTTCCCCTTCCCTTCCCCCAGAGAACTATCCCTTATAATAGAGAAGAAAAAAAAGCAGTTCAGCAAAATCACTTGACATATAATTAAATCTGATAATATATGCAATGTTTCACACCCATAGTCCCCCACCTGTGCAAAGGGAAAAGGTGCATTTTGTTCTTCTTCAGGTCAAGTTTGATTATCATAATTACATGATGTTCAGTTTGATTTTTTTTTTTTTGTGGTGGTGGCATTCTCAGTGATTCATACTTAATTGCAGGGCTGCTGGTGGAAGGATACTTAACTAATGGAAGTCTGAGAGAAAGAAAAGAAAGCAAAGCCTCTACAGAAAGAGTAAGAAAATAATGAAATAAATAGCAAGGAAAAAATCAATATGCTGTTTGTGAAATCTCCCCTTTCTATCTGTTTTACAAGCCTAGTACATTCTGGGTATTAAGAGATGTTACAAATACCCAGTAAAAAAAAATTCACCCTTTACCAAAAATAAATACAAGAAGAGATGATATAGCAATAATAAATACAAGCAAAATTAATATATTGTTCGTTTACCTCAGTAATCATCACAAAAATGTGAATTTCTACACCTGCACTGTAGTAAGATATAAAAACTTAGAACCTTCTAAACACAGAGCTGGTACTGGATATCCTTGCATGTAACTGAAGCATCTGCAGAACAGGGATTGAGTTAGTCACAGTACACCCTTTCAAGTCAATAAAGCAAACAGATTTCAGATTACTGAAAATGAATGTGAGCAAAGAAAAAAAAATCAAAGACTTCTCATTCTACTGGTCAAAAGATATAGATCTGTTTCCATCCTGAGAAGTGTAAATTACAAAGGACAGTAAACTCATGTTACAAATGAAATGATCTGGAAAGACCTTTCATTTCCTCCTGCTAGCTTGTCACTAGGGAGATATGTGTTGAAATATATAGTACTATATATCTTCTAATCTAAAGTTTGAGGAGTTGAATCCCATTAGATTTAAATCTGTCTCTGTTTCTTCAATTTCATTTTATGTGTTTATGGCAAGTAAGATTATTTCTTAAATTCGATTTGGACAGGGAGCACAGAAAATTTATATTCAGTTTTATCAAATGAATTTATGAATTAGAGAACTATATTTCTTTATGAATCTAAGATAGCAATATACAGTTCTCTGTTATTTGGAGTTAAACATTTTATGGCATTCAAGTATTATGTTCATATTCATAAAGACATTAAAATGACCATTATAAAGAAATAAAAATTATTCTCCACTTGAACAAACTCATAAATTTTTCTGAAATATAGTTATAATCATAATCATCCCATTTATCAGCTTAGAAAATATAAGGCAAAAAACTCCCACAACCATATCTGAAATGAAGTTATTAAATATTTAATAGAATAAGAATATTTTCACTGGGTTTTCTAGCCATATATGTCAGAACTATCATCTTCATTAATCAGCATTTATTGAGCTACCATATGTTGAAGATACTGTGTGAGGTATATAGAAAACAAAGGAAGTTATAAGTACATAAGGCCAAAAAAACATTTTTAAGTTTAAAAAAAAAGGAAATAGGCATCCAGATGTTATCTACAACAGTGGTCTCCAAAGTAGGGTATACTGGACCAAGGGGTATTCAAGAAAATGCATTACAACTTCTATTTGTATTTGTTTATGTCTAAAAAACAAAATTAAGCTTTACTAATACTTAACATATGGACTGACACTTGTGCCCTCACTTGCTCCATATGTTAGACAGTCATGGGTACATATGATATTCAAGATGGCCCGAGGGAAGTGAGAACTCTACAATACAGATGGATGGACAATAGTATCCTCACTTGTTCATTTACACTCAGCAAACTGAAAAATATCACAACTTACATTTACCAGGCTAAATGGATTTATGGACTTCATCCTCTAGTTTTAACTAAGCTAAATCTTCACAAAATGCACAAATGGTTTAAAAAGTTTTTTGCAAGGAAAATGCAGATTGAAGATCATTATGTAAGCTCAAGAAAATAGCAAAGCTGACTGTTACTTTAGTCCTAGTAAAATATCACCCATATGACAAGGCAAATAACAATGACAGTCTAATCAGAAAAGAAGTAGGCCAAATCAATTATCAAGAGGATTATTTGAAATACAGATTTAAATCCACTATTGTTAATGCTGATCTAAGCATATATTATGCCTTACATTTTTAGCTAATGATATTGTAACAGGGTATTCAGACTCTCCCATGGGATATCATGTCAGAAATAGTTTAAACCTCAAGGACCCCGGACCTTGTAGTTTTGGGGTTTTTTTCTTCCCTAGCCTGGGAAGAGACAGAGTATCATGGGACTTGGATTGAACTAGGCAGATTTACGGTGGCCTAGCCTTAGAGTTGTACTGAGACTGTAACAGAGCTGGGAAGCTAAGCTGCAACAGGGAAGGCCATAGCACTAATATGGTAACTCAGACTGGACTGAGTCTAAAGGCTGCTGGCTTTGGCAGGTCAGCCTCTGCCTTACCAAAAAAAAAAGAACTCGGGCTGCATTTTGCCATAAGGTGACTTAAGGTAACTATCCCTCTTTAAGAACTGTGAGAAAGCTTCAGAAAAGTTTTCTCTTACCGACTTCTGCCTCCCTGGTTATCCTTAGGTGATTTGTAGCATTTTCTTTAGTTGTGACTTTATCCTGATTTTTGCTTTCCCTTTGCATAAAATCTGTGTTTGACCCTGAAAATTGTGTAATGAATGCTTGGTTGAGGACATGGAGGTTAATAGGAGTCGCCAACGGTTAGGTGAAATTTACGTATAAATTTCAGGCATAAAAGGCATAACAAAAGAAGTCAGGAGATTCAATCCAGTTCTAGTCCTGTCCACTTAGATCTCAGGTCTGGTGTGGAGAGAATTATGAGCTGTTATGGATTTTTTTAATAAATAATTTTATAAAATGCCCAACAAACCGAGTTTTAACTGAAGTTGAGTTAAAAAAAAACAATTATTTTTACCCGTGGTTTAGAAAACCTACTTCTTTAATAAGGTGTGGTGGTAGCTAGTGGCTGGTTACCTCTTTAGACTCTACGTGTGTAGGGAGAAGGGAGAGGTGATGGTGGAAGGGAAGGGAAGGAAAGGTTTGCTCCCTCCCCACAAGGTCTCTATCCTTTAATAAGAACTGGGACTAAAGAGAAAGCAGTGATGAAAAGTGAAAGTTACACCCAAAGCCAAGCTTCATGGGCGAAAACAGGTGTGGTTTGGGCAAATTCAGCTCTACTGTTTTCCAGAAGAGAGGAGGAAGTAGATTTCCACAGCAATGAACAAAACATGCTTCCTTGTATAGCACTTTGCTCTCATCACAGAGTCAACAAAACAATTCATAATAAAAACATCTATTTTAATGGCTGCACCTGCAGCATCTCTAAGAATCAGGCTGCCCCTAGATGGAATATAGATTGTTCCAAATCAAGTCCTAGGAAAGGCACAATCAATTGGCCTCCCCTCCTTCACACAAACACACCCTCCCCCTAAGCCATGCCTTCTTAGAGTGAGCAGAGTTTAGACAATACAACATAGTTCCTAGGTGAGCTCCACTAAGGATATCAAGTAGAGCCAATTATTAGGTAAAAACTTGGGACTCAAGACTCACGCTTTTCTCTTGGTACAGGATGTGGTCTTGTGATCCCAGGCTTTTCTATCAATGGCAGGGCTCTCTGACCATGTCCCAGCATAGTTAACTTATTGTTCATGAAACAGGGTCTAGGCAAGGGCAGGGACAATTCAGAAAAAAACTCTCCCTGCCCTGGCTACCATCATACTTCTTCTCTAGTCCCCCTTTTCCTTGATGCTTTTCCCTTGGTGCCTTGTTTTATCTTGCTTCCTTAATTGGTGGGGGTAGAGTGGGGAATAGGAGGTGGAAATGAGAGAATTTGGGTCTGAAAATAAAATAAAGTTGAATTTTTTAAAAAAATAACTTGTAATTTAGCAGAAAATACCATCTAAATTTTAAAGTTTAAAAATCATTCTCCTTTCAAAATCCCTTTAAAATAGGTGGTACATGTGCTATCTCTATATTACAGATTCAGAACCGAGATTCCCAGAGGAGAAATGACCTAACCATGGTCACACAGAAAATGTTAGAGATGGGATTTGAACACAGGACTCTCTTGACTCTAGGCCTAAGTGTCTTTCCACTAAACCATGTTGTCTTTATAGAAGGAGTCAATATGTTTCCATTTTTTGAAGTAAAATGACTGGCTGTGGAACACAAGTACAATAGTTCTCTGAACAGTTTCTCACTCAGTAACAGCATCTATTTCCATAACCTCTATTCATAGGCCAAATTTCACTGAAATATAGTAAATATTGCAGAAAATATGCTCATTTGAAAACATCAAGTGCTATTTTATATCAAGAAAGCAGAATGAATAATATCTTTAAGCGCTTTCATTTTGTGCTGGAGTTGGTCTAAATCAAATAGATAGACAATGCAAAACATGGAGTATTGTTAAAAGAGACTTCACTTTATCCAGCATCAAAAATAAACTCAATAAGGCATATAATAGGTCCAAAACTATACCCTCAACCTCTTCTCTTCCAGACTCTGGTCCTGCGTCTTTAATAGCAGACCAGACATCTCTATCTGGATGTCCTACTATTATCTTTAACTCAAAATATTCAAAACTAAATTCATCATCTTGCCTTCTTCCCCCCTCAAAAAATCCCCCAGTTTTTCTTCTTGATTTCTGAATTATTTTTGTCACCAGTCATTCATTTATCCAATTACTCAGGCTGCAAATCTTGGAGTCAACTGTGATTATTCTCTCTTCCTAGCCTCTTATATCCAATGAGTTGTCTTTAATATATCTCACATTCATTCCCTCCATTGCTTCCCTACCTTTCTAAATTAGGACCTTATTACCTTCTACTTGGAGTATTTCATCATCATCATCCTAACTGCTTCTACCAGGGGTGGGGAACCTGCAGCCTCAAGGTCACATGTGGCCCTCTAGGTCCTCAAGTACAGCCCTTTGACTGAATCTAAATGTCATAGAACAAATTCCCTTAATAAAAGGATTTGTTCTTGTAAAATTTGGACTCAGTCAAAAGGCCGCACTTGAGGACCTACCAGGCCACATGTAGCCTTGAGGCTGCAGGTTCCCCACCCCTGTAGGCTCTACCTGCTTCAATTCACCCTATATACTCAGGACAAATTAATCATCCTGAAGCTCTAGGAAGAGTTAAAAGAGGGGCAGCTAGGTGGTGCAATGAATAGAGCACCAGCACTGGAGTCAGGAGGACCAGAGTTCAAATCCGGCCTCAGATACTTGACACACTTCCTAGCTGTGTGACCTTGCCCAATTGCCCTGCCTTTCCCCCTCAAAAAAAAAATAGTTAAAAGAATGTCAGTAGGTTAGTCAAAATCCTTCAGTGTCTACCCATTTATTGAAATCGTATTCATGACCCTCCATAACATGTCTTCCATGTATTTCCAGATAAGATATACTCAAATATTCCAGCCAAACTAAACTATACCTCCAGATACAGCCTATGTTTTCTTAGCTCTATGACTGTGTTCATGTTATTTTCTCTCCCTATAATGCCTATCTCCTAATCTCTCCCTCTTGAAATTTTTTAGAACCTTGAAAGCCCACCTCCTTTCCATGATGGGGTTGGAGGGGACTGGCCAGTGAAGATCCAGTCCTTAGAGCAGATGCACTATGCTCTTTCTGGCATGATCCCATGTGGTGAGCCTGGGTCTGGAAATGTGTAATGACTGGGGTATGATCATGTATTTCTAGATACAGGCTCACCAAGCCTCCACATAGGTTGATACCAGCCAGATGATATTGTGTATGTTCTGCGAGCTGGACCTTCATTGGCCAGCCCTTATGCTCAGAAAGTTTCTTTTGAATCTGCTGCTCTAGCAAGGTGAGATCTCTCCCTCCTCTAAACCCCCATGCCAGTGTTTATACTCTCATGGCACTTGCAATAATTACCCTTAGAGAGAAGTTATTTGTGTACTTTTGTTTTCTTTCTCCACTAGATAAGCTCCTTGAGGACAACAAGCATCAACACATTTGTGTATCCCCTCCATCACCAAGTATAATGCCTTTCACACAGTGAGTACAGAAAAGACAGGAGCTGAGCTGCCTGACAGAATTTCCATCTTTCTGAGTACTGACTTGTCCCAATCACCACCTCTTAACTTGCAGACCAATGTCCAATCCCTCCCCATATTCTCCTATGTATGTGTTCCCCTTCCCCCATTAGAATGTAAACTACTTGAGGATGGGCACTATCTTTGTTTTTATATTTGTATGCCTGCTTAGCACAATACTTGGTACATAGTGAAGGCTTAATAAATGTTTTTTCATTAATTCATTCAATACATATTTATTGGACTGAATAGGATAACACAGAGTACTAAGTAAACATTTGTTAGTAATAATATACCTAGCATTTATATATTTTTATATTTATATATCTGGGGCCAGCTAGGTGGCTTAGTAGATAGAGTCCTGGGCCTGGAATCAGGAAGGCTCATGTTCGTGAGTTCAAATCTGACCTCAGACACTTACCAGCTGTATGACCCTGGTTTGTACTGACCCTGTATTAAAGCTGTTTGGCTCAATTTCTTCATCTGTAAAATGAGCTGGAGAAGGAAATGGCAAACCACTCCACTCTCTTTGCCAGGAAAACTCCAAATGGGGTCACCAAAAGTTGGACATGACTGAAAAATGACTGAATGACAAAAAGTATTTATGTAGCTCTTTAAGGTTTGCAAGATGCTTTCTTTATGTTATCTCATTTGGCAACCCTGTGAAGTAGGTTCTATTATTATCCTTATTTTACGGATGAGGAAACTGAGGCTGAGGTTAAATGACTTTGCCTAGGGTCATGCAGCTGGTCAGGTATCTGAGAGGGATTCGTGTTCCTGACTCTAGGTCCAACTGGGTCACCTAGCTGCCAAAGTAGGAAATAGCTTTGAATTAACAAGCTGCTACCTCGCTTACCTTTCAAAGCAGAATTATTTTAATGATGTGGGAAATGTGGTTCTAAATTAGGAAGGAATATTTCATTTGGGATTTTGGTTTCTTTCCAAACACATTTCACAGAGAGAGACAAAAGGACCTTCTCAGGTATCTTGAACCTTTCATTATTTAATACTTTTGTTTGAAAAAGGGCCTTAGGGATTGACCACTTCCCTTACTTTTCCACCTTCCTTAAAAAAAAAAAAAAAGATATGGCCTTTATGTCTAAATTATGTTGCAGCTACAAAGACTTTTAAAATTTTACAGGCAGCAGTGATGTGATACTTATCCCATTGGTGATGAACATTCAATTTTCTCATTTGTGTGGTGTTTTCCATTCTACCTCCTCATAATAGCGCCTTATTCTTGGATACAATGAATATTCCTTTTTCAGGGGTCATCGGGACAATGGTCACATTTTTCCGGCAACACAATAGGACAAGCATTTTTGTTTTGTTTTGTTTTGAAACACCTTTTAGATTTCATGGTAATGGCAAAATGTCAACACAAGCCAGTGTGAAGTTCAAATGCTGTCAACCTATTCCTGTTTCCTCTTTTGGCCAGTAAAAATTATGATAGATGAGAAAGAATTGATTGGATCACCTTTAATTACATAAGATCTTAGATCCTATTATCCCTGATTACTTATCTTATGATTACTTGTGATCGATCAGTAGTTAGGTATGTTATGCCTATTCCTTTGTGGGTGAGGTTTACCATTTTGAAGTTGATGTTGTGAAAACAGTGTCTCCCTTTTTACTTCTCCTCCTGCTTATTTATTATAGCAGAAAAGAGAAAAAAAATAAGTTTTGACCACAGTGGCTATAGGCGTATGATTAATCCTGATCTGGAAAACTCCAGAGGCTCTCCAGGGAAAAATGAAAGACAAATTCCACTTTTACCCTATAGAAATTTATCCTCACTGTGGAGGGGAGGTAGGAAGGTTCCTTTAGACTAGAGGTATCAAACCATGAGGGTGGTTGGAACTAGATTAAAATAAAGTTAGAAAATATTTATCAAAATAAATAAAAATATTAAAACATAGACAATATTGCATTTAAAAAGTATGCAGCCCTGTTTCTATGTGAGTTGGACCACTGCTTAGTAGTCTCCAAAGTGGAGGCTATAAACTGACCCCAAGGGCTCTGTGGTATGAACCCAAGAAGATGTGTGATAACCAATCATCAGATGGGAAGATGGGTCACGCTTACCTTACCCATTCTAGCCAAGAGTCTCCAAGACAACCACAGTTACTCTTTCATTAGTCCTAACAGTCCCTCATCTTATCCCCTCCCATCTCCTGAGTTGGGCATCAGCCCCTCAGGGCAGTTATAACCTAACCAAATGCCCAAAGTAGAAGCTGCACAAGTCCCTCTGGAAAATCACTCTCCCTCATACTCACCCCCTCTCCACTTTCTGGCTGCAGAAGATACCCCTGAGAAGGCAATGGGCTCTGGACTCAAAGATAGTGAGCAGGGAGAAAAAATAGTTTTAATGAATGCAAAAAAGTTTTTGTTATTCAGTCATTTTTCAGGTGAGTCAGACTTTTCATAACCCCTTTGGGGGTAATAGAGTCTTCCAGACTCTAGGCCCGGCATTCCATCTGCTATGCCACTTCAGGGCCTGCAAAAATTTTTACTTAACCTTAATAAATAAAAATTTCAAAAATTTAAATATTTTTGTTTCATTTTTATCTCATCCTTTTATAATGTCTACTTTACATATGTTTTATAAAGCACATATTGTATTAGTACAGTAATATATAATTTATAATATATATTGGGTATGTGCAACAGAATTTTATTACTGATGGGGTACATGATCAAAAAAGTTTGGAGTCTGCAGCATTATAGTATAGAAATGACCTAGGTACCCTGAACAACTTATGCACTAGACTTGAGAACTGGCCTGGTTCCCGGGAGTTGGTGAGTATACTACAATTCCCCAGGGTAACCAAAGTTCCTATAAAATGTAGGCCTTAAATAATAACAGTGGCTTGTGCTTGCTAAGCTAATCACTATGTGCACCCACCTATCTCTCTTAGCTACAAGAGCAACCTAACATTTTGCCTAAGCAGCTTTAATATTGCTGCTTCCCAGTTTCTGACACTTAGGTTTCATTGCTTCTAATTGTGCTTCAGCAGCATTGTCCTTAAACGTGTTTGTTTTGTCTGGCTAATGTTTTATACTCTTTTTCCCAGTGGGAAATAGAGGAAGCTATTAACCTCTGGTTATTCCTTTAGCCTAGCCAATTCCTGTGACCGGCTGCTTGCTGGCCTCTACTGGCCGGAAAGGGAAGACGCTCATCCTGGTAGGGATTTCCACACTTGTTCTGATGGCAGATGTTTCAAAAGCCCAGATAACAGAACTACAGTCTGTATCATAGAATAAAACATATCCCATCATTATTTTAATGTTAGATAATACTTCTCAGATTTTGTGACATACTTTCTGTGTTATCATGGGTTACTATACATTTCTCAATCTTGTTCTCCCTTAGTATATTTTTAGAAAGCAGTTTTTTAAAAAAAATTGGTAAGTTTTTAACATCAAAGGCATTTCCTGATACAGCCAACCCCATTGAACATTCCCTGGCAACAACCACAACAACAAAAAACAGTTAAGTAAAACTGTCTGACGAAGAGGCATGTCTACCAGTGTAGGGAACATTCAGAACCCATAGTTCCTCATTTCTCCAGTCTTTATTATATTTTGAAGAGAAAACAAGCCAGAAAAACTAATGCAATGGTTACAAATTTCAATTTACAAAGTAAAAAAAGACACAAAACCAAAACAAAAAGCTTCATAGTAATATCAACCAAATCAATACACATTGTGAATTTTAATTTTATGTACCTAAACTCATAGAATAAACTAACACCCGCTAGATAACATTTTAACAAAATGATAACTTTTGAAAATAGACTTGCAAAACTTTTAAATGAAATAGGTCTCAAATTTCAAACAAGTCTGAACATTTTGAAGTTTAAGGTCATTCATGTGATTTAAACTGCTGGGGAAAAATTTTTGACTTCTACTTCAGATTCTTGGGCAAGTCATTTAACCTCTCTGAGCCTTAGTTTATCTGTAAAATGGAGATAACATGCCTATAATACCTACCTCATAGGGCTATTGTGAGGCTCAAATACAATAATGCAGGGTTCTTTACAAACCTTAATAATAATCATAGCTAGAATTTATGTAATGCTTTAAAGTTTGCCAGGGACAGCTAGGTGGTGCAGTGGTCAGGAAGACCCATCTTTCTGAGTTTAGATCCAGTCTCAAACACGCCCTGGCTGTGTGACCCTGGGCAAATCACTTGACCACTCAACCTTGTTTGCCTCAGTTTCCTCATCTGAAAAATGAGCTGGAGAAGGAACTGTCAAACCACTCCACTATGTTGGCCAAGAAAACCCCAAATGGGGTCACAGAGAGCCGGACATGACTGAAAAACGACTGGATGCACACAAAGTTTGCAAACTGCTTTACAAATATTATCTCATTTGTAACTCACAGCAACCTTGTGAGGTTGATACTATTAATATTCTCATTTCGTGATGAGGAAACTGAGGCAAGAGGTTAGGTGATTTGCCCATGGTCACCTAGATAATAAATGTCTGAGAGAAGATCTAAACTCAAGGTTTCCTGACTCCCAGTCCAGCATTTTGCAATGTCCATTGCACAAGCTAAAAGAGCTTTTTATAAATATTGGCTATTATCATTCTATACTATTTGTTGTTGTTGTTGTGACTGGCTCTTTGTGAACAAATTTGGGGTTTTCTTGGCAAAGAAATGGAGTGTTTTGCCATTTTCTTTTCTAGTTCAACTTACGGATAAGGAAACTGAAGCAAATAAGGTTAAGTGACTTGTACAGGGTCACACAGCTGCTAAGTGTCTGAGGCCAGATTTGAACTTAGGTCTTCCCAGCTCCAGGCCTGATGCTCTGTCTATCCACTCTGCCACCTAACTGCCCATTTTATACTATACAACCATTAAAAAAAACCCAAACTCAAACAACAAAAACAATCAACACCTAAATCCAGTTAGCACATCAAAGTTTTAGTTTTGGCTTTTAACTTATTGATCAATTAAATTATAACTTTAACAGGCTTTGTTGATGTCTTCATCATTTTAGAATGCTGTGGCATCAATCAACAAGCATTTCTCAAGCACCTACTATAATTGTATTATATCGTACAGCAGTGGTATCAAACTCAAATAGAAACCAAACGCTATGGGCTGCTTATTAACTTAGAACACCAAAAATTAACATTATTTCTATTATAGTGGACTTTTATTTACTTTGTTAAACATTTCTCAATTATTTTTATTTGATTCAGGCCCACTTGCTGCCCTCGAGATGAGTCTGACATATCTACACAGGCATGTATACATAGTACAAATTAATAAGTGACATGATCTCTGCCCTCAAGGAACTTATCTTCTTCTGGGGGATACAACATAATCACATGTAAATGAATACACAATGTACACAAAACAAATACACAGTGATTTGGGAGGATCATTAACATTTGGGGGAATTAGAAAAAGCATCTTGAAGAAAATGGTACTTGAGCTAAGTCTTGAAGGGAGTTAGAGGTTCCAGGAGGTAGGGATGAGTAGGGGAAAGATTTCAGGCATAAGGAACAGCCTGTGTAAAGGTGAGAGAGAGAGAATGTCATGTGCAGCTACCAGCAAGTAACAGCAAGTAGACCGGTTTGATTGTAGTGAAGAACTAGAGTAACATGTAATCAGTCTGGAAAAATAGGCTAGAACTATATTGTAAAGGAAAGGGACAGGGAAAGGGAAGCACTTATTAAGTGCTACGTGCCAGGTATTATTCTAAGCACTTTATAAATATTCTCTTGTTTGATCCTTACAACAATCCTGGAAGGTAAGTACCATTATTATTCCCAT
This sequence comes from Trichosurus vulpecula, assembly GCF_011100635.1. Taxonomy (NCBI): domain Eukaryota; kingdom Metazoa; phylum Chordata; class Mammalia; order Diprotodontia; family Phalangeridae; genus Trichosurus; species Trichosurus vulpecula. The sequence continues at coordinate 334,491,052 of NC_050575.1, read as the reverse complement.
TTACAGTTGTGGAAACTGAGGCAGACAGCAATTAAATGGCCTGCCCAAGATCATGCAACTAGCAAGTGTCTGAGGCCAGATTTGATCTTAGGTCTTCCTGACTCCAGGCCCGGCACTCTATCCATGGTTCTAGTTAGCTTTGAAGGGCTTTAAATGCTGAAGAGAAATGATTCTGTTCTATCCTAAAACTTCTTGAGTGGAAGAGTGATGGGCTCAGACCTGTGCATTAGGAATATCAGTTTGGCAGTTGAATGGATTGGAGAGGAAAGAGTCTAGATGAAGGAAAACCAATTAAGAGGTTATTGTAATAGTACAGGTGAGATGTGAGTAAGGCTTGGATTATGGCGTTTGTAGTATGAGTAAAGACAATGGCATAGATGTGAAAGGTTTTGATTCTATCTCCTTAACAAGTCTTGGCAGCTGCCTGAATATGGAGGGTGAGAGAAAGTGAAGAGTCAAAGACTTGTAGGTTGTAAACCTATAGAATTTTCTTGGCAGGAAGCAAAATGGCATTTATATTAGAACCTATAAATGATTTTTAAATGTTCTTCTTTGCCAGTGGCAATCGCTGCTATGAGGAAAGCTAAGGCTGGTAGGTTGATTGCTTGAGCTTAGGAGTTTTGAGCTGTACTAAAACTAAAGCTGTTCCCATGTCCAAACTAATTGTGACCCCAATATAGCGAGCCTGTGATTTCAGAGGGGCTACTCAGCTGTCTATAGGAACCTTCTTTATGGGCTGCCCCAGGTCAGAAAAAAATGGAGCAGATGAAAGCTTCTGTGTTGGGGTGATCAGTGATGGGGTCAGTGAGTGGCTGTTGAACTTCCAGCCTGGGTAAGATAGGGAGACCCAGACTCAAAAAGAAAAAAAAACACAAACCTTTCTCTCTGTTGCTGTGGGTAGTCATGGAAAAGTACACCATAGGTCTACGGGGAATATTTTATTGCTTCTTTTCTCTCTATGCTATGTAATTTCATTCATATTTCGTATTTCATTCATGCCTTTGCTTTGAACTAATTGTGTCATCTGGCTGACTAGTAAAAGTAAACACATCAGTAGGGGTTTGTGAGCTATGGCTTTGAGTGGATACAAACCTGGAATGCTTTGAACCTAGGATAGCTAAAAGAGAGCTAAAAGAGACCCTGCATCTGAAAGGGGGAGTAACCCAGGTGATCCCACACTGGGAGTAGGAAAAGTGGACACACCTAGAGTATAACAAGAGAGAGGTACATACTCAGGGAACATGTGTGATTAGGGCACAGGATGGAGGGGTGACTCATACTTCTGGTGCTACAAACTTAAATATATTTTCTGGTGATGTCATCGTGCTGCTCTCCCCTTGTCTTGCAGGGTTCATAGTCTCTGCCAGGAGTAGAGTCTCTGCTAGGGATGTGGGAATGATGTGTAGGACCTGCTGCGTGTTGCTGCCTGCTGATCTTCCATGGCCACAGATTGACTGTGCTCCACTGGTTCCATGTGGCTGCTGAGCATGGTCTTACTGGGCACACAGTTGTGAAGCTTGTTTCAGTTTGTAGCTTCAAGCTTCAGCTAGAGTCCTCACCTGAGGTACTACTTTTTTTCTCCTAAAACAGGTGCTCTTAGCCTTTTTGTGTGTCATATGTCCCTTTGCAAGTCTAAAAAAGCCTATGGAGCCTTTTCCAGAATGTCTTCAAATGCATAAAATAAAATACTTTAGAGTACAAAGGAAATCAACTATATTGAAATATAGTCATCAAAACATTTAAAAAAAACAAGTTGACAGACCCAAGGTTAAGAACCCCTATCCTAGCAGAAGAGGAGTAGGCTTTGTTTTATCTTTTTGTTTAAGGGACTGAAGCTTAAACTTCAGCTGTCTTAGAAAGGCTCAACCCTTACTCATACTGTATCTGATGAGGGGGAAAAAACCCTTAGCTGCTTTTTTCCTCCAATGGATAGTCTATCAATTGTGAGAACTCCATGAAAGGCTTTCCTTATCCAAAAGGAGAACTTGCTTTTAGGGTCCAAGCCCTTGGAATACAAAGTAGCTTGTCAATTAAGTAGAGCCCACTGGTATTAACTGTATTTTTTTTTTAACCTCAACTTCCTGCTCACCAAGCTCAGCGTCTTTGCTCCAATCTTCTGTCAGACTCAGGGCTACAAAATGTTTATAATGCCCACTTGATGTTCAAGGAACAAACTATAGCTTCATTTGGGGGGAGGGGTACCTTTCAACCAACTGCCATGGGTGGTATGCAGCTGGGACCACCTGGTTTTCTTAACCTCAAGATTCTTTTGGACTTCCATGCAAATAAATGGGTTGGGGGGGGGGGAAGCCAAGGAACAAAAATTCCTAAGTGGAATTGCTTGAAGGCATCGTCTTCCAGTCATTCATCTCCACCTTCTGTTCCAGATTTCTGCTTTTATTATGCATGTGTCAGCCAACAAGCTGTAACAACTGGCTTTGAGCCTCACTCTACCTATAAATACAATACCACGAATATTATTTCATTTCTATGTTACAATTTTACCAAATCTTAAGAGAGATGGGAATCTCTGATGTTCCTAATATTTTCCTTTCTCCTGTTGGCTTTCTGGAGCTGAGAGGGCAGGGAGGTATTAATTTCTCTGTTTCATGTGGTCAGTGCTTGTTATGTCTGACAGAAACAATGGGGAGTGCTCTGTTATAAACAATCTGTTCACTCCATCTTCCAGGAGGTAAAGCAGATACAAAGTGTTCCAATTAGGTGACAGGTCTCCATGAGAGCTAACTGCAACATATGGCTTTTTTGGAATCTGTTTCTTGTCTGCATGCCTAGGATATATTCATCAGGTCTATCATTCATCTGGATAAGGAATTTTACTACGTAGGCAATACAAAATTATAGAAAAGGGGATTCCTATTATTCTCAATGTCAAATTCAACACAATCTTATATAGATGCTTACATCCCGGTTCTCATTGACATGGGTACTCCCTCAATAAGCCGGACAGGTGCAGAATACAATCCTTTCATCCTTTCCATCCTGAATGATTCTTATCAATGTTCATCCCTAAATCCTCCTCCTTATGGGGAAGAATCCGCTCACCATTCTGGAGAGCTTCCTCAGGCTTGTTTTTGGTTTGTTTTTATATTTTGAGTTTACTAATACTTTGACCTCTTCTGAATCTTACTGGATAACTATCCGAACTTTTTTTTTATCACTATATGTTGGTGAATTCTTTTCTGCCACTTCTTATCATCAGCATAACTATCTATATAATCACCCTCAATCAAAAAAAAGTCTTGTATTTTTCTATTTTAGACTTAAATACTAAAACTTAAATACACAATAAAAAAGAAAAAATTATAAATTTAAATACAAAATAAGAAAAGAAAAAAAAAGCATGTCATGTGCACAGCAGAATGTAAGAGAGGATTCAAAATATATAGCAATAAATTTCCATTTCAAGAAAGCCTACGTAATAAATACTATGCATTGTATTGAGAGCTGCCCATTTTTTCATTTTATTCTCTGCTGTGCACTTCTTACTTTGTTCTTTTTTCCCTCTCCCCACCCACCCCTGCCCCCACCAAAAGGCTACAATTAAGAGTGGATATATTTATATAGAGATATACATATACAAATATACACAGACATACATATATCGACTTCCCTTAACAAATTCTACTCCTGATCCTTATTTTTATGTTTGTGCATATCCCTTATTTCCTATCCCTCTTGATTCCTCAACTGTACTTCCACCTGCTACCTTGCCATCCGATTACTTAACCTACCCCACTCCAAGGATCCCTCCCTTATCTACCCATTACCATAAATCTAAATACCCTTTTATACCCCCCTTTAACCTATTCCTTCATCCTCCCCTCTAGAGATCCCTCCCTTATCCTCTCCCCCTCTCCCTATCCCATTAGTGTTTTATTTCTTTCTGAATTTAGAAGACTTTTATATTCATATATATGTATATCTATGTATGTATACACACACACACACACACACACACACACACACACACACACACAAAGAGTTCCCTTTTGAACCCATTCCTGATGAAAGTAGGTTTCCAGAATTAACACCTATCTAATTCCTCTGTGTCAGTTCTTCCTTTCACACCTCATTTGTATAAGATAATTACTCTTTTTAGCTGTTCCTAAATGGTTTTACTTTTTAAAGTCCTATCATACTCAGGTCTCCCTCAATCTTTCTTACGAACTACCCAATCATTAATAACAATCTTAGACATGCATTTAACATCTTACATATGAAAGGTAAACAGTCTGTCCTTATTGAGTCCCTTGTGATTAGTCTTTGGTATGTACCTTATATTTCTCTTGACTTTTATATTTTTTTTAAAAAACAAATATTTATTGTACACCAAATACATCCAAAATGTCATTCTGGGCATTGGGTGCTAAAGACATGACTAAAACATGGTTGAGAGGGTGATCATCAATTGAGAAACGGCTGAGCAAACTGTGTTATATAAATGTGACAGACTACTATAAGAAATGATGAAAAGGATGGTTTCAGTGAATCTGGAGGAGACACATGAATTGATGCAAAGTGAAACAGACAGAACCAGGAGAACAATTTATACTATAACAACAACATTGTAAAACCAAACAATTTTGGAAGTCTTAAAAACTCTGATCAATGCAGTGAGCAAACATAATTTTAGAGGACAAATAATGAAGAATGCTGCCCCACTTCCTTATGGAAAGGTGATGGACTAAGTATGCAGAATTAGATACGCATTTTGGATTTGGCCAACATGGGAATTTATTTTGTTTGACTGTGCATATTCATTACAGGGGTTCTGTTTTTATTCTAGTAGAGGGAGGAAGTGGGAGGGAGAAAAATTAAATGCTTAATAATTGAAAAAAATCAAAACTTAATCAAGAAAAAAAATATGTGGCTGAGAGACAGCTGCAGTAGTTGATAGAGAGCTGTCCTCAGAGCCAGAAAGTTCTGGGTTCAAGTACTACCCATGACACATATACTGACTCTATAACCCCATGCAAATCACTTAACCTCTAGACTATAAATTACAGAGACCGTCACTGGAATATCAATCATATACAGGCCCAGTGAAAAATAAAGAAGAAAGATACAGAAGGAAGGAAGACATTGTCCCAGGATTGCTCTTTATTCATCTATGAGCTGAGCAGGAAAATTCACTAACCTCCCCCCACTGCAGCCCCAGATACTACTGCTGGTCACTCTCATTAGCTTTCTAGTGGGAAACAGCCTTGGAGTTAGGAAGATCAGGGTTCCAAATATGTTCTAGATATATACTGGCTGTGTAATCTTGGGTGATACACTTAATCTCTCAGTGGTTAAGTAATCAACTTTAACTCTATAAAGTATAGAACAGTTGCTCATCAACATTGGTAGAGGGAGTTTCCTTACTGGTAGGTCTACCTACAATAATGTGATTGCAGGTCCAGAAAAATAAAGGGAGGCATAAGACATATTACAAATACCATGAAAAATAGAGCAAGCACATGAGGAGTATAACAAAAGTGCTGTGAGTGTATCATTATAATTAAACTGTGGGACCACCATCAGGGGCACTGTTATGATCAGATGGGCAAACTGTTTCCTCAGATAAGTTCCTCAGGGCAACTAATAAGTCATCACTCTTTAGAATTCTGCTCCCTGCATATTCTAGTTCTGATAGAGGTCTGGTATTTGTATATCTATCAATCAAATCACTTAGCTCCTGCCCCATCCACTGTCTTTTCTGTCTCACAGCTGTCAATCAAAAGCCTGTCTACTCAGCAGCTTTATCTTAGTAAGAAGTTTAACTAAATTAAATTAATAAGGTAAAAGTATTATTTCTAAGCAACATAGATATTGCATTCTATAAGTTCTCCAGCCTTAGGAATATTTCCTGGACTGGATTTGTCTCCTTTTGTCATCTAGAATGAGGTATTCAGGAAGTTTAGTGTCTAATTTTTTTAGGTTTCCTGTCTCCCTGTGAAATGTAGTAAGGTAAATACATTCAACTCACAGCTAGTTTAGAAAGTGCTGTAGATACTTCAAGAATTCTCAAAGATCAGAGATTTATGTACAAACTGGACAGCAAAAAGCCATCATTAGGGTCTCAGGAATGTCCCAGGATTGGTCTTTATTCATCTATGAACTGAGCAGGAAAATTCAGCACCCCACCCCTGCCCAGATACTACTGCAGTTCACTCTCACTAGCTTTTGCAGCCGGGACAGTGGGTAAAGCATTTGTGCCTGGGGCTGTAGGATAAGGCCCAGCAAGAAAACTTCCTTGTTTTCAAACATACTTCTGTGCCTGTCTTTGTCCCTTATTTTTCCACTTTTAAAGTACAATAGATCTATGTGCCTTCTGTCTCAGTTCCAAAAGTTACCACAACTGGATCCAAATACACATTGTGGAAGCATCATTGATTGCCCTATCTCTGAATCTTTTATCATCCATGGGTGCGCTCCAACTCTAGTCATGCTCATCACCAGGATGGGCAGTAAGATCCCCTTCCCTTCTCCCTACAAGTGTGTTATATATAGAGAGAAAGCAGAACTATTATCTTCTTACTTTGCTTCTGACTTTTTTAATCAAGAAAAATGATCTTCAGATTAATAAATATAGAACAAAAACGGATAACAGGAAATAGAAAGCCAAAATAAGTGGGGAAATGGTCAGAGAGCACTAGATTGTGGTCTGTAAAAGCAAGCAGGTCTATCTTACTCTCTCAATGACTTTGTCTTTGAATTTTTTTCTTGTGCCTTCTGAAGTGAGACAAGACACAGAAAATTTCTCCTACCACTCACCTTGCTCAGCAGAGTATTTCATGGTGATTTGTGACAGAAATATATAGGAGTGAGAGATGTGAGCTTTACTTACACATGGTCTGAAATATTCTGAGAGGGGACATTCACAACTTAAAAGAACAGAGGAAAAAAGAGGTTTTCTGCACTAGTGAATTGTATAACCTCCGGGGAGTGGAGCCAAGATGATAGAGTAGAAAAGCACTCAGCTAAGTTCTCCCAACACTTTCCTCCATGTCACTTTGTGTGGGATGAAAGACCCTCACCAATTAAAGTTAATAAGGAGCCATCTCAGGGTGAACAGAAATAAATTTTATTCAATTCTCGAGAATTGGACATCCTCTGCTAGCACAGAGCAGAACCAGCAAAGGAGGTGCTTTACAAGGGGCAAAGCACCAATAATTATACCTAACACGAGAGAATTCCCACCCACCTCTGACCCTTCTCACCATTGGCTGGGAGGTGGGCTTACAATCTGAGCATGAAAACTAAACAAAGAACCAGGAAATTGAGGCACAGAAACTCCAATTCCCATTCCCTTAGTTAATGGTTACAACTGAGGTGACATCTATAAATCTAAAGAAGGAGAATAGGATAAGGGGAGGGGGAGACCCTCTCCATTCTCTTACAGTACTTTTACTGTAAAGGAAAGCAGGTCACAGTGACCCTATTCTTACTGAGCAAATCTTTAAAGCAGAACCAGAAGAAAGAACAAAAAAGTTTCAGGGTAAACTTTCCCAGAGGCTGAGCCATTGGACTCACAGCCTCAGAATTTTTCCACTTCCCTATTTCTTGATTTTTAAACATTTCTCAGTATAAATACACACACACACACACACACACACACACACACACACACACACACACACATATATCTTCCCTGTGAAGTCTTCACATTTTATTTATCTCACACAACTTTAAAATAACACCTGAAATCATATTCTGGAGTGGAGAGCCAACAAAAGGTCAGAGCAAGATATTTGTCTAGCCTAATACAACATAGGAGGTAAGAAAGAGGGATCTGTGACACAGGGGAGGAAGCTGGCCTGGACCCCATTGTGGATGAAACACCAGTGGTGGGACTAGGTGGTGGTGACACCAGCAACAACAGTTTGGGGAGCTCTCAAGCCAGAGATGGTAAGGACATCCAGAAACTGGTCAGAAAGAGATTCTAGGGTACCCCTGTTGTGCTTGCACTGGACTTAAGACCAGACACTGTTTGGCAACTCCATATGACTTCTGGGTCACAGGGCAGAAAGGAGCACTTCTGGACAAGAGGGAGAAGAAATCCTGAGTGGCAGTATCACCTCAGTTCCCAAGGGATTAGGGCCTCTGAGCAGCAGTAGTGTTTCTGGTTCCAAGGGAAGAGGGGCCCTGAGGAGCAATATTGGCTGCAATCTCAAGGGATCAGAGGACCTTCCTGAGTAAGAAAAAGAGTGCAGATCAAGAGTAGTGATGACCACACCTCTCCCCAGATCACACCCCCCTGGAAATACCAAAAACTTCCAAAACCCCAAACAAGCTCTGAAAGTAGCAGTGTAAAAAAGCCTGAAGCTTGAGATAGTATTCCTACCCTGACCCCCACCAGAAACAGAGCCCACAATTAGCATAAAGTTCCAAATCAAAAAATACAGTGGAAAAATGAAACAACAACAACAACAAAACAATAACCACAAAAAGTCACTATGGTGACAGGGAAGATCGACACAAACTCAGAAGAAGACAATGAAGTTAAAGTAACTACAAACAAAGCCTCAAAGAAAAGTGTAAATCAGACACAAGCTCAACAAGAATTCCTGGAAGAACTAAAAATTATTTTCAAACTCAAATAAGAATGGCAGAGGAAAATTAGGTAAAGAAAATGAAAGAAAATTATGAAAAGACAATTAACAGCTTGGTAAAAGAAGAACAAAAATACTGAAGAAAATAACATCTTAAAAAACAGAATTGCCAAATGGAAAAAAGAGGTACAAAAGCTCACTGAAAAAAATAATTCTTTAAAAATTACAATTGCTCAAGTGAGACCTGATTCTTCCATGAGACAAGAAACAAAAAAACAAAGTCAAAAGAATGAAAAGAAATAGAAGACAAAAAAAAGAAGAAAATCGAATTACTAGTATCAAAAATGAAAAGTGTGAATGTACCACCAATGAAGATGAAATTAAAGCAATTATTAGGAGTTATTTTGCCCAATTATATGCCAGTAGAACTAATGATCTAAGTGAGATGGATGAATATTTACAAAAATATAAACTGCCCAGGTTGACAGAAGAGGAAGTAGAATACTTAAATAGTACTGTCTTAGAAAAAGACATTTAATAAGCCATCAATGACTTTCCTAAGAAAAAATCCCCAGGACCACATAGAATTATAAGTGATTTCTACTGAATATTTAAGAAACAATTGATTCCAATATAATATAAACTATCTTTTTTAAATAGGTAAAGAAGTCCTACCAAATTCCTTTTATGACACAAATATGGTTCTGATACCAAAACCATGGAAAGCAAAAACAGAGAAAAAAAACTTATAGACCAATTTCCTTAATGAATATCATTGCAAAAAATTTAAATAAAATGCTAGCAGGGAGCTCACAGAAATATATGACAAAAATCACACCCTATGACCTGGTATGATTTATACCAGGAATGCAGGGCTGGTTCAATATTAGGAAAACTATCTCCAGAACTGGCCATATCAACACTAAAAAAAATAAAAATTATATGATTTTTATCAATAGTTTCAGAAAAAACATGGATAAAATAGAACACCCACTCTTATTAAAAAACACTGGAGAGCATAGGAATAAATGGAGTCTTTGCTAAAATGATAAGCATATACCAAAATAAAATAAAATTTGATAAATGATTTCGACATAAAGGGTGATATCATAAGTAAATTGGGGGAGCATAGAAAAATTTACCTGTCATATCTATGGATGAGGGAAAAGTTTATGACCAAACAAGAGATAGGGAGATCACAGAAGTTAAATAGATAATTTTGATTACATGAAATTAAAAAAACTTTCACACAAACAAAACTAATGTAGCCAAAATTAGAAGGAAAACAGGAAACTGGTAGGAAAAAATTTATATCAAGTTTCTCTGATAAAGGTCTTATTTCTCAAATATATAGGGAACCGAGCCAAATTTATAAAAATAAGAGCCATTCCCCTTTGATAAATGATCAAAGGATATAAATAGGCAGTTTTCAGAAGAAGAAATCAAAGCTATCAATAGTTACATGAAAAAAATGTTCTAAATCACTACTGATTAGATAAATGCAAATTAAAACATCTCTGAGATACCATCTCATACCATCTGATTGGCTAGCATGACAGAAAAGTACATGACAAATGCTGGAGAGGATGTGCATAGGGACAGTAATGCATTGTTGGTGGAGTTGTGAATTGATCCAACAATTCTGAATTCAGACTGAAGCACACTTATTTAAACTTTCTTTATTTTTATTGTTTTATTTTGTTTGTGTTTTCTTTTGCAACATGGCTAATATGGAAATATGCTTTGCATGACTTCACATGTATAATTGATATCAAATTGCTTGCCTTCTCAAGGGGAGGGGAAAGGCAGTAGGGAGGGAGAGAATTTGGAACTCAAAAATTTTAAAAATTGTTAAATTCTTTTGCATGTAATTGGGAAATGTTTAACAAAATAAATAAAAATCATCTAAAGCACAGGGGGAAAAATGTGCATTGTCCAAACAAAGATGTCTATGCCTACTTGTCCTAAGAGGGAAGTCCTAGTTTTTCAAGTTGCTTTGTGGGTAAGAATTCAAGAGTCTCTAAGTTCAAGTGTTCAGGTACCCTGGAATTCTATGTGGAATATCTTCTTATTTCTCCAAGGCCCATACTGTATCATTAAATTTCTCTAGCTTAAGCAGTGGGTTGCAGTCTCATATGTGGTCACCTAGGTGAATGTGGGGGTCATGAAAAATTTGGCAACAGTAAAAGGTTTCTGAATGTGCAACAACCAAAATTCTTTAATAAATGATAAAATTGTGTGAATACCAAAGAATTGTTTTAAAATAAATTTCTTTATGATTTATTATCAGTAAATGTTTGATTTTTATACCTATTTTATATACCTATATACCCAGGGTTGTGAGTGGAAGAAGTTTAAGAAGCACTGCTCTAGAAGGCCTGGGAAATAAATTCAGAATTGCTAGTTGGGCAACTCCCTGAAATTCCTAAAGGTCTTTTTCATCCAAGAGAACCATATAGGGATCTAACCTCATGGTATTACCCCTGTATCTGCAGAGTTCCATAGAAGGAAACAAATTTGGGGTTGTTAGAGCATCAATTCCCTTCCCATGTGATCCACCATACTTTAATATCTCCTAACTCTATCTGATGGTTAAATTCATGTACCTTGTTCCTCTCATATCATGGCTGTAGTCCTTTGCCACTCTTAGCTTTGGAGCCATGCATGTGGTCCTCCTCTTCTCAAGAGTCTGGGACTGCCAAAGAGAATCTCCTTCTTTGAAAGAAGACTAGAATCCAGGATTCTTGAAACTGGGGTTTTAGAAAGGCTGCCACTCACATAGGAAAACTCATCTCTTTCCAGAAAGCTAGAGTCCAGGATTATACAGCTAAGGAAATTCTTCACTTCTTTATTCAGGAAGTTAGGGTCCAGGAATTCTGGACACTTCCAGAATGCTAGAGTTCAGGAATTCCTACCCCTTCAGACCATGATATTCCCATCTCCAACACTGCCCTGTTACTGAGAGGTTATATCATTGATATTGTGAGCCTGGGGCCAAAACTTGGGGTCCAGAAATACTTCTCTTGAATCATATGCATGAGAGCATGTCTCTTTCTTCCATGTGTCTCTGAACCAAGGTAGCTATTCATAGCTTTTTATTATGTAAGAATGCCCCACCCCAGGATCCAATCTTAGCTCTTTTGTTCTTTCAGGATCTCTGGTGGGAAAAAAGTAGGAGGAGGGAAGTAGAATGCCACAGGATATTTTGGTTCCCTTTGATAGATCAGCACAAAGGGGTAAATTCTCCCATATGGTCTGTCCCATCACAGTGAGAGTTGACTAGTTCATTTTGACAAGCGTCTGAAGTCACTGAGAAGTAATTAGGAGATGTACTGGTCTGCTTAAGGTGGTGCCAGTGGGTGTATTCATATTTGCCATTAGGAGGTGGTTTCAAAAGTAACAGAGAAAGGTTTACTTCCTTATAAGTTCTTAACGTTGATCAGGGACTGCATTGGTAATTAAGATGGACTTCTAACACTTATTCAATCAAGTGCCCTTGAAGAGTTTGGCCTTTGTTTCCTTGATTAAATTAGGAGTCCTTGATGACCTCCTTGCCTCAAGGGAAAGCCTAGTTTACATGGGTTTGAGTGACATGTTTGTGACATCAGAGGCTTTTAGACCACATGAATCTAAGTTGCATTTTTGTGATGCTTTTAGGTCATGTGGGTGAGTCACATGTGTGAATCACCTTTGACCCCGAACAAGATATATCAACCCAGAGGCTGGCATTCTCCCTTGGAGCTCTGAGTCACAGGAGGAGTGGCTTGTGACTCTGGGCCAGCTGTTGTTGAGCTCCCCGGCTCATGAACTCAGATGTTGATGCTTTTTGGTAACTATGAATTGTGATTTGGTCTGTTTCTAATGTATGTTTGTATTTGTGTTTGCTCTGAAGTTCAGGTTGCTGCCTTTTCCTCCTGAACTAAGTGAGTTTATATGTATATGTTGGATTAAAATAAGATTGTTAACCCCTTAACGTTACTTTCCTTAGTAAAGCAGATCAAAAGAACCTATGCTGGCAGTGTTCTTGTTGTTGGGCTTGTGTTGGTCTTTCACCCCCACAACAGCTGCTAGCTGAATTGTTGCAATAGGGACCTCCCTTGATTACTCCTCTACAATGACTTGGGGAAGGTATGTTAATAGTCTTCAAATATTTGAAGGATTGTCATGCAGAATATTGATTAGGCTTACCCTACTGGTTCCTAAAAGGACAGAAACAAGGCAGAACCAAGGGCACTGTGAGAAAAATGAAGAGAGGCAGATTTAAGCTCAATGTAAGGAATTACTTTCTAATAATTAGAACTATTCAAAAGTGAACTAGGTTGCATTCATATGTAGTGGTTTCTCAATTACTAGCATTCTTCAAGAAGAGGCTAGATGGCCATTTGCAAGAGACACTTTAGAGGTCATTAGAAGTCATTCTTACTAAGATATAAGTTAAACTAGATGTCCCTGGAGGTTCCTACTAATTTTAAAGTTATGTAATTCTCTGAAAATTAATCTACAGTGAACTATTTATAATATATTCAATCCAATAGTGATCCCTGGAGGACATATTTTAATCAACTGTATATGTGAGGTTTTGTTTACTTTAGGCAGGTATAGTTATAAACTGTGACAATTTTTCCCTCATCCATTTTGATTGCCTACATAGCCTGTAATAAAATAAAGCTGATCACAAAGAAAATAAACCAGGGACCAAATTCTATGAAACATTCAAAGAAAAATTAATTCATAAATTATTTGCAAAAAAAAAAGAAAAGACAGGATCTTATAAAATTCCTTCTATGATACAAATGTCATCTTGACAGATTCAAAGCAGAGAAAGAAAACTACAGACCAAAAACCCTAATAAATATTCACATAAACATTTTGATAAAATATTACCAAAGCAGCTATAGTAACATATACTAATACCAGGTTGGTTTTATACCAGAAATATATGAATTGGTTCAATATTAGTAAAACTATTAATGTAATAGACCACATTACTGTCAAGAACAACAGAAATTATATGATTAAATCAATAGTCACAGATATAACTTCTGACAAAAAATTTCACCCATTTTGGTTAAAAACACTAGGAAACATAGGAATAAGTGGACCTTTCTGTGAATATAGTAAGTAGTATCTATCTAAAAGCAATAGCCTGTAATATATGTAATAAAAATAAACTAAAGGCCTTTCCAATAAGATCAGGGAGAAAGCAAGGATGTCAATTATCACCATTAATATTTAATACCCTGCTACAATGTTACCTATAGAAATAAGACAAGAAAAAGAAATTCAGGGAATAAACATAAGCAAAGAGAAAAAAATTACTTTTTGAAGATGATACGATATTTACTTAGAGAATCTTTGAAAGTCAAGTAAAAACTAATAGAAATGATGACTTCATCAAAGTGGCAGGATGAAATTAATCCGCATAAATCATTAGCATTTTTATATACTACCAACAAAATCCAGCAGGAATTGATAGAAAAAAGAAATTCCATTTAAAATATTTAATATTTTAATTTAAAATCTTATAAAATTTATATAATACATATCTATAAATAAACACAATATAATATATAGATATTAGACATGATAAAATATTTAGTTTAAAATACTTGGGAGTCTACCTACAAAGACACACATGAAAATCATATGAATATAACTATAAAACACTTAATGGAAAGAGACTTAAATAATTAGAAGAATATTAATTGCTCTTAAGTAGGTTAAGCCAATATAATAAAAATGACTATATCAGCCAAATTAATTTACTTATTCAGTGCCATGCCAATTAAACTATCAAAGGATTACTTTATAAAACTAGAAAAAATAATAGTAAAATTCATTTGGAAGAGCAAAAAGTAAAAAAAATTTCCAGGAACATAATAAAAAGAAGTGGGAAAAAAGGAGATCTATCAGTATCAGATCTCAAAATAAATTACAAAGCAGTAATCATTCAAATGACTTGGTACTTGGGGCAGTTAGTTGGCTCAGTGAGAAGAGCACTGGCCCTGGAGTCAGGAGGACCTGAGTTCAAATTGGGGCTCAGACACTTGTCACACTTACTAGCTATGTGACCTTGGGCAAATCACTTAACTCCAATTGCCCTACTTTCCTCCCTCCAAAAAAAAAATGACTTGGTAGTGGTTAAAAATAGAGAAATCAATCAATGGAACAGATATGTACATAATATACCAAATGAAACACATTAGCCTAGTAGCCTAGTGTTTAATAAACTCAATGATTCAAGCTATTTGAGTAAAGACTCACTATCTGACAAAAAATTACTGGGAAAACTAAAAAACAGTTCATATGAAATTCAGTTTAAAACAATAATTCACACCATATACCAACCTTAGCTCCAAATAGACTTCTGATTTAGATATAAAGGGTCATATCATACACAATTTAGAGGAACAATGAAGAAATTTCCATTAAGCTTTATGATGGGGAAAGAGTTCATGACTAAACAAGTGTTAGAGAAGATTGCAGAAGAAAAAATGGACAATTTTGAATATATAAAATTTAAAAATTTTTGCATAAATAAACCAAATACAGCTAAAATTAGAAGAAAACCAGATGACTGACAAAAAAAATTCTTTGAAATAAGTTTCTCTGATAAAGGCCTCATTTCTAAGATAATAAGGAACTGATTTAAGTTTATAAGAATAAGAGCCATTTCTCAATTTATAAATAATCAACGTACATGAATGGATAGTTCTCAAAGGAAGATATACGAGCTATCAGTAGCCATATGAAAAAAACTTTCCATATTATTAATAATTAGAAAAATGTAAATTAAAGCTGTGATGTTGTACCTTATATTCATCATGTTGGCAAAGATGGAAAAAAAGATAATGGCAAAAGTTGGAGAGATTTTGGGAAAAGTTGTATTAATGCACTATTGGTAGAGCTATGAATTCATCCAGCCATTCTGGAAAGCAATTTGGAATTATGTCCCAAGAGTCACTAAACTGTGACTAATCCTTGACCTAGTGATACTCCTAACAGGCTTATATCCTAAAGAGATCAAAGAAAGAGGAAAAGAATAAACACATACAAAAATATCTGTAGTAGATTTTTGTAGTGACAAAGAACTGGAAACTCAGGAACCATCTACCAATTGGTGAATTGGCTGAAAAAATTATGGCATATGAATGTAGTGAAATACTACTGCACCATAAGAAATGACAAAAGGGAGATATCTTGGAAGATTCATATAAATTGGTGCAGAGTGAAGTGAGTAAAACCAGGAAAACAATATATGTAATAACAACATTTTAAAGACATAAAACTTTGAAAGATGTAAGAACTCTTATTAATGCAATAACCAGCCATGATTTTAGGGAGCTGACAATGATTTGTGTTGCCTACTTCCTGACAGAGAGGTTGATGGATTCAAGATGCAGAATGAGACATACATTTTTGTACATGGACAATGTGGACATTTCTTTTGCTTGACTATGCACATTTGTTATAAAGATTTTATTTTTATTTTTTTCTCTCTTAATTTGGAATATGGAAGTGAGAAGGAAAAAAAATAAATGCTTACTCATTGAAAAACAAAAATTTTAAAAAGAAAAGCAGGGAGCAAAATTTAGGTGCAGCTATCTTATTGACCAACTGATTTGTGGAGTGCAATGAATTAAAGTGCTTCTCATGGAGCTGCCCCAACCACTTGGCCAGCCAAGTACACTAGTTCACCACTGGACACAAAAGCTTTAGCATAACAAATCCATCTTCTTAGTTGTTCTTTGGTCCCATGAACGAGGCAGGTGGTGTCTGCACCAAGAAGTTTGGCCAATAAACCCTTCTGTGGCTTATTCAGTAGACAATGAAGAGACTGATCCCACTGCGCAGCTTTCTCTTACTCTTTGTAGATCATATCCAGGATCTTTGAGTTTTTCCCTGAAGAAGTACAGGGGAGGATTGGTACCTTTCCCTATCCCAATAGTTTCAAGCCCATGATAAAGGGCATATATCCTGTCTAGGTGAGCCTGTTAGAGTATTGGGTTGTCTCCTCTCTTTTGTTTTCTTCTCTTCAGTCAGTGACCAAATATCAATCTTGAGATGCATCTATCAAGCCTTGAAAGCTGCCTTGTAAATACTAAGTGAGAGAAACTAAATTGCTTAGCCAGAGCTCATTGGAAGCAGGAAAAGTTGCCGTATCAAAGAGGTTGACTACTGGCAGGAAGATGAGCCCATCTCTTGTCTTGGCTTGCTAGAGGATCGAGAGAATTTGTTTGGAAAGAGGAGAGATAAAGGGAAGGTAAAATGCTAGTCCAGTAGCCCCACAAAATGCTTGATGTTTTAAGTATCAACTTCCCGGGAGACTATAACAGTAGTTCTAAGTTATTATTGCTTCTTGTTTAAGTCTTTTTTTAAATAAAAATGTGTGTTTGTTCTCTTGTGTAAGTATATATTTTGTATGTAAGACATAAATAACAATCTTATACATCTGAGTTGCATTGTATATTGAGTACCTTTCTTCTCCCATGCTTTTTGGGAATACCTTAGACATGGGACAAATCTTAGTTTAGGTGATTCTCCTTGGGGCTCTTATCTGATTTTCTCTCTGGGGCTCTTTCTTTTTAAAGAACACAGCAAATATAAAAAGTGAATACACTGTTTAGAAATAAGAAATGGCATATACAGGCTAAGCCAGAGTCAAAGTGAGGTAACAGATAAGGAAATAGAGTTTCACCACTGTCATTCTCAGCAAATAGGGACGGGGTCTACTCCTCTTCTCCTCCTCTCTCTTCCTATTTTATAAAGTGATTCCTAATATTTCTTATTGACTTATAGAATCATTGAGTTCTGATTGCTTTGTTTTGTTTTTCAAGGAGTCCACTATTTGGGTGAGAACCACAGAGTGTGAGAAAAAGATCCTGACTCCTGTCTCTAGAGGTTAAATTCCCTTACGACTGACGTTAGTACACATTTCGGTATGGTGCTTAGAGGTGCCCTTAGTGGAAGGAGGTGGAGCAAGCTCCCAAGTCCCATTGGGCATAGCATCTTTTATTATTTTATAGTTTTGAAACAAAATGTCTCATGCACTTGCATCCCAAGGAAAACAAACCAAAATATTCAGAGCTGTATTTTTTGTAGTAGCAAAAAACCAGAAATGTCTATTGATTGAGGAATGATTGAACAATTTGTGATATATTAAAAATGCAATGGGATATTATTATATAAGATAAGAAATGAGAATTGCGAGGAATTGAGAAAGCCAGGAAGATTGATATACGAACTGATGTAGAGCAAAATAAGCAGAATTCTAAGGATAACATACACAATTACTATAATAATGTAAATGAAAACAATGTAAAAGGCGACTCACCTCAGAACAAAAGCAATTAAAAACATTGAATCCAGAGGTCAGATAACTATGGTTATCAACCTTGGCAGATTCAGTCTTTGTATTGGTTGGTTTTCTCTGAAAATTTTTATTTGTTATGAAGGAAGGGGATGGAGAGGAGGGGCATATAAGAAAATGAGTGGGATGAGAAAAATAGAAAAAATATTTATTTTAAAAAAAGATGAGTTCTCCTGCAACAAGAGCTGTTCGTCTTTCAGGTCTACTGGATTTTGTGTTGTTTATAAGTGTGCACACATTCCATGTGCCAATGGTGAGTGCAATCATCTTTGCAGACTTTTTGTACATTTCTTTGTGTTTCAACCGCAGAGTGAGATTCTCTGCTTGCCGTGATAATCAGGCCGGGGTTGGGTATACAGACGATTTTTAGGGCACTATTTCTAGCCCCTTCCTCACACCAGGAGGTGAGCAATGCGATCCTTAAAAGGCTGCTCAGACACCCAGGTGGTTGCAGAATCCCACTCCTGTTTCCAGTGAGAAACGACCATATGGCCTGGGCCACCTGTGTGCAGGATTGTGACTACAGCTCCCAGTGTATCCGCACCTGCTGCTTCGTCACTGTCACCACAAGACTTTGAGACAGGTATAATGGTCAAATGGTATGGGTGATGTCTTTTAATCTGTGCGTAAACTGGATTTAAGTGAGACAGGTTGCACGAAGTCATTGGTCTCACTGTCTCCTCCAGAGTCATCACAGTCCAGGGTCAGGACAGAATCAAGGCAACTGGTGATGGGTCAAGATGCAATTGATGACCTTGGCGTCTTCAATGTCTAACCAAGCTATAAGCCCTCCACAGTGGCTGCTTCAGCTGCCTTCATGGCCATTGGAACAAACTGTTCTCATCTGCCCATTCTACCAGGGAAAGTCTTCTCATGCTTGGGGTAAACACCCCCTTAACTCCCCAATGGGTTTGAGACCCCTTGGTTACCCTCAACCTGGTTCAGCCCGTCTGCCCAGATGGTTTACTGGGGTGTGGCCTCTGCACATGCCACAGCTTCTTGGAGCCACAGGTGAGAGTTGGGTGGAACAGGTGAACACCAAAGGTGGAAAGCAGACCTGAAAAGAGCTCAGCAGCCCTCACACCAGCCCTACCAGTCCTCCCTGAACACATCCTACACTTAATACAGCACAGGTCTTGTGTAGGTAAATCCTGCCTAAAACACTTTATAACCCTGGGCAAGTAATTTAACCTCTGTTTGCTTCAGTTTCCTCATCTGTAAAAATGGAGTAATAATAGCCCTTACCTCTCAGGGTTGTTGTGAGGATCAAATAAGATGTTTGTAAGGCACCTTGCAATCCTTAAAGTGCTATATAAGTACGGGCTATTATATTGTTATTATTATCACTGTCATTTCTATTATTACCATACTCTTTCCTTCCACTATACTACATTGTTGGTTCATTTGTGCTTAAGAGAATTCAGGATGGATCACAGGATCTCTCCCTTCAGGGAATTTAATAATATACCATCAACAAAAAAACTCTTTGGTTCCTCTTCAGCTCACAGCTAGTAGAAATCCCATCGTTTGGAAAGAGAAAATTCTTGTCTGTCTCTGTTTCTAGGCAACCGTAGCCTCCCGCTTAGCTGTTTTTACTTTTTCCCCAAGGACACACATGCACTCAGTGAATATCTTAGAGAAATTGGTTTCTTTTTAGAGAACACATAGCAAAGATAAAAAGGGAACATGCACTTTAGAAATGAGAAATGGCATATATTGACTTAGAAAGAGTCAAAGTGAGGCAACAGATGGGGAAGTAGGGTTTCACCATTGTTATTCCCAGCAAATAGGGACAGAGTCTACTCCTCTCATCCTCTCTCTTTCTATTTTGTAAAGTAATTCCTAATATTTCTTTCTGACTTATAGAATCATTGAATTTTGATTGCTTAATTCTGTTTTTCAAGGAATCCATTATTTGGATAAGGTTTTCTACCTATGCTATTTATTTTCCTTCCATCTTTTTCCTCCAGAGCTCATATTTTAATCCTAATTTTTTTTTTTTACCTTTTACTTCATTGGAAGGTTGTTGTTTAAACACTCACAAGTGGTTAAAAGAAACAAGAATGAAAATCTCAACTATTATGCAAATTGGGGGAAATGGTGCAGTGACTTGTATTGAAGGTGTGATGTTTGTATTTCTGCCAAAGTGAAGTGACTATCAATTATGTTTTAAGTGTAGGTTTATTTTCTTCTTCTAGGAGACGGTAAAAAGTCTCTTTACACTCCAAGTGGTTAGGAAGAATGAAGAGTTCCTAAAGGAAACAGTAGCAAGGTTACAATATGAAATAAAATGGATTTGAGGTGGAAGAGGGGAGACTTGAGACTTGTCAGAGTGATGAAGAAGGGATGAGTATTAAACTGAAGAGGAGAAAATAGCTTTACATAGCAGAGCTTAAGAAAATTTAACTGCATTATGCTTAAAGGCATGAATGAAATAATATCAATACTTAACACATGGACTCCAAAAGACATAGCATCTATGTATTTACAGGAAAAATTAACCAAATTACAGGGGAAAATTAAAAGCAAACCTATAATAATTGAGGACCTCAAGATGGCCCTTTCAGAATTAGACAAATCTAACAAGATAAATAGCAAAGAAGTTAAGAACTTGAATAGAATTATGGAAAAGTTAGATATGGTAAATCTCTGGTGATTATTAAATGGGAATTAAAAGGAGTAGACATATTTTCAGCTTTATATGGCATCATTTAGTAGGGTATAAAGACTTCATAAACAGATATAGAAAAGCAGAAATATTAAACATATCCTTTACTGACCACAATACAAAATTCATAATCATTAAAAAAGAACTTAAGGAAAGAAATCAGATTGAAATGGAAACTAGAGAATTTAATTCTAAAAAACAGTAGGTCAAAGAATAAATAATAGGAACAACAAATCATTTTATGAAGGATAATAACAACAATGAAACCATATACCAAAATTTTGGGGATATAACTGTAAGAAATGGGAGGAGGAGTTTTGTTTCCACGGAACTAAAGGTGTGCTTCCCCGCCCTCCCCCACCCCAGGTTTAGCAGAGACCAGGCCTCAAGGTCCATCAGGTGAGAGGTCAGAGGCTTGTATGCATGCCTGTGCTTTTTGAGAAGGCAGTCAGGGGAATTAGAGAACCAGTTCAAGCTTATCTAGGGTCTGGTCTTGGTCAAGAATCCAGGCCTACTGATTTGCATAATTTGCATATGTTAAAGAGGGAAAGTAGGGGAAGTAAAAGAATATAGTTTAATCCTAAACTAAGACAAGGAAAATCTAATTAACTTCACTTTTGCTTCTGTATCCTTATTATCCTACCTGTATAAACTGTATAACCTAGGAAAACTATGTAAAAATAAAGATTGTAAACTAACCATAACTCTAGCAGGAGTGGAGGGAATGGTTACCCCTGCTCCTGTAGCTGTATCGGTGTGAGTGTTCCAATGAGCACTACACCTGCTCTCTCGAGGAGTGTAATAAAATGCCTTCCTCTGCCCACTCTGGTCTTGAGTTCTTTGGGTGAGAATGGACAAATCACATGGATCTTCCTAAGGTCAAGTGAAGGGAAGCAATAGGCAGTGGAAGCTTGCCGGGCTTACTCCCGGATCTTGTCTTGGGGTGTCCTGTGATTCCCCACTGTGGTGTTAAGAGGGCTACCACTCTGGATTCCCTTGGGGAACCCTGTGGTCTGCACAGCCTTCTTAAGGGGACATCACTTGGGACTTCCAGCCCTGTCTCGGGAGCCTTGTGATCTTACTGCCATCCTACTTGGGTCCTCCTTAGGGTCTGATCCCTAGGAGGCCCTGTGATCCCCACAGATTAAGGAGTGGCTATCACTTGGTCTTCCTCTGGGAGTCCTGTGGTCTGTACAGCCTTCCCTAGGGATTATCACAGGGTTCTTCCTCAGGACTTTGGCCCTGCCTAGGGAGTCCAATGATCCCCAAAGCCGCGTGTTTGTCCAGTGATGCCCAAAACCACATTTCTCACATAACCAAAGCAGTCCTTAATAGTAAATTTATATCTCCAAATATTTTCATTAGTAAAAGAAAGAAGAGATTAATGAATTGAGTATAAAATTTTTTTAAAAACTAGAAACTAAATATAAACTAAAAGTAGTATAAAATAGCATAAAATAAAAGTAGCAATTTTTAAAATAAAAAAGACACAAAAATTTTAAATAAAAAATTGAATTTTTAGTAAAAAACTAGGCACTTGGGTTTTTAAGGGGGGAACCCTAACAAAATAGACATTAACTAATTTGATTTACAAAAAGGGGGGAAAATCAAATTAATATTATCAAAATTAAAAAGGAAAACTCACAGATGTTCATATGGACTATTTGTGCCTGATCTGTGGTAGAGTCTCTGAGCTCCTACTGATCCAATCAACTGTAATCAGACACACTGTATGTTGACCCTGACATCATGATGTCATTTTGATCCTTTTTGAGTACAAAGGACAACAATGAATGAAGGAAGAAATATTAGATATAGTAATCAAACAAGAAAATGAATTCAGTTTAAGCGCAGGCAAAAAGGGAGCAAAGTTATTGCTTGCTGTTGATGGTATGATGATTTACTAAGAGAACCTAGCAATTCAACTAAGAAATTAATTGAAACAATAACTCCAGCAGAGTACCATGATACTTTCCCATTTGTTAGAGTGCAGTGACTAGAAAACCTCTTCCTGAAAAGGACAATTTTGTAGTAAGTCATAGTTGAGTCTATGAGCCACCACATTCAACTAAGAGAATTTCTGAAATGAAAGTCAGGAAAAGTAGCCCGAGTCTAAGACAGTCTCAAGAAAGAAAGGAAAAAAAGAAGTTCCATGTGGTGGGTCTGAATCACATCCCAGTGTCCTAGACAACTATCTCAAAGTGTTAAGAGTTCTCTTGTGTGCCCTTAAAGCCCATTTCAGAGGTCTGTGGAAGCTGGGCTACAAAATCATTTTTTTAATTCTAAGGTCTTTCATGGCTTGGCAAGCAAATTAATCTCAGTAGGCTTAAAAACTAAGTAAATGTCTGACTCAGATTCCTGATTTTATTATGTATATCAGGACTGTCCAACCTTAGGTTTTTACTGAAACAATAGACAGTATAGTTTGATTTGCCATTTTAGTGAGAGCTCTGTGGTGGCTTGGCTGCATTAACTAAAGCATTAATGTAAATTTCTATGCTTGTAGGCAGGCCGCATAAATCACACTGTGGCCTGCGGGCTACATTTTGGAGAGCCCTGATGTATATTTTTGTAATGTTAAGACAATCAGTTTCAAAAAAGCCTCACTATCTCCTTAACAATACTATATTATGACTCTGTGGTAGACTTGTAATGTTTTTCAAACTCTTTTTCTATTTCTTCTCTATTGGTGGTCTGCAAAATTCTCTAATGACAATATCATTTCTATTTCTGCCTCAACTGCTTTTCAATACTTTGTTGTTTTTTTGCTGTTAGCTCTTTTGGCCAATTTGCCTGGAGAACTGCCATGGTAACCACCTGTAGGGGAGCTTCAACTTCAGAGGTGTCACTTTCCTCACCTCATCAGTACCCTGAAAGGCAAACTTGACTTCCTTTCCTTTTTCTTACCAACTTCCTTCATTTTCTTTTTTTATTTTCCTCCAGTCTTCTCAAACTTCTTCCTGAATTTCGATTTCTAGTAATTGTTAATTTAAGATAAACCACTTGACAATTAAAATGCCTTCTATTTCCCACTTTGATTTTTGGATTTCCTCATATAGACTCTACCTTCTCCATACACAAAGTGATTCTGAACTGCCTTTTACCTATCCTGGTCCTTTAAATTAAATGCACTCTTGCAGAGCCATATTCCAGTAATGGGTACCATCCCTGCAAGTCTCAGTGATGTCTGTGACATCACATTTGCCTCCTTTCACCAAGATCTATAGTTTTGTTTATTTGTTATACATAATTCAGACATCTGGAACCAACGAATTTTATTGCTTTCATTCTGCTTGGGTTAAATCTCTACGTGTCTCTATTGCTATTCTTCCTATATTATAGCCACTCTCTATGGTGTCTAGCTTCTTACATATACCTAGGTAGTTTTCTTCTGCTCCATTTCTTTTCAGTTTTAAGATCTTTTGATTAGATTTGTAGAACACTAGGCAATATATATATATATATTTTTTTACCAAAAACTTACCATTCCTGTATTTTAAGCCATGGTCTAGAATTCCAAGTCCCATTTTCAGACACCATCTTCTTGGATAATTTCTCACTTCCTAAATCTTCCCCATTCCATTTTTTTTCTGAAGCTCCTGTCTTCAACTAACAACTGTGATGCAAATATTGCTTGTTTCCCTAAGGTCTTTGGTTCCTAGCTCAAATGTTCATGATCCTTAGCAATGCTTTCTAGGTTTATTCTGGAAGTATCATTTGTGCCTGTACACATTGCCAGAACTGAGTGAGTGATAGTCATTTAGTTTGACTAGCTTTGGGAGGTTCTTCACCATGTACCCAATACATATCCTGGAAAGACGGTAGGCTTCTCTATTACTACTGTAAGCTCAACAAATAGCTGCTTTACTATCCCTTGGCAGGCAGTCACCAATCAACATTTACCTGTCCCTTTTTCCTTTTACCCTTACTGAATGATCTTTCCCTATCTGTAGATCTACACCATCATTTTGTGGAAGATGAGAAGCTGCTTCCTCCTCAGAAGGAACAGCTCCCACCTATTTGGGAAAAGTTTCACATCTATTAGTGAACTCCAAGTGTTCAGTGGTCCATTTCCCTTTTCTAATGCATCACATTTTTTTTTTCTTCCAAACTGAGGATTCCCCTTTGCCTCTTTAGATCTTTTTTTCTTTGTTTTATGTTGTAGTCTTTCATCCACTTTTTAAGGAACACTTAATTCTCCCTGATAACCTGGCGAGTGAAGAGGAAAGCTTCAAGGTCCTTTATCTTCACTTGCAGGAGGAAGATTAGCCTAAATTTTGAGCATAAATAATAATTATTTGGCCAACAATGAAAAGACAAATGCCACATACTTTGTACAGGTCTGTAGCATTTTACATGCTCTCCATATTTTTTAGAAGTCCTTTGTTGTTTTTGCCATTAGCTCTTTTGGCCGATTTCCCTGGAGAATTGCCATGATAACCATGTGGGAGGAGCTTCAACGTTAGAGGTGTCACTTTCCTCACCTCATCAGCACCCAGAAAGGCAAACCCAAGATCCTTCTCTTTGTCTTACCAACTTCCTTTTGTTTCTTTTTTGTTCTCCAGTGTTCTAGAACTTCTTCCTGAATTTCTATAGATAAATTAATAATTTATGATGAACCATTTAACAATTAAAATACAAATTGTTAAGAGACTATTTTGGTTGTGAGCCTGAGTTCTGGAGGGGGCAAGTCCTTTGCTCTTTGGCCACATTTCAGTTATATACTGTATAGTTTTGTACATTTCATCAAGTAGCATTTTCACCGAAGAAGCAGCTGACAAGTAAATGAAAATGTAAGACATCCCATTATTTAGTGGAAAAGTAAGTTCTCATTTTACACATATTGCAATGTCCATATTTAGTAATAAAAGATTTTATATCCAATAACATGCCAAACACCCGTGTGAATGCAATTTATAAATAAATTATGAGCCTGAACCAGCCGATACATTCCTGGCCGCAGAACCCACAGAAGATCATTGGAAAAAGAGTTTTAACTAAGCAGTTTCTCTAGGGGAAAGCCTAACTAACAATGAAACCCACAGTAGTCATTGGTAAAGGTCTCAATGGAAATAAATCTCGAGGGCAGTCAGAGATTAAGCCTATTTTGCAGATATCAGTAAAGGAACAGCTGCCTTCTGATCTATGGACATTACCATTTTTTTTCACTTTAATGAAACAATATGTTAAATATTAATATAAAGAAGTTTGGGAATTTTTTCCAAGATGGTTTATTGATCTGTAGAATGGTTAGCAAGACCAGCTGTGGTCTAGAAATGGAAGAGGGTTGTTGAATTGCACATGCCATGAAATAGTCTATGAATTATAATCACCTTCAGAGAAGTCATAGGCCATGAAACTAATCACAAGATAGCTTGTAGGTAATATACAGAAAGGCTGATGATTTGTATGGGTTTATTTTAATCATCATCTTCTTTTGTATATTACCAACAAAACTTAGCAGGAATGGAGAGGAAAAAAAAATTCCATTCATAGTAACTTCAGAGTGTAAAAAATATTTGAATTTTGCCTACCAAGACAACACAGGAATTCTATGAAGACAACTACAAAAAACTTCTTTATAGAAATAAAGGAAGATTTAAATAATAGTAGAGATGATTGCTCGTGGTTGAATCATGATAATATGATACAAATGACAATACCACTTATATTAATTATAGATTCAGTACCAAATTAATCAAACTACACAAAGGTTACATTAGAGATATAGACAAAATAATAACAAAGTTCACTTGGAGAAAAAAATTAGTTCAAGGGTCTTAAGGGAAATAATGAAAAAAAAAAAGTAGGAAGGAGTACCAGATCTAAAAGATCTCAAATTACACAAATTAATTGAAAAAATCTTTTCTGTAAATTTCTCCTATTAAGGTCTGATATCCAAGATATATAGAAGATTGATGCAAATATATAAGAAAAAGGGCCATTTCCTATCAGATATATGGTTAAGGGTGTGCTGAAGCCAGCCCAAACCACCTGATTGTTAAATTTTCAGCATGAGTATTTGTACCTCAGAAATTGACAAATGCTATAAATCAGGACTTAGTTTTAGTGTTTTGTTGACTGTCTAGACTTAAGAAAGTGATAGAGAAAATGTCAATGATGCGGACTAAATTTATATGTGTGTCACGTATACATTTTTTTTGAGAGCCAGTTGCTAAATATTTACCAGCATACTACCATATGTGGTTAAAAGATATGAACAGGCAATTCTTTTTTTTTTTCAGGCAATTCTTAAAAGAGGAAATCTAAGCTATAAAAATTATATGGAAAAATACTCCAAATCACTAAAAATAAGAAAAATACAAAATAAAGCAGCTTCGAGTTTCTTCCTCATATCCATCAAATTGTCAAAGATGACGAGGAAAAATGACAATTGTTGGAGGAGAAGTGGGAGGGCAGATAAAGCTGTGAATTCATCCAATCATTCTCGGAAGCAATTTGGAACTATACTCCATTGCAAAAACAAACAAACAAACAAAAACCTTGTAATAAATATGCATCACCAAGCAAAAGAAAATACCCTCAGGGACCAAAAATATGTCTCCTTCTATGCTCTGTCATTCACCTCTCTCTTAAAAGGTGGATAGCATCTTTTATTACATCTGTCTTCTGGAATCTTGGATGACCATCTCATTGAACCTCTGTTCAATGGGATCCTATATACATTGAAGAAATGTGCAAATGAAATTACCATGTGAGGTCTTAAGAGGAAAAGCATCCCCAACAGAGGAAGAAGAAATGATCCAAAAGCTACATTTTCTCCTAATTTCAGCATAATTGAAGTTATGATGCGCTAAACTCATTTTTAAGCCATAATATTCCCAGCAACAACCTCCCCCATGCCCAAACTTTAATAAGATACTTTGGTAATCAGAGTGTGGGTAGAGGAAACAGAAAGTGATGTTTAAAAATTCACATCAGTTATCAAATGACAGTAATATTAATCTTTCTACAACACTTATGGATATGGCTTTGAATATCCAAAAAGTTAACTTTGTGATGATCTTTTGTGTTTAAATCAGTTGTTTATAAACAGTAAAGAATGTAAACTTTTTAGAGTTAAGCATGAAAAGGATAGATTTTACAGATTGGTAAAGCACTTTTCTATAATTATGATAAGCATTTGAATTAGCATTCTTAAATCCTGTTTGGTTCCAGCTTTCTCTAGTTTAGGTGATCCCGGAGGGTACAAAACAAAACTCCAGTCATAAATAATTTTATTTTTTCATTGTAGCAACAGATATAAAGGTAAATAACTGGAGAGGCAAAAATAAAAAAAAAGACAAATCTATACTATCCTACTTTCAAGGTTTTTTTCAGATTTGCCAATTTTTTATTTGCTGGGGGCTGGAGCTAGGGGCAGAGAGCCTAGACATTCCCAACCCCCTTAAAGGTACCCAATAACCCTGCAGGAGGGGTGGAATGTAAACATCTGACTTTCAGGCAGTGAGGTTCAGAGTAGTTACAAATAATATTACATATTATTTGTGAAAGCTCTAGGAAACACAAAGAATTCACACAAAGTAGAGTCTTTTCTAAAATTCTGGAAAATATGCTAGCCTTTCAGCAAATTATGTATCTTGCCTGTATGGAAAATCCCACAACATCTGGCAGTTCTTCTAATAATGATTCACTTTCCTAACACAGGAAACAGTTGGTATGAATTCTCTCAGGGTTACAAGGAAGGGTAGCTTTACCCTGTATATTTTCCCATTTTGATTCTAAAGTAATTTACTAATAAATGTAGTACACTTAGGAGTATTTTACATGCTCAAAATAGTTGATGGTCAGGCAATATTTAATAATTTATCAGAGATTGTGGTGAATTAATATACTTATAGGTAAAATTAACTTCAGAAGTAGCACTTCTTGCACATTATTACAGATAATGAAAATTAGTTAAATGGTTTTGGAATCTATGCAGTTATGGCCTGAAGCCACAGAAATTGGTCTCCATCAGCTGCAAGCCCAAACTAAAGCCAGCATGATCTTGGTCAGGCTGCTCCAGACACTGAGTTCTGAAGTTGTAGACTCCTGCTATGTGACTATATGAGGAAACAGACAAGGCCAGTGGGACCAGCATGGGGGAAATATTTTTAAAAAAAATGTTTGGAAACTATAGAGTAGGGTAGTGGCTTTGTCTTGGTATCAATATTGTCTCTGCTTCCCAACCCCCAGACGAGGACTACTGACCCAGGACAGAGCTGTAGAAAATGCAAGGACTGGCCTCAGGCAATATTCCATAGAAGGTCTATTAGGCAATGACTTCCAGACTACTGTGGGATATGACCTAGCCTAGGGGTGGGGAACCTGTGGCCTTAAGGTTGCATGTGGCCTTCTAGGTCCTTGGGTAAAGTTTTTTGACTGAGTCCAAGTTTTACAGAACAAATCCTTTTATTAAGGGGATTTGTTCTGTGAAGTTTGGATTTAGTCAAAGGGGAGCACATGAGCAAATGTAAGAAAACTCCTACTATAATAAAGAAATACTATGGGTTAAAAGAATCTCCTGATAAAATCCTAGAGGAAGTATGTAACTGAAAAAAAAAAAAAAGAACGGATTGGGGACAGCCCTCCCTACACATACCTGTAAGTAGAATTATTTATTGGTTGGCACATTATTCACCAAACATGGTTCTAGTCAGTTGAGTTTTCCAATTTCCAATGATTCTAGGGCAGAGATTAGCTAGATGGGATGCTGTCCATGAAGGTTGTCAAAGCACCTGGTGACTTAGTAAGATTGTCTTCATCACCCAACCCGTCACTTGCTATTTATAGCAAATTTCTTCGTAATGGAATGACATGCATTTTTTAGGATTGTTTTAGGCTATAAATATAATAGATCAATATTGATGGTTTTCTTGTGCAATTTTGCCAATAATGTTAATTTTCACAGGAGATTAAATGTTAACATTGATTTTTAAAATATTTAGTTTTAGCCATTACTTCCACTGGCTAACGGTTAAGTTTAAACTGTGAATTAAACAGTTTCAGCTTCAAACAACCGTGTTGTAAGTTGCTACAAACAGTCTAAAAATAGACATTAAGATCTGTTTATCAAAAGATAATTCGCTTAGATAATTCCTTTATCCTATTATAATACAGGTGTACAAAGTGTCATTCAGAACTCTGGATAGCTCTGAAATACAAGCTAAAATTGTACCTATAAAATATAAGAAGAAATATTAATTATCTTGATACAATGCTATACACATTGAAACATATAATTAGTGGAATATGATGAAGCTGGATGAAGAGACTGTAAAACATGCATATTAATGAATATTTTTGGAGAGTTTGAAGTGTGATTATAACGGATTTAATGAACCTGTTTGAAAAAGAGCTCCCTGACACAGCTGCTAATTCCAGTCTATAGCATCACACAGCTGCTAATTCTATTCTTATATGAGTAATTTTCATCTTTAAAGCATTTTACAAATAAGAATTAACTTTTATAACCTTGATCATTTTATTTCATATTACTGTTCACATTTTACAGATGGCAAAAAGGCCCAGAAAATTGAAATGACTGAATAAATATGTGTCAGAGTTAACATTATTATTTTCTAAGAAGGTGCCAGTCTAATATCTCCTTAAAATATGTCCAAATTATTCTACTTCTCCATTAAAACCTATATATCATTTCTACAAGGGAAAAAAAACCCTGCAAATACAGACTAGACTGGCATGAGGTATATGATGTCAGACTAAAAAGAAATTAATTCTAGCATTTAGGATCTTCTGGAAAGGAGAGGGGAAGGTATAAGTATTTATTAAGCATTTACCATGTTCCAGGCACAATGAGAAGCACTTTACAGCTAACATTGCATATGATAATATTGTTAAAGCATATTTTCCCTCCAGGTGCTTTAAAATTGTATCTATCAAAAACATCTAAGCTGGCCAAAGTTAGTGTACAGGCAGTGACAGACCATAATCAGGGTCTGATTCAGTGTGCAAAAAAAACAAACACAAAAACATTACATAATAGCCTTTTAAAGTCTATTCAAGGCAATTTTCTAAGACTGTGAGCTGCTGTGATTTGCATTGGGAGAGGAAATTTCCTTAGAGTATTAAAATCACAGGTCTGGACAAGACAAACAAAAAACCCCGCCATATTTGGTACCTTGCATCACCATGAAGACTGCCACAAACTTTATAAGCCTTCTTTTCCAGTCTTATATTACTCCTTTCCACATGCTCTCTGCTCTGATCAAATTGAACAACTTCGTATGCCTCCAAATACACTCTGAACACAAAGCTTTGCCCATTGCTGTTCTCTCTGCCTAATATGCCTTCTCCCCCACCCCCACCCCATCTGCCATCCTTACCATCTCCCATTCTTATTGAATTTTTTCTCATCCTTTCAAACCCAATTCAAATACTAGTTTCATGAAGTTTCCTGTTACACTTCTGTTCACTAACTACCTTCTTATAACTTGAATGGCTTGTGGCAAGTTGTGCTTGTCTAAAAGGGTAACCAGTCTATAAATGCCAAGAAGGCTGGGCATTGAGAAGACTTGCCACTTGTCTTCATCTTTCCTCCAACTCAAGGCCACCCAGAATCCATCCAGGCTGCTTGATTGTTCACGTGGATTCAAAGAGAAGAGAGTCACCTCTTCATTCCTTCAGGTCATATGGAGATCTACTAGACCTGACTGCCCTGACGCTATCCCAGAATTTTCTGGTCCTTACATTTGTTCTGGCGCTGTTGTCTGACCTATTGATGCACCCTAATGACTCTTAGACCTTGCCATCAAGGACTTCTGGACCTTTCCATCTTCCCTGAAGCTGAATTTTCTTTTATGTGTTGCCCCCCCAACTCAGTCCTCCTGCCAATTAGAATGTGAGCTCTTTGAGAGCAAGAACTGTCTTGCTTTTGTATGTTGTTTGTATTTCTTAGCACTTAGTACAGTGTTTCGCATGTACTAAGTTAATAATCAATGCTTTTTTCACTTATTCACTCATTAGTCCATTCATGAATTATTCTGTATTTTTGTTCTCCCTTTCCCCCCTTACTTCCCTCCCTTTCTCCTCTTCTCCCCCTCCCCATCGGTTCTTTCTCTGGATGTGGGTAGTGTTTTCCAACATTAGTCCTTTGGAATTGTCTTGGATCATTGCTGAGAGGAGTTAAGTCTTTCATAGTTGGTCATTGCACAATATTGCTGTTACTGCTACAATGTTCTCCTGGTTCTGCTCATTTCACTTTGCATTAGTTCATGTAAGTCTTTCAAGGTTTTCCTGAAATCAGGCTGCTCATCATTTCTTATAGCATAACAATATTCTATTACATTCATATACCACAACTTGATCAGCCATTCCCCAATTTGATGGGCATCCCCTCAATTTCCAATTTTTTTGCCATAACAAAGAGAGCTGCTATAAATATTTTTGTACATGAAGGTCTTTTTACCTTTTTATCATCTCTTTGGGATACAGACCTAGTAGTGGTGTTGCTAGACCAAAAGGTATGCACAGTTTGATTGCCCTTTGGGCATAGTTCCAAATTTCTCTCCAGAATGGTTGCATCAGTTCACAACTGCACCAACAGTACATCAGTGTCCCAGTTTTCCCACATCTTCTACCTTTATCATTTTCCTTTTCTGTGATATTAGTCAATCTGACTGGTGTGGGGTAGTACCTTAGAGTTGTTTTAATTTGCATTTCTCTAATCAATAGTGATTTAGACCATTTTTTTATGTGACTTTTCATAGCTTTGATTTCTTCATCTGAAAACTGCCTCTTCATATCCTTTGACCATTTATTACTTGGGGAATGACTAGTATTCTTATAAATTTGACTTGTTTCTCTATATATTTGAGAAATGATGTACTGGTACAAGTTTCTACCAACTGGTTTCCTCTCAATTACTAGGGGGCAGTGACTAGCTGTCCCCTAAGTCCCATTTAACTACTTAACACCTGGTAGCTTTTATAAAATGTTTGTTACTTTGAAGATATAGCAAGAGCAAGTACAAAAAGATTTTCTCCAACACCTCAGTGGCCTCTCCCCACTGAATTGAATAGAGGGGGAGGAACTGGTCTCATAATTTAGCTCAATTCCTACATAGCGGTGGTTATCTATAGGCAGCATCAATACCAAATGATTTCCTCCAATAAGCTGGAGTTCTAAAAGTCACTCTCAATGATTGTTCCTGGTTTCGTGGGACACTGATGGTCCACTGGCTGCAACACCTGGCTTAGATTCAAACTCCTAGATTCCTGTGGCTTTGAAGCTCCCAAGGTCAGAGACTCCACTCCCAGTAACTGGAATGGAAAAGAAAGAACAAAAAAGTCAAGAATGCCTCATTTCTCAGGAACTATATGGCATGGATGGGGGATGGCACTAAGGATCTTCCCCTTGTCACATGGTCTCTCAACCAGATGTATCACATCACTAGATTATAGTGGAAGACTATAAGGCAAAAAGGCAGCTGTTCTGACTTGGGCTCTTTTGAAGATGCTGACAGTTCTGACCACATAGCCAGGGGGGAAAAGGCTATTCTTAACCATGTGATAGGCCAACCCAAACCAGTTACAGAAGGGTCACACATGTTTCTATCTCTCTAAGACACTTCCTTCGCATATCATTATGATTCCTCAGGAAGCATCTCCTTAGCATCCTCGATATGGAGACACCATTTTAGCAAGCTGATGGTATATGAACATGTATCAGATCCCTTATACCCAAGGGTATAAGCTCAGTTGTGGGTCCTTCGAAAGCTACACCAGCAACTATTCAGAACCATAGCTCACCAGCAAGAGGGTTCATTAATTCAAAACAAAATATACTTAATAGTAGAACAAAAAATAATATTAACAAGGAAAACTTCCCTCATATACATAAGGATAATTTTGTTATTCATTGACCCCATTTGGGGTTTTCTTTGCAAAGATACTAGAGTGGTTTGCCATTTGTTTCTCTGGCTCATTTTAGAGATGAAGAACTGAGAGAAACAAACTGGATTAAGTGACTGGCCCAGGGTCACACAAGTAGTAAGTGCCTGAGGCCAGATTGGAACTCAAGAAGATGAGTCTTCCTGACTTCAGGCCCTGTACTCTATCCACTGCACCAGCTAGCTGCTCACATAAATTCCCTCTCCTTGTAGGAGAGGAAAACATATGCCTAGGTAATATATACTCAATACTTCCAGGATTTTACCCCGGCTGAAACTCCTTTCTGCCAATGCTACTATTTGATTCACCTGACATCTAACTAGTATTCCATTAATATCTCAAGATATCAGGAATCAGTTACAATGAGAAGGAAGACATAGGACTAGATAAACTCTTTATTGCCACTTTTCCCCCCCAAGAAAAATGTCTCTGCACTGAATACAAAAGTTCATTTAGAAATGCAAGTACGCCAACAGGTTTTGACATAGTTCCATATTTCAAACACTTTGTCAGTTGAGATGAAAACAGTCATACAATTTTTGCCCTTTATATGTAAAGATTAGAACATTACCTTTCATAGTAGGATTGCAGAAAATCCTGAAAATGAGGCTTAATAATGAATGGTGCTAGGATCGGAGAATAAGAGCTTCAAGGAAGCTTAGAATTCATCTAGCCCATTCCTCTGAAGCGGAGGCCCAGAGAGATTGAATGACTTGCCCATGGTCACAAAAGTTGTTAGTTTATGTGCTGACTTCACTAATGTTGCTTGATGAAATTGTGAAATTCCATGAATGTGTTTTATTATTGGAAATAATGAGGAACCCTCTGTCCTGCTACCTCAGATCTCTGTGGAAAGATAAGATGGTTGCTGAGTATGTTAGAGGAATCTGGTGGTGCATAGTGGGTGGAGTGTTAGACCTAGAGTCAGAACAGATCTGAGTTCAAATCCAGGCTCAGATGCTTTTGAACTGTTTGACTTTTTGAACTGTTTGAGTGAGTCACCTAACTTCTGTTTGCTTTGGTTCCCTCAACTATAAAATGGGGATAATAACAGCTTCTTCCTTGAAAGGTTGCTGTGAGGATGGAATCAGATAATATTTGTAAAGTGCCTGGCACATATTGGTAACTATATAAATTCTTATTCCCCCCACCCCATTGAATTTATTACATA
Organism: Trichosurus vulpecula; assembly: GCF_011100635.1. Lineage (NCBI taxonomy): Eukaryota > Metazoa > Chordata > Mammalia > Diprotodontia > Phalangeridae > Trichosurus > Trichosurus vulpecula. Next base: position 334,456,374 of record NC_050575.1, on the reverse strand, counting down.
CTTAAAAAGAAAAGCCAGCTGCATATGTATAATAGAGATGAGGAGTTTCATATATAATCCTTTTTTGTGTGTGTGTTTTACTATGTATATAGAAATGCTTATTTTATTTGGTGTTTACCAAGTTCAGAATTTAAAAAAAAATCTTTTGAATAAAAGTCCATGAATGAGTTCAGTATGAATGGAGCTATTAGTATCTTACTTTATCACTAAAATCATTTTTTAATTATATATGAAAACCAGTGAAAGAGAGGTCAGGTTAAAATGAGTATATCATAGGATTTTTGATTCAGTATCCCTTTAGAGAACTCAGGGATTGGTAAATGCACAAATGGTCTTGGAATCATATCAATATATTTTGAGGTTTGGAAAAAAGGAGAAGTCAGTCTATTTTCTTTCCTATTCTCCTTTAAGAATTGGCAGGTGGAATGGCATGGAGGGGAGGGCATAGTGGTTAGGACAGTAATGTGAGAAATTACTTGTGTTACTTAGAAATCATATTTTATTTGATAATTAACAGTAACAATTGAGCAAAAGACATAGATCTGGGTGGCAATACTTAAGAAGCTATTTGTTTCAGCATATGAGTTTTGTAGGCAATTTAAAACTGATATATTTTAAAAATGTAAACCTTTGAATTTCCCTAGGGAAAATGGGAAATATTGGCTTCACTGTAGACCAAGAATTTAACCACCACCACCATAGTGTCCCTGTAAATCCCAAAAGTATTAGTGCATTGTTAAGCCTTAGTAGTTTATAGCTTCTTAAGAATACCACATAGCTTTTAAAGCTTAATGGTTCTTTAAGATATCCTGAATATCAAAAAATGAGGAGATAGCATACAGAGAGTCATTAAGATAAATTATCAAGTTAGCAGAATATTAACAGATAAGAGAAATTGGAAAAGTATTCAAGCATGAAGCCATTGCATCCTTCAAGAAAGTAAAAGCAGAAAAAGCTCTATATAAGAAAATGTTATAAATGCTGTTTACAAAAATAACATCTGAAATAAAATTCCTCAATCAAAAAGCAATTATTAAGCTTCTATTCTGTGCCAAGTAGGGGCAGTTAGGTGGCATAAAGGATAGAGCAGTGGAATCAGAAAGGCCAGAGTTCAAAACCACCCGCATACACTTACTATCTGTGTAACCCTGGGGAAGTCATTTAACCTCTGCCTTCATGAAACTGGAGATGGAAATGGCGAACTGCTCCATTATCTCTACCAAGAAAAGCCCATAGAAAGTTGGTCCAGTGGGTCATGAGGAGTCAGACACACTGAACAACTGAAAAACAACAACGTGCCAGGTACCGGCTAAGTATTAAGGATATAAAGACCAAAAAAAAGATGAACTGATACAAACGTAATAATAATTAGTATTTACATAGGCCTTTATGGTTTGCAAAGAACTTTACATATATAATCTCATTTGATCCTCATAGCAACCCTATAAAATCGGTGCTATTATGATTATTCCCATTTTACAGCTATGGAAAGCAGAAGCTTAATTAAGTGATTCACTCAGGGCCACCCGGCTAGTATCTATGGCAGGATTTGAACTCTGGTCTTTCTGATTCCAAGTCCAGCACTCTATCCACTGTATCACTTAATCTCTCCCTTCATGGAGCTCACTTGATGGGGGGGGGGGGTAGGCAGGGGGGTGGAAAATCTATTTTTTAAAGATAAAGAGTCCATTACCCACTCTATTGCTAGATGGTTGTGTGATATTGGGTAAGTTATTTAGCTTTTCTGGATATGAACTAAGGATATGAAGTCAGTTCTCAAGAGAAGGAACCAAGGAAATTATAGTATATATAGTACATATATATAATATATATACATACATATATATATACACTATAATATACTATATATAGAATATAGTATATGTAGCATATACTATATATACTATAGTATATTATAGTATAATATATAGTATATATATGAAAAATGCTTCAAATTACTAATAATTAGAGAACTGTTAATTAAGGTAATCCTCAGGTTCTAGCTACACCAATTAGATTAGCAAAGAAGACAAAAAAAGGAAAATGATGAATAGTGAAGAAGCTTTGGGTAAATAGATAAGCTGATACACTATTGGTGGACTTGCGAAAGGGTATAATCATTTGGTAAAGCCATTTGGAATCATACATCAAGAAATTTTTTTCACAGCACATATATTCTTTGACCCAGCTATATTACTGCTAGATTTACACTCAAAAGAGATCAAATAAAGAGGAAAGTTCCTATATTTACAGAAATATTTTAGTAGCCCCCTTTTTTTGGTAACAAAAACCTGGAAATTAAAAGGATCCCTATCAGTTGGGGAATGGCTCGACAAATTGTGGAATATGAAAATAATGGAACACTATTATGCTGTAAGAAGTGAGGAAATAGATGATTTCAAAAAGTCATGGAAAGGCTTGTATAATACAGAGTAAAATAAATCGAACCAGAAGAATAATTTATAACATCAAAATTATAAAAATGAACAACTTATATGAGAGATTAAGACTTATAAACTGAGAAGAATGATACGAGCAGGACCAGGAGGATAATTAATACAACAACAACCCTGTAAAGACAACCAACTTTGAAAGCCATATAAACCATTACCATCTATGATTTCACAGGACTGATGATAAGGCATCCTATCTACTTTGTAACATAAGGGGGATGGACTTAGTATGCAGAATGAAATATATTTTCATTTAACCTCAATTGCCCTGCCAAAAAAAACCAAACAAACAAAATATATTTTTTGAGCACAGTCAATGAGGGAATTTATTTTGCTTAACAATGTTTATTTTTTGCATGGAATTTTATTTTCTTTACTTTTTTCTCATGGATTAGGGGGGTTGGAAAAAGATAAAACAGTTTATGCTAATTAAAAACAAAACTTTAATTAAATTTTTTTTTCTGGATCTCAGCTGTCTCATTTGTAAAATAAGGAGTTTGGACTCCAGCAGCAGTTCCCAAATAATACATAAGAAAATTCTGATGTTAGCAATATTCTTCCTTCTAAAATATTTCATATAAGGAGAACAATTTATGAACAAATAAGAGATATGAATAGGCAGTATAGTATGGTTTTACATACATACATACATATCAATATATACATACACATACACACACATATACATCTTAATGTCTAATAGTATCCTTCTTTAGGGCCAGGTGGGGAGGGAGGGAGAAAAAAGTGCACAACAGGGAACAAAAGAAAATTTAGAAGCACAGAAAATTAGTGTAGTTTTGAAAATGATGTCTAGTATTTAGTGCAGTTTTTTTTTTTAAAGTGAACTGTGAAATGGAAACTCATGGTTCCATACTGAATCCTCTTTATGTTGTACTGTGTACATTGATGGAAATAGGTTTTTTTTTTGTCTTTTTGTATTTAAATTCAAAATAAATAAATCTTAAAAAATAAAAAATCTCATATAGTTATGTGTATGTCAAAGATTTTCGTTATGCACAGCAACTTTTTCTACTACGGAAATAGGCTTTTTATCTTTATTTTGCTTTCAGATTTTCCAGGATCTCCTTCTTTACTCCAGGGACATTCCACAACCGCAAACCAGCAGCTATGGCTCTATTGTTGTATTTCAAGCCCCAAAGAGCGTGGCCAAATTTGAGAAACAATGGGCTAAATTGGGGGTTATTAACCTTTTTTGTGCCCAGTGAATAATGTTTTAAAATGCACGAAATAAAACACACAGGATTACAAAGAAAACCTTATATTGAAATATACATCAAAATATTTGCAAATATAAGTTCATGGATCTCAGGTTGAGAGCCTCTCAACCGGATGATTTTGAAATTACCATTCCAACTCTAAAACTCCATGTCTTCTAAAATGCATTTAATTTAAACAAATGTCACTAAAATTAAGGGGACACAGATGAAATGATATAGACAAGTCTATAGCACAGATGTGTCTAGACAAGCAAGATATAAACACAAAGAGTAAAAGGTCAGAAGCTAAGACAAACCAAAGAACTGGAATAAAAAGGCAGTAGGGAATAAAAGTAAGCCTTGAATAGAGAAAAGAGCAATACCTATAACAAAGAATAAATAGCAGAGAATGCTCAGGATTGGGAGAAAAGGAAGAGGGGAAGGGGAGTGTTGACTACAGCTTGAAAATAGGTATAGTGGAAAGAAAAATGGATTTCAAGTGAGGAGAGCTCATTGAGTACAGGGACTGCTTCATTTTTTGTGGTTGTGTTCCCAGTGCCTAACAGAATGCTTCGCACTTAGAGAGTGTTTAATAGAAATACACTTGGAGGGGCAGAGCCAAGATGGTGGCATGAAAACAGGGACTTGCTTGAGCTCTCCCCCAAATCCCTCCAAACACCTATAAAAATGACGCTAAACAAAATCTAGAGTTACAAAAGACACAAAAAGACAGAGTGAAACAAGTCTCCAGCCCAAGACGGCTTGGATGGTCACTGGGAAGGGTCTATTGCACTGTGCTGGGAGCAGAGTGCAGCCCACCATGGGTTGCGCCGTAAGAGACCAGGCCAGAGTAGACCTGAGGGAGCAGGCCTGAGGGCCCTGAATCACTGGCAACTGTGGCAGTTTCCAGACTTCTGAACCCACAAACGCCAAAGACAACTGAGCAGGACAGTGGTAAAACTGTTGGACCTGGCTGAGAGAAATGCTCAGTCCCAGCTCCAACCCTGGGGCAGTGGAGGTGGAGGTGGCAGCAGCGGCGTGGTTGCCTCTAGATCCCCAGGCCCACACGGTGGGGCAAATCATTTGGTTGATCAGAGTGGGAGTGCAGGGATCTCTTTAGTGGCACTGAGGCAGCATTCTCTTGCTTTACCCTGCTTGGATCTGGGTTGCAGTCCTTGTTGGCAGTCCTTGGGGGAGGAGGAGCGCTGGTGTGGCACAGCTTGTGGTGGATGTGGAGAGGGAGTTCTTCTGGTAGTTACATGGCAGAAATCTCTTGAGATCACTCATAGACCAGAGCATAGGCCAGGAGAGGAGTATCATACCACTGATGGGGTGCTTAGGTGCTTGTGCTTGGACTCTAATTCTAATAGCCTCTGCTTGGGTGCCTGTGTCTGAACCCCAATTCCAAAACCACATCCAGTTCTAAAATCGCATTTCTCCCTACCCTCAAGGGCAGCATGCCCCAGCAACACACTTATCTCTACTCCTTTCACAGTAGGCAGCTATGCCTATCTATAGACTGACTTCCTGTGTACTGATAATTGGCTGTGTACTGGGTCATGACTATATTTACTACTTACTGACCTTACTGATATATATCCTAGATACAGTCAAATGTATACTCTCTTACATTTATTTTGTCTAACAAGATATTTGATGAGAGCCACCTAGATATTCCCAGTCAGCACTGACCGTTAGTTAACTTGGTAATGTTTCACAGTCAAAACCACTCCTCCTAATAGGCCCCCCTTGGGCTATTTCCCAGTGAACTCTGGGTAATACCCCTGAGCAATAGATACAAAAAGTGCATGTTCCTTTAAGAACTGATGAACCCTTAACCACTCCCTAATCCCACCCCAAAACACCTGACATGTTTCACCCCTAAATCTCGTATAAAGACTTTTCCTGCGTCCCTGTATGGTTGCAGGTTCCCTAAGAACTCTTGCCCGCTGTAAAGCGTGATAAATCTTTGCCACCTTGACTCAAAGAATGCTTGAGATCGTGAATTCATTCCAGATGGCCCTGACCCTCTCCAGTACTCAGGTCCTTGAGGGGTACTCCCCCTCCACGACCCCATCTGGGAACTCCAGTCCTGGGAACTTTAGTTTTGGGATTCCTGAAACCCTGGGGTTTTTTTCTCTCCTTCAATACCACCTCAGAATAGAAGTAGCTCTGAAAACAGCAGTGTAAAACCCCTGAGTGGTACATACCACTCTCCACTCTGAAAGCAGTCATGACCTGACAAAGAGCTCAAAAATCAAGTAATTGGCTGGGAAAATGAGCAGTTAGCATAAAAGGACTCAGACTATAGAATCTTTCTTTGGTGACAAAGAAGATCAAAACATACAGCCAGAAGAAGTTAACAAAATCAAAGATCCTACATCAAAAGCCTCCAAGAAAAATATAAATTGGTCTCAGGCCATGGAAGAGCTCATTAAGGATTTGGAAAATCAAGCAAGAGAAATAGAGGAAAAATTGAGAAGAGAAATGAGAGTGATGCAAGAAAATCATGAAAAACAAGTTAACAACTTGCTAAAGGAGACCCAAAAAAATACTGAAGAAAATAACACCCTAAAAAATAGACTAACCCAAATGGCAAAAGAGCTCCAAGAAGCCAATGAGGAAAAGAATGCTTTAAAAGGCAGAATTAGCCAAATGGAAAAGGAGGTCCAAAAGACCACTGAAGAAAATACTGCCTTAAAAATTAGAATGGAGCAAATGGAAGCTAGTGACTTTATGAGAAATCAAGAAATTATAAAACAGAACCAAAAGAATGAAAAAATGGAAGACGATGTGAAATATCTCATTGGAAAAACCACTGACCTGGAGAATAGATCCAGGAGAGATAATTTAAAAATTATTGGACTACCTGAAAGCCATGATCAAAAAAAGAGCCTAGGGGCAGCTAGGTGGCGCAGTGAGTAGAGCACTGGCCCTGGAGTCAGGAGGACCTGAGTTCATATCCAGTCTCAGACACTTGACACATGTACTAGCTGTGTGACCTTGGGCAAGTCACTTAACTCAAATTGCCTTGCCAAAAAAAAAACAACAAAAAACCAAAAAAAGAGCCTAGACATCATCTTTCAAGAAATTATCAAGGATATTCTAGAACCAGAGGCTAAAATAGAAATTGAAAGAATCCACCAATCAGCTCTTGAAAAAGATCCCAAAAAGAAAACTCCTATTATAGACAACATTGTATTGAATATTGTAGCCAAACTCCAGAGTTTCCAGGTCAAGGGGAAAATATTGCAAGCAGCCAGAAAGAAACAATTTGAGTATTGTGGAAACACAATCAGGATAACACAAGATCTAGCAGCTTCTATATTAAGGGACTGAAGGGCTTGGAATATGATATTCCAGAGGTCGAAGGCACTAGGATTAAAACCAAGAATCACCTACCCAGCAAAACTGAGTATGATACTTCAGGGCAAAATATGGATTTTCAGTGAAAGAGAGGACTTTCAAGCACTCTTGATGAAAAAACTAGAGCGGAATAGAAAATCTGATTTTCAAATACAAGAATCAAGAGAAGCATGAAAAGGTAAACAGGAAAGAGAAATCATAAGGGACTTACTAAAGCTGAACCATTTTGTTTACATTCCTATATAGACAGAGGGCACAGGATGAGTTGAATATGAAAGGATGATATCTAAAAAATAAAACTAAGGGGTGAGACAGTAATATATTGGGAGAAGGAGAAAGGGAGATATAGAATGGGGTAAATTATCTCACATAAAAGTGGCAAGAAAAAGCTGCTGTAATGGAAGGGAAGAGGGAGTAGGTGAAAGGGAATGAGTGAATCTTGCTCTCATCAGATTTGGCTTAAGGAGGGAATAACATACACACTCAGTTGGATATCTTACCCTACAGGAAAGTAAGGGGGAAGAGGATAAGAGGCGGGGATGATAGAAGGGAGGGCAGATTGGGGGAGGAAGTAGTCAAAAGAAAACACTTTTGAAAACGGCTATTGTCAAAGGAGAAAACTGAATAAAGGGGGAGAGGATAGGATGGAAGGAAATATAGTTAGTCTTTCACAACATGACTATTATGGAACTGTTTTGCATAATGATATATGTGTAACCTATATTGAATTGCTTGCTTTCTCAAGGAGGGTGGGTGGGGAGGAAAGAAGGGAGAGAATTTGGAACTCAAAGTTCTAAAAACAAATGTTAAAAATTTTTTTAGAAACTTTTTACATGCAACTGAGAAATAAAATATACAGGCTATAGGGTATAGAAATCAATCTTGCCCTATAAGAAAGTAAGGGGAAAGGGGATGGGGGGGTGAGGGGGTGATAGAAGAGAGGACAGATTGGGGAAAGGGACAATCAGAATACATGCCACCTTGGGGTGGCGGGGGAGGTAGAGATGGGGAGAAAATTTGTAACTCAAAATCTTGTGGAAATGAATGCTGAAAACTAAAAATAAATTAAAAAAAAGTCTAAAATAAATATGGTTGTTGAATTGTTCAATTCAATTGAGAGACCTAGTTTGGAATCAGGGCTGATATTGATAGTTGTATTGTTTGGGGTAAATTACTTAATGTCTCTGAGCCCCTTTCCTTAAATGCAGACTGGGGATAACAATATCTTCACCACTTAAGATACATGTTGGTTGTGAGGCAATTGCTTTGCAAATCTTAAATCAATGTGAAATATTATTTCATTATTATGCTTTAAAAATTAATCATTCTTTCCATTCTGGCATTCTTTCCTACTCTAAAATTTTGTTATTCTGTGCACTAGGTACTAAAGTTACTCTACTCTCATTTTCAGATGAGGAAACTGAGGCTCTGGGAGGTTAAATAATTTATCCATGATCACGTATCTATTAAGTGTCTGAAACAGGACACAAATTCTGGATTCTAAATTTAGAATTCTATATACTAGACTATCCTTCTCTCCCCTTCTGCAATTTAATTTGAGCAATTGAGGTTTTGTATATATTATAGAAACATTTCTATATTAGGAATAATATTTAGAATGAAAAAAAATGTTTAACAGTTCTCTGATGATGTTGAGAACAGGTATGCCAGAAACAGGATCCTAAACAGGGTTCCAAACCTAATATATCACTGAAGAATTTTAAAATGTGGCAGGTAATCATTTATTTGCCAACCCACAGAAAGTTTCCCCACCCCCTCGCTGTTATATAAAACAAGTAATCAAGTGAAACTATTGGCAAAGAACATATAATTTAGGATTTTTTTTTACAGCCTAGATAAATGGTAGCTTATGGGATTAAAATAGTTGTCTTATTATTATTTGTTTATTTGGAAGTTGAATTCAGAACACCCAAAGTAGTAATTAACTAGGTTAAAAACAAACTTTCTGTAGGATTGAGCTTTACATTTTAAAATAATGCTTTTGTTGCCATTGGTATTTTTAAGATTACCCTAAGAAAGGGATGTTACCTGTCAGATCAAGAATATAGGAAAGGTTTACCATAGTTAGAAGTAGACATGGGGAAGGAACCTGGTTTTGGCCATGGAATGAATAGAGTAAGACCATTTCTTATAAAGGAGTTGCATATTTGTCTCAGTGGAAAGCATTTCCATCGAGGGAGTTCCCTGTGCCAACGAAATCACAGTTCTGCTCCAAAAACAAACAAAAAACCAGACCAAACTATTATTAAGACAGTCATGGATAAACAGCTAGGATTTTTTTTTGTTAGAATTCCTGTCTTCAACAATATTCTTTTTTTCCCCTCTTAAATGAGTATGGGTAACCTTTGTTTTAACTTCATTTACTTCTCTCAATTACAATGAAGAATAAAAAAAGAAACTATCAGCTGACATATCAGCACAACAAACTGACACATCAGCTAAGTCAGATATGCACAATTCCACATCCACAGTCTACTACCTCTGGAAAGAAGAGAGGAAGGTATATTCTCATATCTCTTCTTCGAAGCCAAGATTGGTCAAAGTTTCAGAATATTCATTTTTTTTCACTTGTTTTGTCCATTTACTATATTGTAGTCAATGAATATATATATATATATGCATATATGTATATATATACATACATGTGGTTTTACTTCCTTCTCTTTGCATCAGTTTATATAAACCTTTCCATGTTTCTCTGAATGAAATCATATACTTTTTTTCTTAAAGTTCATGGATAGGAATCTACTTTATTTCCACTTCTTTGCTATTACAAAAAATGCTGCTAAACTTACATTTTGATGTATAGAGAATATCTTTGACCTCCTCTTAATATTTGACTAGGAGTGGGATCTCTGGATTAAAGAGTATGGAATCACTGTCACTTTTTTTTTTTAGCATAATTCTCAATTGCTTTTCAGAATGAACAATTCACAGTTCCACCAACAGTGTATAGTTTGTCCATATTTCCACAATCCCTCCAATACTGTCTCTTAGTGCTCTTTTTAAAAACAAAAGCTATAGGAATTTAAAGTTGTATTGGAGGTCTTAGTTGTAATGGAAGACCCTTTATAGAACTTTCTGGGTTTTTGTTTCTAATTCAGCTATTCCTTTGATTATCTTAATTTTTCCATCTGAAAAATGGGAAAAAACCTTCCTTTAAGAGTAGAAAGTCATTTTAGAGGTATCCAAATGCAGTGGAAATAATGCTAGGCTCCAAATCAGCATTCCTATATTTAGCTCCCATGTTTTTAAGAAGGTTGCCTGACCTTAATTTAAGCAGGTCACAATAATGCTAGCATTAAGACAGTCCTTTAAGGTTTGCAAAGTGCTTTACTTCCATTATCTCATTGATCCGCACCACAACTCAATGAGGCAGGGGCTATTATTTTTACAGAAAAGAAAACTAAGGCTGGGATGAAGTGACTCGACAAGCCCAGGCTCACAGAACCCTTTAAAAAGAGATTGAGGCTGGATTCAAAAGGTCTTCTGAACTACAACCCTTTATCCACAGTGCTACTTAACCTCCACTGATACAGTTTGTACTGGAGTTGCTTTGAGGAAAACAACTTTGTGAACCTTTAAGATCTAAATAAACACGGGATGGTTAGTGAATTAACATATGCAAGGCACTTTAGGAAAGGAGGAAAGAGGAAAAGGTTAGGAAGACTCGGCCAAAGCTGCGCCCCTCCAAAGACAGAAAGTGCTCCTGGAACACAAAACCAGATAGGCAAAAACTCAAAACACAGTTAACTCACTCCGCAACGCAGCCAGAAGGGAAAAAGGAAAAGCTGGTAGAAAGGGAAAATAAGGAGGGGGGGGGGGGGCGTTCCACTACTTGAGACAATGCGAAGGTTTGTAAAGCGCTTTGTAAGCGTTAGAGCCCTATGTAAACGTTAACTTTTAATGGGACGGTATAAAAGTAAGGTAAAGTTTGAAGTCAGGTCGGCAAGACGAAGGGCGTCCATACATTAAGGTGGGCAATTTGCAAGGTTTATTTTCTCTCCTGGCTGTTACTTAGCACTTTGGACCAACTCCTTTCACCGGAGCCATTGCTTGGAAAGCCAGGGTCGTGGGAATCCCCGAAGTCATCACTCTCGTATATGGTGGCGCACACTTCAAACACACTTCCACGGGCGGGAAACCGGGAGCAGCTCCTTGCCCTGCCTCCCCGATCCCGCGACTGCGCAGAGCGACCTCCCCCTTTCCTTCGGCCTCTCCCGAGTCCTTCTCCAGCCATTCCGGAGCGGCCTTGCAGTGCGCAGGCGCTCCTCTGCTACCGAACGCTCCCGGGCGGGGGCAGCTACGTACGTTGTCATAGTGACCATTTCAAGTTAACGGGTTTGGGGCCTCCATCCGGGTGTCTGGGGCCGCTCTTCGGCCAGTCCTGGAAAGGTTCCCCCCTCCACTCCACTACGCCAGTCCGCGGCTCAGTGGGGGCAACCGGATACGGTCTCGGAGAGCGCGGGCGGGGGCGTCTGGGCCTAGAGCTGTCCCTCCCTGGGGTTTGCAGGGTGGGGGGCCATGGCGGCAGAAGAAGATGAGGAGGTGGAGTGGGTCGTTGAGAGCATCGCGGGCTTCCTCCGCGGCCCTGATTGGTCCATCCCCATCTTGGACTTTCTGGAACAGAAGTGTGAAGGTAAAGCCCGGCTCCTTCCTTGTCTTCCCTGCCACTCCCCGGGGTCCACGGGCCCCAGAGCAGCTCCCCTGGGTGAGGAGGTTGGGGAGGGGTCCTCTCTCCTCTCTGCCCTCGTGGCACCACCCGTCAGCTGTATTTAGGGGCAGTTTTGAAGCTGGTGTGACTCCGTTCACCTGCCTCCCCCGAACCTCTCTCTAAACGTCCTTCTCTCCCCCTCTATCCTGCTTTCCTCACGCACTTCCACCCCCACCTTCCACACCCTACTCCCCCTCCCCAATTCCATCTCAACCTTCCCCTCCCCACGCCTCTCCACCCCCGCCCCTATACCAACTCGCACCCTAGCTCCCCACACTCCCCAACTCCATTTCCATCCCCATCCTTCCACCTCTATCCTTCCCTCTATTCCTGTCTCACCCCCACCATTCCTCTTCCCACTCCCCCTCCCTCCTACTTTCCTCCCCCCTTCATTTCCCCCCCACTCATCCACATTCTCCTCACCGCCTCCACCCCAACCCTCTACTCCCCCAAATCCATCTGTACCTTCACCCTCCCCTTCTCACACTTCTCTCATCCTCCAAGCCCCCTCCCATAACTTTATCTTCACCTCCATTCCCCCTAACTACCCTCCCATCCCTCCACCCTCCTGTTTCCTACCCCCAACCCCCTATTTCCACTTCCACCTCCTCTTCTATTCCCATTCCCATCCAGTGTTGTCTTAATTTCAAAGAAAAAAAAAATACACAACATAAATATAAAAAGCCTCCCTTCCCCCACTATGACATGCCATAACCCTAAATCCCCAGGTTTCTGCCCCAAGAAAAAGTAAAAGACGTAATAAGGGAGACAGAAGCCTTTTCAACTGGCTGAAAACTTTACCCCAACAACCAAGTGGTGGATGGAGACGACTCCCATCCCTCCCTGTCCCCAGAGGGATTCACTGAGCTTACAGCCTTTTTCTGGGAAGAGAGGGTTTGGGCTATGCCATGAAATACCATGTCCTTAAGAAACTCTTTTCTAGGAGTCTGTCTAGGAACACTATTTCCCTAAAAGGAATTGAGGCAGTTAACAAGTATTTATTTTTTTTTAAATAAGTTTAAGAATAAGTTGTCTTTTTTTTTTTTACATCATCATGGTGTTACTCTGTTATCATTCCCCCTTTCAGAGAACCATTCCATATAACAAATGATATTTTTTAAAAAACAAGAAAAGAAAGAGGAAAAAATTAGCATAACTGATCAATATATCCAAAAAGTCAGAAAATATACCCGGTGTGCAGTGCTTGTAGATTTTTGATCTCTGCAAAGGGTGGCAATATTTTTTTCCTATCTCTTCTTTGTAGCCATGCTTCAACAAGACTTCATGAGTCATTTATGCCAGTAAGTCAGTCAAATAACAGTTATTAAGTGCCTACTATGTGCCAGGTACAGTGGTAACTTTGGGGATACAAAGAAAGGCAAAACAGTCCTGCCCTCAAGGAGCTTAGTCTAAAGGGATGGGCAAGGGGGAGACAACATGCAAAGAGCTCTGTACAAACAGGCTACATACAGGGTAAATTGGAGATAATCTCAGAGGGAAGACACTAAAATTAAGGAGAATCAGGAAAGGTTTCTTGCAGAAGGTGGTACTTTAGCTGAGATTTTAAGGAAGCCAGGGAAGCTAGGAATTGGAGATGCAGAGGGAGAGAGTTCTAAACATGGGGAGCAGACAGTGAAATTGCTCAGTGGGAGATGGAGCATCTTGTGGAGGGGGTGTCATGTGAGGAACAGCAAAGAGAAACTGTTACTGGATTGCAGAGTATGTGGTAGGTTGTGAGATGTAAGAAGATTAGAAAGGTAGGATGGGGTTAGGTTATGGACAGCTTTAAAAACCAAATCGAGGATTTTATATTTGATCCTGGAATTGATTGCATAGAGAGGTGACATGATCAGACCTGCGTCTTAGTTATATCAATTTGACAGCTGAGCGGGGGATGACTGGAGTGGGTTGAGACTTGAGGCAAGGAGACCCACCAAAAATAGTTTTATATCAGTAGTCTAAGTGTGAGGTGTTAAAGATCTGTGTAGCAGGGTGGTTGTAGGGTGAGGAGAGAGAAGGAGGTAGGAATGACAAGACTTGACCATTAATTCCGTATGAGGTGGGGATCCTTTGAGAGAGTAAGGAGTTGAGGATGACACCTAAGTTACAAGCCTGGGTGATTAGGAGAATGGTGCTACTTTTTGACAGTAGTAGGGAAGTTAGCAAGAAGGGAAGGTTTGAGGTGCGGGGGAGATGTTGAGTTTAAGATGTCTCTAAGATATCCACTTGAAGGTGTCCTAAAAGCATCTGGAAATGTGAAACTAGAGGTCAGGAGAGAGGTTAAGATTAGGACAGATAAATTTTAAAATCATCTGCATAGGGATGATAGTTGAATCTTTAGGAAGTGATGAGATCACTAAGTGAATAGTGTAAAGGCAGAAAAGAAGACAGCCTTTGGGGGATAACCCGTAGTCATCTGTGGTGTGACCTGGATGGTGATGCAGAAATCAAGGGAAAGTTTGAATTTGGAAAAGCTAACAGGTATATGGAGGACACACAGCTTCCGTGGAGGAGAGGAAATAGATTTCTGAAGGTTAAATAGGGGAAGTGTGTTTCATATTGTCAGGCACTGTGCTAAGCACTGGGAATGGAGCTACACAGAAAGCAAAAAACAAACAAAACAAAACAGTTTCTGCCCTCAAGGACCTTACATTCTAAGGGGGAAGACAACATACAAACAACTATGTACATAGACGATATATACCAGGGTAAATTAAGACAATGGATTAGTTTTGGACTAGGTACCCTGCGCACCCCTTGGTACTTTTGAATGCCATACTGAATAGTATTTTCAAACGTAAACAGTACCCACTCAAGTTAGAATAAGGTTCACTTTAAACAGAGATTATTTTCACTGCATTTTCTTTGCCACAATCTTGTGAAATCTTATGAAATCTTATGGCAGTTAGTAATACAACTAATAGTATGGTGCCCTGAGGCATCTTATCCTGAAAAATTGTCTGGTATTTCGTCTGTCTTGTGTTTCCTAACTAGGTTTTTAAATTTTGGCAAATTCTGGTATAATAATGTAATCTGGACTCTGTTGTAGTTTGATATGACCAGTTTTATTCTTATTCACATCATATACTCTTTGAGGTACTCCGGTAAAGGGTCCTTAACTCCCTTAGCACTTAAAAATGCTATAATGTATTATATTTTCAAATACAGGATATCCAGGTAAGTGAGAACCAAGTTGATTTTAAATAGAGATCTTTTTATTATAATCTCAACTTGTTCTTTCACATGCTTTCGTGTATAATGGTATATTTTTTAATTTTTTCCTCAAATTTTAGTTTTTGATGATGAAGAAGAAAGCAAGTTGACATATACAGAAATTCATCAGGAGTACAAAGAACTGGCAAGTTTCTTTCATTGACTTATTAAAAAAACAATTGATAAGAGGCAAAATAAAACTTGAGTGTTTTTTAAAATCACATGTAATGGATTTTTCTATCCTCAATTTCTTTTATTTATTATGCAGAAATTAAAACCTATTTTAACAATATCACTAATCATGTCAAGTTCAGAGGTTCTTTCACTATTTCTCTCACTAAGTGTAGTGTAGTTAAAAGGACACATATTGTGGTCACAAAACCTTGGTTTGAGTCATGACTTTGATGTTTACTAGTTATATGACCTTGGGCAAGTCACTTAACCTGTTTTTGCTGCACTTTTCTCACCTGTGAATGAATCTAACTTCTTGAACTGCCTGTCTCATGTGATTTTTGTGATAAATACTTGTCTCAGGAAACATGTATTAGGTTCTGTTTGCCAGGCTGTGTACTGAGTGCTGGGGATACAGATAAGAAAAAAAAAACCAGTCCCTGTCCTCAAGGAACTTAGTCTAACGTTGCTCAGTTGTTTTCAGTTCTGTCTGACTCTGACCCTATTTGAAGTTTTCTTGGCAAAGATACTAGAGTGGTTTGCTGTTTCCTTCTCCAGATAAAGGAAACTGAGGCAAACAGGGTTAAGTGACTTGCCCAGGGCTATGTAGCTAGTAAGTGTCTGAGGCTAGATTTGAACTTGAGAAGATGAGTCTTCCTGACTCCAGGCCCAGTGCTCTATCCATTGCACTACTTAACTGTCCCTAAGCATCTAATAAGGAAGATAAAACACAACAGAAACCTGGAAGGGGGGCAGGAGGGAGGAGAAATATGAACAGGGATGGGGAGAAGAGATACCTGGTGCAGGGGTGTGCTGGAGAAGCCAAGTAAGTCCTCCTGCTATGTAGAAGATGGCCTATAGTGGGGACTTGGGGCAAGGAAGCCAACCAGAAGGCTACTTTATCAGTCAAGCCTTAAAATGCTATGTATATGAGTTATTATCTATATGTTTCTAACTATGTAATCTCAAAAATAATTTTGTGATAATTTCTTAAAGCATATTGGGAAAAAAATCTTTGAATTTCCTTTCTCTCTTGCTGCTTCCAAGAAATAGGGAGGTTTATATAATTTTCTTTCTCATTATCATTATATAATGATTAAGTGTCTGAGTTGCAGGAAGATTATATTATGGCTATATATTAAACTTGATTTTTCTGATGTTAGGGATTTCTTGGTTGATTTTAGTAGAGGATCTGAATTGTAGAAACTAAATTCATCTTAATTCTACCTATAGCCCTTAACAAATGATGTTTTACCTTTTGTTGTTTGCCTGTTGAAAACAAGGATGGTTATTCTGTGTGCACTTCTGTGTGAATTAATTTGTAGTGATTAGAAGATAGCATCTATACATAGATAAAGAGGTACCCCTTGGTCAGGTCATTTCTCTGACAAATATTGGCTGTGACTCTGGGGAAGTCACTTCTCAGTGCCCCTGGCAACTCTTAAGACTATAAGAGAAAGTGCTGATGGACATTCCTCAGCTGGAGTTCCCTTTCCATCTCTGAAATCACAGGTCTTATAGTAAAAAACAAAACAAAATATATATGTGTGTGTGTGTGTGTGTGTGTGTGTGTAGAATAGTAGAATTTTTCAAATACCCTTTATTTTTATCTGTTGTTTTATTAAAGATGGCAGCAATTCTTACAAAATATTTATTCCTTCCCCATCAATACTATAAAAGTTATTTATGAATATGTATATTTTCTTTCACTAGGTTGAAAAACTGTTAGAAAGTTATCTAAAAGAAATTGGAATTAATGAAGATCAATTTCAAGAAGCATGTACTTCTCCTCTTGCAAAGTCCCGGACATCACAGGTTTTGGCCTTTGTTTTGTAATACTATGTTAATAGAAATGGTCAGGGCTTGTTTTCCTTGAAACCCTCTGACTGTACTGCATAGAAGGTACAGCCATACAAAAATACTTCTCTTGAATATGTAGAAAAAGAAGCACATTTGAATAAAATATAATTGTAATATGGTGTCAAGTAAGAAAAATGTTGACATTCTCTCTTTGTCCATAGACTCAAAATGAATTGGCACTATACCCCACAGCTTCCATTATCCAGACTTCAGAGCTTTGTTTGGTCTGTGTTTAACATTTTTAAAATTGGTGACTAGGTTAAAGGCACAGATAGCATACTATCAAATTTACAAGTAATGCAAAGTTGGGAGGATGAAGTGGGACAGCTACCATACTAGGTAACAGTGGATCTTAAAAGACCTTGGAAGCTTACACATTGTGTTAGATCAGATAAGATGAAACTTAATAGAGGATAATCTGCTTCACAGATACAAAATGGGGAGGATTGGCTAGATAACAGTTTGTCTAATCAAATCCAAAAATTATTTATTAAGCATCAACTATATACAATGAAAACAGTTTTCCCTCAAAGAAGTTAGAGTATACTGAAGAATGAAATACATAAATGGATTAGCATATACTTGATAATTTGAGGAGAGAGCAAGTACTAACAATCCATCCACAAACATTTATTGAAGTCCCTACCAGGTGCCAGGCAGAGTGTTTGGAATAGAAAACACAAAAATGAAATAGTCCTTGCCCTCAGGGAGCTTGTGTCCTCTCATGGGAAAAATGCACACGTATAAGTATGTGTAAAAGAGATACAAAGTTCATTTGGTAGAGAGGACAATAGTAGCCAGGGTAGGGGGTGGGGATCAGGAAAGGCTTCATGCAGCATTTGAGCAGAGTCTTTAAGGAGATGAAGGATTCTAATAGGTGGAGGTTAGGAGTGAGTGTATTAGAGGCATGAGGGACAGCTAATGCAAAGGCACCTTAGTGGGAGGTAGAATGCCAAGACTTTAGGGAACAAAAGTAGTACTATTTGGCTGAAAGGTACATGTGGGAGGGGGTTTAGGGAGGGAATGGGGGTGTGGTGGAGTAGTAATATGTAATAAGCCTGGAAAGGTAGGCTAGAGCTACATTATGAAAAGCTTCAAGTTAAAGCCAAGGAATTTTACCTTAGAGGCAATTGGGAAGGTTCTTGAGCAGGGGAATAATATGGTCAGACCTCTGCTTGGCAGCTCTATGGAGGAAGGATTGGAGAGGACAGTTACTTGAGGCAGGAAAACAAATACAACATTCCAGTTATAGGGGGAAGCTGAGGAAAAAGCACATAGATGAGAAGTGAACAAACATCGAGTAATCACCTACTCTGTGCCTGGCGTGGTTCTAGATGATTTACAAATATTATCTCATTTGATCCTCACAACAACTTTGGGAGGTAAGTGCTATTATTATCGTTCCCCTTTTTTTTTTACAATTGAGGAAACTGAGGCAGACAGGTTAAGTGATTCTCCCAGGATCATACTGCTAGTAGGTGTTCAACAGTGAACTTGAAGTGACTTCAGAGCTAACACTCTTTTTATTGGATCTAACTGCCTAGCTTCCAAATGAAAGATGTTAGGCTGGGTGTGGGAAATAGAAAGCCAATTTGGTTGTAATAGGGAATAAGTAAGTGATGTGTGAATCTGAAAAAGTGGGTTGAGTCATACTGTGAAGGACTTTAAATGTTAAGCAAAGGAGTTTATATTTTATCCTGGAGACAAGAAGGAACCACTGGACCTTCAACAGGAGACTGACATTGCTACACCTGCTTAGTAATATTTTGATGACTATATGGAGAATAAATTGGAAAGTGAAGAGATTTGAGGCAGGAAAAACAAAAGGCTGTTGCAGTAGCCCAAGTGGGATATGAAGAGAGCCTGGCTGTGGTGAGGTGGCTGTATGAGTAAAGAGAAGGGGACAGATCTGAGAGATGTGGAAATAGAATGAATGAGATTTTGCAACTGATTTGATATGGTGGGCTGTGGTAAGAGAAGGGAAAAGTGAGAGATGACTGCAAAATAGGAAACCTCAGTTACTGAAAGGATGATGCTACCCTCAACAGAATGGAAGAAGGTGGATGGGTGGGAATGGGGGGGAGAGATTCTGTTTCGTACACGATGAATTTCAGATCCTTACAGACATCCAAGTAGAAAGGTCCAGCAGGCATTTAGTTGGCTCAGAACTGAAACTTAGAAACAAGATGAGGATGGCCTGTATAGATTAAGGGGTTAATTGCTAGAGATAATAGAACCCATAGAATCTACTATAATCACAGTTAGAGAATGTGGGAGAGAAGAGGTCCCAGGACAGAATCTTGGGGGACAGGGTTATGAGGCAGAACATGGATGATTATATTACAATGGTGACTGACAGGTTGTGGTCAGACAAGTAGAAGGAGCATCAGGAAAGATGAATGTCATGAAAATCCAAGGAGAGCTTACCTGGGAATAGGAGGTGGTGAACAGTGTCAGGTGCTGCAGAGAGATCAAGAAGGATAAGGACTGAGTATAGGCTGCCAGACTTAGCAATTAACAGATTGTTGGTAACCATTTAGAATAAAGTTATGTTTGAACGATGAAGTTTGAAGCCATGCTAGGAGTAGGTGAATAGGACAAGAAACGAGGAAATGATTGTACAAGACAGTTTATTCTGTGAACCTCATTGTGAAAGGGGGTGGTGGTGGAGAGAATAATAAGTTGAAAGGATGACAGAGGTCAAGTGAAAGTTTTTTAAGGATGGGGGGGATTTGGACATGTGGGTGGGATAGAAGGAGCCATTAGATAAGATGAGTTGGTGGGATAGGGATGACTGAAGATAAGAGGCACAGTGGAGGGGGCGGGCCTTGATGAAGAAAAGAGTTATTTCTTTGGCAGTTTAGGGCAAAGGAGGAGGGAACAGGAAAGGAAATCAAGGGCGTTTGAGGAGTAGAACTGGGGAGAACAACAATGGCCCCTATTTTCTCAGTGAAGTAGGGGGTGAGATCTTCTGTTGTGAGAGAGAATAGAGGGGGAAATTTAAGAAGAGAAGAGAAGGTTTGAAACAGCTGTTGTGGGAAATGTGATAGTCAGTTAGGGACTGAATTCCTACTTTCCCTAAGAAGCCTTTTTCTGATTTCCCCTTATTGCTTGTGCTTTCTTTCTAAGATGGTATCTTCAGCTTGTCCTCTGTGTGTGTGTGTATGTATTGTTTGTACTGTTTGTATGTTGTCTTCTCCATTGGACTGTAAGTTCTTTGAGAGCAGGGGGTGTTTTTTGCCTTTATATCCCAAGAGTTTCAATGTCTGGTACGTGGTAGGCATATCATAAATGCTTCTTGACTTGCTTGTTGATCCACTTAGCACAGTTCTCTTACTTCCTCTAGTGCTGTTCCATAGCATGTGGAGAGAAGGGAAGGCTAATTATAGGTATAATCTAGGATTTGAGATGGGACAAGGACAAGAGATTTGACAGAGTTGAATTGGTTATCAGCTATTAGGTTAAGATTGGGAAAGGAGAAAAGTGTGGCTAGAAGAGGGATGGTGGCTTGGGAAAGCATGGAGAAGTAGAATGACAGGCAAGTTGTAAGGACAAAAAATAGATTTAGGTGGGGTGAAACAGGGAGAGGTGGAAGGATAGGAGGTTAGGGTCAGAGAAATTTTGAGATGCTTAAGGGACAGTTAGAGATGGCAGTTGGTGATAAAGGACTAGAACTCAGGAGAGGGACTAGAGTTGGAAATACAATACTCATTTGCATAGAGTTGATTATTCAACCCATGAAAATTAATGAGATCATCAAATTAAATAGTATAGAGGAGGGGTTCCTAACTTTTTCTATGACATAGACCCCTTCTCAGACTAGTGTTTTTCAGTGCATAAAATAAAATAGTATTACAGAGGAAACGAATTACATTGACATATCATTATAAAAATATTTTTAAAAACAACTTTATGGACCCAAGGTGCAGGAATCTCTGGTATAGAGGGGAGAAAAGGAGGAGGAAGGCCGAAAGGAGGATTTTATGATATAAACACAATAATAATTGTAAAGGAGACTGAGAAAGAAGTCAGACAGATTGGAGAAGTAGGAGAGAGCAGTGTAATGAAAACCCAGAGAGGAGAGAGTACCCAGGAGAAGAAAGTGATTGAGTGTTAAATGTTGGAGAGGTCAAGAAGGATCATAATTGAGAAAAGGCCTTTAGCTATTGCAATTAAGAAATCATTGGTAATTTTGTAGAGAGAAGTTTCACTTGAATGATGAAGTTGGAAGCCAGATTATAGGGAGTTTAAAAGAGAGTAAAAGAGGTCAGGAAGTAGACGACCGGTTGTAAGGGCAAGCAAAGCGGGACTTTTTACTGTTTTTACTTTTGGAGTGCTTCTCAGCACCAAGGCAGTCAAGTGCCTTTGATTGAGTCTTGCCTTTGTTTGTAGGAAGGCCCACACTCTTTTGCTATTTAGGTCACAAGAATTGTGAAGCTCCTGGCCCTGAAAAAGGGTATATATACTCTGAGGTTAGCATTTTGCTTGGGACTCACTCATTGGAAGAGTATTGGTGTGGAGACTCTGAGTAGCTATTAAGGACACCCCTCCCACTCCCTGCTTTGAAAAGCCAGATGTTGGTGCTTCTGCCTCTGGTAACTATGTATGTATAATTTCGGTCAGACAGCTAGAAGCCTGTCTGTTGATATGTGTTATTTGCTCTGTTTATATTTTCTCAGTTTGTAATTTCTGTTTGTATTTGCTCTAAAGTTCAGGGTGCTGACTTTTTCCCCCCAACTAAGTGAATGATATATGTATGTTTAATTAAAGTGAGATTGTAAACCCCTTCAAGTTGCTTTCCTTAGAAAAGCAGATCAAATAACCTGTGCTAGCAGACCTCCTATGTGCTGGTGCTATTGGCCTTACACAGACACAGTAGCTGCAAGTAACATTGTTGTTACAGTAGTGTATTAAGCCAAAATGGGGAGAAGAGATATAAGATGAGAGTTAGCAAGGATAGATGGATCAGGTGAGAGTATTTTGAAGATGGGGGAGACATGGACATGTTTGTAGGCAGTAGTGAAGCAATCAGGACATGAGAGATTAAGTGTGAGAGAGTAGGGATGGTGAATGGGGCAATCTGCTGGAAAAGTCTGAGAAAAAAAGCCTTTAGATCTGGCTAATGGAGAGAAAGTGTTGGTAACTTTGGAGAAATTGTGAGTCTGAATGGCTTCACCTGTTTTTGATGGTATAAAGTTTGTTATGAAAAATAGCCATCTTTTGTTGCTTTGTCTGCTGTCCTCCCAGTTTTATGGGGTGACTTTGCTTAGGTCTCTTGTCAAGCTTTCTTTAAACACTACCTTTTCTCTACTGCTCCCCATTGTTTTATTAAGTGATACCGTTTGTAATCTTCCACTGTCATTCTCTGTAAGGTGTTGTAAAGGAATTTATATTCTAAGCCAGTGTTGTACTTTGCCTGCCATACCTGTTGGTTTAACAAATAAATTTTGTGTTGGCCAGCTAAGATGAATTTTAGGCTCTTTTTCTTCTTTTTTATGGCAGTTAGTATTCAGTATATTGTCAGAATTTTTGAAGGAAATTGTTATAATCAATATCTATGGCCTTTCCTCCATTCCTTTACTATTTTTTTTTACAACAATAACTCAGGTTAGATTGTAGTTATTTTATTTAGCTATTGTCTTTTTCTTATTATTTTTCTAGCTGTGAATTAATCTTTGCCCTGCCAAATATGTGGTCTGACTGTGCATAGAGAACTTATTGATTCAGGAATGACTCCCACAAAGTATTGAGTCCATTAAAATATAATCAGTTTTACTTTTTCGTGTTATTTTTTGATAATCATGTATAGCACCTTCTGATTCTTTTCTTGCAGAAAAAAAGTATTCATGGTATGTAGCATGAGGCTTTTGGGTTGTCTATTAGTTATAGCTTCTCTCATTCCTGACTGCTGAGCCATATTTCCCAACTTTTTTGGGTCGTTTTTGCCTATTACTATTTTTGTGTTGAAATCATCTAGTATCCAAATTTATGTTGATTTAATTGGGAGAGTCTTTCTGCATTTTTATGGAATTTATCTCCTTATCCTCTGCAATAAGTGTTGGCACAAAGGTTGCAATTATTTTCATGATGGTCTTATGCAAATACTTTTTATGAACTTCAGAATGTGATATGACCAAATATCTCATGAAATTGTTTCTTCTTGCCGTTGGATGTCTGATGAAAATCAAATCCTCCAATTTATTTATTTGTATCTTGAAGGAGAACCTTTGTCACTTCATACCTGAACCATTGCAGTAGACTTCTATATGATGTCCTTGATTTACATCTCTTCCTTCTCTAATCATTCTGCTACAATCTACCAAAGTGATTTCCCTAAAGCTCAGATCTTACCATATCACCCTTTCTCCCTTCAACAAACTCTAGTGGCCCTCCAGAATCAATGTAAAATCCTTTGGCTTTTAAAGCCCATATACCCTGGCCCCTTCTTACATTTCCAGTCTTCTTACACTTTACTCCTTTCCACATACTTTGTGATGTAATGACATTGACCTATTTAGTACTCCTCACACAAGACACTTCATTGCCTAGCAGATGACTAGCTGTCCCCCATGCCTGGCCTCATCTCCACCTCCTGGCTACCTTGGCTTCCTTAACTCTCAGCTAAAATCCCACCTTCTTCAAGAAGCCTTTCCGTATTTCCTTAATGTTAATGCTTTCTTTCTGAGACTATTTGCAATTCTTCCTGTATGTATCTTGTTTGTACATAGTTGTTTGCATGTTGTCTCTTCCATTAGATTGTAAGTTCCATGACAGCAGGCATTGTTTTTGCCTATTTTTGTATCCCCAGTGATTATGACAGTGCCTGGGACATGGTAGGCGCTTAATAAATGCTTATTGACTTAATTGAACTGGAGCTGCCCCATTGCACTTCTTGGTGGTTTGATTAGCTCTGCTTGATCTTGTCCTACATCACCTGGATTCCTCTGCCGACCTCCAGCTTCTCCAGTTAATTCTGTCCTCTCTCCCTGCCCCTGGTCTTTGAGATTAATAGAGCTGGATCTTTAAGGCCCTCTATGGAATCTTAAGACAGCCTGCTATGGACTTTGGAGGATTAGATCATTCTAGTTCAAGCTGTGCTGGGAGATTATGGGTTTGTTTGCCTGTGCTAGTGGGCAGCTTCCTTTCCTCATCCCTGTGAGCTGGCTGGCCCACTTTTTGGTGCAGTTCTGAGGTGAAGCCACTTAATGCAGTTTCTTAGTAGAGTTCTTGTTCATTATTTGGTCTGATACACATTTCAGGTTTTTGGTGGAGTAGGTATTGGGGAGCTGGGCAGCATTCCTTTGTTCAGGCTGACGTCTTGGCTATAACTTATAACTTTTTTTTTTTTGGAATTACAAAGCTACTTTTAATACTCTGGGGTAAGCCCCATAGGAATAAAAAACACTGGGAGAGGGTAGCTCCCTCACCCCCAGGAATGCCCTGGAGGAGAGCAAGGCTGCCTGTGGGGAAGGATGCAGAGGGAACCCACTGCAGACACAGGGCGAAGGGAATGCCATCAGTTCTGGGACCTGTGAGCGCTACACGAGGAGGCGAGAGCGTGACGGGACTGGCTCCAGGCACACGGTCGACGGGCAAGAGAGATGGGCATGAGCCGTAGAGTTACTTGGGCTCTTCCTTCTTCTCATTGGCTTTTTTCTGCTTCTGTTGCATGATCTCCGAGTCCCTCTGCTTTCGGGCAGCTGCAGAGAGCCCGTCATCCCGGCGTTTTCCCTTGCCGGAGTCGCTTTGCTTTTTCATGTTCTTCTGGCGGCACGCTCACGCTGGTTACCGCGGGTCATGGCGACGACAGCGGCTCCGGCCTGACTCGGTGGCGTCCGCTCTTTCCTCTCCGACGTCCCCGACCCCGCCCCTTCTCCTAACTTAAAACTTTTAATGTTCAAGGCTACATTTCCATTTTGAATTTGTGGTCTGTATGGTGTGTGTGGTCTCTAAGCTGTTGGTCCAAACCTAATTTCTCCCCCAACCCCGCCTACCTGTGTTAGGTAAGAGAGATAAAGGAATCAATGTTGAGGTGAGAACTAATTTTCCTTTGTTTCCTATACATCACATTCCAGTTTCTCATTTCCTGAGAATCTTAGTTAAATGATACTCATTTTTTGTAGTAATTGTATTTATACCAACATAGGTAACTTCATATAATAGACCTCTTTCAAAATGTGTTAATATTTCAGTTATTTTGAATGATCCTCAGTTGTTTTTAGCTAACCTGCTAGGTTCTAGAAGTGAGCACAGCATAATGGGTAGAGTCCTGCAATTTAAATCAGGAAGACCTGTGTTCAGGCGTCACCTTGGAGCTTTAAAGTGTGTCTCTGAGTCGTTTCCTTATCTAAAAAGTGAGGATGATAATAGCACCCATCTCACAGGGTTGTTTTGAGGTTTAAATGAAATAATGTTTGTAAAGTACAAAATGTCATCTAAATTTAGCCATTATTTGTATCTATCTCAATCAATTTTAATCAGTAATGAACAAATTACCGTAGTAGATTATAGCTTACAGACATTAATAGTTTGTTTTTTTGTTTTTTACTTTTAAGAGTATTTTGATATCAAACCAGCTGGTAACACTCCTATGCTAATAACAGCTGATAGTTGCATAAGTTTTGTGCCTTCCTCACATCAGTCTTGTAAAGTTGGTAGCCCAAGTACATCTCTTTGTCTTCCTTTTCCAGATGAAGACAGTGAGACCAAGAGAGGTTAAGTGACTTGTATGTGGTCACAGCTGGTGATCTGCAGAGTCATTATTCAAACCCAGGTCTCCTGATCTCTAGTGCAGCTTTTTCCGTTATAACTCTCATACTACTTTTTCCTAAATAAGACATCAATCCTTTAAGACCTGGTCCTTCTTATTAGATAATGTAGCATGGCTGATTTAAAGTGCTATATTCTTATTAAAATTTTAAATTATAAATAAATCATAGTTAACTTGTACATTTCTTTCTACAGGCCATCTTGCAACCTGTGTTGGCAGCTGAAGATTTCAGTATATTTAAAGCAATGATGGTCCAGAAAAACATAGAAATGCAGTTGCAAGCAATTCGAATAATTCAAGAGAGAAATGGTAAATTTCAAAAAATTAGAAATTTAAGTGTTAGACTTGTTTTACAGCCTTGTCTGTGTTAATTTAATTGTGATCACGCTACAGGTTTCTTGTACTACCAGAGCCTATAGCTAGTTTTATAACTTGAAGTGACACATGAAAGCCAAGGACCGAAGTACATTAATTTTATTACAGGAGTATATTCAATAATGCTAGCAATAATTTCCCCTTAAAATATTTGAGTTCTCCACTAAAAATAATACTTTCATGCTTCACTGTGACATGGATGTGACTCTTGAGTTCTTAGGGATTCTGCTAACAGAACATCAATGCTAGAAAGTTGTTGTGTATGGATGGACCTTCTTTCTGAGGCCCAGCCTACCTAAATTCTGAAAGACCTATCACTATAAAGTTGGCCACTTGGTGATGAAGTTTTTGGCCCCAGCAACTCATGAAGACCATACTAAGTCATGAAGGGGTTACATTCTGTCTCAATGGTGGGTATACTTGTATTAATGAAATATTTCATGTGAAATTATATAATTTTATCAGAATAATTTTTACTCATAGCATTTCCCTGAAATCACTCCTTTTTTTAAATATAGGAGTAAAACATCTCCAGATGCTCTGGACCAGCATTTTTGTGTCATTTTTAGATTGTAGAAGTTTTATGGACAAATTAATTTGGTAAAAGCTGGTCAAACAACTCCTTCATTTTTGTAGATTTGGAAATTGAAACTCAGAGAGGTTAAGCGATTGGCCCCAGGTCATAGAGGACTCAAAGAAGACCCAGACCCCCCCAGAGCAGCCTATTTTCCCCCAGGCCAGTATTCTTTCTACTGAATCATGCTCTCTTTATGCTCTTAAGTAACAGGAACTCAGCCATAAGGATTCATTGGGAAAAGCCCAACTTGTCCTCTGATACTGAATTTGAGTTACGAATATGTCATTTCTGTTTTCACCTCCTATCTCTGGAGCACCTTGCAGAATTGCGTAGAGAAAGCAGAAAACAAAAATATCCCTTCCCTTGTGTTTCCCTTGTGGATTAATCTTTCTTCAGAATAGCTTGAATGGAGAATTTTTCTCATGGAGCCAGCAGCTTCAGCCATAATTTAAAGCTCCCTCAAATTCTTTCTTAGCAGTTTAGGAAATTATTGAATTTAGCTTCTAGTTGGCCTCACGCTAGCTACAAACCAGTTTTCTGTGCTCTGGAAAAGAACCATGTACTTCATGCTACTCCTAGGTAGGGGTGGCGTACTGTTTCTCTTTTCTCCTTCCACTGCTGTATAAATTCATATAACATCTCTCTGAAGGCTCATAAAGATATACTCCCCGGTTTGGGGAATTTGCTGGTTTTATGACTGTTTGAAATATTAACTAATAAAACTTAATTTTGTTGAGCACTTGAAGTACAATAAATAATTAGTTTGAAATTATGTAGATGTTTGGAATTCAAACCAGAAACCCAAGTTTTTTAAAAAATGAAATAGAAACTACAGCTTTAAGTTTTAGTTGAATTTCAGTATAAACTTAACTCCTGGCTTGTAACACAGGTTATTCAGTTTTATGACTTTAAATAAGGTCGTTTACTTAATTCAGATTTTTATGTTCTTATAGGTTCTAAACTTCCATGCTAGCATCACTCAACAAATTATGGGCCTTCAAGAAAGAGTCATTTGGTGTACAAAAATCAGGGTGTACAGTAATCAGTAGAGATTACTTAGTTCTTCATAAGTTAAGAGGTTGGATCTAAATAGATCCAGTATAATGTTTTGATAGCCAAAAATTATTTCATGACAACACATTGATAGCCTCATTTTCCCACTGGATCAACCTTCTTACAAAGCTTGTCAGGGAGGAGAGAAATAATGTATAAATTTTGTGATAAACTTCTTTCCAGGTATGATTCTCTTGTTTCTCAGATTTTCATGATCTATCCAAATGTAATGTCCTTAGAATCGCAGAATTGGGAGAGTTGGAGGGGACCTCATTGGCCATCTAATCTAATCTGTAAACAAAGTAATCCCCACTATAACCTGAAGTTGTCATCTAGGCAACCCTTTCCATTTTTGGACAGCTCAGGTTGTTAGGGTATTTTTTCTGATGTTAAGTTTCAGTTTGCCTCTTTGCAGCTTCTACCTGTTGCTCCTGATTCTGCCCTCGAAGGCCAAACAGAACAAGTCCAATTTCTCTTCCACATGACAGCCTTTCAGTTACTTGAAAAGAGATAGAATGACCATTCTGAATTCTTTTCTTCAGATTAAAAATGCCCTGTTCCTTCAACTGAACCTCATTTGACAGGTATTCAAGGTCTTTCTCTATTCTGGTTGCATCCCTCTGTGAATACTTTCCTTCTCAAATCCTTCGTAAATTATGGCACCAGAACTGAATTCAGGACTCCAGATAAGATCTGTACAGTGTGTAGTGTTATTTCATTATTCCTACAAGCCATGCTCCTATTGAAGCCCAAGATTGTGTGGGCTTTTTAGTGTCCACATTACATTACTGATGATCTTGAGCTGGTATCCCACTAAAACCCCTCTGATCTTTTACCACACAAATGTTATCTAGTGTGGGCTCAGAAATGTCCAGTCTTCAATAAAAGCTACTGAGACAGAGCCCTGAGCCAATGACAATTTATTAAAGGGATCTGGCCCTCTTTAACAAACTGGTCCTCATATCTTCCTCACTATCTAGGACGACCTCTTTCTCTAGGGCCTTGGTTTTATAGTATTTGGCAAGATGATACAGAAATGATACAGAAGAGGCAGAATAAAATACAGGATCTTATTTGTTGACAGCCCAATACTTTGACCCTCCAGGAGAACCTACAGTCTGGGGCTGATGAGGCCTGGTAGAAAGCATCTACATGGGCTGAAAAATGGGCATGGCTGATAGGCAAGGCAAGCGTCACCCACTGGTCGAAGTGTTCTTGGCCATTTCCCCATGTCGGGCAGTAGAGATGATGAAAGGGCAGAGGGACGAAAAGAAGCTGGGGGACTCTATATCATCAGGACATCTCAGCCACACTGGGCTTGGTCATTTAACTCATCAGGGAAAAAAATTAGAGGTTCTCTGGTTAGCTTCCTGTGATTAAGCAAGTGAACTTTTAACCCATAGTTTAAAGTCCTGGGGCCTAATATAAGAAATAATCTGTCTAACCTTACCTAATTGCCCCTAAATATAAGATATGAAAATATATACTAATATTAGTTGTCTAGACTGATTCAGTATATATTAATAGATGAGCATAACAGAAATAATCACTATCCTCATGGAATCACAGTAAACTGAATAATACTGATTGGAATAAAATAGAGATTAAATTAATTATTTGACAAACTAAGCATGCCTTCCCTGTTTTAATATGCTTGTGAAGTTAATTACCCAAATATAAGACTTTCCACTTATCCCATTTGAATTTCATCTTATTAGATTTAGCCCAGTGCTCTAGCCTGACAAGATCTTTCTGGATCTTGACTCTGTCATCCAGCGTATTAGTTATCACTCTAGCTTCGTTTCTGCAGATTTGATGAGCATATAGCATCTGTGCCCTTATCCAAGTCATCAATAAAAATTCGACTGGAGACCTGCCACACTGATACTTGTAACTACTCTTCGAATTCTGCTTTCCAACCGGATAAGAATACGTTACTTCTTGGTTCCTAGTGGCTAAGATCATACTCAGTTCAACTAATCTATACTTCTTTATCTTCTCCACAAGGATACTTTATTAAAGAGATACTTTATTAAAAACTTGGCTAAAACCTAAATAAACTACATTCACAACATTCCCATCATCTTCTTAATAATTCTGTCAAAAGAGGAAATTAAGTTAGCCTAATAAGAGCTATTCTTGATGAAACCAAGCTGGAACTTTTTAATCACTGTTTCCTTTTCTAGATGTTTACCTTCCATCTCTTTAATGCTCCGTTAAAGAATTTTCCAGGATTTGAAGTTAAGATCATTGGACTATAGGTGGTAGAATCTGTTAGTTTTTTTGAATATTGGAACATTTGCCCTTCTGTCTTGTGGTACCCTTCCTTTTTCTGTGACCTTTTAGTTATCACTGACAATGAATCAGTACTCACATTTGCTAATTTTTTCAGGACTTGAGGATATAGTGTATCTGGGCCAGGTGTTATAATATTATGGAAGTTGATGATAGAAATTAAATTAGAGGAAATCCAAAATCCTCCCTTAACACATTAGAGAAATAAAGAGGATAGGTACAGAATTGTTGTTTGTGATGTTGGCTAAATATACAATTCATCATAAATGCCTCTGCTCTTATGGGTGAAACAGAATATAAGCTTCCTGAAAGTAGGGATTGTTTAGTTCTTTGTAGTTGTATCTCCTTTGTATTTATGCCTAGCATAAAGCAGGTGCTTATTATATGCTTGTTGAATGATTGATTTTTAAAAAGTTGTAATTTCACATAGCTTGAAAATGACTGTAATTTAATGTTGCTGCAATAAAGCTACTTCATAATCTTAAAGATGATAGCTTGCAAAGTATTTTAGATTTTGACTGCAAATTTCTATTTCATAGGACTGGAATATTGACAAATGAATGTTTTAAATTTCTTATTCTTTACATTCTTCTCTTTTTAATTTGATAGGTGTATTACCTGACTGTTTAACAGATGGTTCTGATATGGTCAGTGAACTTGAACAAGAGGAAATGAAAATCCTGAGGGAAGTTCTTAGGTATGTTTCTTTAATCATTTTATTACTTAAAGAATTATAGTACGATGTATGTATGTATATGTACATGTGCACATACATATGCAAATATACGTATATATGTGTGTATGTGTTTATGTGTATATAATGTACTTCATGAGAGAAGACTCAAGAAGTGTGGGAGTAGAGAAAATCTTAGCTTTCTTCAAGTATTTGCCACTTGTCATTATAAGTGTCCAAGTAATGGCTGGATGATCACTAACTGGTGGTATTGCAGAAAGATAACGGTTGAGCTGGATGACCTCTGAGTTCCCTTCCAACTCTAGGATTCTGGAAGCAACTGGGAAAGAATGCTGGACCTAGAGTCAGGAAGACCTGAGTTTAAATCAGGCCTCAGATACTTATTAGCTATTTGACCTTAAGCAAATCACTTAATCTCTGCTTCATTTTCCTCAACTGTAAAATGGGGATAATAATAGTGCCTGCCTTTAGAGTTGTTGTCAGGATAAAATGAGATAATATTTTTAAAGTGCTTAGCACAATTCCTGGTTCATAGTAGGTGCTTTATAAATGCTAAGTATTATTATTATTTGATGGATTAGACTTGTTCTGTTTGGTCCCAGAGGGCAAAACCAGGAACACTGTATGAAAATTGCAAAGAAGTAAATTTAGGCTTGATTTAGGAAAAATTTCTTAATTATTTGAGCTGTCCAGAAATAGAAAGGTTGCCTCTACAAGTTGGTAGGTTACTTTTCCATAGAAGTCTTCAGTCAAGCACTGGATGACTACTTGTTAAGTATGTTATTATTTGTTTTCTTTTTTGAAAAGGGCCACTGATGTCCATTCTAACTCTAGGATCTTGGGGGGTTGGAGTTGAGCCAAGATGGCAGAGTAAAGGCAGGGACTCGCTTGAGCTCTCCCTAAACCCCTCCAAATACCTTTAAAATGATTCTAAACAAATTCTAGAGCAGCAGAATCCACAAAAAAACAGAGTGAAACAAATTTCCAGCCCAAGACAACCTAGAAGGTCAACAGGAAGGATCTGTTGCACCAGTCTGAAAGAAGAGTGCAGTCCAGTGTAGGCTGCTCCAGCACAGGCCGCACCAGTACAGCCCCAGCCCCAGCAAGTCAGGAGCAAGCCTTGGGAGTGGCTGAATCAGTGGCGGCAGCGGGCAGCGGCTATTTCTGGAGCTCTTGGTCCACAGATGATAAGGGAATCGAACAGCTGGTCAGAAGGAGATCACAGGGATCTCTTTGATAGCACTG
The DNA here is from genome assembly GCF_011100635.1 of Trichosurus vulpecula. Classification (NCBI taxonomy): domain Eukaryota; kingdom Metazoa; phylum Chordata; class Mammalia; order Diprotodontia; family Phalangeridae; genus Trichosurus; species Trichosurus vulpecula. The sequence goes on along the minus strand of NC_050575.1, from coordinate 334,424,350 downwards.
AGGCAGGACTCTGTTGCTTTTCCTGTACTTGGATATTGGTTGCAGTCCTGGGTGGCAGTCCTGGGGCAAAGAGGAGCACTAGCATAGCAAAGCTTACGGCTTCTGTGGAGAGGGGACCCTCCTTACAGTTCCAGAGCAGAAAGTGTGCTTGTAGGTACTCACAGAACAGAGCACAGGCCAAGAGAGGAGTAAACACCTCTCCGTGGATCATACCACCTTAGAAGAACTGAAAACTTACAGGTCCTTAGAAGTATCTCTGAAAACAGCTGCACAAAATCCCTGAAACTTGGGACAGTTTGCCCTCCACGCTGGAAGCAGAGTCCTAACTTAGCAAAGAGTTAAAAGGCCAAGTAATAGGCTGGGAAAATGAGCAAACAACAGAAAAAAAAAACTCTGATTATAGAAACTTACTTTGGTGACAAGGAAGATCAAAACATACACTCAGAAGAAAAGTCAAAATCCATATGTACAAATATACTTATAGCAGTCCTTTTTGTGGTGGCAAAGAATTGGAAATTGAGGGGATGCCCATCAATTGGGGAATGGCTGAACAAGTTGTGGTATATGAATGTAATGGAATACTATTGTGCTGTAAGAAATGATGAGCAGGCAGACTTTGGAAAACCTGGAAAGAGTTATATGAACTTATGCTGAGTGAGGGGAACAGAATCAGGAGAACACTGTACAGAGTTACAGCCACACTGTGTGATGACTAACTTTGATGGGCTTGGCTCTTCTCAGCAATGCAAGGTTCTAAGACAACTCCATAAGGCTCATGATAGAAATTGCTATCCACATCCAGAGAAAGAAGTATGGAATCTGAATACAGATTGAAGCATACTGTTTGCTCTCTCTCTTTTTTTGTGTGTTTTGTTTCTTCTTTCTCACGGTTTATTCCATTGATTAAAATTCTTCTTTACGACATGACTAATGTGAAAATATGTTTAATATGAATGTGTATGTAGAATAATATCAGATTACATGCTGTCTTGGGGAGGGGGAGGGAAGGGAAGGGGAGAAAATTTAAGACTCAAAAGCTTGTGGAACTGAATGTTGTAAACTAAAAATAAAAAAAATTTTAAAAAGTACCTTAAATTCAGGACACATACCTTAAATTCACAAAATACCTCCACTTAACAATGCCTTAAATGAGAAGATTTAAAAAAAAAGAAAAGTCAAAAGCTCTTCCATCCAAAGCCTCCAAGAAAACTACGAATCGGTCTCAGGTCATGGGAGGGCTCAAAAAGGATTTGGAAAATCAAGTAAGAGAAGAGGAGAAATTGGAAAGAGAAATGAGAGCAATGCAAGAAAATCATGAAAAACAAATCAACAACTTGGTAAAGGAGACCTAAAAACATGCTGAAGAAAATAACACCTTAAAAAGTAGACTAGACCAAATGGCAAAAGCGGTCCAAAAAAGCCAATGAGGAGAAGAATGTCTTTAAAAGCAGAATTGGCCAAATGGAAAAGGAGGTCCAAAAGACCACTGAAGAATATAATTCCTTAAAAATTAGAATGCAGCAAATGGATGCTAATGACTTTATGAGAAATTAAGAAATTATAATACAAAGCCAAAAGAATGAAAAAATAGAAGACAATGTGAATTACCTCATCAGAAAAACAACTGACTTGGAAATTAGATCCAGGAGAGAGAATTTTAGAATTATTAAACTACCTGAAAGCCAAGATCAATAAAAGAGTCCAAGCATCATCTTTCAAGAAATTATCAAGGAAAACTGCTCAGTATTTTAGAACCAGAGGGTAAAATGGAAATTGAAAGAATCCACCATTCGCCTCCTGAAAGAGATCACAAAATGAAAACTTTCACGAATAGTATAGCCAAATTGCAGAGTTCCTAGGTCAAGGAGAAAATACTGCAAGCAGCCTAAAAGAAGCAATTCAAGTATTGTGGAACCACAATTAGGATAACACAAGATTTAGCAGGTTCTACATTAAGGGATTGTAGGGCTTGGAATATGATATTCCGGACGTCAGAGGAGCTAGGATTAAAACCAAGAATCACCTGGTCATCCAAGCCTTTATTTGGACACTTAGAGTGACAGGAAACTTATGACCTTTCAAGGCAATCCATGTCATTTCTGAACAGTTCTAATGATTAGTAAATTTTTCCTTAAATTCATCTAGTATCTACTGCTCTGAGAATTCCATCCAACTTAATATGATGGAATCAAAATGAAGCTAGATTTGGAAAGGGATATTTATTCATTGATCAGTAAATAGTTATTCATATTGCTAGGATAGACAACTTATATCTTTATTTTCTGCTTAAAAAATTGTCTTTTTGGTGACATTTATGTTCCAGAAAATCAAAAGAAGAATATGAGCAAGAAGAAGAAAGAAAGAGAAATAAACAGGTACATACAGTATATTTAATGTTTAAAAAAGACCATCATTTTTACTAATAAAATAAGTGTATGTCCAATTTTTTATATTCAAGATAAATTTTGGGGGGAGATACCACAGTACTTTCTCTGGGAAATTTTCATTTTTTTTTCCTCAGAGAACATTGCTGTCTATGCGTAATTTTCATTTGTGAATAGTTTCGTTGACAACCCATTTGCAAAAGATTTCTTAGAATGGGTTACTTATACAATTGATCAGTCTCATTTTTTGCCATTTTCAGAGGGTGACATTTTCTGATCTTGTGCTCTTTTGGGAGGGAGGGAGTTAGTAAAGGCATCTTATTTTACACATATTTCTTCACTGAAAAAGTACATATGTATATCTCTGTATATTTTCATATACATGTATGTGCATGGAGCCATGATTTGATCCATGGAATGAACATCTGTCTATGTAAGAAGATGCATTATGATGGCATTCTACTATATTGTAAACCAAAATTAATTGAATCACTTATATAATGAGATTCTCACTTTCAGTGGAATTTCACTTTTTAGTTTTTAAATAAACTGTTCACCATATTATTTCACATGGAAATTTCTGATGTTTTAGATCAGAAATTAATTACCTTTTCTGTGACATGGACCTCTTGGCAGTCTTGAAGTTTATGGACCCTTTCTTTGAGTTATATTGTTAAATACATGGATTAAAATGCATAGGATTACAAAGGAAACCAATCATATTGAAATGCAATTATCAGATTTTAAAAATAAAAACCCACGTTCACTGAGCCCAATTTAAGAAACCCTGTTTTAAATGTGTATTTTATGCTAAACTAAAAAAATGCAAATAGAATTCTCTATTGCCCACCATTATTGATTGTCATGATTGATAGCTAATTTTGCCATACGAGTCAGTAATAAAGAATGGCTGTGTGGGGGGGGGGTCAGGGAAGTGGGAAAGGGCTATAGTAACCATTTTGTAGAAGGTTTGTTTTTGCGTGTTCTGAGAGGCCCCAGCTTCTTTGCTGTCTGTCAGGATAGATGGGGAACATACTCATACATATTCAGGCATGCAGAGAATCTGTCAGTAAGTAGTAGACTGTTGTGTTTGTTCTGTGTCAGGCATCATTTGGTAAACTTTATTTTTTTTTCTAATCCTGTTTTTCCAAGTATTTGGGTCTTTGAAGATGTTGGTTGGCATTAGTTAAATTTTCAGTACCCCTTGTATCCTCTGGACAGAGGCTGTTATGTATGTGGTAAACTCACTTTTAATATCAGAAAAAAAAAAACTTTTCTTCTCTAGTTAAACATATGAACTCTATTTTGGTTGTCAAGTAGGTGATCAGAATAAGGCTCGAGGCCCACTTCCTTGTGTGGTGTTACTTGTGTTAGACTGCTGACTGACTGGCAGAAACTGAATCTCATGTTCATGCACAGTTCCTGTGGTTTGGAGACAACAAATTCAGCACTCAGCAGATTGCTGTTTTTGCTTAATATATATGTTAGAAACGCCTTTAAGTCCAAATATACTGTATAATATCCACATCATCAGCGATAAGATTTGTCTCACATGGTGAAGAGCTACTTTTAACAAAGCTTGGAATTTGAAGAAAGAAGAGCCTGATGATTCAGCTTGTGGCTTAGTATGATAAGGTAGAAGACCAGTAAGGTGATATTCTTATTTGAAATAACCTTTCCATCCTCAGAGCCTCATTTAAGAATAACATAAATGACCTTGTTCATGATTTTACTTTATCCAAAAATCATAGTGATCTTTTAGCTTCTAGATTTAAAGGATGGACTCTTCTGCAAGAGGAGCACCAAATGAAATTTCTCTTGAGAAGCATTAAGAATGATAAGTATTCTTTGTTTTTGAGGGATCTGACAGTGATTGCTCTTTGATTAGGGTTATGTCGTAGGTATACTAAATATTGTTGCTTTACACATGAATGGGACAGAAGAAACAGCAAAACCAGGATGTTTAGAAATATTGGCCCCAAGGAAACAAATGATTGTAGGAGGAAAAGAAAAATATGGTAAGCCAACCACTGGTTAGTCTTGGAACTATTTTCTTACTTCTATTATACAATAACATGGAAACGAAAATTTTTGTCAGTGTGATGAATTAAAATGGTGCAAGTTTTCTTTGAAAAATAAATTTCTAAAAATGAGGCTAAAATCACAAAAGGAATATTTGTGGATCTTCAAATGATGGAAATCATGAAAGATGAGCATTTTGAAAAAATGACTACTGGAGTTGAAGTAACTGCATGGAAATAATTTTTTAAAGTGACCAAAAACTTTCTGGAAAACTACAAGTGAGACGATGACTAAGAAATTGCCAGTGATCTTCTCAAAGCCTGGAAAGTTATGGGATATAACAATTCACACAGGAGCTGTTTTTTGGATTTATATTTATACTTCTTCCTGGAAAACCTAAGTGTTATTACTAATGGGAAATACTTTCACCAAGAGTGTTCCGCAGAAGATGTGGGAAAGTTGGGACCCTAGTGCACTATTGGTGGAGCTTTGAACTGATCCAGCAATTCTGTAGAGAAATTTGGAACTATGCCCAAAGGGCAATCAAATTGCGCATACCCTTTGACCCAGTAATACCACTACTAGGTCTGTATCCCAAAGAAATCATATAAAAGGGAAAAGGACCCACATGTACAAAAATATTTCTAGCAGCTCTCTTTGGTAGCAAAGAATTGGAAATGATCAGTTGGGGAATGGCTGAACAAGTTGTGGTATATGAATGTAACAGGGTACTATTGTGCTGTAAGAAATGATGAGCAGGCTGATTTCAGAAAAACCTGGAAAGACTTACATGAACTGATGCAAAGAGATATGAGCAGAACCAGAACATTATACACAGAAACAGTAACACTCTGCAGTGATCAGCTATGATTGACTTAGCTGCTTTTCTCAGCAATACAATGATCTAAGACAATTCCAAAAGAGTCATGATGGAAAATGCTATCCACATCCAAAGAAAGAACTTTGGAGTCTGAATGCGGATCGAAGCAGACAATTTTCACTTTTTTTTGTTTTGTTTTTCCTTGTATTCTCTTTCTTCTTTCACAACATAACTAATGTGGAAACATGTGGGGGGAAAAATACTCCACAATGGAAAAGTGATATCAAATAGAGTCTAAACGTGCTGGCTAGCACTTAGATGCCCCAAAGGGATGCTCTGCAGGTAGAATAGAATAGGAAATAAGCAGTAGTCATATCTTAGGTAAGTTAGGCACAATTTTGTTTAGGAAAAAATAAGATTTTTTAAAAATATAAAACTATTATCCCCATGACAGTGGTGGATGATAGACAAAATCTGAAACCATATTTGAAATCAGCACAAAAACACTATAATTTTCACCCTTATAGATCTGATAGAACAAACTCGCTTTTTGTTGTTTTTGTCCCGATATATAACATGATCTGTTTGAGAAGAACCAAAGATTCATTTTGGTAGATGTTAGAAAACTTCAAGCATTCAAAGTAGTGATTTATAGATGCTCTCAAGTTTAAAAAAAAAAAGACTTAATTTTATTTAGGTTTCCTGTGTGTCCAGCTATCGGTTTTATGGCTTTTCCTTTCTCAGGTGGCCTGGGAATATAACAATAATGGAGCCATAAGAAATAAGAATGGCAGGCATAAATGGAGGAATAGCTAGTTACCTTCTCAAAATTTCCACAAGAGATTTGGAAATGTTAGTAATGGCTCACAGACTTTAAAAAACTTACTTGTTTTTTAGCTATCCAACAAACAACAAATAGTTGTTTTACAATGTAAATGATATTATTTAAATTTACTTTAACTTATTACATTATTAAGTTTTCAGATTCTAAAAGAGAGGATCCTTCAGGATATTCACATGAAGTTGCAAAAATGAAAAAATCTCTAGGAGATGATCCAAATTTTGCTCTAACGTCTTCAGGTAAGATTAATCTGTACTTAATTTAATAATCAGGTATGCCTTTCCAGAGAATGTCAGGCTTAATCTTTCCAATCTGCTACTTTCTTGCCATCAGTCAGTCAACCATCACTTATTAAATATTTACTATATGCCAGGAACAGTGCTCAGCACTGGGGATACAAAGAAAGACAAAAGTCAGTCCCTGCTCTCAAGGAGCTCACAGTCTAATGGGGGAAGACAAGCAAACAACTATGTACAAACAAGCTATATACAGGGGGAGCTGCAGATAAGCAGTAATGGGAAGGCATATCATTAAGGTATATTAGGAATGGCTTCTTCAGAAGGTGAGATTTTAGCTGAGATTCAAAGCCAGTGGAACTATGAGATGGGGATGAGGAGGAAGAGAATTTCAGACATGTGGAACAGCCAAGGAAAATAAGGACAGGACTTTATTTGCCTCCGGCAGGGAGGCCAATGCAGTTGAATTGCAGAGTTTGTGAAAGGCTGGAAAGTGTAAGATGGCTAGAAAGGTATTAGGCGATAGGGAGTGGGGTTTATGCTATGTTATGGAGGGCTTTAAAAGCCAGAGGATTTTATATTTGATCCTGGAGGCAATAGGGAGGGAATAGGGAGTTGATTGAATGGGGGTGACATGGTCACATTCGTGCTTTAGAAAGATCAGTTTGACAGCTGAATATAGGATGAATTGGAGTGGGGCTGGTGTGGGGAGGAGGACTTGAGACAAGCACACCAAACAGTAGTCTTTTTCAGTAGTTCAGATGTGAGGTAATGAGTATCTGAAGTAGGGTGCTGGCAGTGACAGAGAAGAAGAGGGGCATATGTAAGAGATTTTGTGAATGTAAAAATGACAGTACTTGGCAACTGATTGGATATGAGGGACGAGAGAGAGTGAGGAGTCGGCTGACACCTGGTGTCAGCCAAGGTCACTGAGAGGGTAGTGGTACCATTCACATTATTGTGAATGGGAATTTAGGAAATGGGGAAAGTTTTGGGGGATAAGATAATGAGTTCAGTTTTGGACATATTGAGCTTAAGGTGTTTATTAGACATTCAGTTCAAGATGTCATATGAGCAGTTGGAGACCAGAAATCTGAAGAAAGTTTGGGACTGGACAAATAAATTTGAGAATTGTCTACCTAGAGATGATAGTTAATCTATGGAAGCTGATGAGCTCACCAAGTGAAATAGTAGAGAGAAGACAACCTAGACACACTTTTGGGGGAACACCTCATTTAATGTTATGTTCTGGGTGAAGAGTCATCTTTGGTGTGGTGAATCAGACCATTATAGTTCACGTACAGTTAGACCTGAGGCCTGCCTGCCTTTAGCTTGTCCAGGAAACAAAACGAGTTTGAAGATTTGGGGTCATTTTGAGGTGACTTCAAACAAATCTAGTTCTCTTAGTCCTCTGTTAAGTTTGGCCACCAGTATAGTTCATGTGCTTGTAACGACAGTGTTGCTTGCAGCTACTGTGGCTGTGTAAGACCAATAACACCAGCACATAGGAGGTCTGCTAGCACAGGTTATTGGATCTGCTTTTCTAAGGAAAGCAGCTTAAAGGGCTTTACAATTTCACTTTAATTAAACATACATATATCATTCACTTAGTTGAGGGGGAAAAGTCAGCACCCTGAACTTCAGAGGAAATACAAACAGAAATTACAAACAGAGTAAATGTAAACAGAGCAAATAACACAGATCAACAGACAGGTTTCTAGCTGTCTGACCAAAGCTATACTTACATAGTTACCAGAGAGAGAGGCACAAACATCTGGGTTTTCAAAGGTTGGGGGGCTCCTTAATGGCTGCCCAGAGTCTCCACACCAACTCTCCTCCAATGAGTGAGCCCCAAACAAAATGCTAACCTCAGAGTATATATACACTTCTTCAGGGTCAGAACAGCTTCACATCTCTCGGGGGCTTCACACCTCTTGTGATCTAAATAGCAAAAGGGTGTGGGCCTTCCTACAGACAAAGGCAAGACTCAATGAAAGACACTTGATTGCCTTAGTATTGAGAAGCACTCCAAAACAAAAGACAATAAAAAGTCCCACTTTGCCTTGCCATTACAGTGCTATGCAAAACTGTTCTTCCTGAGAGTGGCCACCTACTGTAAACCTGTGTAACCATCTAAGGAATAGTTCCCTCTTTGCTTTGGGAATGTACAGCTAGCTGTCCATCTGACTACATTCTTAAGTCTATATTACTATTTCCTATGGTGCTTCCACAGGATTAATGGCAACATTTCTTAGCCAGAGGCAAGTTCCCTCCGGGCTATGTAATGAGTAAGGATGCTATATCATGAGTAGGAGCTTCCTTCCTACCTACTCACTCAGGAGTTGAAGGCTTACCACCAATGTGTCAATATCTTCATAGGGATGATCCTTCTTATTTCTCCTATCACTTGGGTGGAATCTCTCAATGATCATGTTTGAATGTTCCCACCTATTACGATAATATTCTCCTTAGCATTCTGCCATCATATTCATTCATTTTTCATGTTCAGACCCTCCCCCTAAAGTCCTTGTACCCTGAGAATGTTGTTTCAGCTTTGAATTGCACAGGTACTACTCTAGGTCAAAAGTATCTTTGGCATACTCTCCACTTGTTATTGAAAAAGAGCTTATTCACTTATTACTGGAAAACACATTTTGCTTTAGTCCTTCTGAGAGGTTCATCCACTTGTCTCTGGTTTGGCCCAACCACTATATTTATAGATGATCCATAATCCACCAGTAAGGAGCAACTACATCCCCCAACCTGCACTCCAGGGTGTCCTTAGTAAGTCTTCGGTTCATCCTTTCGGTAAATTCCATTGCATTCTGGTTTCAAGTGTTCACATTACTAGCTACTGCTTTCTCATAATCTCATTCATCCAGAAATCTGCCAGTCAGATTATGTACCATTTCAATATACGTGGAATTACCTTTCCCTTTCAATGGTAATTAATCCAATATGCTTTTACTACATGTTAATTCTCAAAATGATGAAATATCTTTTAAATCATGTCAGAACTCAGTTCCATCCCGACATCCACATTTAACCCACCAAATCCATATTTAAGAAAAATAATGAAGTTTTGAAAGTTTGATTTTTACCAAGCAATCTTGAAAGCAATATTCAAAAATATCTTGGTTCTTTGTATGGAAAGAAATTATTTTGCATAAACCAACTCATTCTGACCCATAGATTTGTTCTCTTTACTTGCACCCTGACACAGTTAATTTAGGTGCCCAGACTTATCCTGTGTAAGCCAACAGAGACAGAACTAGCATTGGGTAAATAGAACTTTGCCCTCTAGAGGCACATTAAAATTCTAGAACCCGGGAGGACAGGCCACTCTCCCTTGACTCTCTTCTGTGACCACCTTCCTTTGACTCTCTTTTGTGACCATCCTCTTCCACTGCTCTCTTCTGCACTATTATATTTCCTACTTGGTACCAAAATAGATTTGTCCCAGGAATCATTGTTTTATGGCTCTACTGGCCAGGTAGGAGATGCCAAATCAACTAAACTTCATGCTGTAAAAATAGTTTTCTAATTTCCAATTCATTGACTGTTGATTTGAAATCTATATGGGCATTCTTTTTTCCACCTGTTTTGTGTTCCAGCTGGCAGGAATTTTGTGAAGGCTTCTTTTGTTTTCACTGAAACTCACCTTTACTTCCTTTTAAATACAGAATTCAAAGCTTTAATATATGAACTTTTCTTGTACTTTGCAACTGCTAGAGAAAGACACAATGCTTTTTTCCTAAACCATATCAATCCCTAATAAATCAATGGATACTCATTTAAATGGATTCAGAGACACATTTGTCTAGACACATATGTGTTCATCTCTCCCACCCCCATCCCAAACAAACTTAACATAGCCATAATGAGAGGTTAAAGAACTTAAAGAACTTAGTCAGCTTTTTGAAATCTCTGTGGTTGAATTCCTGCCGGTTTCTTCACACCTGTGAATTAGAATATACATATCAAGGAGGCTCCCTTCTTTTCCAGAGATTTCTGGTTACCTCAAAGCCACAATTTACGTTTCATAAGTTTCCCATGTTTCATGTTTCAGTTGGCGGAGCAGTTTCATGTTTCCCATGTGTTCAAACCATGTCTATCTAGCTTAAGGACAGAAAATAATCGGGTTTCCAAGATTTGGTACAGTGGAACAGTATTAGATTTGAAGTTGGAAAAACCTAAGTTTAGATCTCACCTTAAACACTAGCTGTGTAATACTGGGAAAGTGACTTAATCACTCTCAGCCTCAGTTGCATCATCTATAAAATGGGGATGATAATAGTACCTATCTCCCAGGATTGCTGTGAGAATCAAATTTGGTAACATATTTACAGCAAATGTTGGGGCACTATATAAATGTTAGCCTGGCTATATATGTACATATATCTATATCTATATATACATATATATGTATATACATGTGTATATACATATGTATATACGTATATATACATATATACATACATACATACATATATATGGGGGGGAGAGAGAGAGAGAGCGAGCCAGGATCCCTCTTTATTTAGCTGTTGGGATTTAATTTGTTTAATAGTCATTCTATCCAAATTAGTTCTTTTTTTTTTTTAGTTCCTAGAAAAAAAATTTATTATGGATTACAAAAGGGAAGAGCCAGTAAAGCTTCACATTGTTTACCTGGATTTTCTTTTTTTAATTATTATTATTTTTATTTTTAGTTTACAACATTCAGTTCCACAGGTTTTGGGGTTCCAAAATTTCTCTCCCTCCCTCTCTTCCCTTTTCACCCCCAAGATGGCATGTAATCAATGTAGGTTCTGTATTTACCTTCACATTGAACTTATTTACCTGATAGTCCATTTGTAAAGAAAAATTATAACCAATGGAATGAATCATGAGAATGGAGAAATGAAATCAAAAAAGAAGGGAAAAAAAGAGAGAGCAAATAGTTTGCCTCCATCTGCATTCAGACGCCATAATTCTTTGTCTGAATGTGCATAGCTTTTTCCATCATGAGTCTTTTGGGGCTGTCTTTGAACCTTGCATTGATGAGAGGAATCAGGTCTATCAAGATTAGTCCTTACAGATGCCATGTGTCTGTAATCGTGTATAATGATCTCCTGGTTCTGCTCCCCTCACTCGCCATCAATTCATGTAAGTTATTCCAGGTTGTGATGAAGTCCGTCTGCTCCTCATTTCCTATAGCACAATAGTATTCCATTACATTCATATACCACAATTTGTTTAGCCATTCCCCAATTGATCAGCCTCCCCTTGATTTCCAGTTCTTTGCCACCACAAAAAGAGCTGCTATAAATATTTTTGTACATATGGGTCCCTTTCCCACTTATCTGATCTCTTTGGAATACAGCCCTAGAAGTGGTATTGTTGGGTCAAAGGGTATGCACATTTTTATAGCCCTTTGGGCATAGTTCCAAATTGCTCTCCAGAATGGCTGAATCAGTTCACAGCTCCACCAACAATGTAGCAATGTTCCAGTTTTCCCACCTCTGCTCCAGCATTTTTCATTTTCCTATTTTGCCATGTTAGCCAATCTTATAGGTATGAGGTGGTACCTCAGAGTTGTTTTGATTTGCATTTCTCTAATCTATAGTGATTTAGAGCATTTTCTCATATGCTTATAGATAGCTTTAATTCTTCCTCTGAAAACTGCCTGTTCATATTCTTTGACCACTTCTCACTGGGGGAATGACTTGTATTCCTATAAATTTGGTTCAGTTCTCTTTATATTTCGGAGATGAGGCCTTTATCAGAGACACTGGTTGTAAAGATTTTTTCCCAATTTTCTGCTTCCCTCCTAATCTTTGTTGCATTGGCTTCGTTTATACAAAAACTTTTCAATTTAACATAGTCATAATTATCCATTTTGCGTTTTGTAATGCTCTCTATCTCTTGTTTGGTCATGAATTCTTCCCTTTCCCATAAATCTGACAGGTAAACTATTTCTTTAGTTCTTTTTTCTACTCCACAAGCTCCTTTAGTTTCTTATTATCCAATGAATTAAGCAGGACCACCATAACCAGTTGACATCTGCACATTCTCTTGCTCACATCTTTCTGTCCAAACTAATGCTCTCATATGTACGAGGTTGCTCTCCCCTTTCCCCCAAGCAAATTCTATTCTCCTTAGGATATTTCATCTTTCAGTTTGGCTTACTTCTCTGCTTCTAATGAATTGGTGGTTTTAAGGTACTGTCCTGATCTACCGCATCTACCACATTTCAGTAAGGTGCTAATGGGAAGTTGGGTGGCCCAGTGGATAGAGTGCCAGGCCTGGAGTCAGAAACACCTGAGTTCAAATCCAGCCTCAGACACTTACTAGCTGTGTGACCCTGGGCAAGTCACTTAATCCTGTTTGCCTCAGTTTCTTCATCTGTAAAATGAGCTAGAGGAGGAAATGGCTAACTACATCAGTATCTTTTTGCCAGGAAAACCCCAAATGGGGTCACACAGGCAGTCACAAATGAACAGTGACAAGGTGCTGACCCTCTCCATAATGCCTATATGCTATGTATCAGTGTCTGGAGGATTGCTTCTTTCCACGTAAAGTGGAAACACTTGGACTTGGAGTCACAAACATCTGCCTGCTCCGCTGAATTCCTCCCAAGTTTTTCTGAGTTCTGTAAAAGGATCACTATGAAACTAAATTTGCTTCTCAATAAAGAAGCTTAGGTGTGGGCTTACTCTGTTTTATTGGGCTTTGCTTTGTTGCATTTCGCAGGTATTGAGCTTTTTACAAAGCGAAGGTTTGTGACAACCCTGCATTGAGCAAATGCATCAGTGCCATTTTTCCAACAGCATGCACTCACATACTGTCTTTGTGTCACATCTTGGCAATTCTTGCAGTATTTCGAAGTTTTTCATTATTATCACATTTGTGATGGTGATCTGTGATCAGGGATCTTTGATATTACTATTGTAATTGTTTTGGGGCGTCATGAACTGTGCCCGTATAAACCTTAATTGATAAATGTTGTGGGTTCTGAGTGCTCCACCAACTGGCTGTTTCCTTGTCTCTCTTCCTCTCCTTGTGTCTCAGAGAATAGGGATGCCCAACAGTATTGAAATTAGGCCAATTAATAACCCTATAATGGCCTCTAAGTGTTCAAGCGAAAGGAAGATGATAGCTGTGGCAGACTTCATTGTTGTCTTCTTATTTTAAGAAATTGCCACAGCCACTCCAGCCTCCAGCAACTAGCACCCTGATCAGTCAGCAGTCATCAATATCATGGCAAGTTCCTCCGCCAGCAAAAAGTTACAATTCACTGACGACTCAGATGATGGTTAACATTTTTTAACAATAAAGTACTTTTTATTTAAGGTATGTACACTTTTTAGACATAATACTACTGTACACTTAATAGACTGCAGTATAGTGGAAACATAACTTTTATATGCACTGGAAACTAAAAAATTTGTGATTCACCTTATTGCTGTATTTGCTTTATTATGGTGGTCTGGAACTGAACCTGTTACATCTCCAAAGTGTGTCTCTACTTACCGGCATCAAATATTTTAGTCAAGAACTCTTTTTACAGAAGGGTCAAGTCTTAAATGACTACAGATGCAGGTCAGGAGTCCTGCTGGAATTTGCCGTGATATCACTTCTGGATCCATAGGGCTATGGAGAAACAGATAAGATACTTGCATTTAAGTATTTTATGGTGATTACTTAGCTCCTGCTAAAAACTGTGCTGAATGAACTTGCACCTGCAGAGCACTTTCCCCTCTGGATGTAGATTCTCTATTCAGTGGTCACATCCCACTCTCCTTCTATTCCACCTTCAGACATTGCCCGCCTCTTCAGATGTCACTCAGACAATAGTACTAGATGTCAGTTCTGACACTATTCTGCCATATTGGTGACTCAGTTTGCCTTTTTAAAAAAATTATTGATTTTTAGTTTTCATCATTCACTTCCATAAGATTTTGAGTTCTAAATTTTCTCAGTCTCTTTCCTCCCCCCACCACAAGATGGTGTGTAATCTGATATAGGCTCTACATATGTATTCATAATGAACCTATTTTCATATTAGTCATGTTGTAAAGAAGAATTAGAACCAATGGAAGAAACCATGAGAAAGAAAAAAAACAAAAGAAAACAACAAAAAAGAGCAAATAGTATGCTTTGATCTGCATTCAGTCTCCAAAGTTCTTTTGTGGATAGTATTTTCCATCATGAGTCTTTTAGAGTTGTCTTAGATCCTTGCTTTGCTGAGAAGAGCCAAGTCTATAAAAGTTAGTCATCACACATTGTGGCTGTTACTGTGTACAATGTTCTCCTGGTTCCGCTCATTTCACTCAGCATCAGTTCATTCGAGTCTTTCCAGGTTTTTCTGAAGTCTGCCTGCTCATCAATTCTTATAGCACAATAGTATTCCATTACATTCATATACCACAACTTGTTTAGCCATTCCCAATTGATGGGTTTCCCCTCAATTTCCACTACTTCGGCACCACAAAAAGAGGTGCTATATTTTTGTACATATGGGCCCTTTTCCCATTTGTATGATGTCCTTGGGATACAGCCCTAGAAGTGGTGTGCTAGGTCAAAGGTATGCACATTTTTATAGCCTTTTGGGCATAATTCTAAATAGCTCTCCGGAATAGTTGTATCAGTTCATGACTCCACCAACAATGTAGCAATGTTCCAATTTTCCCACCTCTTCTCCAGCATTTTTCATTTTCCTCTTTTGTCATGTTAGCCAATCTGATAGGTATGAGGTGGTAGCTCAGAGTTGTTTTGATTTGCATTTCTCTAATCAGTAGTGATTTAGAGCATTTTTTCATATGACTATAGATAGCTTTAATTTCTTCCTCTGAAAATGGCCTGGAACAATATCCTTTGACCATTTATCAATTGGGAAATGACTTGTATTCTTATAAATCTGAGTCGGTTCGCTATGTATTTTAGAAATGAGGCCTTTGTTAGAGACACTGGTTGTAAAAATTCTTTCCCAGTTTTCTGCTTTCCTCTTAATCTTGGTTGTGTTGCCTTTGTACAAAACCTTTTCAATTTAATGTAATCAGTTATTCATTTTGCATTTCATAAAGTTCTCTATCTTGTTTGGTCATAAATTCTTCCATTCTCCACAAATCTGACAGGCAAACTATTCCTTGCTCTCCCACTTTGCTTATAGTATCAGCCTTTATATCTAAATTGTGTACCCATTTTGATTTTATTTTGGTATACAGTATAAGATGTTGGTCTGTGCTTAGCTCCTGCCATGCTATTTTCCCGTTTTCCCAGCAGTTTTTGTCACTATTGTGAGTTCTTATTTTAGAAGCTGGAGTCTTTGGGTTTATCAAACAGTTGATTCCTATCGTCATTGACTATTGTGTCTGGTGTACCTAACCTATTCTGCTGTTCCACTACTCTTTCTTAGCCAGTACCAAGTAGTTTTGATGACTGCTGCTTTGTAATACAGTTTAAGATCTGGTATGGCTAGGCCACCTTCTTTAGCATTTCTTTTCATTAATCCCCTTGATATTTTGGACCTTTTGTTCTTCCAGATGAATTTTGTTATTTTTTCTAGCTCTATAAAATAATTTTTGGTAGTTTGATTGGTATGGCACTGAATAAGTAAATTAATTTAGGTAGAATTGTCATTAGCTCAGCCTGCCCACAAGGAAGTGTTTTTCCAATTATTTAGATCTGATTTTATTTGTGTGAAAAGTGTTTTGTAATTGTGTTCATATAGGTCCTGGGTTTGTCTTCGCATGTAGACTCCCAAATATTTTATGTCAAAAGTAACTTTAAATGGAATTTCTCTATCTCTTGCTGTTAGGCTTTGTTAGGAATATTTAGAAATGCCAATGATGGATTTATTTTATATCCTACTGCTTTGCTGAAGTTGTTTATTATTTCAAGTAGTTTTTTACTTGATTCTCTATATCATCGTATCATCTGCAAAGAGTGATAGCTTTGTTTATTCTTTGCCTATTCTAATTCCTTCAATTTCTTTTTCTTAGTGCTAAAGCTAACATTTCTAGTACCATATTGAATAACAGTAGTGATAATGGACATCTTTGTTTTACCCTCAGTCTTACTGGAAATGCTTCTAGCTTATCCCCATTACATATAATGCTTGCTGATGGTTTTAGGTAGATACTACTTATCATTTTAAGGAAGACTCCATTTATTCCTATGCTCTCTAGTGTTTTTAATGGGAATGGTGGTGTATTTTGTCAAAAGTTTTTTCTGCATCTCTTGAGATAATCATATCGTTTCCATTAGCTTTGTTGCTGATATCATCAGTTATGCTGATAGTTTTCCTAATATTGAACCAGCCCTGCATTCCTAGTATCAATCTTACCTGGTCATAATCTTTTTACTAATATTTTATTTAAAATTTTTACATCTATGTTCATCAGGGAAATTGATCTATAATTTTCTTTCTTTGTTTTGGCTTTTCCCGGTTTAGGTATCAGTACCATATTTGTATCATAAAAAGAATTTGGAAGGACTCCTTTGCCTATTTTCCCAAATATTCTGTATTTTGGAATTAATTGTTCTTTAAATGTTTGATAGAATTTTCTTGTAAATCCATTTGGCTCTAGAGACTTTTTTCCTAGGGAGTTCATTGATGGCTTGTTCAATTTCTTCTTCTGAAATGGAGTTAAGTATGTTATTTCCTCTTCTGTTAATCCAGGCAATTTATATTTTTGTAAATGTTCATACATTTCACTAAGATTGTTAAATTTATTGGTATACATATAGTTGGGCAAAATATTTCCTAATTATTGTTTTAATTTCCTCTTCATTGGTGGTGAATCCACCCTTTTCATTCTTTTTTTTTAAAATCAAATTAACCAAAGGTTTATCTATTTTATTGCTTTTTTTCATAAAACTAGCTCTTAGTTTTATTTGTTAGGTCAGTAGTGTTCTGAATTTCAATTTTATTGATCTCTTCTTTGGTTTTCAGTATTTCTAATTTGGTATTTAATCGGAGATTTTAAATTTGTTCTTTTTCTAGCTTTTTTAGTTGCATGCCCAATTCATTGATCTCCTCTTTCTCTATTTTATTCATGTAAGCATTTAGAGATATAAAACTTCCCCTAACAACCACTTTCAGTGAATCCCATAAATTTTGGTATGTTGTCTCATTATTGTCATTTTCTTGGATGAAGTTGTTGTTTCTGTGATTTGTTGTTTAACCCACTCATTCTTTAGGATTAGATTATTTAGTTTCCAATTTTTAGTCTATCTTTCCATGGCCCTTTATTACATGTAATTTTATTGCATCATGATCTGAAAAGGATACCTTTAATATTTCTGCCTTTCTGCATTGGATTGGTTTTTATGCCCTAGTATATGATCAGTCTGCATTCCGACTCTGTAATTCTTTCTGTGGATGTAGATAGCTCTTTCCATCCCTGATGATTTCTTGAAAGATGCTGTCCAGGCTCTTTTTTTGATCATGGCTTTCAGGTAGACCAGTAATTTTTAAATTATCTCTCCTGGATCTATTTTCCAGGTCAGTTGTTTTTCCAATGAAGTATTTTATATTTTCTTCTATTTTTTTTATCCTTTGGATTTTGTTTGACTGATTCTTGATGCTTCATAGTCATTAGCTTCCACTTGCCCAATTCTAATTTTTAAATTGTTTTCTTTAGTTAGCTTTTGTACCTCCTTTTTCATTTGGCCAATTCTGCTTTTTAAGGAGTTGTTTTCTTTAGTGTTCATTTCTTCCTTTTTTGTCAATTGTGTTTTTAAAGGAATTGTTCAGTTTTTCTTCTGCCTCTCTTATTTGACTTTTAAAATCCTTTTTGGGCTTGAGACCAGTTCATATTCCCCTTTGAGATTTTGGATGTGGGCATATTGACAATGTTGTCCTCTCCTGAATTTGTGTTTTGATCTTCCCTGTCACCAAGATACTTCTCTATGGTCACTGTTTTTCTTTGTTGCTCTTTGCTTATATTTTTTGCCTTTTTTCTGGTTTCTAAATTTGATCTCTGCTTCTAGGACACAGGGGGCATTGTCCTAGACTTCTTGTGCTGGGGTTTAGGGCCTGGTTACTGATTTTATATGGGGCCTCAGGTTCTGGCAGCTGGAGGCTGGTAGCTTACCTGGTGCTGAGCTAGAGCTGGTGGTGGTGGCTGGTATGTGCCTGGTGTTGGCAGTTGCCTGCTCCATCCCCCTGGGGCTCAGGATCTCCTGCTGGCTTGCTGAGGTGGAGCTTGCCACTGGCTTGCTAGGACACCTCCTGTCCTGTACTGATCTCCTTCAGCCACAGCAAGAAGGACCTTAGCCTCCTGAGCTAAAAGACTACTCTATCTTGTCTTTCTGCTGGCTCCACTATTTCAGAATTTTTCCTCAGGCAATATTCTCTGGTTTTTTTCAAGGTCAATAAGGGAGGGTGAGGGTGATTTATGGCTTACTCTGCCATTTTGACTCTGGGATATTGAAATAGGTGACTTTCACACTTTCTGTCTATGGGCTAAAAGCTCCAGGAGCAGCTGCAGCCACTTCCACTTCTGTTGACACTTCTGCTGCTGCCAATTCAGTCACTCCCAAGGCCTGCTGCTGGTTTTCTGGGGCTGGGGCTGTATTGGCATTCCTTGCACTGGACTATACTTCTCTTTCACCCAGTTCTGACAGACCCCTCCCACTGACCTTCTGCATTGTCTCTGGTGTCTGTGGGCTGAGAAGTCTGGAAACGGCCACTGCTGCAAGTGATTCAGGCCCCCGAGGTCTGCTCTGGCTTTGCTGGGGCCAGGTCGGCACTGGCACAGCCTGTGCTAGTGCCCTCCTCTCTCACCCTGGTGCAACAGACTCTTCTTGGTGACCTTCCACGTTTCCTTGGGCTGGAAATCTGCCTCACTCTGTCTCCTTGTGGGTTCTTCAGCTCTAGAATTTGTTCAATCACTTTTAAAATATATTTGAAAGGGATTTGGGGGAGAGCTCAGGTGAGTCCCTGCTTTCACTCTGCCATCTTCACTCTGCCCGCCTCCCTCCCCGACCCTCCAGTTTGCCTTCTTGGCCTAATCTCTGTTGGTTTTGGACTTCTGTGTTTTTCTCGTGGCTGTTTTCTTGCTTCTGTTAGTGTCTGGAAAACCCTTGGCACCAGCCCTAAGGCCCCCATTTCTTCCTTGCCTCTTGGAGATAACAGAAGTGCCACAGGGTGTTCTTAAATACAAAGTTAAAACTGTTATTACAAATAGTCTTGAGGGGATTTCTTCTTCACAGAATTCGGTCTGAGTTCGCCTTGGTCCTTTGATTACTCCAATCAGCCCTTAGCCACTTTAAGCCTTTGCCTACTGAAATGCTTAGAAGGTCTTCTGTCAAAACACATTTGGCCTTTTCTGTAAGCTTGCAGGCTATCCAGTTGCCATCTTCATGTCTCTCCTAGGGTAGAAACATTAACTGTTTTGGCTTCAACATTTTCTCTTCTGTCAGTATCAACATAGGACTTGGGATAGCAGAAAGCCATTAAGAACCTAAAAGCAAGTAACTGAGTTGACTGTAAATATTGAGGGAGGTTCTAAATGTTTTAATCCTAGACAAGTTGCCCCTTTTCATGAAGCTGACCTCTTGACATTTGATGTTGTTGTTTAGTCATTTTCAATTAGGTCCAACTCTGTAACCCCATTTGGGATTTTCTTGGCAAAGATACTGGACTGGTTTGCCATTTCCTTCTCCAGCTTATTTTACAAATGAGGAAACTGAGGGAAACAGGGTTAAATTACTTGTCTAGGGTCACACAGCTAATAAGTATCTGAGGGCAGATTTTGAATTCCGGATGATGAGTCTTCCTGACTCCATGCCTGGCACTATGTCTTCTGTGCCACCTAGCTGCCCTTTGACATATGAAAGGCATGTTATTTTTGTTCCAGTCAGTAGGGAGTTATGTATTTATGTGAGAACAAGAAGTTTCATAGCTTCTTCAAGATAGTCCCTATGTGGAACGTGGAACTGGTTCAAATTTACACCATTAAGAGCTGTTCTTCTATTGACAGGTAGACAAAAGACATGAATAGGCAGTTTTCAGAAGACATGCAATGTAAAATCACTTATGCTCCAAATCATTAATAATTGGAGAATTGCAAATTAAAATAACTCTCGAGGTGTACCACTGCACTCCAATCAGATTAAGAAAATGACTTGCCAAGGGGGCTGTGGGAGAAAAGCTATCAAATTGTGCGTACGTACCCCTTTGACCCAGCAATACTGCTACAAGGTCTATACCCCAAAGAGATCGAAGAAAGAGAAAAGGGACACTTATGTAAGAAAAATATTATAGTAGCTCTTTTCATGGTTGCAAAAAATGGGCAACTGAGGAGGTACCCATTATATAGAAAATGGCTAAACAAATTATATATAAATATGATGGAATATTATTGTTCTACAAGAAATGATGAAGGGAATGATTTTAAAGAAACTTAGAAAGGTTTGTACAAACTGATGCACAGTGAAGTGAGCAGAGCCAACAGAAAAATGTATACAACATAAACAGTATTGTAAGGACAAAAAGCTTTGAAAGACTTAGGAACTCGTATCAACACAATGACCAACCACAATTCTAGAGGACTTATGATGAAAAATGCTAACCACCTCCACTTCAGAAATTTGTTTTTGACTATGTTTGTAATAGGTTTTCTTTTCCTTGCTTTCTTAATAATAAATTTTTTTCAATAAAATTGAAAAAAGGTCATACCTGTTTTGTCTGAGGCTCCTGGAGGAACTCCACTTATCTATATTCCCCTTGCCTGATGTCCCCTAAACTTCTTGCAGTAATTACTGAGACTTCTGTAGCATTTGTCCTTTGTTACTTATCTTTTGCATGACAACCTCTCTTCAACTAAGTATTAGGTACTTTGAGGCATAAGACATCATCCTTATCTTCTGTGTATAACTAATTCCCCAGGAACTTGTATTATTATATGCTCAACAAAGCCTGCTTATTGATTATGAAAGTGGTTTTAATAAACTATTTAAAATGTACCATAAATACAAGAAACCTTAAAGCTTCTAAAGCTAGTGGGTTGAGGAGAGAGGGATAATTTCTTCAGCGATCTCATTTTATCTACTACCTATTTACATGGTGGTCCCTTTTTTTGTTCTGACCTGTGATTTCATTGGTATAGGGAACTTGGAGATAACACAATCTCTCCCAGTGCAGGTCAGCATCAACTCCTGGTTGATTCAACTCCTGGTCTTAGCTTTCTAGAGCAATGAGAGGTTAAAGGATGTCAAAGGGTCAAAAAAGACAGCATTTGTTGGAGGCAAAACTTGAAACCAGGTCTTCTGGATCCCAAGGCAAGCATCCTCTTCACTGTGCCACTCTTCCTCTTGTGATGTTCTTATGATGTTCTGATTTGTTTCTTTACCAAATTCCTGCTGTCCAGAGGGAAAAGCTCTTTTTGCTGGGAGATCACTACAATCTTTGGGAAGAAATTTGGAAGCATCACCTGAAACTTCCTCTCCCAAACTGAGGGAAGATTCTATCAAAGAAGGAGGACCATTATCAGTAAGTAATGATGATGATGATAGCTAACATTTATATAGTGCTTACTATGTGCCAAGTACTATGTTAAGCTCTTTACAATTATTATGTCATTTGGTCCTCACAAAACCCTGGGAGGTGGGTGCTGTTAATTATCTTCATTTTACAAATGAGGAAACTGAGGTAAACAGCCTCAGTGACTTGCCAGGGTCACATAGCTAGTAAGTGTTTGAGGCTGGATTTGAAAGTCTTCCTTACTCAAGGCCCCCAGCACTCTGTTGTGCTACCTAGCTGCCATTTCTTAGGAAATTATGTTGTCACTGACAATAAAGAACTAACAAATACCTGCCAGTTACTTAATGACACAATTTTGTGACTGTTTATAAACTGTAGCCCTAACATTACTCACTCCTTTGCTTATTGCTCAAATCGGTAATTCCAATTTGTGAGCTTTCCTAGCATATAACTGCAACATATTCTGTTCCTCAGATATATGTATCTATGTACACACATGTATGCATGCGCATACGTACATATATACATACATGCATTTGTACTTTGAGGCACAGGATACCTTATGCCTACTACATACATATGTATGTACATACATGTGTGTATATGTGTAAATATATACACATACACCCATCTACATATACATGCGTATATATACATATGTATACAGGGAAAGTCATAGTGATTTTTTTAAACAATTAAAAAAAGAGAAAACCTTCAATTTGAATTTATATAATTGGCAAGCAGAATTCAGCAGTTACACTTGAATCATTCAGCCATTTGTGGATGTCCATCTTGCATTAATTTCTTTTGTGTAATTAAATTGTTCCTTTTATTTATCCTAGAATTTATCAACACTTGGAAGAGAGCAGCTCCGGCAACGAGAGGACTATCTAAAGCAAAAGAGAGATAAACTGATGTCTATGAAAAAGGACCCAAGGATCAGACAGATACACAATATAGAGCAGCAGAAAGGAAAGTCTGCAGAGGAGGTAACCTTATTTTGGTGCAGGAAAAAAGCATTTGGAGGCACACAAACTAAGTTTAAAGCCTAATTTTACTACTTTGTACCTGAGCTTCTTTGGGCAGCTCAGCCCCTCGTGGACCTCAGTTTCCTTTGATATGTACAGTAAGACATAGAATTACACATCTAAAAATAGTCTCTCTTTAAAGCTCTCAGAGCTTTAAAATTACATGAAGACTTTTGGGACATCCTGTGTAACTTTAAAGAATCATGAGTTTACACTGTTATTTTGCAAAAACAAAGCAAAACCACTTTCAAACATGGGCACTCCCTGTTTTCCTTATTTTCTTCTAATAGAACATTAGAATCTATGTTTTATCTTTACTCCTGAAAAATTAATCACAGTACATTAATGCTTCATCCAGCCTCATTTTAGGGAATAAACCCAAGCCACATCTTCTTCTGTACTTTAATCAAAACTGCATTCTATTTTGTTTATTGGTTTAGGAAATTGCAGAGAAGCCAGAAATGACAGCAGAGGAGAAGCAAACATTACTAAAGAGGAGATTGATTGCAGAAAAGCTTAAAGAAGAAGTTATTAATAAGTGATAATTTTAAGAAAGTTAATTTAGTAAAACAAGTTTGAATTACTTTAAAATAAATTATTGAATCCTTAAACTAAGCTTGTTTGATTTAATCACACTGAAAAGTGCCAAAATACTTATCTATTTATACCTCTTGTACAAGCGCTAAACTATTTCTATATGGTAATCTCTTTAGCTTAAAAAAATCTGGGCGCAGCTAGGTGGTGCAGCGAGTAGAGCACCAGCCCTGGAGTCAGGAGGACCTGAATTCAAATCTGGTCTCAAACACTTGACACATGTACTAGCTGTGTGACCTTGGGCAAGCCACTTAACCCCAATTGCCCTGCCCCCCCCATCTGTAATATTCCATTCAAATTATTTTATAAAAAGTAAATAAAATAGCTACCTCACATTGCGGTTGAAAGCCTAAGTACAAAATTTATCTAAAAGTTATCTTTGCGATGAACAAAGTGATATAATAGCTAAAGGTTTAAGTACTTCTGTTTTTAGAAGTTTGGATTAATGCAATGGTAGAAGTTTAAAATTTGCAGTACACGCGATTAAACACAATGAGCAGGGAATATTATCACAGATGATAGCTGTTAATAGCTGATTCAGTTAGTTTAGGGCAGGGATGGGGAACCTCTGGCCTTGAGGCCACATGTGGCCCTGTAGGCCCCCAAGTGCAGCCTTTTGAATCCAGAAGTCACAGAACAAATCCCCTTAATAAACCATTTTGTTCTGTAAAAGCAGGACTCAGTCAAGAGGCTGTACCCAAGGACCTAGAAGGCCTTGAGGCCAGTTTCTGCACCCACTGGTTTAGGGAATTTTTGTCATTGTCAGTGGAGAATAAACGTAAAGTGCCTTCAGTATCCTTAGAACTCTGCAGGTTATTTGCATGGAACAGGCTGAACCTGAGAGCATAAACATCCTTAGCTCCTAAAATACTCCTTGAATTTGGAATTTGGATAATTGGGAACTGACTTCATAATAGGTATACCTTTCCTCCTATGGGCATTAAAACTAACTTAAGTGGGTGCCAAATTAGTGCTCAACATTCTTGTAATTTACCCACATCAATCAATAACATGCCTACTATTTTTCATCACTAGCTATTATTAGATTAGGAAAAAACTAGTGATTAAAACACACAAATCAATTTCATGTAACTTTTTATTAAAATAGTATTTATAACCGATACATGTTGGCAGATGTCACTTTAAAAAATCTACAAGGGCCCCAGGCATTCAAATGTGGGCTTTCACTTGTTCCACTGAGTCAGGGTACAAATGGAGGGGGTAGAAATTTAAGTCCGCCTGAGGATGGTGGCTCTAGACATGGCAACTAAGTGGAAGCTTAATATCTCCTGCTTCCAAGGGATTAAGGATTTTAAAAAGTCATTTGAATCTCATGATGTAATCATAATTTTCTAATACTAAAACTGTAATACAGTAATTCATGAAACATTCACATTTTTGCTATAAAGGCTCCTGTGGTGATGCAAATGTTCTTTAAAGCTCACGGCAGTTCTTTAGAAAAGAAAAACAGAATTGAGATGTAAAGTTAGTGCCTAGTACCAGAATTTTATCCACATTGGATAGGATCACATTTTCAGCCTCAAAAGGGAAAGTATGCATCATATTTGTACTCCCTTGAATTTCATGAGGAAATGTTTCAGTTTTGAGAAGGAAAGCGACTTATTAGACCAGGGTTGATGGGGGAGTTTCTTCATGTTATAGGTATACTTGATCTTAAGTCTAATACATCCTGAGTCACTTTACTGATACCTTTCATGATATATACCCTTTAGCTGTGTTAAGTGAGAGGGAAGCCCCATTCTAGGATGCCTGGAGCCCAATAGGGACATAAGATTTTATTTTCCCCATGGTCCACCCACTCTTAAGTGTAATCAGAATGCTGAAAATACAATAGATTCTCTAACTCACTAGTTTAAAACTCCTGCATTGTTTGACCTAGTGGTGTATAATAAATGTTAAACTATCAATAATTTTATTGGCTTATTAATGATACTCTAAAATGGCCATATCTCAAAACTGAGCGAACTTACATTTACAACAAACCAAACAAAAGCAATAATTATGGAATTACAGGGTCACATTTTAATTCCTGAATTTTACATTTCAGCATTAATATCACCACATGTATACAAATGGTGTAAAACAAGTACAGTGGTATTTTTAATACAAAATAAATTCTGTTTTATGGAAAAAACTATACTTCATATCTACACAGACAGCCCATCTTTTCCAAACAATAGCTAAAATTAAAATTAACTACAAAATCTCCAAAACAGGGAAACTGCTTCAGTTTAAACTATTCCAGGAAAAATGGACCCATAACACATTACAAGGATGATCTCTATGTGGTGGATTGCAGCTGGTTTCATAGTTTTGAGCTTTTATCATTTCTAACACATTAATTATAGTTTGGGAACGTTTTTCTCACTTTAGCATGATCTCAGATCATAGATGGGCAAACTAACATTAAAATATTTACAGATTACTTGCTGCTCTTTGAAAATAAAACTTCAACTGTTTGCCTCAATTATTTTTGTAATTCATTTGTGTACATGGAATGTGCTTTTACTCTTCAAAAACAAACAAACAAAAAAAGCAGCTTTCATATTACACCCCTGCTTGAGGAAAAGGTTTATGTGCTGCATGCTGACTTCTCTTTCCTAGTAACTTCTTGGTCCAAAATGGCTTCTTAATGTTAAATGCCACTTAGTTCAGCACTATTTAAAACCTGTATGTGTGTTAGTGCTTATCAGTCAACACATTTTATAAATTGTGAATGTGATAGTATGACAGCTGCTTAGCAAAGAGAGACAGCTTTACAAACAGCAGAAAGTGACTTGACACTGTATCTTCCACAAATGCTTGTACTTTGGTGCTGCTGAAAGAACTCTGCTATAGCCACAAGCAAGTTCCTGGAGAACATTCTTTTGGGAAACTACTGATTACTATCATCAGTATCTCTGGAAGTGCTGGTTTAAATGTTAGATTAATAGAACTGCCCACTTTTAAGCCAGCTTGCTTTTCTTCAAAATACATACTGGAAATTCTTGGTGTGTAATATTCAAACATGCATGGTAACAGGGTGTGCCTTCCTCCAACGGCCTGAAAGGCTGAATTTTTGTTAAATTTTGAAAGAAATGGTCCCAACAGTTTTAACTTCATTTTTTATGCTAGATAAATCTGTTTTCCCTAAAAATTGTTTTAAAAGAGGCAACTGATAAAAGAACACTATGGCCAGCACCATTACAAAAGTAACGTTATTGGGTTTGCAACTGAAGTTTCACGATCGTTTCTAGTTCTGATACATACCCAGGGCAACCCTGCAATATTAAAATTTTACTGACCTGCTCCCCTCCCTTATCCCTCCCCAAACCTGAGACTTTTTCCTTGCTGAGAAGCTGTCACCCAGGTTCTGATTACTACTAACCCACCATTTTTTGACAGCCTGAAAGGCAAACTCCTTATTACTAGAAAGAGAAAAGTTCCTTGGAAGCCTGCTGTTTACAGAACTAAACTCTTCTAGTTGATACACTGAGTGTCTTTTGCTACTCCTTGTATATTATTTTATATGTTCAAGGGAGAAAGCTTTTTGATTCAGACTTTAAGCTCACTGAACAGTTGCAGCATTTAGTAATACCCCACAGTGAGGTTCCCCTCCCCCCAAAGTTTTTATGAGCCAAGGCGAGGTCTTTTTCTTGGAGATGTCTCCTCCTCTTCCTCCTCTTCTTCATCATCTGGATAATCCACTAGGCCAACCAGACTTCCCTGTTGAAAAAGAAAAAACCTAACTTACAACATTGAAATATATTTGATACTTTTTTACAGAGAGAAGCAACTCTATGAATATTAAAACATTTCTGTACACTTAATATATAATTTTTAGCTAGCTATCAAAGAAGCACATAATTTATGGCATCTACACAAAAAGGAAAGAAATCTAAATGTTATGAGATTGAATTCTTATCAATTAGTGTTAACTGAAGGCCAAATGGCAGTTTTATAGGCAATGTCAAGGTCATATAATGGGAAAAATATATTTGCTAATTAAAGATTGTTTAAAACTTGGATGTTTAATGATAACTTATTTTCTCACTTCTAAATTTAGAAAAATACTTTCTAGGTCTACCTGGACTCACTGCTGCAGAATTGGTCCCTGCACTGTGGAAGGTCCACCCAACTTAAAACCATAGACCTTGCAGAGTTTCTTATTTCAGTAACAAGGAATTGGACTGGGAATGTAATGTAGGTAACTCATATATAACAAGCAAAGAAATGATAGCCAATTAGTAAAGACCTTAGTAAATTAGTAAAGATGTAGATATAGAATTTTAAGAGGTGTAAAGGATCAGGCTAATATATAATTGTCTCATTTTACACATGAGAAGACTTAAGCTCATAGTGGTTAGGTGACACAAGATAATGGCAGAGCCTGGAGTAGAACCTAGGTGTCCTGACTTGATCACCATTTAGTTTCCTACTCTATAACTTTCCTTGTAGAACCACAGAAATAAAATTTTATAGCTGAAAGGAATATTAACAGATCATCTATGCATAACCCCTCATTTAGATAGCTAACAGGGCTTAATGTTATAGACCAGGGCTGCCCAAAATACAGCCTGCGGGCCACATGCAGCCCACAGTGCGATTTTATGCGGCCCACCTGCGGGTTTTAATTGCCACGAGCGAAAAAATAACGCATGGAATGCATATCAGATTTTTTAATTCCATCACTAATAAATAATCTTGTTGATGTTAATTTTCTTTGGTGTTTTTAAGCAGTATTATGGACAGAACACATCACACAGAATTTTCAATTGACCTGTGGGATGCGTTCCGTCTGTACGATGCAGACTAGTCAGCATGCACCTACCTTTATTCTGTTGTGTTGCTGCTTTGTTGTTTTGTGTTTGCTTTCGCACTTCGCCTGTCGTGTTGATGACGCGTGTTCCCCCACTTTCTATTAGTATACTGTATTTTTTATTCTGGATGTGGCCCTCAAATAATTATTTTATTTTAATGCGGCCCTAATATAACCTAAGGTTGGACAGCCCTGTTATAGACCATCCTTTCTCACCCACCAAATTATCAAAGGGTAGCTGAAAACACACTAAATATGAACTGTCATAGGTCGTCAAGTTTTCTTAGTGCCCCAAACCCCTGAATCTGTTAATTCACAAAAATAAGGACCCTATCCCCCCCACAAAAGACCTATTTAATTGAAATGACTGTTTAATCCTTGTATTGAGCATAGGTATTGGATTCAGAGTTATAAATTTATCTACTGCTCTCAAAAATATCCATTTACTCCCCCTAAAAAAACTTTTTTGGGGGGGCAAATTTATCTGTGTTGGGAACTCCCAAAGTGGAACTTCCTATCATTGTTGCAGTTGTGTAACTTATGGTCTCATAGAATTGCAGGGTTAATAAGATGTTAATTAATTTGTACATTTTCACAGAGTAATGTGCTTGAAGCAGGTCTTACAGACTCCAAAGTTAGTGGCCCTGTGTCCACTATCACACTACCTCTTAGCAACAATATAAATACAGAACAGAATTTATTAACTTTCAAGCCCCTAAAAATATTATTTTTACAAATTTTAAAAATTGGCAACACTGTTTTCTATGGTTTCACAATAGCTGTACTTGACACCTGGAATGCTCTCTTTCTCCCTATTTTCACCTCAACCTCCTGGCTCCTTTCAAAATTCAGCCCAAGCACCACTACCCTCTCAATGGCCTTTCCCGTTCCGTCCCAGACTCCCTCAGTCTCACCCCACAGATTACCTGGCATGTGTGCTGAATATTTTCTGCATATAACTACATATGTGCTTGTTGTCTCTTTCATCAGAATGTAAGCACTTTGACAGCAAGGCCTATTCTGCTTTTATCTCTATATCCTCTATATCCTAGCACAGAGCCTGGCAGACAGCAGGCACTTAATGATCTCAAATGAATGCATACTAAATTGAGATCATCCAAATGAAAATCTAATGAAAATCTGTGAAGAGCTTTTACATCAACACCATCAGAAAAATAAGCAATAACAATCTTCCTGTCACAAGAGAAGCTGCTGTTTTCTGACTCTATCTGTATGTTTTAAAATCTAGCAGATGGTGAAAGATTATGAAAAACATCAGGCTTGTAACAAGATGTTATTTATGTTATACTGAAAAGCCTGAAACCAAAATGCAGCTTTATTTATCTATGTATCTTTTTTAAGGGGGTGGAGGTGAAGAAGAAAATCTGACTACTGAAAGAAGTGTGAAGTGGAAGAGAAAACAATTTAACAGAAACAAAGCCAATCATATTCTGTACTTTCCCTCCCCAATTGTCTGGCTAGTTTCATTGTCTGGATGAGGCCAACACGTTAAGTCTGAGCTAAAAAAGGATAACTTAGTGAGCCTTCAAATAATTAAAATTTCCACTTCTATTAGGAACTCATCGTCAGCTATGACTGATAATGTCATCTGCTATAAGTGCCTCAGTCCAAAGCCTAAATCTTAAGGTAGAAATAAAAAGATTACTGTTCAAAATAATTTATACTAAGGCCTCACCTATCTATCCAAGACTGAGCTATCTGGTAACTCTGTCAATTCATAAGCAAAAATTTAAACCTGAATTCAATTTAATCAACTAGGTATCAGAGTCCATAAAGCAAAACACTTGTACTTTACTCAAAGAAGAGATCCCTAGACCCTGACTCGGAGAGTAATTTACTCTTATTTTACACAAATTACAAACAAGCTCCATAGCTACTTCACAAATCTATAACACGATTAAAAACAGAAAATTAAGAGGGACAGACTTATTTAATAATATTAAAAGACAAATAATTGCAAAGGAAAAAAATCAACACAAGATTTGAGGAAGTAAAGCAGGACATTTACCATAGTAAGAATTTCTGTATGTCAGCCTAAGACAGTATTCATATAAGATCTTTGAAGGTCATCAAAAATCATGTTCAATATACTCTGTTGGTGGTAGCATATAATAAATACAGAATAAAATAAAGGCAAAAAAATGCTGTTAAAAATATAAACAAAGCTATTTGAACTTAAAAATCCAGAATAGCCATCAGATAGATGTAACACATAATAGAAGCTTTAAGTCAATTTAAAATATATTACCTAAATAACTACCAAGAATCTCAAGACACATCACTGCTTCTAACCAAAAGAGAATGTGAATGTTTAAAAAAAACCCCATGATCAATTTACTCACTTTAGTGGCTGTTACTGATGTAGTCAAGCTTGTATTTTTGGAAGAAGATCCATTAGAACTTGCTGGTGTTGTTTGAGCAGCTACAGATTTACTGTTTGTACTATTTGCTCCGTTAGCAGCACTGGCAGAATGAGAGAAGGTAAATTTGAAGCCAGAGGATGTCCTTTTGGGAAGATTTTCTTTGTCTTCACTTTCTTTTGCTACACCAAAGATAAGATATGAAAATACATCAATATGTGCTCACAAATGAAAATATCCTAATTTGTTTTTTAAAGCCTAAGATGATCATGGCCCTTAAAGCCTGGTTCTGGCAGTAACGGCAGGGTCTTTTGGTAGTGGCAGACCAATGTTTGTGGTGAGTATGTTCAGAGCAAATCAAAGAAGCAAAACTATTGTCTGAATATTTATTTCAGTTTATTTCCTTTGTACTTTGATGAGATAGTTTTTAGCAGTGGTGAGTAAAGACTGAGTAAAGGCAGGACCAAACTGAGACCTTAGAACAAAGATAAGGAAACTAAAGGAAAATGACTTGCTCAAGTCAGAGCTGGGACTAACACTCGGGTCTCTTGTTTGCAAATTCATTTTTTTTCTATTATATTCCATTAAGATATAAGCAATGGAAAATCAGTTAGTAAAAATACCCTTAAAAGAAGTATCCAAATTTCTAATTATAGCATGTCAGGTATAAATGAATCTATAAAAGTGGCTTATGCTTTTTAATCCTTCTGTAAGGATAATAGGACCTTGAAGGTGCATAAAACAAATACAAATGGTATGTGGGGAAATTTTACTTTTACTTTTCTTGGCAACCTAATTTTCCCTGCTGTATACTACTCCGGACCTCTCCTTGGTTCATATCATAATATAAACTGTATCATAGTCACTTGTATGTTTGTCTTACCTCTCTTCTCGGATTGTGAGCTTCTTCAAGGCAGGAAACAGGTTTTGTTTCATCTTTGAATCCTGACTATCTGAGTTCCTTGAATGTAGTAGGTACTTAAAAGACTTTGGTTGAAATCAATTGAGATGAGGAGATAGATTCAATTTTCTCTACAACAGCCTAACTTTTTAGGATCTTCAGGATTATATGTTTAAATTCTATCTGATTCATAGTTTGTAAAATGTCTAAGGTCCCTTCCAGTTCTGAGACTACAACACAAATTTAAACTGGTGTTTACAAGGCAGAGGAAAGTCTAAGGTCATTCAAATCATGTAACAGAGAGCCTGACAATGCTGTTTCTGAGTGCCAAATATCAAGACAAAGCTATTAACTGTGGCTGAATGCAAAACTGAAAGTCTGCCTTCTGAAATAAATAAATCAACTTATACTTGGAAAGGGCTCCTGGGCATGTTGAAAAATTGTATAGCTTAAGATCATTCACTAACTGGAAGAAGTGTTACTATGAAACATTTAGTAAAACATCTCATGCATTTTGTAAAAATTTAACAGCCTTCACAAAAGAAAATTATATCTCTACAGGCAATGGGGTATAGAAATTTATCTTGCCCTACAAGAAAGGGGAAAGGGGATGGGGGGCGGGGAGTGGGATGACAGAAGGGAGGGCAGGCCGGGGAATGGGGCAATCAGAATATATGCCATCTTGGGGTGGGGGGGAGGGCAGAAATGGGGAGAAAATTTGTAACTAAAAATCTTGTGGAAATCAATGTTGGAAACTAAAAATATTAAATAATAAAAATATGAAAATTAAAAGTTAAAAAATAACAAGAAAATTTTATCTCATGATTTCTGTATAATTAAAAAGACACAGCAAAGAAAAAAAAAACAAAGTGAGTACCTTTTTTAGTTTCCATAAACTTTTCATAGCTATCTGGAAAGTCATCCTCTGGCTTAGATTTTTCACCTGGTGGCACAACTGCTTCACCTTCTTCCTCTTCATCTTCATTGAACCACATTTCTTCATCTTCCTCTAAGGTTCTTGCATCTCTTCGAAATCTGTTGCTACGCAATATAGATGGTACACTGTAATAAATATATCACGGGTGACTCAAGTTCTGTAACCAGTTTTTAAAATGTAAAAGAAGTCATAAATGTGGGACCATGAGGAGTTGATTTTGCATAGAACAAATCATAATATAATGATAAGAATACAAATGGGTCAGTCTGAAAATAGTTTAGTGTATTTTAAGGTCAACTAAGACCTATACTGAATTAAAAGAAGAGGGGGTTTAAAGCAAAGCTATCTTTTTGATCTTTCCTTCTAGGAGAAAGAAAAAAAGAGTACTACTACTTCTGTTGTACTGTTATTTATGACTATTTGATGTGAGAGAGAAAAAAATCTCTAGGGAAATTCTAGCTCCACAAAGAGATCCCACATAAAATTGACTTAACAATGTCAGAAATTGTTATCATGTCATAATTAAGCCCCCACTTTATTACTGCAAAAATCTCACTGTAGCCTTTCAAATGGTAGACCAACAAAAAAGATCTATCCCCTGCAGACCCTAACCATCTCAGATCACCTACTAGCATTATCTCCACTGCCTCTGTTGAGCAGAAAAACATACTTCACTTCAGCTCTGAGCATCATCATGTGTTCTCCTGTGATTTGGGGTCTCTATTATGTATTCAACTTGGATTCCAACTTGGGATCTCTGCCAGTGCTGTGCAGTGCAGAGCTCTAGATTCCTGGCTTACTTAGACCCGACCCTTTCTAATCCCCATTCTTCTACATAACTGCCCTGGCCCACCCTCTCCCCTACCTTAACCAAGAATGTACTTTCCATTTATAGCCTTTTTCTTGGGGTACTGCTTTCCCACAGTACCCTTTCACCTGAAGTTGAGAACCAAATAATGATGTGAAGTAGAATATGCCTGTAATATCAAAAAATACGGATCATTTTGGAAGTTGCCCTCATCACAGGCTTGAATTTCAAAACGCAATCAATACCTGTTCAGTTTCTGACTTTGTCTGTCTTTTTCTTGTTCATATTTTGTCTTCAATCCTTTGAATGTCTGAACGTATTCAATTGATTCAAGGGCCTTATAAAAATTTTCAACTATATGTGCAGTAAGAGACTTGATATCTTCCTGTATAAGCACAAAAACATTTACATTCCACGTAATTTTTCTCATCTCACAGTATTTTCCAGAAAAATAAAAATGTTTATAATTACAAAGCTGCCCCAAGTTTTTTTAATCACCTTACCCCCAAAACTTCCCTAAGTAGTACTTTTGCATATGCAAATATTCTGTAGAAAACTTTAAATGACTTCCCATTTCACTGTTTTAGAAATGGGCCACAGTTACATAAAAAATAAGCAGATTCTTCAGAATTTATATAATATAGGACTGATGAACTATTTACCTAGAATTCCATTCCAGGAATTGGTCCTAGAGTTCTCTAATAGTGTAGCCTTTGGAGAGTGACTACTTCACAGAAACAACTCCTCCTGAATTCCATTTTATACATTTTGAAATTCAAAAGGGAATGACAATATGTTAAATGTCAAAACACTTTTCAATTAAGAACTAAACTAAATTACACTTAACTCATGTTTAATTTACATTGTAAAACTGGTATGTCAATTCCATGTTTTTATATAATTTTACTGACACTTCTTACTTTAAGTATTGTTTCTATGATATTTATTGTTTTAATAAATATGATGGTATTATTTAGTCCAAAGGGGAAAGGTTAGAAATCCAGACATATGGAATAAACATAAAGCAAACAGTGAGAAAACGGGAAATACAGGGAATTTAACTTTATCGATATGTGCTCTACCAAAGAACTGGTGTCATTTCAGAAATTAATAACTACATTTGAATAAATACTAAGAAATCTTTTCAATAGTGTTTCAACTTACCACTCTTATGAATTCAAACAATTCAATGACAGCTGAGTTTAGCAGGTTGTATCGAGTTCCATTATCGAGAAGGGCATTTATAACTGGCTCAAAAAGATTTCCCTTGGTGATATAACGGTTGTAAAATTCATCTTTAAGACCAATTATCCTCCTCATGAAACGAAGAGCACCTATTAAAAATAATTTAGGATAAGGTGATTTTCTCCTATTATGACATTAAAAGAACCACAGTTAGTTTTTAGGTACAATTGGCCTTTATTTCACTTTTTTTAAGCTTGAAGATAATCCACTGTACCTATATTTCCTCCAGTCTAGCAGAACAAAACAAACAAAAACACCAAAAAACTGACAAATTCCTACTGTTACAAATCACGTAATTCTAATTACTTATTTTATATTTGCTAATCCCATTTTTCATATGCTACCTATCTCCAAAGAGTTGTTTAATGTGCACTATCTTAAATTAGTCTTCATAAAACAAGACTCTCAAAGATGTCAATTCCATGGTGGAATTTTATCTGTAGGAAGCCTTCACTTCACCTCTATTGTGTGGTTTTTTTTTAACCCACGGAAGAAGGAAACCAAAAGAGGAAAAGAAAGGAAAACAAGCCTTATCTACATTCATTCCTTTTCTATCAATCCAACCATTCTAGGACTGAATTCTAATATACTCTGCTCCTTCCCATCTCAATACATAATATAATAATTTTAAATAATGAGTTAAAAACAAGGGAAATAGAAAACATGTCTTAGGAACAGTAAGAGATTCTACATCTAATAATTACTTTATAATGCTTTGTTCACTGAATTCTGGACAGTTCAAAACATGAATGAACTAAGTCATACAAAATTTCAAAGGCTCAAGTTACAAAATAAGTGACTAAATTGGTAAAACAGGACAGGGATCAAAAAGTATGAGTGAAATATTTTTTATCGTGATGCCCTCTCTTAAGAATATTAAAACTAGTTAAAACTTCTTTTCCAAGTGGTATGCAGGGAAACCATTACACTATCTTGCCATATCCTTCCCACCAACATTTTTTTGAAGTTGTGGCTTTCCAATGCATAGTGCCATCAATTCAACTGAGTGAATATATGGTATTTTCTCACTTAAAAAAAAATTGGCCCTTAAGTCATTTTATAAAAGCTCTATTTGAATCATTACTTACATAATGCCAGGAACGTATGTTTTGAATTCATTAAGACCAGGACACGTCTTAGCAAATCTTTGTTCATAATGTAATTTTTTATGTGATATGTGTGGTGTTCCACACAAAATGTGAGTAATTCCAAAATTAAGGCAAGCAGCTGTGCTGTTTGGTAGTTATCTATTAAAAAAGGAAGATGAAGTTAGGCACATAAAAATACAAAATTCTTGTTCTCTTATGTAAAAAAAAAATGCCATCTGCCTTTTGAGAACACTGTTCAATTTTCTACCAATTAAAGACATTATGGTATTGTTATTATCACCATTATTAATACAGTTCGCATTTCTATTACACTCTAACTCATGTTCAGTGCTTTTGACACTATACCACATATTTTATCACTAGACAGACACTTCAGAAATCATTTTTGTTTTTGTCTCTTTTATCAACAGAATCACTTATAATATTGTTTCCATTTTTATATGAGAAAATTAAAAACTCCAAATTAAATATGCTGATGTTTCTAGATATCCACATATTTGTAGGTGAAGATTTCACGTTCAAACATACTATTTCTCTCTCTGTTTAAAAATAGATATTGGTATGGTAATGTGTAAAAAACACTATCTAACAAGTCTAGCTAACTGGCCACTAATTAGTTATGTCACCTAAAACAAACAATTTCACTACTCAGGACCTCAGTTTCCTTGAATCAAGGAATTGAGGAGGCTGGGTTAAATTATTTCTAGGAGCCCTCTAGATCTAACATTCTATGAGTAGGTAAGGAAACAGAAACATTCAAATGATTTTCTCAATGTTACTTTTTAAAAAATCTATTTTCTTAGAAGGTCCAGATTTCTAAAATTATGACTTAAAGCAAGCAAATTATGTTTTAGGAAAAGGAAAAAACTCCCAACAACTGACACTGCCACATTTATGACTCGAGAAAGCCTGTAATTCAAACACAGATAATCTGTTGAAGGACACAACAAAAGCTGTCAAATATTTTACCTGAACTGACAAAACTCACAAATTTCTCAAGTAAGAAACCATATTAGGACTATTACCCTAAAAACATCTTCAAGTAAGAACATTTTAATAAAATGTAAATTAAATATTGCCATTTTATAAAATATCAACATATCAATTGAAGCCTATTCAAATGGATTAACCTTTTTTCTCCACCTACTGGTTTACATATTACCTGAATCACCTAAAAATACTGCTTGAATTAATTTGTTATAATAGCCATACACTGACATTATGCATAAATATGGATAGAAAAATTACTGATTTTAAGCTATACTATGACAGTAACCATTTTAGAAACCAATTCAGGAACCCTCACAAGGAATTCAGTTAATTTTCCTCAGTATTAATATTGGTCATTAAACATTTTAAACCTGATAGTAGATTCTACTCCTCCCCAAGCTCTTTTTCTACTTTAAAGATTAGTTTCAATATCTTCCATATCTTTAATTTCACTCAAACATACATTAAGCCTTTACTATGTTATATTCAAGGTATTGTGCTAAGAAAACAAGCAGTCTCTATGCCTAAAGCATTTATACGGTATGGTGGCTACATAAGTCTGGAAGATGTGGGTTTGCCTCAGACATTTACTGGCTGTGTGATTTTAGTCAAGTCAAACTTCTCTGGGCCTCAGTTTCCTCATCTGTAATATGGAGGGGCTTAACCTGACATGTAAGGTCCCTTCCAGCTCTAAATCTATGACCCTATAATCTGTTGAAGGATACAATAAACACAGTTAAGTAAATATGAAGCATATAAAGTTATCTTGATAGATAAAGCAATTAAGTGCTTACTATATGCTAGGAATACAAATACAAGCAAGCAGGAAACCAGAGCAAAGCTGACCTATCAGAAATGTGAGACTCAGGCAAGGATAGAGTCTAGGTTACCAGAAGAGTAGAAGTAGCATGGAAAACATGGAATGTGTAATGGAGCTTATTGTAGGGGTGGGGTTGAGGAGAACGGACATGCTCAAAACTATGTGCTTTAGGAAAATCACTTTAATGGCTGTGGGTGATAGACTGGAGTGGGAAGGCCAGATAGGAGGCTATTTTAGTAGTCCAGGTAAGAAAATACGAGGGCTTAAACTTGGGTGGTAGCTGTGTGAAAGGAGAGAGAAGGGGGAATATATGAGAAATATCTTACGGATTTCTATGGGAATTTGGGAAAGAGCTGGGCTTTGAGCAATTCTGGCACAAGCTCTGAGGCTTTGTTTGGTCCTGATCTGTATTATCTGAGGACTAGGCAGGGCTTCTTCTGGGTACTATGTTCTTCAAGTACCTCAGGACACAAACCTGGCACACAAGCACAATATGGTAGGAATGGAAGACTTTTATTTACCTGGACATCTGCTAGAGTCCTTTCTACTAAAGGCAGAAAAGCTAATCATTTATTGACCTATCTTAATGATAATTTCATCCTTGATAAAGAACCAAAATACCACTACTAGGTCTGTATCCCAAAAGAGATTAAAAAAAAAAACCAGAAAAAGGACCTATATGTACAAAAACACTTATATAGCAGCTTGTTTCTAGGGGCAAAGAATTAGAAATTGAGGGCATGCCCATCAATTGGAGAATGGCTGAATGAGTTATGGTATGTGATTATGATGGAATATTATTGTACTGTAAGAAATGATGAGGAGGATGCTCTCAGAAAAACCTGTTAAGCTTTGTAGGAGCTGATGCAAAGTGAAATGTACTATGTACAAATTAACAGCAATATTGTAAGATGATCAGCTGTGAATGACTTAGCTATTCTTAACAATACAATGATCCAGGACAACTCTGAAGGATTTAATGATGAAACATGCTATCCCTCCCCAGAGAAAGAACTGATGGTGTCTGAATACAGATTGAAGCATACTTTTCTTTAAACTTTATTTTTCTTGAGTTTTTTTTTGTTTATGTTTTATTTTACAGCGTGACTATCATGGCTATGTTTTGCATGACTACACGGGTATAACCTATATCAAACTGCTTGCCTTCTCAAAAGGGGTGGGGAGGGAAAAACGAAAAGAATTAGGAACTCGGTATTTTAAAAATGATTTTTTAAAATTGTTTTTACATGTAACTGGGGGGGACTTTTAAAATAAATAAGTATTTTTTAAAAAGAATCAAAAGGAAAAGCTATATTGAATTTGATTTTTACCAAAAATGGGGGCAGGGGAAGATAATAGAAACCTCGGGAGCAAGTGACCACTCCATCTTAGAATGTATGGTAGAAAAGGCATAGTCTGATAGTCATATTTTAGAACGGCAGATTACAAAACGTTCAGAAAAAGGATAGCTGGAAGGCCATGGTGTAAAATTCTTCAGTGGAAGTAGCCTCTCAAGAAGGAAACTCTGACAACTAAGAGAAAGAATTCTGAAGATGAGAAGGGGGAATTGGCTACAGAGACAGATGTAGATACATAGGGAACTAATCAGCTCATCAACTTAATTTTAAAAGGATGTAGTCAGATGATAGTTAACAAAGATTAGTAATTGACGATGAATACAAAATCATGGCACAGTCCTTTAAGAATTGTATGAAGAATGCTAACACTCAAAGAAGGGCTGGGGTTAGCAAACTGAAGCTGGTAAGATAAAGTAAGGATAATAAAAAGGTTACACTAGAACAACCAGAAATATTAAAAAAGGGAAAGGACTACTGCTCATGGTAGAATGGACAATAACTGATGACGGAGAAGGCAAAGCTGCTTTAAATTATTTTATCTTTTCTTTTTCCCACAAAGGAGAGTGCCTTTGTACTTTTAAGGACAAAGCGAAAATGGCCAATAAGGAATTGATACCCAAAAGAAGTCAAGTGATAGCCCAAATAAACTATCTTTTAGTGAATTAAGTTATTTACATCAGCTAAACTACATTCTACAGCAGTGGTCTCTAAAGCAGGGGCCATGGAATGATCCCCAGGGGTATGTGATTAACTGCAGCATGGAGATGGGCGGCATATCACTCTAAGACAGCTGATCATGGGGCTTATATGTGACACTACTATAGTTACCTTTCACTAATCATCATACATTTCAACTTCTGCTGGTGGTTGGCCACTCAGGGAAATTTCAAACTAACAAATATATAGGTTCCTTCAACAGCAGATGTGCAAGTGCCATTGGAAAATTCCATTGCCAGATCACCACAGGCTTTCAAGGTAACCACAGGACGGCAGGCACTTATGATACTGTTAACAGTTAATCAGTTTGCTTTTATAAGAAACAGTGATATAGATGAGCAGGCACGGATGGACTGAAGTCAGATTGTGGATCTCATTTCATTCTTTACCCTCAAACCCATGCTTCTATACTTTCTTATTTCTATCAAGGGTACCAATAACCTTCTAGTCACTCAAACTCATAACAACCTCCATGCCATCTTCAATTCGACACTCTCCCTTCACCCGATTTGTCCACGCAATTGCCAAATTGTATAATTTTTGACCTTCACAACATCTGTTTACATCTCCTTCTTTTCCATTCAGACACAATTCTGGTTCAGGCCCTCTGCAAAAACAAAAGCTTTCTAACTAGTTTTCCGTTCTCAAATCTCTTCCTATTCCAATCCATCTGCCACATATCTTGCCAAAGTGATTTTCTTACAGGGGTCACATTCCCCTCCCTTGCCACTGAAGAAACTCCAGTTATTCTCTTTTCCCTCTAGGATCTCTATCATTTAAAACCCTCAAAACCCTTGGCCTCAACCTTTCTTTACAGCTTTATCATGTAACGTAGTCTATGGTCCAGGAAAACTTGCTCTTTTCTTGTTCTTCACACTTATAATAAAACTAAAAATACAAAGATGAATAGAAAATTAAGGTATTTTTGATACTACCCACTGGGTAGGACCATCTAAAGAAAAGCAGAATGAATTTATATTGAAAACTTTATGTTGAGCTAGAACTGGAAACAATTCACTTTTGCTTGTTACACATTGTGCGGAATGAATACACACAAACATTACTTGCTGAAAAGCTATGAGCACTGACTGTTATGACTTATGTTATTTGATTGCAGTTTTGTGTATCTTTCAACAAAGTTCCTAAAAACTTCACCTGCTTAGCTAACTATGATTGATCAAAATAATGGAATGGTTAGCTACTAACACTGCTATTATTAATATGTCCTTTCTATCTCTCAGAATGTACACAGCGACTTTTTAAAAAATTAGTGAAACATATTTTTACATTGCTTGATTCACATTGTTTTTAGTGACAACAAAAAGGGATTTTTGTGCCTAAAATTTTAAATATAAACTTCATCTTTATCTCATGCTTAGTTTCAGTTTTATGTGGCAGACAGTGTCAACGGAACATAATAGCTACAATTTTCTCTATCAGCAAATCTTATTAAGATTCTACTCCAGTAAGATGTCTAAACCATTAATTAAATGCCACACTCAGCCCAAATCAGAGACACAAAAGTGGATATTATTGCTCTCTCTGCCCAAATACTGAAAAAGTCTCCTTGTTAAAAGATGACTGATTGCCTTGAAGTTTATCAGTCTTCTTGAGAAATAAGTACTGGTAGTACATCGACACTGGTTTTTTGCATACTCCAAGTAGGAAGAATCCTGGTTTACACATACCTAGAATATCTAATGAAAAAAACCCTACCATGGAAAAAGGCCAAATAGAGGTATCAGGTCCCTAAGAAAAGCAGGTCTACAGGTAAGCTTTCAAAATGAACAACAATCTAAACATCAAAAATCAGACAAACCTTTTTCACAAATAACATAAATTAAGTATAAAAATCTCAAAAAGTAAAGATAATTGAAATTTCAACTACATTTGTCTCCTCTTTTTCCACAAAAGGAAACAGAAATTTTAATTATTGGTAGCAAAGAAAAGAATTAATTTCCAGACCTTATTTTGAATACCAAAAGAAAACCATGACCATTTAATATAAATATGTTGTACACGACACAAGCATATTTATTGCTTTAAATCTGTTTTAAAAAGATAAACTTCACACTTACCAGGGCAAATTGTGTTACTTTTGTTAGCGCCAACTATTTCATCTAATGGAAAAATGAAAGTTGGATTATTTTAGTCAAAACAAAGAAGCTCTCTACGCAATTTCAATCAGAAATTCACAAATAGGTAAAATAAGAATAAAGCTAGGAAAATAGCCTAGAATTCAACCTGAATTCTAATGGAATTATCTGTTTTTCTTATGTACTCTAAATTAAAATATTCTTAACCTTCTGGTTTACAGATTAACTTGCTAAGGCCATCACACTGGAGAGGAAATGGCCTTTTTTCCTCTCCCCACTTTCAGAGGATAGTATTAGCAGTAAGTGGTAGAATATTCAAAAAAGGGAAATTTTAGGCTTGATAATAAGGAAAAACATTCTAATACTGAGCTCTCCAAAAGTGGAATGGGCTGCCACCAGGGAGAGAAGGTTCCTCCTCATTAGAGGTCTTCAAGCAAAGTCTGGATGATCATTTTGTGTACAATGTACGGGTATTCTTATTGTGGTAGAAGCTGAACTATATAGATGACTTCAAGTGTCTCTTTCAACTATAAAATGTCAAAATTTCAGAAACTCTGGGATGTTAGCTCTCCTGGCATGTTAGTCTTTTCTCAAAATTCCTCCTAAGACAATCTTACCTACCATACGATTCAACATTCACATTCAGGATTCCTTAAAATCATTTTTTAAATTGGAAGCTGGAATGTCCAAAAGCAGATTTCTTGGCACTTAACAAGCCAAATAAACTCACTGCCATAGAGACATGGCTTATGGTCACGGTGTTTTTTTCCCTCCACTTTCAAGGCAAGAGAATCACAAAACAGTGGTTACACACACTCTCTCTCTCTCTCTCTTTCTCTTTCTCTCTTACCCTTTTCACATTTGTCTTCTGAAGTATTAGCCAAAAGTGGTGCTGTGAGAACGTGCATACAATGGTTATAGAAGAAATTTAGAAATTCGCTTTTTTCAGTTTTCTATAACAGAAAATAAGAAGGTGAGAATTTATGACCTTCATAATTAACAACCAACTTTAAGAATTAGTGCATATCACATGTTGGCTTATACTACTATCCAAAACATCACATATGACACATTTTAAGCATATTGTCATAGCTAAGAAACTAAAAATCTTAATGTATCTTATGGTGAATATTGCTGGAAACAAAATACATTTATAAAATAGTATTTTAAAGTTTACAAAGTGCTTTACATATGTTGATTTTACAACCTAAAAATAAGCAAGAATGAATAATACTTAAGTAGTAACAACACCGGAATGGTTAGATGTATTTCCATATATTTCCATATATATTTGGAACTTGATTTTCCATAATAAAAAGGCAGGAAAATAAAAAAATTAAAAAGTAATTTACTTAAGGAAAGAGCAATTTAGAAATCAGTTTCTTAAAATTTACAATTTTTACAAATTACAGCCCTGGACTTTAACCTTAACAATTATCAATTTAGAATCCTAAAATGCTAATCTATATACTCAGATATGCATGTTCTTTTCAACAAAGTGCTGTGTGCTATTTCTAAGGCAAAAGTATATTAGACAATAAAAATGCTTTTTACCCCTTGATATTGTCTTACATTAGCTGTAGCCAGCATGTTCTCTGGATCAATTAAAGTACGAAGGAGTCCCATTAACTGAACAGCTCCTCCAAGTTCAGGGTCAGTATCACAGATCATCTGTTCAATTACTACATTAATGAGAAGGATATCCTGCAAGAAAACATGTTTCAATTAGACTTTGTTTTAATAAACATTTATCTATTTATCTGCACATAGACATTTTATATATCACCAACTGAATGAAAAATAAAAACAAACCAGAATTAAATCAGGTAGCAATGAAATGAAAGAGCAGTAAATATTTAATTCAATTTCTTTCTTTCTACTTTTTCAAACTGTGGCAGAAAAGTCTCCCCTCTTCCTCCAAGGAAGAAAAAACCTACCCCCCTAAACTACTCGAGGGAAAACAAACACAAGAATGGATTATAGCTTGCAACATCGTTACACTAAAGTGGATAACAAAATTGCTTAACAGCCTCAAGAATTCAGAAATAGACTAAGTAATATCACAAACCATGTGACCCCAAAATACATATTCTCTCAGTCTCACGCCATGTGCCCAGCACTGTGTAAAACATTAGGCATTATCCTCAATCCCCCAAAAAAGGAAAGAGGAAAAGTAAAAAGACAAAAGAAAGTCCCTTCATGGCTCACATTAATCTATTGCTTTTTTATTGCACTAGTGATTTCATTCCATCCAATCTTCTCCAGCAGATTGCTCCTTCTATAATCCTCACTCTTTCACTTATCTTCAATCTCTGACTAGTAGCCTCCCGACTGCTTACAAAATTTCATGTTCCCCTCAACCTCAAAAAACCTCACTTGATCCCTCTACTAGCTAGCATCTTATACCTCTCTTTCCTAACTAGAATTCCTGAAAATGACACCTACAATCAGTACCTCCATTTCCTTTTGTTTTGCTCTCTAAGGTCTGACTTCCAGTTTCATCAGGTAACCCAAACTGCTCTCTAAAATTACCAATGACCTCTTAATTGCTCAATTTAATGGTTTCTTCTCAATTTTCATCCTTCCTGACCTGTCTCTGATCACATTCTTCTCCTTGATGTTTCTCATTAAGATTTTCCTTACACTGCTTTCCTACCTGTCTCAGTCTTTTCCTGCTAAATTTTCTATCCAGTTGTT
This sequence comes from Trichosurus vulpecula, assembly GCF_011100635.1. Lineage (NCBI taxonomy): Eukaryota > Metazoa > Chordata > Mammalia > Diprotodontia > Phalangeridae > Trichosurus > Trichosurus vulpecula. Next base: position 334,380,075 of record NC_050575.1, on the reverse strand, counting down.
ACTCAATTTAACTCTGGGTATGCTCTGTCCTAGGCCCTCTTTTCTGGTGATCTCACTAGCTACCATAGATTCAATTATCATCTCTACGCAGATGACTCTCAAATACACTTGTCCAGCCCTATCCTCTCTCCTGATCTCCAGTCTCCTATCTCCAACTGCCTATTAGACATCTTGAACTGGATGTCTTGTAGACATCTCAAACTCAACATATCTCAAACTGAACTCATTATCTTTCTCCCTAAAACCTCCCTTCATCTCAAATGCCCTATGTCAAAGGTACTACTAACCTCTCAGTTACCAAGGCTGGCAACCTAAGTGTTATCTTTGACTCCTCACTCTCTCTATACCTCTTCTCAATCCATTCAGATGTCAAGTTCTGTAATTTCCATCTTCTGTCTCTATTATATGCTCCTTTCTTTCCTCTGGTGTAGACCCTCATTATTTTATACCTAGATTATTATTACAATAGCCTTCGGGTCAATCTCTCTGACTCAAGTCATTCCCTAGTTCGGTCCATCCTCTACTCAGCTGTCAAACAGATCTTCCTACAAAGTATAGATAGGTGTGACCATGCCTCCTTCCCCACCCTCACCCCCTATTTGATAAACTCCAGAGTCCCCCTTGTTGCCCCCCAGGGTCAAATATAAAATCCTATATGGCCCCTTCCTACCTTTCCAGGCTTCTTAAAATCCTCCTCCATGAACTGTCTGTCATGCCTAGAATATTGCCATAGCTTGCTGGTTGGTCTCTCTGACTTCACGTTTCTCCTCAGTTCAGTCCAAACTCCACTCAGCTGTCAAATAGATCTTCCTAAAGTACATGTGTGACCATGTCACAACCCTCTGCCCCCCACTTGACAAACTCTAGTGGTTCTTTGTTCTCTACAGGATCAAATATAAAATCCTGTTTGGCTTATGCTCATCTCAATTTGGCCCTTTCATATATTTCCAGTATTCTTATACCTTACTCTCCTCCTCCCATGAACTCTGTGATAAAGTGACACTTGCTTTCTTCCTGTTCCTTGCACAAGACTTGTCTGATTTCAGGCATTTTCACTGGCTGTCCCCCAAGCCAGACACTCTCTCCCTCTTCGTCGCTACCTCCCGACTTCCTTCAAGTCTCAAATTCCCACCTTCTACAAAAAGCCTTTCCTAGTTCTCCTTAACTTTAGTGCCTACCTTCTGATTTTATCTGCCATTTACCCTGTATATCTTGTTTGTACATAGCTGTATGCATGTTGTCTGCCGCATTAGACTGTGAGCTCTCTGAGAGCAGAGGACTGACTATCTTTTGTCTTCGTGTGTGTTCTCAGTGCTTAGCACAGGGCCTGGCCCATAGCAGACAGTTAATAAATACTTGTTGACTTAATTTTGGAATGACTGGCAGAGATTTTACTGGAGACATATTAATGAATATAAAAGCCTAAATCATCAAGTTTTCTACATAAATTGTGAATGTTACAATACCCCATCTATTATTTAAAGTTTTTTTGGTAGACTTGTTAAATATGGGTCATAATCATTTGTTCAACTAGATCTATTATCCTTATTCAATATTTGTAAACAGGAATTACTATCTGGGATCAAGTGTCACTTAAAGTATATCTAAATGGCTAATAAGAATAATTTAATTTATTCTGTATAATATTTTATGCAAATAAATTTTACTAGTACAAAAAAGTATTACTTTTAACTCAAGTTTGTTTTACTGGGCTTCAGACCTACAGTAGAAACATTTAGGATAGTCCAAAGGAGTTATTCCTAAAATTACAAAACTACTTATCCTGTTGAAAATTCATCCAGTCTAGTGATGAGTTATTTCTTTGGCCTAAGTGCTACCATGTCAGCTACCTGTTAGCCTCCTGAAAAAGGTAATGAAAAGTAAAAAATAATGACGATGAAAGAAGACAAAGGAAGAGGAAGAAAATCAAAGGTAGGCAAAGTAAAAGATGAAAAAAAAAAAGGAACTTAAACAGGTAAGAAGGCAGCAGGAACAATAGAAAAATTTTGGAACTAAGGAATGCACAAGATGCATTTTAATAACAATTTGTTGAGAGCACAGAAGTTCATGTTAAAGAGTGTTGGCTCATTATGTTAGGCTGCAAAGGTAGTTAACTGGCTTGCTATTTTTAATGGGTTGAGGGTAAACTGGGAAACACAGACTGGGTTCAAATTAAAGAAGACTGTGAATACTAGGCTAAAGTTAGACTTTATATTGTAGGTAACAAAGCACCAGGGACATTTTTGAGCAGGAGAGTAATTATTAATCTGGGAATAGTACATGGCACGGAGAGGGGAAGAAAAGAGACTGGACCAATTAAGAAGCTTATAATCAAGCCACCAAATAGGATATAGGCGGTGGGAATAATAAGAAATGAATACATGCAAGAGATATTACTTCGAGGAGCTATTATTTCATTAGTGTAGACACTCTCCTCCATCAATGCAGATACCAATTCCACTACAACTGAAAGTTATTGAGACTGAAAAAATTTATTCTTTGTGGCCACTGTGATCATCAGCTTCTCTAAACTTAGCTAGGGTGATCCTTGGATAACATAAGTCCATCAATAGGCTCATAGTCAAAGTTTCACCTTGAGAGAACCTGCCACAGCTTGTATTCTACTATCATAATTTGAGAACCCAGAATTATGCCCACAACACAATAAGGCACAGAAAGACAAATGTCTAAGATATTTGAATTTATAAGAGACAGCCCCTGCCCCTGTTCCCTGGCCCCACCGCCCAAAAAAAGAATTAGGTGAAGTGATTAGATATGAGGAGAGAATGAAGAACTTGAAAAATGACTCCAAGATTCTAACTAACAGAGAGAGAGAAGTCAAGAGGGGAAAACCAGTTTTGGAGGATATGAAAAGTTCATTTTTAGGAACAGAGTTAGAGTTAACAACTTGGTTCTAAGTGGTAATGTTCACTAAGCAGCTGGGAGGTGTGACAAAATTTGAGAAACCAGGAAGGCTAGGAACAAAAATTTAGGAGGAACTCCTAAACTGAGTTGAAGCTGTTGAGTTCTCAGAGGAAGAGACTATACTTCCACTCATATTATAAACAAGAGTTGAAAGGACCGAACTTGAAGATCTTATAGTCCAACTGTCTCATTTTACAAAGGCCCAGAGAGATTACATCATTTGCCCAATGTCACTCAGGTTACTAAGTAATAGGATTAAAACCTTGGTCCTCTAACTCCAAATCCTAAACCCTTTTTACTGTACGCTGCCTATTCTTAAGCCTGCTGCTCAGTGCTGTTACAGTACAGACGTGACCTGTGGCACAAAATGAGTTAGTATACACTCATACATTTTCCACTACAGATGGTAGCAGGAGCATGCAGCATTCTGCCTATAGCAGAGCTGTCAGGTCCTAATGAATCAAATCAAAGTTTGTAAATTCTTGGATGTTCCTGATTTGTTATTGAGTAATAATGTTCAATCTTAATTACATTTTACCACACTACAACTGCTGCAATCACTCTTACATGCAATGTAGACTGCCTATACCTCAGAGTTTTAGTGAGGAAAGTTACTATTTAATTTTGAAGTAGAATATATATCCAGAAGAATGCAAGCTCCTTGAGGGCATGAACTGTTTTATATGCCCAGCAACTGTCAGACAATTCATAGTAGATGCTTAATAAATTAATGTCTGCTGAACTAAATTAAAAAGAAAACTGTTAAGGAGTAAGATGGCAGTGGTAATCACATCAGGAGTTGAGAGAAAAGCCAGTGATACTCTGTAGCAGTAAGTCTCCAAATTTTAATCATCTGTAAAGCTAACTTGACTGGAATATATTTTTTATTCTGCCCGCTTCTAGGTGCAGGAAGTTACTCTTGGTTACATGCAAGGAGAATTTCATAGTGTCATCCAAGAGTGGAATTTAAATGACAAGTTTCTGCCATAATTTTAAACCCATGCAAAAATTTAACATGACAAAAGTCTAAACATGACAAACAAAGATTGACCGTTAATGACTGGCTTGAGAATTCATCTTAAGTCAAACCTCTATTGAGACATAATGTCTCAAAGACCTGCCAGAAGGAGTAGCTTTATAAAAAAATCTATACACTTGGGTTTCCAACTTGCTGATTAGATTTGAGGGGAGGTTAAAATGAAAGCTATAACTGAAATTGGCCAAATGCAAAAAGAACAGAAATGATCTTCATATTTATCCTTTCCAAATCTATGGTAGTCTGAAGGCACTGAATACAGCAAATAAAAATCTTAACAAACTTTTTCTAAAAATCTTAAACACTGGTAAAGAAGCAAATCACCAAATTGCTGAACTATATATACAAAATTGATTAACTTAAGACAGATGTTACATTTTGTTTTCAAACCAAAAAAAAAAAAAAAAAGTTAAAATATGAGTGTTTTAGTGTTCAACATCAAAACTTTTCTATATTAATTTGATATGTCTGGATTTCCAAGTATACTGGATTGCACTGTATAGCGTTACTGAAATTATCTATACTCCCTGGAGCTTATGCGCATGATGCTAGAAGAGAAAAAGCAAAGGGCATCAGGTTATCAGGATTTCTGCCAAAAGTATTGCTGTGGAAGACCTATTGGTTTTGAGTGCTTTCTTTTTTTTTCTTTATTAAAAAAAAAAAGTCAACAACACTTCAAACAGAAACTTCAAGTTGTATTTTAAAATAATCTATAATTTACTTGATCCTGTTAACTTTTAGGAAAAGCAACATATTAAAAATTACAAAAAGTTAACCCTTAACTATATAATTGAGGACAAAGATGGTCCTTGAAGACCTACTGACTGATGATAACAGTGAAGGAATTTGAGATAGGAGCCTTTTCCTAGTTTAAAACAAAGAACTGTTAACAACAGTCCTACCACTTCAGCACTATTTAACTACAAAGAAAGAGAAGGGATCTCCAGAGTAAATAGAAACCAGATCCTTCAACTTTCATGATTCTAAGTAAAAGTTAAGAGATAGACGATACTAAAAGAAAACACTAAATGATAAACGTCTTTAATCAAATAAATCATTACATACCAGCAGAATCTGGGTAGCAGTTATTCCTAATAAACCATAATAAGTCACAACAGAAGTCACTCAAAGAAGGCAAAGATAAAAGGAGGCAGATTATGTACTCTGGAGTCAAAGAAACCTCATTTGAAGAAGAAAAATCTACAAATATCCTTCAAGAACAAAAAATGAATACTTGTATTTTCTACATAAGAGGCCAAGTCCTTAAAATTAAAATTTTAAAATAAACAGAAATGGCTACAGAAAAAGCCTATGAAAACATCTAAGTCAATCTTTGAAATCCTTAAAAAAATGCTCTTAGTAAATCTAATAAAGAGTCAAAGACAATAAAAGTAGCAAAAAACTGCCATGCCATTCAATTCAAGATATACTACTAAATGTAAGGGTCAAAAGAATCTGCAAGGTAGAGCACAAATACCTTTTAATGACCTAGCTAATCAACATCAAAATGCTTTAAAATAGAAAAAAACATGAAGTCTCCTTGACCTCTCTTTTACACTAACACAAATAAAAAGCAATATGAATATATCATTTTCCTCCGCTGAAAAGGTTTTTTTAAAAAAACTGAGGTGAAAAAAAGCCAACAGCTTTATAAAAGACTACACACACACACACACACACACACACACACACACACACACACACACACAAAAAGAGATCATGTTACTATTGACCATGGGAAATTTATATAATGTCTCAGTGTACCACGCAACTTCTAAGACTGTAAATCTTCATTGGTAGAGGAAATTCCTCACCAAGAACTCCCTATAGCAGTGAAGTCAAAGAACTAGTTAATTTTTTAAAAATTAACTCAAGAAATATATATACGTAATATGTATAATATATGTATACAAATATATATATCTTTAAGAAAAAGTAAACACCAGAACAATTTAGTTATGTTTGCTGACCAATGTCCTACTAATCTCCTCAAGGTATGAAGTTTTATTTAGATTAGTAGCTACTCTTCAAAACTTATACTTAAGAATGACATTTAAGACTTCAAAACTAATATAATTTACTTACATCTAGAAAATACTGCCATATGATTTTTTTCTTTATAATAAAAACTAAAGTTATAATTGCTTTCTCTAAACTCTCTAAACTAATGTATTAATTATAAATCTCATTCTACTTTGAAATACTGAAGATTATGGCTATTCTTATTCTCAATAAATTTATATGGATAAATCTATGGTAACATTATTTAACTAGAACATTATTACTAAAAAAATTAAATTAAAATTTTAAAAAAGAACATTGTTACTTACATCATCACTCTGCTGGGCTTCTTGCATAACAAATTCTCGGACCATGGATGGACTAAACTCTACTAGATAAGAAAATATATCTGTAGCAGCAGATCTCACCTGCAAATCATCCATTCCCTGAATAAAAAAAAAATTAAATTACTTAGATACACCTTGTGAAACAGCATACTCTGACAATAAAAATTTATGGTTTGTACACTATTCTTTGTACAAAGCGAAGATCAACCCTTGTACTGTACATGAATAATACAATATGGAAACAGAAGAAAGTTTTATGTTAGTGATAATTTCTGTTGCTCTCATCACCGTCATTCTGAATATACTTCTTAACTATGTGTTCCTTCCTTTTCCTTCTTGAACACTAAATCTTTAGAGCTGGACGTGTTTAATATTTAGCTTCTGGAGAGGCAACATAGTATAGTAGATAGAAAGTAGGGCTCAGAATAAGGAGAATCTGAGTTTAATTGACATCTGACACATATTGGTTTTATAATCCAGGGAAAATCATTAAAACCTTCAGTGCCACCAAGCAAATCTCTAAGATTATAAATTGTAGAACAGCTGCAGGTTCGCATTAATAGAAGTAGTTTCTCCACCAAGTATTTACTCCCTGTCACCACTTTTCCCACCCAGGGTAACTGATGGTGCAGTGGAAAGAGTGCTGGGCTTGGAGTCAGAAAGAATGGATGTAAATTTAGCCTCAGACATTTACCTTGTGATCTCGGGCAAATTGCTTAAATCTCTCTTTGCCTCAGTTTCCTCAACTGTAAAATAGGAATCATAATTGTACCTACCTCCCATGGTTGTTGTGAGGATCAAATGAGATAATATTTGTAGAATTACTTAGCATAGTGCCTGGTACAAAACATAGCTATGTAAATGTATAAATGCTTATCTCCTTCCTCCTACCTCTTTGTCTCCAGATTTCTAGAAATTTCCTGCTTTTGATTTTTCCATTTTCACCATAAAAAGAACAAATATTCAATTAATTAGATTATGTATTCTTTAATTTGAAAAGCAGCATGGCACAATGGATAGAGAACTGGCCCCAGAGTCGGGAAGACTTGGATTCAAGTCTCATAGTTAATACATACTGACTCTGGAACCATGGGCAATTTATATAATGTCTCAGTGTTCCAGGCAACTTCTAAGACTGTAAATCTTCACTGGTAGAGGAAATTCCTCACTGAGAACTCCCTATAGTAGTAAAATCAAAGAACTAGTTAATTTTTTTTAAATTAACTCATGAAATGTTAAGTATCTACTCAGTATAAGGCACTGTACTAAGCAAGAAAAGGCACAGATAAAAAAAGATAAATAAAAAAATAATTCCTAACTTCAAGGAACTTCTCTATAAGCAATGACTTAAATAGGAAACAAAATAATCAAAATTTATGAATTTCCCTTCTCAAAATCCTAAGAAAAATTGAACTTAGTGGCCTCTCTGTTGCTTAAAATTTGTCCTTACATCGACTCCTAAGTCATACTTCGAGCCTTTCCTAAACTGGTCTTTTATCCTGGCTGTGTCCATCTTCTTCCTTAATGGCATTTTCTTCCTCCCTAGTTATCCCTAATCGGGAATACTTTAAAAACCATTTTGGGAAATTGTATATGTTTCTATAACTAAACTATTTAATGACTGGGGGTGGAGGGTGGGGAGGGTGACTGGTTTCTCTGGAGGTTACTCAATGTTTCATTCCTCACTTGTCACCCCATCAAAGCCATTCACACACTGAAAGTTACAATTTTAAACAACCCCCCCAAACTGTAAAACTTACATATTTGTTAATATTTCACCAACATTAGCCAAACAATAACTGTGATTACAATAACTACATTACAAAATATTACTCTATATCCCAAAATGCACTGGTGATATAAATTTCATTAATTAGATCTGTAACATCAATATAATAAATTTACAACTTCCAAAAGTATCAAGAAATTATATAGTTACCATTACAATTTCAAGAGCAGGAAGAATCCCCAATTTTGCCAAAGTTTTGAAAAATGCATCCCTGTTTTGAGGTTGTAATGTTTGAGAAAACGCACAGAATTCCTTGAAAAAATTAACCTGTAATATGAGAAACCATAGTAAGTTGACAAGTTCTAAGACAGACTTGGGAGCCACCGGAATGTGGCACTACAGTAAAGGGAACTCGGTATAATACTTTTTGGCCAAAACTCCTCTCTTTTATGCAGTATAAATGCATCCAAATATGCATATCACAGCTGTTGAACATCAACTGCCTTTCTCTGCAACTACTATCTTTCTATTATAAAAGAACCTTCACTTATAAATGCAACTCTGATGGTTAGAATCCTAGATTCCAATTAAATGAAGCAAATAGCATTGTGGCACAGTGCAGTTAAAAAAAACCAGACTGCAAGCAGGGAGACCTAGGTGAGAGACACCACTCCAATATTTGCTAAATTGTGTAACTTTGAGCAAGTCATTTAACCTCTTATAGGCTTCAATTGTTTTATCTGTAAAATGAGAGGGCTTAAAATAGATGATTCCTAACATCTCTGTGGGTAATAACATTCTAAAAATGAATAATTAAAAAGAAAGCAGATAAATATTTCATTGTTTAGGCTGGTTTTCAATCTACTACAGGCAACAGAGCAGACAAATTCCATGGGCTGGCAGACTCTTAAGGACAAAATATTGGCAGTTTCCAATTTACAAATGAGTTGTATTCCAAAAGTTGACTTGTAAATTCGAAGCCTAAGGCTCAGAACTCAATCTCCTAGATAAAAAGTTACCAAAAATGTGGCAAATTACTGGGATTATATGTGGAAGCCTAGTGCTAGATTCATATATTTAGGTCCCGAGAACAAGGGACCATGCTGTGTGCAGGAAGAAAAATAAAGTTTTCTCCTTCTTTCTTGAATATAAGATTAGTCCTAGTAAAATTTTTTTAAATTACCAAATTTCATCTTGTTTCTCCTCCCCAAATCCAAGAATACCTCCCTCTTGGATCTATATGCCATCCTAACTCTAACTCCTGTCCTCAACCTCACCAATAAGTTTCCCTTTGCTGTTAATCAAAATGTCTATTTCCTTACTACAGCTGACTGAAATTAAGTACTGTATTAGGAAGAAAGAAAATATTAATGTAATAAAGTATTTGCTTTTTAATACTGATGTTTTTAATGATGCCTTAGTACATACTTCCAAGGGATTTTATATTTTGAAAAGAAGATGTTTATATCTAAATTTCTGGCAGCATAACAGAAGTATGTTTAAAAATTTACTGTGATGTATATGTTGGGAAGAAACAAGTTACCCCATAGGCAGACTATCCCCTTCTTTAAGCTTTTTCTTTTCCCTCACTTCCAAAATCACAGAAAATCTAAGTGCTTCAAATTTTTGCGAAACTGCTCCCAACGCAGCAGCAAGGATTTTTGCAATTCTAAGACAAAGTAGAACGAAAGATGGGCAACTATCAGCACATACAAGATGTTTGCAAGTCTGGTGTTTGTATGATGGGGACTATTTGTACTGCAAAGTACTCTAGAGATTATGAATCATCTTAAAGACATGCTGCTGGATCTGTAACTTCAGACATATGGAGACTAACACCAATGGAGATTACAATTCTTCTTAGCCTATATGACTCTTTTCCATGTCTTTCCATGAAACATCCAACATGCAAGAGGCCTTCTGATTATTTTAATGTCTCATTAGTACTAATGTAGCATTCTGAATGTCCACGTCATGTCCCATGCTCACCATAATCTTTTTTTCACCATAATCTTTTTATGCCACTTCTTGCACAAAAGCCTTTGTTCAGATATAGAAGAAATGGAATGGAATCCTGGCTTCAATAAAGGCTACATGTGTAGACATAAGCAAGTCATATCATACACCTGGGTCTCTATATCATAATCAAGCTCATTTAAAATATATTAGGTGTCATGTACTGTTTTCTAGTTGCTGGAGACACAGACACAAAAATGAAACAGTCCCTACCCTCTTAAATTTTCTCAGGGAAGAAATGAGGAGAATGAATTACAAAATCTTTAAAGTAACCTCCTGTTCTAAATCCTTTTATCCTAGGTAGTGTTTCATTAAGTCTAACCATAAAACATCACCAGAAAAATACACAAGTGATAAAAAAAATGGGTCTTTGTGATAGTGAGCAGTTTGTGATCACTAAAAAGCACATCCTACTTTCCCCAAAAAACAACCCATCCAAATAACTGCTACCTGCTCAATTCTGGACCCAGCTCCTTTTCAATCAAATTAAGACCCACCCAGCAGCATTCATGTCTGGGGAAGAAAGCAAAGACTTTTAGGAGTATAGGCAGTAATTTTAAAAACTGTTGCCACCAATCAAAGGCAAGGATTTCAGAAGAAATGGCAGAAATGAGCTTCTTATTAAGATGGTTTTTGAAAATAGGATTCGTATTTCTAGACCACATTAAAAATATTCAGGAACGACAGGTGAGACACAAAGGATGAAGTATATCTCAGGGGGGCTAGAAAGATACATTTGCCTGCCTTGTAAATACCATCAAAGGGTTTTAAATTGAAAAGGAAGGGGAACAACCTAAGTAACAGAGGAAATAGCTAAATTGTTGAAAAAAAGAAGATACCTAGAAAGTCACAAGAAATAAAATCTAATAGAGAGAAATAAGTCCTATGGTCTGAGATGTTTATATACAAGTATACCAAATATATATATTCAGTGAAAAGTGAACTAGAGATCAATACTTAAGGTAATGTAATAAAAATTAGGAGGTTGGTCTGGGTAACTTCTAAGGTCCCTTCCATTTCTACACCCAAGAGCCTATGATTCTCATCCATCTCCTTTTTGGCACCACGCCACATGCCTAAAATTGCATTCACTTTTTGAGAGAACACATGGCCTAGTGGGAAGAGAACTGGTTTGTGAATCAGAAGTCCTGGGTCTGAATCCCATCTTGGATACTTACTAGCTGTGTGACCCCAGGCAAATCACTGAATCTCTCTGGGTTCTCAGTTCCTGTTTTATTGATAATCACAGCTGACATTTTAAACACTGCTTTAAGATTTGTATTTTACTTTTATTAACATATTTGATCTTCATAACAACTGCACAGACCACATGGCTAGAAAGAGGAAACAGATGAAGAAGTCAGGAAACACAAGGCTGGCACACAGACTTTATGTAGTAGTAATGAAAGACTTCAATTACCAAGATATTTCCAAGGGTTCTCTCTCTGCCAAAAGTTAATGATAATCTTTATTTACAGGAAGAACAGGGAATAATTACATTTATTTGCTTTAATAATTTTATTCTTTAGAAGTAGAGGAACCAAGAAAAGGGAACAACTTCTGAGTCTGATTTACATCAAGAAGAAAAAGTGGTTCCTAGAATAGAAATGATGGGATCTTTGAAGAGATGATAGAGATGAAAAAGAAAACCAGAAGTCAAACATCAACCTTAGATTTTAGTTCAGAGAAAGGAAGGCAAGTACTTCACATGCTGAAATTCTATAAAGTCAGCTCAGGAGGGATGGGATACTCTAAAGAATGAAATTTTTCATTCTGAGGAGACAAAAGGAAACAATTCCAAGAAGGAATAAAAAGGATATGTAGAGAAGTAAATGAACAGGGGACTTACCAACTAATAAAGAATTTTAAAAGATAACTATACAAAAAACAATACACACTATTAACAATTCTATAGAAAAAATGACCAAAATCACTAGTAAGAGAAAGGCAAATCAAAACAAGCATTGGGTTTCACCTCACACTGGCAAATTGGCAAAGATGATAAAGTATGAACATAGTCAACACGTGAGAAGTTGTAGAAAGACAGGAATACTACTCCATTGTTAATGGAGCTATGAATTAGCAAAATAATTCTGGAAAGCAGCTTGGAATTATGCAAATCAACTAGCTAAAATCTTTGACCCAGAGATTCCACTGCTAGGCATATATTCTAAGGAGGTCACTGACAAAAAGAAATTCTAAAATATTTGTAGTAGCACTTTTTGCAGTAGCAAACTGGAAACAAAGTATATGCCCATCAACTGGAGAATGATGTTAAAAAAAACTGTGGCATATGAATGTAATGGGATATTAGAAAGAATGAATTTGGTGAATACAGAAAATCATGGTAACACTCACATAACTGATGTAAAGAGAGGGAAACAGAGCCAAGAAAACAATGTTTTCACCACAAAGAAACTGAAAATGAATACTGAAAAGTCACAAAGAATAACCTTGGTCTCAAACAAAAGATAAGAAAACATCCCCCATTCTCCACCACAGTTTGGTCGGGTCCAATCCTTTGCAAAAAGGGATCCAGTGGTGTGGGATGTTACACATATTGTCAGATTCTTTTGATGGTCCTGGTTAGTTTTGCTGAATTTGCTTTCCCTTTTCCTCTCAAAAAAAAAAAAAAAAAATTCTCCTTTGGTCTCAGTTTAAAAAATAGAGCATAAGATCAATGGAAAAGACTAGGCAAGGGAGATTTAGAAATAATGGGACTGAATAGTTCAGTGTTTGATAAAGTGGAAAATATAAATTACCTAGAAGAAAACTCCTTATCGGATAAAAATGTTGGGGAAATGGTCTGGCAGAAATTGGGCCTAGATCAACAACTTCTACCATATTCCACAATACATTCTAAATGGATATGCAACCTTAATATTAAAGATTATACTATAAAAAAATTAGAAGAAAAGCTGATCATATACCTCTCACTGGACAGAAGATGTATCCTTAACCAAACAAGAGACAGAGGCAATTAAAAAAGATAAAATAGATATCTTTCATTACTTGAAACAGAAAAGCTTCTTCATGAACAAAATTAATGCACTTAGAATAAGAAAGAAGTGGTCTAATGAGTAAAAAAAATTTTGTATCAAATTTCTCTGATAAGGGTGTAGTATCCAAGAAATATAAATAAATATGAAATAAAAAATAAAAATATTTAAGACTAACAACCATTCTCCAGTACGGAAGTAGTCAAAGGGTATGAACAAACAGTTCTCAAATGAATAGCAAAATATTTTATAACTACATGAACAAATGCTCCAAATTACTAATAAGAAAAATGAAAATCAAAACAAACCTTAGTTTTACCTCACACCCTGAAAACTGGCAAAGATGACAAAAACTAACCATAGTCAATTTGGAGGGGCTGTGAAATAATGGGCACTCTAATACACTGTTAGTGGAGTTGTGAAATGGCACAACCATTTCTGGAAAACAATTTGGAATTAGGCAAATAAAGTGACTAAAATGCCCATACCTTTTGAACTAGAGATTCTATTAGTGGGCTTATACCCCAAGAAAGTCATTGATAAAGGAAAAGTTCCCGTATACACCAAAATATTTATAGTAATTCTTTTTGTATAATAGCAAAGACTTGGAAAACCAAGCAAATGCCTATCTCTTGGGGAATGGCTAAATAAATTGTGGTACAAGAATGGAATGGAATATTATTATGCTGTAAGAAATGATGTGTGTAATGAATACAGAGAAAAATGGAAAGATCTACATTAACCAAAGCAGAGTAAAGTAAGCAGAGCCAAGAAAAAACAATATGCATAACAACTACAACAATGTAAATGAAAAGAACCACACATTAAAAATCAAAAGTGAATTTAACAAAATTATAAAAGATCAAGCAGGACTCGAAAGAAGAAAAATGAAAAAAACCACCCCAACTTAACTCTTCATGAAGGTGGGAGTCCATAGGTGTTACACTTGCCCATATTTTCAGCCTTTTTCAATTTATCAATCAGTTGTGCTGATCCCACCTCCCTCTCCCCCTTTTTAAATACTATTGGTTATATAGGTTGGCTCTCTGGGAAGGGTAAAGGGAAGTATAATTGGAATAAATATGATAAGAAATAGAAGATACCAATAAAAAGTTATTTTTAAAAATTCTTTCTTCTAAGGGATATTTCTCTGGGAGGAGGGAGGGAAAGGAATTGAGAAATCTACTTGATAAAAAAGAAGAAAAAGAAAAGAAGATTAAAACATTTATTTTTAGAAAAGACAAATACAGAAGGTGGAAGTGCAGGTAATGGAATTGGAATCCAAAAGGACGGCACCAAAAAGGAATATGAAAGCTTGGAATAAACAGGGGCTGACTTGAAATGCTAAAGTAAACAAAATTATTTTTTCCAGTTGTCTTTAAGAAAATAAGAGGTAAAGGAATACTGCTTGGGGTGGTTTAGAAAAGGTTAAATAAAGAAAAGGCAGAATTGCAAAACTTTTATTTGTTTTCTGCGCTCAGGAATAATAATCTGTGGCGTACTCAGGACAAAACAAAAATGGCCAATAGGGAGTTAAAACCCAAGATAAATAGGGAGATAGATAAGAGAGCACCTAATTATACCTGATGAATTAAAGTCACCAAACACAAATGAATTAAATCCCAGGGTATGAAGCCAATTGCTGGAGTTATAACCTTAGTGCCTGGCATTTAATAATGGCTTGTGGATTGATACAGTTTCTCAGCTTTTGTCAGTAATCTATAATAGATCCTGGAGAACAGTAAAGGTAACAAAAACCTTGAGAAGGCTAGATATAATGGAATTAAGTTTGATAGTGCAGTCAGCTTAATTTGGATTCCTAGCAAAACTCTAGAACATATCTTTAAAGGAATGGTTATTGAACCATTCAGAAGAGGAAGCGGTGATCATAAAGCTAGCCAAACTTCATCAAGAACAGACTGTAACCGGACAAACTCATTTCCTTTTTTGATAGTTATTATACCAGTAGATGGGGGAAATATTCTATCAGTTTTACCTAGATATTAGCAAAACGACAGTCTTTTATGTGCTATTCCTATGGAAAGGGAATGACAGGCAACTAGATGGCACAATGGACAAAGAGTAGGTATAGTTAGAAAGACTTTAGTTCAAATCCAGCCTGAAACCAAGTAGCTGTGTGACCCTTAGCAAGTCATTTAAGCTGTTTGTCTTATTTTAATTTTCTGTAAAATAGGCACAATAATAGGACCTGCCTCTAAGGGTTGCTGTGAGGACCAAGGGAGATGATAATTGTAAAGCCCTTAGCAACAGTGCCTGGAACAAAGTGCTATACAAATGTTAGTTATTATTATTATTATTAATACTACTACTATCATCATCATCACTAAAAATTAACTAGGTAATATTAGAGTTAGGTAGATTTGGAAAGAGCAGTCATTAAGAGGATAATACCTAGGACTAAAGGAAATCCTTTATGATACTACTGATTCATACTGACATTGTGGTCTACTACACCCTCCAGTTGGATGAACTTCTGTCTAGCTAGACTTGCCCTATTTTGTTCATAAGTTCAGTTTTTTAATCCATGAAATTTTTTTATTTGTCCTTGTTAAACTTCATCTTAAACAGCACAGGGTCAAGTAGAGATCCTTGAGGGCACTCTGGTGGAAACCTCTCAAGCTGGCATGGAACCATTAATGACTAACTACCTTTTGGCCATTCTACTAATTCTAAATCCACCTAGTACTGCCTGGTTCATATATTTCTGTTTCCGTAAGAATGACATTGAGAGACTTTAAGAAAAAAAGGTAAATTTGAATTTAGGCTGCATTAAGAGAAGCACAGTATCCAGGAATGATAGATATACCATATTCTGCTATGGTCAACTCACATCTGGAGTACTGTGTTAAGTTCTATGTACATTTGTGCAAGGAGACTGGTAAGCATCTAGAGGTAGGCCATCAGAATGCAGAAGGGTTTCAAGATCATGTCATATGGGGACTGGATGAAGAAAATGAAGGTGTGTGATAACAAAAAGATGGCCTAGAGGGGACATGATAGTTATTTTCAAGAACCTGAGGGGCTATTGTGTGGAAGAGGAGTTTTAAACTTGTTCTGAGGGCAAGAGGGGGCAAAACCAGGGCCAATTATTATAAGCCTCTAAGAAACAAATGTAGTATTGATAAAAACTATTTAACAATTAGGGCAATTGAAAGTCGAGAGGCTTCACACCTCAGCAAAATTTAGATGACTAATAATCAGCTTATTGAAGAGGAGACTTTTACCTTCCAATTCAGATTCAAGGATTCTCTGGGCAAAAATACATTTTATGCTTTGATTTTTACAGTATGAATGGTTGGACCTATCTTTTTTGTACTGCTATAGATTTTGTTAAGTTGGTTTTTGTAACATTCTAGGTCTTAAGATGCTGTTATCACCAAAAAGGAGAACATAGAACACTTTACCAACTGGGGGTTCTTTTACTTGGTTTCTATGTAGGTCATTTTCCATGACATTGCAAAACATCTTAGGTAAACATGTTTGTTTTATAATTCACTTGACTCTGATCTCTCTTTTTTTTTTTGGCAGGGGGGAAGGCCGGGCAATTGGGGTTAAGTGACTTGCCCAAGGTCACACAGCTAGTAAAGTGTTTAAAGTGTCTGAGGCCGCATTTGAACTCAGGTCCTCCTGACTCCAGGGCCGGTGCTCTACTCACTGCGCCACCTAGCTGCCCCAACTTGAATCTGATCTCAAGTCTATTTTTGAACAAAATTATTTCCATACTTAGGTCTGTCATAGTCTATATATGATGTTTAATATATGTATGAGAAACTTTCCTTGAGAAGACCCTTCAAAGCTACATTTTGTCCTACCAACTTAAATATTCAAAAAATAGACAAAATTGGGTTTAGATTTTTGGCTGACCTCAATTACATGATCATAGAGATCTGATGTACTTCAGAGAGTTGTGATAGTTTTCCTGTTCCTTTAGTTGTTTGTTTGTTTTTTTTTAATCAAGGATACTTCAATGTTAAGTATAGCCCATTTTCATAAAGATTATAGATATGAGAAACTAGGCATATAAGTCAGTAGTTGGTGATACCTTTTTGGTTGCCTTGCAGGGGCGGGGAGATAAACCACTGTCTGTGTTCTTTTGTATTCTTTCATCATCTTCCCTTTTTGAGCTATCTTGAAAAATGATTGAATGCCTTTAAAATTATGTCACCTCTTGCAAGTATTTCTTCTGTAATTTTTTTGTTCAGGTCAAGGCACTCTTCCTAACTTTATTTTTTTAATGCCAATGTCATTTCCTTATATAGTATACTACTGGCTTGTAATCTACTGCCACGGTCTTCAAGAACAAAGGATCACTTCCATACCAGGATGAAGCATCAAAGAAGGACTTTTGTGAAAGAGTCCTTGAGATAATAAAACCCCTCTGAAGTATCTTAAAGAAACACATGAAAATGAAACCATCAATGCCAAATGAGTCAAATAATATATTTGTTATCTTACCTAACTCCCTCCACCCTAAACCCCATCCTCAACAGTATAAAAATGTAAAATCGAAACAATTTAGTCAAATGAGTGTATGTATACTTATGACTTCTAGAATCACATTTTGGAACTAGAAGGGACTTTAACAATTATCTACTCTCTCATTTTACTGATGAGGAACCAGTTTTACTAAACTACGTTTAGCTATGTTATTTGTGATATATTCAAACTCTGCAGCTAGGAAAAATTCTGTATTTCCATTATTAAGGCATTTCCACATTCAACTATATCTGTATAACACAGAGAATAAAGAGTTGGAAGGAATCTCAGAAACGATCTGGACCAGCTCATTCATAAACAAGAATTCACTCTTCAAAAGTGGTGATCTAGCTTTTCCTAAAAGATCTCTAAGGAGGGGAAGTAAATCACTATCCCTTCAGGCAATCAATTCTATTTTTGGATGGTTTCTAGTGTTAGAAGGTTCTTCCTTAAATCAGGATGATTCTATAACTTCGTTATATATGAGGTTTTATACAACTTTTGCCTATTCTTATTTCTGGTTTTTGCACTCAAGCAGAACAAGTCTAATCACCTCTTCTATGACAGCCCTTCAATTTTGAAGATAGCTATCATGTATAATCAGAACCATCCTATTCAGGTTAAAATTTCCCAGTTTCCTTAGTCAAACCCAATAGAGCATGATCTTGAAGCTCTTGAACACAGTAGCTATTCTCCAGCATATCAATGTCTTTCCAAAAATGTAGTGCTCAGAATTAAATTTAAGACTCCAGATAGTTTGACCAGCACAGAGTACATCAAGATTATCACCTTCTTCATTTTGGCCACTATATACTCCTAATGAAGCCTTAGAATCGCTGTTGATTCAAATCAACCCTAGTCATGGCAATTTCCCTTTTGTAAATCTCTTCTTCTCCTTAACATAGCTTTAAATATAATATAGCTTTAAATAATAAAAACTCAAACCTTTATGTCCAAGCATAAAATTTAAAAAATTAACATCAAACTATGAGAAAAATTGCTTTCATGTAACTTGATTAAAGCTCATACCTTCAATCTCTTTGTAATAATATGAAATAGAACAGAGTATATTTGCCTTCTGGAAAATTATTTTTTATAGTAGTCCTTGTTTTAAAAAAAAAAAGGATCGACACAAGAATGGCTCTTGATTTCAGCTATTCTGAACTTCAAAAATTGATAACTTACCAATTCACGCCGTTTATCATCATCTGTAGCTTCGTCTGTTAACTGTGCAAAAACTTCAGACAAAAATTTCTCATCTTCCTGCATGATAAATAACAATTACTATAAAATATTAACAAAACATGATTTAGGAAATATAATAGGATTTCTTAAAGCAACAGCACTTTCATTAGACCATATATAACATTTCAGAGTAGATATAAAATTCCAGGGTACTTCCAAATAACAAGCTCTCTATATTCATCATTCAGGTGCAAAACCACCAGCATTTAAGTTCTCTATTTAACAGTACAATACTTAGTCAATAACTCCAAACTATTAGGAATATAATAATTGTACAGATTTGAATGGCCACTGATGTCTCTTAGCTCTCAAACTCTGTAATTCTGCCATTAAGATTCACAAAGGAAAAAGGTTTCTGCGTGGCTAAGAAGAAGGCAAAAAGTCCATGCACATTTCACTCCACAGGCACTTGTTTCAAGTCCTTACTTGGATATACTTTACTCTAAACACAAGTTAACAAAATAGATTATATAATTCTTTCTCAGGCCACAACAGATTATAAAGTGGGGGTGGTATGGAGAACTGCTACTTGGAGGGAGGCACAGTGATAATAGAAAGAACAAACATTCACAGCCTGACCTTGAGGAAAGCTAGAAAAACTATCAGAAACAAACATAAGAACTAAAAAACAGTATCACTCCGGAGCCATTTAGTGTAACAGTAAATAACACTCTTTACAGTAACACAGTATAATAAATGATATTTATAATGATGAGTTTTAGTAATAAAGAATTTATATTCAATCTACTAAAAATGAAAATATATAATTAATATACAAATTTCCCCAAAAATTGCTTTAAAAGTTTTGGCATTTTTAGGGTTTGGAATATTCATGTAGATGACCACCTCATTCCTCAAATAACTAGATAAATAAGACACTACAATATAATTTTATTAAGATTGCAACGCAGTTACAGAGTTACTTATATCTTCATGCTAGCAAAATCAAATTATACTATGACCTTCAAAATATTAGTGATGTACCTCAAACACTTCCACCAGTTCTCATTTTGGAAGTCAACATCACAGATGTTAAAGCATGCTCATGTGTGTAAGTGCATGCACACAAACACACAGAGCCACTGTCAGAAACTAAACATTGGGAAAATAAATCATTAGTATGACCCAGTATGGCACATGAGTTATACTAATTTATCAATTCATCTTAGGCTTTATTTTTATCATCTAAAATAAAGAGTTGCATTAAGGTAGCTTTTATTGATCTACAAAGTAATTCTTTCAAACCTCAAGGAATGCCCAAGTTATATAACTGCTCCTTGCCTCAGTTTCCTCATTTGTAAAAATGAGTGCTAGACTTGATAGCCTCTAAGATTGTCTTCTTAGCTTTAAATCTATGATCCTATGATTCTTAGTTTCATCAGGATGGGAAACAAATCCATGTTTACCCTACCTAGGACATTTCATGACAATATAAAGTTTGATCATATTCTGATTCTTTTCAACCAACCAATCTCTTCTCCCACCCCACCCCCCATCCCACTTCTTTCCAGGCTGAAAAATCCTAGCCATTTCTTTTGATAAGACTTTCATAGAGAAAATCCTTTATTCCTTTTATCATTTTAGTTGCCTTTTGCTTTATCTTCCCCAGATCCATCACATCATTATTAAATTGCATTAACTAAAACCACAGAAAATATTATAGATCTATCAAAGTCTTGAAAAAGAAAAAAATTTGTTTGTAAAATTATTTTTGGCAATATACCTCTATTGACAATAACAGTACATTGGGCTGACCTAGTTAGGGAGCCAACAGTCTACCATGATGGACAACCACCTCAGAGTAATATACTTATAAGTACAGTTTGGGTTACTTTTCCCAAAATCCTTAAATCTCAGATTATCAAAAGTTGCCAAATTTGCCTCTGTAGGTCTTATTAATTTTATTTTCTTCCAGATGTTTACGAATTTCTTTTTGTTTAATATAAAAGAACTCTAAAATCTAATACTATTTTTTTTGAGATAGAGATTATATATTTTGTTTTTTATGGCTCAACTGGAAGAAAGCACTATATCTGGAATACCAATGAAGAGCTTATGTTAAATACTAGGTCTCTACCCAAATCAACCAAAGAAAGAGGAAAAGAACCCATATGTGCTAAAATAATTGCGGCTGCTATTTTTTCAGGTGGCAAAGATGTGGAAAATGATAAGGTGCCCCTCAACTGGGGAAGGGCTGAACAAGTTATGGCATATGAATACAATAGAATACTACTGTGCTGTAAAAAGGGATGGTTATCAGAAGCCTGGGCAGACTTGTATGAACTGATGGAGAATGAAGTGAACAGAACCAGGAGAACACCTTTTCCAGTATCAACAATACTGTAATGACAAACTACTTTAAAATACTTAGGAACTCTGACAAGCATAATGACTACCCACAACTCAAGAGGACTATCAATGAAAAACATGCTACCCACCTACTCAGTACAGAGATGATGGACTTAAGAATGTAGATTAAGACCTTTTTATGGAAGAATTTGTTTTGCTTGATTAAACATCTTAACAAGAGTTGTCTTTTTTTTTTTGGCTTTCTTGGTAGGGGAGTGGAGGGTAGTAGAGTATGGATGGAACGGAGAGAAGGCGTTATAGGATAAAATTTAATTTTTAAAAAACTGTGTTGAGGTAGTTATATCCCCTTGCCTGTTGCATTTTGTGCTAACCAACAGTAAGGATGAGGTCTGTAATGGTAGAACAAATTTTCCGCTGAAAAGTTGCAAGTTCTTTATAGGGTTCAAATCTGTGACTTTGGCTTCATTTAATCATAGTCTTATCAACTGAAGACAGATGAAAGTTGATATTTCCAAGTCACATTCTACAATTCAACAGAGGCACCTCAGCTGTACTACATTAAAAGTTCAAACGTTATTTTCAAGCAGAGTTTAGATCTTGTACCTAATAAAAATCATTAAAGGTTATTCCTCCTAAAATTCCTGGTTCTAGCCATATTTCTTGGTAGTATCTTCTCAATTTGTAAAATTTCTTGAGTTAATATGACCCCTGAAAAGGAGGAAACTTCAACATTAAAAGGGGATGGCTGAGTTAGAGGGGATAAGAATTACGGTACTCAAGAAAGTAGCAAAACCACACATCAAGAAACCTGGACCTTCTATTTCAGTGGTCCGCTTTTTGATACCCTGGCAGAGTACGAATTATCAAAAGTACTTAAAGAACACAGTTCCACTCTCAGAGAAGGTCAGTGCAAATTTCTAAGAGAGGGGGTGGGGTGGTGGTGATAGAAGGGCAATTTTCCTTCAGAGAATTGTAAGGAACCCTGGCTTTTTCAGACCAAAAAGGCCAAGCCCTGAAGCCAGCTAACTTGAGTTCAGAAAAGACTAGGAGTTATCTGCATAGAGATGATAATTGAACTGATGAGGTCACCAAGAATAGAGAAGGAAGGGCTCAAAAACAGAGCTAGAAGATATACTCACAGTTAAAGGACTGCCTATGAGTGATGACAGAACAAAGGAGACAGGTGGAACAGACAGGTGGGAGGAGAGAGACAGACAGAAAAAGAGAGGGGGCGAGGAAGGGAGAGGGAACTAGAGTTCCCAATGGGGTGGTGGTGGGGGAGGGGGGAGAAATCCAAGGAAAAAAGGTCAGGAGTACCTCATAGAAAGGTCAAGAAGGATAAGGACTAAGAAGAGTCAACCAGCATTGGTAACTTTGGAGAGAACAATTGCAGTTGAGTGATGAGTTTGGAAATCAGATCACAAAGGCTTGAATAATAATAAAAGCGGAAACAGAGCCAAAGAAAAATCAGCTTTTTCTAGGAGTTTGGCTATGAAGGGGAGCGGTGATCCAAGACAGAGCAAGAGCTAGACAGGATCTTAGAAACCATTCAGTCCCCAAATATTTTAAAACTTAGGCAAAGCAAAGCATCAGTTAATAAACGCTCAAGTAACCAAGATCCTCAAATATTTAGCATTATTCTAAAATTCAAAGGTACATGAGGGAGAACACATATCACCAATATGTCCCAATTATAACCTCAACAGCTCCCTTCTAAATCTTTACACAAATAAAAAATGCTTTCAGAAATCTTTTTAAAGATGCATTAAAATTACTCAACCTCAAAGACTTGGAAATTCCATATCTTCTCAGAGTTGAAGGGATATAGAACTAACAAGTACTGATCTTATTTGGGGGAAGTGGGAGGGGGGAAAGAATGAGATACAATCATCTGTTTTTAGGAAAAAGAGTAACCAGGGGGCACAGTAGATAAAGTACCAGGCCTGAATTCAGGAAGACTCATCTTCCCGAGCTCAAATCTGGCCTCAGACACTTAGCTGTGTGATCTTGGCCAAGTCACTTAACCTTGCTTGCCTCAGTTTCCTCATCTTCAGTTCATGAGCTGAAGAAGGAAATGGCAAACCACTCTAGTATCTTGGCCAAGAAAACCCCAAATGGGGTCATGAAGAGTCAGACACGACTAAAACAATGACATTTTTAGGAACAAGCTTTCTCAATTAAAAAAGAGAAGATAGGATGATTTCCTGTTCCAGAAAGGAGAGGATCTCACTTTGTAATTTCTATGGGAAATATATCTCCAGCTCGTTAACTTTTAAGAATCTTCTAGGGGGCAGCTAGGTGGTACAGTGAGTAGAGCACTGGCCCTGGAGTCAGGAGGACCTGAGTTCAAATGCAGCCCCAGACACTTGCCATATGTATTAGCTGTGTGACCTTGGGCAAGTCACTTAACCCCAAGTGCCCTGCCCAAAAAACAAACGAACAAAGAATTTTCTACATTAAGACTTTGAGATACCCAGTATAAATCAAAGTATTGGAATCTAGAGCTTTTTAGACTGGCATCACAGGCCTCTCTAAAATTCCAGAAAAGACAAAAAGAAAACCCGTTTGAATGGAATCAAGAGCATTGCGGCAGTCATTCAAAAGAAAACATTTATTAAGCACTTACTATATGCCATGCATTGTTCTAGAAGTGCTATGTCTGTCATACAGCAAAATAATTCTTCAGCAGGAGAAAAAAATTTTTTTCTAGTAGTTATTAAAAGATTTGCCTTAAACACCCTTGCTCTTTCCATCCAGTCCCCCTCTGGGGAAGTATAATCACAGCTCCCAGGATAATGTGATCTTATTGAGGGCAGGGACAGTTTCATTTTTATCTTTGTATCTAAAGCATTTGTGGGGAAATCTGGCTTTAAATGCTTGTTAATTTCTTGCTCTGGAAAGGAAACGGTCTTATTTGTAATTTTTGTGGGAAGCACCTCCATCTTGTGAACTTTTTTTATTTTCTTAATTGGAATAGAATTAAACGGATAGAGGTACATTATTCCATAATGTGTTGCACTATGGCCCCACAAGGACCATGCTTAGAGTTAACCAGCCCAGACAAATTATAATTTAGTATGATTATTATGTTTAGATTTTTGGACTTTCCTTAAAGACTTTCTAATTTGTTAGGCTGTGCCAGGGTTTGTCTTTAAAAACCTAGGGTCACCTCCATTCCTTGATGAGATATCAGAATAGGGCAGAAAGGCCCATTAACTGACACTGTATTTTTTGCCTGGGGACCAACTAAACTTAGTTGAGAAGCTTATCATCTGGTTGGTCCCATTTATCAGCCACATAACTCTGGAAGAAAATTTACAAAGTCATAGAAGGCTTATGATCTACCAGGGGGAGAAAGTACTCACCAACGAAATACATACATCGCTAAAGTATTTACACTTTACACAGAATTAATTAGTTAAAACTCTGTATAATGTGTCAAGCTAATGGATTTCCTTCTTACCTACTGGTACCCACACACTACTTAGCAACATTAAGTACTACTAGAAAGACTAAGGTTACCACTTCCTTGTTTAAATACCATTTTAAGAACTGAGGTACATACTTAGGAAATAATCCTCTAAAAATTACATCATTAAACTAATAGATGATCATAGATCTATAAAATCTCATAAAACCTACGACGTTAAGGTTTTCTTTGAAACAATCATGAAGAAGACTACTTATTTTCTGAAGTTGTATTTCAGTTATACAGTAACAATCTATTGATTAAAAAAATGACAAAATGTCTGACTTTTCAAGTATTCGAAATATTCACAGATCAAGATGAAATGTGGTTAGTTGGGAGAAATCATTCTAAAAACACATAAGACCATGCTTATAATTTATTATGTATTCCTTTTAGGCATACTCAATGATGTAGAAATACATCTAAATTACTAAACAGCAACATGAAAACTGGAAAGTGTTTTGCACGTGGGAGCCTTTATATCATCTCTAAGGCTAGGCTGGCTCAACTTCTACCTTTCTGGGACTAAAACTGAACTGGCCATCTGCCAGCTGATAAGACGGCAAGCAGTCAAACTGTTTTAAGCACAACAATATCCCAAAGTTGGACCTGTGGGTAGTAAAGGGGGACTACTAATGGCAGCTTTCCTCTTTCACTAGGTTACCAAAACTTTTGGAGTCATGAGAAAATGTGTTGTAGGTAAAGAGATAACCTGGCAAAGGTGGGTCATATGGTCACTGGTATGCTGATAAATATTCAACTGGTTCTCATAAAAACCAAAATTACACACAACACACTTTTACAGTATGCACTATTAACTTTCTCTCTCACTTTCTGGGGCTAGACAATCAACAAAAAAAATAAATCAAGCACTAATCTGTAGTGGTTGCTGATTTCTGAGGAGTAAATGCTCACATTGAAAATTTAACAACTGGCTATCATGAGCTTGTATGAGCTGGCTTCAGTATACCATTGGCCATAGTGGCAGATTAGAATAAAGGATAATGGTTGGTTGACGAAATCACAAAGAATGCCTCACAAAACAGTATTAATTACATAGTATTTGCTGCCTGACAGGTAAGAAACCAAAAGTAAATTATCAAGTTAATAATTATCATGGAATATTATACATAATGCAGTAATTGAATCAGTCCTACTTTGGTCACTAAGATTCAACTAATAACAAATTTTATGTGAATATCTTTTTTTAAAACCCCCAAACATAAAGACCAAATCAAATGCTTGCCACGTATATGGCCTGATTTTTTTTTAAGTTAAAAATAAGTAACATCCCCTCCTCCTCATTTGTCAATTATCACATCTCCGGTGATTACTAAGTTATTTAGATACTTATAGGTTATTTTTTCATCACTAACGATGAAAGAATCTAAAGTTTCAAATGGTTACATCAAAGCACACAAATATAAAAGGTGATATGATTTAAAAACAGTCAGAACTGCTAAGAATTGATATCACATGTGAAAAGTAACGAAGTTACATAGTTGTAACAGAGTTTGTAAAGTTATAACTTGATAACCACTAAATGTCTCAAAATCTTCTCATACTCACCTGCAACATGCTGACAATCTCAACCTTGTTGAAGAAAATAAAGGAAGTAAGAGTAGAAAGAAAATTCTCTTCAAAAACAGATGGAGTTGGCAAAATGATGTCCTGAATGTATTGTACCCTGTAAGTCTGATGGATCTTTTGCCTAAGTTCAGAGTCTGTTATTGGTATAACTTCTTTAAATTTTGCTGTTTTGGTCAAGAATTCCCTATGCCTTTTTGGCTGAGCCAAAGCGGGATCGTACTCAAGGCATCCCACGACATCCATAATACACTCATCAGAAAACATCACCTCAAATAGAGTTGCTTTATTTAGGAATAATATTCCTCTAATTATTTCATACAAATGGTGTAAGCCTTCAGTGTTCTCTAGGTTCTCACAAACTTGGAAAAGTTGCAGTAGTTTTTTAATATAACCTTCATTTTCCAAGGCCAGTGCTAACTTTTCCCTACGAATAGGTGAGGAGAGAACTGAGGTAACTAAGTCAGCAATCTCTTCAAGTTTGTTGAGTTCACATGTAGGCAGGTCAATTAAATGACTGGTTTCAGGCATTTCTTCAAATCGTTCTTCTTCTGACTCATCAATGAGGTCCTGGGTGACTTCCACTGAAGGGTCTTTACCTTGAACCTAACAATAAAAACAAGCAAAACTGGTTATTTCCTATTACACAAGGATAATATTTTAGCAAATAAATTTTAAGAATCATTGTGTTTAAGAACATGTCAAAATTAATTAATCAAGATTTTGATTTAAAATAGTCAAACCTAAGTATGTTCTTCTGATAAAGCCTGTGAGAATACATGGTCAGCTCCATACCACAATGCTTATTGGTGATGCAGTCCTAATAGAGCTGCCCCCAGCCCCAATATTCTAACTTCATTATAGGCCCACTGTACCTACCTAGTAGCTCCCCCACCCCTGTCCTAATTTATGTCTCACTGCTCACTAGAACAACAGGTGTGTCCCTGAATTCTTAGTTTCTACAGAAACAGCAGGTATGTCCATGTGATAGAAACCCAGCACTGTCCCCAGACCCTTTCCCACGAAACAGGTGTGCTAATAACATCATCCATTTAGCCCAAAACAGGACCACAATACCTAACTATCCATCTTGACCACAATAGTTAGCCAACTGGAGAGCAGCATGACCAGAATGCCTGACTACCAAACTGTAGAGGGGGCCCATCCTAGGATAGCGCCTGCACAGCTTCACTGAGGCTAGGACCCCTCCTCCATTACCTAATCCCTTAACAAACCCCTCCTGCCTTTTTAATATTAATCACATTCCTGTATTCTATGTAAATTTCTATTATGTAATTGCATCTTTACCCTATAAAAATCCATGTTGCTTTCTCTGAAGCTGCTGATTCCTCTTGGAACTTAGCCTGCTTCGTGAGAGACATCAATCTCAATAAATGCCCTATACTTGGATTAGAGGTGGTCTGACTCTGACTTCTTTGAGATGGTTCCAACACAATACATCATGAAACTCCAACAGTTTTTGGCCCTAGGTGGGCAGAGACTAAACCTCAATATTGGGAGTATATAAGTTTATGGTTACAAAATTGTAAACAAAACCAAAACCCCCACGTATATATATTTGTTTTAAAATGTCTGTAATTATGAAAAATTAAGCTATTCTAACAAAGAATTAAAATACAAGTTAATATATAATAGTGATCATCAGACCGTCAGACTCTTTTGTCAAACAAATACTATTTCACTTTGAGTCTAACCTAAATGCAACAGTTTGGTTATTCTCATAGGAACAATATATAAGGCAGGCTAATGCTGAATAACTATGAGTATACAATAGAAATCAATGGATAAATGAGATCTACTAAATTCACTTTACAGAAAATTCACAGCCTGCATCTACTTTCCTCCCTCTCCCTCTCCTTCTCCCTGCTCTGCCCAAAGGAAAGTACATTTCGATGGCTGAAGGCTGCATCCTTAACTTGGGGTTTACTGGCTAGATTTCTTTCTCAAAAACCAAGCCTTAAAACCCAATTCACTCTGGAGCTCACAGATTGGACAATAGGTCCCTGCCTTCCTAGCACAGAGTGAATGTAAATGCCAAATAGTAACTTTCTCTTTTGGTCAGGAACCCTGAGGGTCTTCCCCTTCCAATTTGATTTTTCTTTTTTGAGTTTTGATTAGAGGGGCCATTCCTTGATTAACTTCTCAAAGAGGCGTATTCACTTAAAGAGAGAACCTGAAAAGATCTTAGTCTGAAAGGGCCAGGGTCTCCCAGTGCATCCAGGGCCATCTCTAGGCATCCTGGTGAATATCAGGGCACTGGATCCAGATGGCTCTGGAGGAGAAAGTGAGGCTGGTGACCTTGCACAGCCCTCCCTCCCTCAAATCAAAATCAATTTCAAGTCATGTCATCATTTCCCTCTAGGTAGGCTCTGTATTTAATGCTCTGCAAAGTACCATATACTGGGTACATTAAATATACCTTACATTTTACTGATCAAGGTCTTCATTATCATCAGTAATAATTACTGTACTAAAAGACAAAGAGTCCCCTCAGATCCAACTGAGGTATGTAGAAATGTTTGCAGTTACAAAATGTTCCCCAGGAATGCTTTGCTTTTAAAATTTTTATATCTACCTTTTGTGTTTTCTGTCTTCTATACCATCAATTCTTATTTTACCTTAAGGTCGGTATGCCCTTTTCCCATTCTAATTTAATATAAACTTGTAAAATAGACGATCAAGCTTGTTGGGCCTATAAAGAATGGTGGAAAAAGCTCAAGAGAATATTTAATGGTCTATTTCTCAGAAAAATGCATGAGTTTTAATACATGAACTTAGTCACACAAGATCATTCTGCTTTTCCTGCTTCTTAGTCATATAGGTGAGAATGCAAGATAGCTATGCTACTGTTAATTCTCATACAATGGTTTTTGCAGATATTGTAATAACTACCAGGATACTTGTTGTGTTTGTCCTTTGTTCAAAGCAGTTTAAGGAGAGAATTCTGGGAAGATGGCAGAGTAGGTCAGAAATTCCAAGCTCTCCCCCACAAAAGAGATAAAATAGCACCTTAGGGCAAAGAAAGTGCAGTAAAAACAAATAAGAATAGAGACACAAATTGAGAAGATCAGAAGAAAAATTCCAGGAAGGGTAAACACCTCCAGGCTAGAGAGCCTAAAAGCTGCAAGTGCTGGGGTTAGTTGGGTTGAGAGGTTGTCTTGGCTCCAATCACAGGAATTTTACCCCCAGAATAGTGAAGGGAGTTGGGCGTCTGACCTGGGAAGATCTAGAGAACCTCCACTGACCAGAAACGCCAGACCCAGCTGTGCTATGAAGAGCAGTGGGGGTTAGAAAGAAAGAGCACACAACCCGTGAGTGCAGAAGCAGTAGGGCAGAAAGCCCCTGGCTGTGGGCACTTACAGGAAGTTGGAGATTTGGTTTTAGTTCCAAGCTAGAGGGGAGAACTGAAGATCTGGGGCAAGAGGAACCATCCCACCTACCCGAGGCTTAGAGGTGATTACAAAAATTACAAAAGCTCATCTTCCGAGAAGGATATTTAAGTAAAGAAACCCCTTTTGACCCCAAAGAGGAATGTCAAACGGCCACCTGCCCAAAAAGAATTCATAGATCTTTAAAAAGACTTTAAAAATAAAATGAGAGATGGAGGAAAAACTAAAAAAGAATTATCCAAGAAAAACAAGAAGATTATGAAGATAAAACCAACCATTTCGCAAAGGAGATCCAGGAAGAAAATGACACCTTGAAAATTAGATTTGGGCAAGGCAAAGCCAGTAAAATTATAACAGATGAAGAAATAATTAATATATGAATAATGAAAAAACAGAAGACAAAGTGAAATATAGGAAAAACAACAGATCTGGGGAACAGATCAAGAAGAGAAAACATAAAAATAATCGAGCTAGCTGAAAGCTATGATCAAAAAAATCTTGATTCAATAACACAGGAAATAATTAAAGAAAATTGTCCTGAAGTATTAGAACAAGGGGGGAAAGTAGAAATGTAAAGAATGAAAAAATAGAAGAAAATGTGAAATACCTGACTGGAAAAACAACTGACCTCGAAAACAGAACCAGGAGAGACAATTTAAGAATTACTGGTTTACCGGAAATCCACGATGAAAGAAAGAGCCTTGACAGTATCTTCAAAGAAATTATCAAAGATAACTGCCCAGAGGTCTTAGAACCAGAGGGTAATATAGTCACTGAAAGAATCCACCTATCATCCCTGAAAAGACATACCAAATTGAAAACTCCAAGAAATATTATAGCCAAATTTCAGAATTACAAAGTCAAGGAGAAAATACTGCAAGCAGCCAAAAAGAAACAATTCAAATATCGTGGAACTATAGTCAGGACCACACAGGATCTTTCAGCTTCTACATTAAATGACAGGAGAAATTGGAATATGATATTCAGAAGGGCAAAGGAGCTGGGACTACAGTCAAGGATCAACTACCCAGCAAAATTGAGCATAATTTTTCAGGCAAGGAGATGGACATTCAATGAAATAAGGGAATTCCAGACCTTCCTGATGAAAAGGCCAGAACACAATGGAAAATTTAATCTTCAAATACAAAACTTAAGAGAGACATAAAAAGGTAAACAGGGGGAAAAAACTCCATAAACCTTATTAATCAATAAGGGCAAATTATTTACATCTTTTTGTAAGATTATATCATCTTATGTACGTCATATATATGTACATATATGTGTATATACATGTCAATCTTGAGAATAGTACAGTTATTATGACAATTGAAAGGGATACACATAGACTGGGGATGTCTGTATAAAATAACTGATATAAGGATAAAAAACATAAGAGATGTAAAGGGAGGGTTCTGGGAGAAGAGGTAAGGTAGTAGAAAAAGGTAAATTACATCAAATGAAGAGGCACAAAAACACATTATAATAGAGGGAGAAGAGCAGTATTTGAGCTCTACTGTCATCGGATTTGGTTCAAGAAGGGAATAACATACCCTGATAAGTATAGAAATCTACCTTGTCCTACAGGCAGTAGTAGGGGAAAGGGGAAAAAAAAGGGAGGGGGGTGGTCAGAAGGAAGGGGAAGAAGTAGCAAGTGGAAAATGGTAAGATAAGGGAGGGGAATCCAGAGGGAGGGTAAACTGAGGAAGGTGGCTGTCAAAAGCAAAACTTTGTTGAGTAGTGGAAGGGGAAAGGGAGAAATAAAAGCATAAACAGGGGAAACAGGATGGAGAAAAAGACACAGATAGAAATCATAACTGTGAATGTATATGGGACGAACTCTCCCATAAAATGGAAGTGGATAGCAGAATGGATTAAAAACCATAATCCTACAATATGCTGTTTACAAGAAACACATTTGAAACAGGGGAATACACACAGGGTAAAGGTAAAAGGCTGGAGTAAAATATATTGCGCTTCAGCTAAAGTAAAAAAGCAGGGGTAGCAATTCTAATCTCAGACAAAACAAAAGTAAATATAGATTTAATTAAAAGAGACAAGAAAGGACACTACATCCTGCTAAAAGGTACCACAAACAATGAAGCAATATCATTGTTTAACAAACTGGTATGGCATGCAAATTCTTAGGGGAGAGGTTAAGGGAGTTATAGGAAGAAATATAGACAGCAAAACTATAATAATGGGAGACCTCAACCTCCCCCTCTCTGAACTTGATAAATCTAACCTCAAAATAAACAATAAAAAGGGCAGCCAGGTGGCGCAGTGAGTAGAGCACTGGCCCTGGAGTCAGCAGGACCTGAGTTCAAATCTGGCCTCAGGCACTTGACACATGTAGTAGCTATGTGACCTTGGGCAAGTCACTTAACCCCAACTGCCCTGCCCCCCCCCAAAAAAAGCAAAAAATAAACAGGAAAGAAGTTAAGGAGGTGAACAGAATTTTAGAAAAGACAGATATGATAGACCTCTGGAGAAAACTGAATGGGGATAAAAAGGAATATACTTTTTTCTCTTTCATTTTTATTTTTTCTTATCTGCCTTTTGTATTTCCAATCAAACCTTTATTTATCTTTCCAAACCTCTCAATATACTTTTTTTCACAGCAGTACATGGCACATACTCAAAAACTGACCATGCACTAGGGCATAAAAACCTCACAATCCAGTGCAGAAAGGCAGAAGTAGTCAAAGCATCCTTTTCAGATCACAATGCAATAAAAATTATTTGTAATAAAGAACCATGGAAAAATAAGCTAAAAATTAACTGGAAACTAAATAATCTAATTCTAAATAATGAGTGGGCCAAAGAACAAATCACAGAAACAATTAATAACTTCATTCAAGAGAATGACAATAATGAGACAACATACCAAAACTTATGGGATGCAGCAAAAACAGTTCTTAGGGGAAGTTTTATATCTCTACATGCTTACATGAATAAAATAGAGAAAAAGGAGATCAATGAATTGGGCACACAACTAAAAAAGCTAGAAAAAGAACAAATTGAAAATCCCCAATTAAATACAAATTAGAAATACTGAAAATCAAAGGAGAGATTAATAAAATTGAAATCAAGAAAACTTTTGAATTAATAAATAAAACCAAGAGCTGGTTTTATGAAAAAACCAATAAAATTGATAAACCTTTGGTCAATCTGATTAAAAGAAAGAAAATCAAATTACCAGTATCAAAAATGAAAAGGGTGAATTCACCTCCAATGAAGAGGAAATCAAAACAATGATTAGGAATTATTTTGCCCAAATGTATGCCCATAAATATAATAACCTTAGGGATATGGATGAATATCTAAAAAAACAAAAATTGCCTAGGTTAACAGAAGAGGAAGTAAAATTCCTAAATAACCCCATCTCAGAAAAAGAAATTGAGCAAGCCATCAACGAACTCCCTAGGAAAAAATCTCCAGGGCCAGATGGTTTTACATGTGAATTTTATCAAACATTTAAAGAACAATTAATTGCTATACTTCATAGACTATTTGGGAAAATAGGTGAAGAAGGAGTCCTACCAAATACTTTTTATGACACAAATATGGAACTAGTACCCAAACCAGGTAGAGTCAAACAGAGAAAGAAAATTATAGACCAATTTCCCTAATGAATAGTGAGGCAAAATTTTAAAATAAAATATTAGCAAAAAGATTGCAGCAACTTATCACGAGAATAATACACTATGACCAGGTAGGACTTATTCCAGGAATGCAAGGCTGGTTCAATATTAGGATAACTACCAGCATAACTGATCATAACAACAAAACTAGCAGAAACCATATGATCATCTCAATAGATGCAGAAAAAGCCTTTGACAAAATACAACACCCATTCCTATTAAAAACATTAGAAAGCATAGGAATAAATGGAACCCTCCTTAAAATTATAAATAGTATCTACCTAAAACCATCAACAAGCATTATTTGTAATGGGGATAAGCTAAATGCATTCCCAATAAGATCGGGGTGAAGCAAGGATGTCTATTATCACCCCTACTATTCAATTTGGTACTAGAAAAGTTAGCTTTAGCAATAAGAGAAGAAAAAGAAATTGAAGGAGTTAGAGTAGGCAAAGAAGAAACTAAATTATCACTTTTTGCAGATGATATGATGATTTACGTAGAGAATCAAGTAAAAAAGCTACTTGACATAATAAACAACTTTAGCAAAGTTGCAGGATATAAAATAAACCCACATAAATCCTCAGCATTCCTATACAGTACTAACAAAGCCCAGCAGCAAAAGATAGAAAGAGAAATTCCATTCAAAGTTACTGTAGACACTATAAAATATTTGGGAGTCTATCTGCCAAGACAAACCCAGGGCCTATAAGAACATAATTATGAAACACTTTTCACATGAATAAAGTCAGTTCTAAATAAACGGAAAAATATCAGTTGCTCATGGTTAGACTGAGCTAATATAATAAAAATAACAATTTTACCTAAATTAATTTACTTATTCAGTGCCATACCAATCAAACTACCAAAAAATTATTTTACAGATCTGGATAAAATAATAACAAAATTCATCTGGAAGAATGTCTAGAATATCTAGGGAATTAATGAAAAGAAATGCTAGGGAAGGTGGCCTAGCCATACCAGATATTAAACTGTGCTATAAAGCAGCAGTCATCAAAATTGTCTGGTACTGGCTAAGAAACAGAGTTGTGATCAGTGGAACAGGACAGGTACACAAGATGGAGAAGTCAACAACTATGGCAATCTACTCTTTGATAAACCCAAAGAGGCCAGCTTCTGGGCTAAGAATTCACTATTTCTGGGAAAATGAGAAAATGGTAGGGAAGAAACTAGGCACAGACCAATATCTTACACCATATACCAAACTAAAGTCAAAATGGGTTCGTGATTTAGGAATAAAGGTTGATATTATAAGCAATTTGGGAGAGCAAGGAATAGTTTACCTATTAGATTTATGGAAAAGCAAAGAATTCATGACACAACAAGAGACAGAGAGCATTACAAAATGCAAAATAGATAATTTTGATTATGTTAAATTGAAATGTTTTTGTATTAAAAAAGCCAGTGCAACAAAGATCAGGAGGGAAGCAGAAAATCGGGAGAAAATCTTTAGAACTAGTGTCTCTGATAAAGGCCTCATCTCTAAAATATACAGGGAACTGAGCCAAATTTATAAGAATACAAGTCATTCCCCAATTGAGAAATAGTCAAAGGATATGAACAGGCAGTTTTCAGAGGAAGAAAGTAAATTTATCTACAGGCATATGAAAAAATGCTAGAAATCACTACTGATGAGAGAAACGCAAATCAAAACAACTCTTAGGTACCACATCTCTCCTGTCAGTTTGGCTAAAATGACAAAACAGGAAAATAATAACTGCTAGAGA
Organism: Trichosurus vulpecula; assembly: GCF_011100635.1. Classification (NCBI taxonomy): domain Eukaryota; kingdom Metazoa; phylum Chordata; class Mammalia; order Diprotodontia; family Phalangeridae; genus Trichosurus; species Trichosurus vulpecula. Next base: position 334,345,115 of record NC_050575.1, on the reverse strand, counting down.
GGATGTGGGAAAATTGGAACATTATTATATTGCTGGTGGAGTTGCAAATTGATCCAGCCATTCTGGAGAGCAATTTGGAACTATACCCAAAGGGGTATAAAAATGTTCATACCCTTTGACCCAGCAATACCACTTCTAGGGTTGTATCCCAAAGAGATCACACAAGTGGGAAAAGGATCCATATGTACAAAAATATTTATATCGGCTCTTTTTGTAGTAGCAAAGAATTGTAAATCAAGGGGATGCCCATCAATTGAGGAATGGCTGAACAAGTTGTGGTATATGAAGGGAATGGAATACTATTGTGCTATAAGAAACGGGGATGATACGGACTTCATAACAACCTGGAAAAACCTACACGATACAATGCTGAGTGAGGAGAGCAAAACCAGGAGACCATTATACACAACCACAGATACATGGATTCAGTGAGGACTAACCCTGATAGACTGTGCTCTTCTCAGCAACACAAGGTGCAAAGACAACTCCAAAGGACTCACGATGGAGAATGCTATTATCCAGAGAAAGAATTATGAAGTATGAATGCAGATTGAGGCACACTTTATGCTCGCCTTTTTTTTCCTCTCTTTTTGTTTTTGGGGTTTTTTTTGGTTCTGTTTCTTCTTTCTCATGATTCATCCCATTGATCATAATTCTTTTTCACAACTTGACTAGTGTGTAAATAAGTTCAATGAGAAGTTATATGTAGAAGATATATCGGATTCCATGCTGACTTGGAGAAGGAGGGGGGGGCAAAAATCTGGAACTCAAAATTATCTAGAACCGAGCATTGTAAACTTAAAAAAAAAAAAGAAATGAGGATGATACGAACTTCCTAACAATCTGGAAAAACCTACATGATATAATGCTGAGTGAGCAGAGCAGAACCAGGAAAACATTATACACAACCACAGATATATGGATTCTGTGAGGACTAATCCTGATAGACTTTGCTCTTCTCAGCAACACAAGGTACAAAGACAACTCCAAAGGACTCATGGTGGAGAGAGCTATCTACATCCAGAGAAAGAACTATGGGTTCTGAATGTAGATTGGGACATACTTCACGCTAGCCTGTTTTTTCCCTTTTTTTTTCTCTTTTTTTAAAAAATTTTTTTGGTTTTGTTTCTTCTTTCTCATGATTCATTCCATTGGTCATAATTCTTTACAACTTGAATATTGTGTAAATAAGTTCAATGTGAAGTTATACATAGAAGATATATTGGATTCCATGCTGTCTTGGGTGGGTGGGTGGGGAGAAAATTTGAAACTCAAAATTATGTGTCACTGAGTTATAAACTAAAAATAAAAAAATCTCCAAAAAAAAAAAGAAAAAAAGAAAAAAATTTGGAACCCCCCCCCCCAAAAAAAGAAATTGAAAAAAGCTTTGAGGAAAACCAATTGAACCAGGACTTGTCACCCAAATAAACTTCCAGAGGGAATAAGGTGGCCTTTTACCACAACTATTCCTGAATCAATACAGCAGGAACACTGTACCTCTAGACTTAGAGGACCTGGGTTCCAACTCTCCCTCTTGATGCTTAGTCTTTGTGTGGCTTTGGGCAAGTCACACAACTCCCTGGGCCAAAGTATCTTCATCTGTAAAATGAGGGGATTGGATTAGACATCCATTGGGCCTCTTCAGTTCAATATCTATGATCCTATGGTTGCCCACGCTGTTAGTGGAGAAGCCAAGAAAACACATGACTGTAGCCAAATACCCAGTATTGCCCCAGACTCTTCTTCTAGCTAGGGAACCACTAAGGGGCTCAACTAAGGGTTCTTAAACCTTACTTAAATTAGGGGCCACTTTGGCAGTGCAGAAAAGCCTATGGACCATTTCTCAGAACACTTATTGCACTCATTAATAATCAAAAGAAATTCTAAACTTTAGAGGTTAGTGAAAGAAAAAAAAAAGATGTAATCCCCTCCCGCCCATCAAGTACACATATCCCATTAAATCCATCCATGGACCCCCCCTACTAAGCTCAGAACCTCAAGGCTAAACAGATAAGCCAATATTTTTTTTTTGGAAGACTGAGAAGAGTATAATTGTAGTGCAAAAAATTGTTCTGTACTGCATTGAGGCTGTTCTAGTCTTGGCTTTGTCATTACTAGTTGTATTACCTTAGATAAACTGCCTGAGTAATTACATATGTCATACATGAACATCCCATTTTCACAGAGTACAATAAAGTGTACTTATTAAAACTCTAACAGTCTTAATTTAATTGCAAGGAACTTTAGTGTCATCATTTCAAATCAATGAGCATCTACTCAGTACCGTTTATACAGGATGTTCCAAAAGTTTTAGTGCAGTTTTAAGCTTTTAGTGGTTTAAAAAATGTGCTAAGATTTTTGCAATATTCTCTATATATCAGGGCACTGTGCTAGGTACAAGGGATAAAACGACAAGAAAATCTCTACTCTGAAGGAGCTTACATCTTACTGGGGAAGATAATTTATACGTAATACCAGCATATACAAAGACAAAAAACCAAAAATAAATGTAAGACAAATACCCTATATTTCATTCCCCTGTTAGAATGTAAGGGAAAAGAGATTGTTTCATTCTTTGAATCTATACTGCCAATATTTAGCACAGTGTCTAATACATAATAGGCATTTAATAAATTCTCTGTGATTAATGGAAAGTAGGTAGGTGTTAGAAGGGTGTTAGCAGAAGAAAAGACTTCAGGTAGAGGATAGTGCGAGATCCATCTTGAAAGAAGCAGATAAAGAGGAAGGAGCTCCAAGCATAGAAGGGTTAAGTGACAATGCCCAGAATTGGGAGATGAGTGTTTTGTACAAGGAACAAACAGCAAGAAGGCCAGTATCACTGGATCAGAGTACATGGAGTGGAGGAAGGTGTAAGAAGACTGGAAAGATTGGAAGAGGACAAATTACAAAGAGCTTTAAAAGCAAAACAGAGAACTTTATATTTGATCCTGGAAGTAACAGGGAGTGTTTATTGTATAGGAAGGACACATGGTCATATTCCTACTTTAGGAAGATCAATGAAACTTGAGACAGAAAACTACTGGAATAATATAGCCTCTACCAGGGTGGTAGCCGTTACAGAGGAGAAAAGGAAGAATAGAAGAGAAATGGTAGAACTGATAGGACACGACAACTAATTGGTTGGGGCGGGGGGGGGGGGGCGTGTTGAGTGAAAGTGAATAGTTGAGGATGACATCTAGCTTGCCAGCTTTCATAATTGGGAAGATTTACTTTTGACAACAGGGAAGCTGGGAAGAGGAGTGGGGAGGGAAATACAATTAGTTCAGTTTTAAGATATGATGAACTAAAATTCTGAATTTGAAGATGTCCTATAGAAAATTGGAGATGAGACTGGAACCAGAGAGGTTAGGGCTGAACAAACTGATCTGAGACTCACCTGAATAAGATGGCAATTGAATCTATAAGAGCTGATAAGACAACCAAACAAAACAGTAGCATAGATGGAGAGGAACTATCTGTAGGGATTCTGAACATTAACCACTTCGGTGATTTCTTTTTTTCAGTGAAGGTAGTTTCCAATGATGAGCTTCCTCTACTAACGCAGATTAGTACCTTCTCTGAAAATTATAGTATTAGAGGGTTACCTGGACTATTGACAGATTAAAGGACTTGCCTAGTGTGTGCAGTTAAACCCAGCTCTCTCTGACACTGAGACTAATTCTTCATCTACTGCAACATGCTCCCTCTTAACTGCAAATGATTTCCATATTGACTCTCAAGTCCTTTATGCTATTCATTAAATTCTATCCTACAGAAGTTTTAAAATGCATATTTACATACAAAAAGGCAAAATCAAAACCTCTCTATAAGCAGGCTCATTGTAAAAACATTACAATCATTAATAATAAAAGAACCATACCTGGCAAATTTTTTCCCAGATCTCATCACAGCCAGCCTTCTCCTGAAAACTCAGAGCCAGATCATAGTTTTCAGCTTCTGACCAAACAATTAATGTATCCTGTTTAAAAATAAAGATTTTTTTCCCTTAAAATTTCCAGATGAAAACATACTCAAGTAATGCATGTTAAAGAAATTACTCAAGACATAATTAAAAATTAAATGTAGTTTTAAGAAAAATTGGTATACATTAAATGGTAAGAAATAATAAGCATAACACTGAAAACATTCAAGTTATCCATTCAGGCATATATAATTAACATATGCTTTATTTCATGCACAATTTCTAAGATTATTCTATATTATATCATTCTTTGAATATTAAAATTACTTTAGAACAAAAATTAGTAGTTATTAAATAAACAACTTTCTAAAACATGCGTTATCATGGTTTTTTTAAAATCCTTGATAGGTGGCAGAAAAGTAGATTTGAGCAACCTAGCTGGTAAAATTATACAATAGGCTGATGTTTGTCATCATTCTCCAGGCATCTCCTTTCCTCACTTAGCAGACTGGCAACAAATTCTTGCTAAGGTATTAAAATAATAATTGCAGCCAATGTTTACATAAAAATCATAAAATGTTTTACATTCAATATTTCATTTGACCAACACAAACAAGCCTATAAGATAATTTGCTGTTAAACCCAGTATTTTAAAAAATAAAGACAAAGCTCACAGTAAGTGACTTTCCCATGTCACCTATTAAATGTAAGAATAAGGGAGTCATGTCTCAAAAAGTATAATTTTTCTAAGAATATTTGGGGAGACCTGTAGTCAGAAAACTATTCAATACAGATAAGACTGAAATTGCATTTGTCTAAAGGTATTACTGATATTATTTGAATAGAGAGCTACCTACTTTATTAATAAGGCCAGGTCTGAACATGGCAGGTCAAGTTGTATAAAGAAGTTTATGAGTGGCAGATTTGAGGATAGCTCACCACATCTCCCCTCTTCCCTTAAGTATCCTTTGGCTTCCAGAATCATAAGGGAACTTTCCTTTGAGGATGCTACAGGGTCAACTTTTACCAATGGTCCATATGTATAGAGGCCTCTTCAAAGAGTAGCTTGTTTTGTACAAATACAATTTTTCCAAACTAACTTTGGAAAATACTTGCTGGTTATTTGTTGTGGTTTCACACTCATAATCATTTCATCCATCAGTTTCTTATGATCGGAGAGTCATAGATCTAAAGTTAGAAGGCAGCTCAGAGGGCATCTAGCCCAAGTCCTTCATTTTATAGTTGAGGAAACTAAGGCACAGTGAAGTTAAGTGACTTGTCCCAGGTCATAAAGACACCAGAGATGCGATTTAAACCCAAGTCCTCAGATTTCAAAGACAGTGCCCTCTCTCTAATGTTTCTTTCATTTTGAGTCTATTGCATGCCCAAATCATATACAGTGCTGAAGTGAAGTTCCAATCAAAACATTTCTATCTGGTTTATGAATATAAGTTTGTCCTCTTTTCCTCTTATGTTTTAATTTCTAGATGTTTCTCTTTTATAGGGTCATGAATAAAGTGTCATCAAGTACAGGAAGTGATGTGGCAATCACATGCTCTCATGTTCACATGACTTTTCTCCAAATTCTTCATCTACAGTAAATGGCATTGTACATCTTTAAAAACTACTATAGTAAATGTAAAGGTAAAATGTTCTATCAGTAAAGAAAAGTGAGATCACAATATAGAATCCAGACAACCTTTCCTTAAATACACACACATGTTTTTGCATTATGAACTTAAATTTCATTTTTTTTAAAATCGATAAAAATTTGCTCTCTCTCTCCCTTCACACATATTAGATTACAAGCAGTGTATCTTTATTTAGTCCTTTATCACTATGCTTAGCTTTTTATGTTCCTCTTAACATTTATGCTTGAATTTCAAAGGTTCTATCTACACAGCTCTGGTCTTTTCATCAGGAATGCTTGGAAGTCCTCTATTTCCTTAAAGGTTCATTTCCACCCTACAGCATTATACTCAGTTTTGCTGGGTAAGTAAAGTCTTGGTGGCAAACTTATATATCCTGTCTTCTAGAATGTCACATTCCAAATATTCCGCACTCCTTTATAGAGGTAGCTGCTAAAATGTGTAGGATCTTGACTGAGGTTCCCTGGTACTTGAATTCTTTCTAACTGCTTACAGTACTTTTATCTTTAATTTGGAAGCTCTGAATTTGGGAGCAAAATGTTTCCAGGAAGTTTTCATTTTGGGGTTTCTTTCAGCAGGTGACTGGTAGATTCTTTGCACTATGAGTCTAAGACATCTGGGCAGTTTTGAAGATGTCTTGAAATGTGATCTCTAGACTCTTTTTTTTTGGTCATGGATTTCAGGTAGTCCGGTAATTCTTGATCTGTTTTCCAGGTTATGTCTTTCTGTTATGAGATACTTAATATTTTCATTTTTTCAGTCTTGTGACTTTATTGTTAATATTTCTTGTGTATCATGGAGTCATTGGCTTCTGTTTGGGTTATTCTAATTTTCATGGAGTCTGTTGCTTGGGCAAAGTTTAGTACCTCTTATGCTAAGCTGTTATCTTTCCAATTCCTTCTTCCACTGCTTTTCTTTTCCATTTTCTTCTATCATTCTCAATTCGCTTCTCAAAATATTTTAAATTTTTAAAAAACCTGTTTCATCTCTGTAAAAATTCTAGTTGAATTTGGGCCTAAGCTGTATTTTTCTTTGAGGCTTTGTTTGTAGATGTTTAAGAGTCATTTTGTTTCTGAATTTGTGTCTTGAGTGTCCCTTTCATCATAATAGCTTTTTCATGGTAGGATTCTTTTGGATTGCTCATTCTTCTACATTACTTTCTGACTTTACACTTGATATTAAGGTTAGGCTGTGTACTTCTGGAAGGAATGTCTGGGCTGGTTCTACTACTGCTTTCTCAGGGGTATTGAGTATTGCGTTATTCTAGGCTATCAGGTTGGGTACCTGCAAGCTTTCATTGCTCCTGGAGAGGTCTGATCCCGGGCAAAGTTTGATCACTGGCTTCCTGATTCAAGCAACAGCAAACTGCTCCTGGGTTCAGCCACTATCAGCCAGCTGGAAAGCCTTGCTCATTAGGAGTTACACAACTGAAAGCTTCCCTTTGGTCTGGGATTCTTGCCCTTGTTATTCTGCAGGCTTCAAACTATGATGGAAGTTGTAACTGCTACCCTACTCTGCTCCTAAAATCTGAGCCACACCAATGCTGCTTGCTTCTGAACTTCCTCCCTACTGGACAAAGAGCACCCAGGTCATCAAGGACTCATGACCTCTTCTTAGTGCAGAATGCTACCCCTGGGAGGAAGCTCCTTTCTCAGTCCGCCATGGATCTGTGAACCAGGTCTGGATAGTAGATGACAAAGCTGCCAGCTGGTCACCTGTACAGTCTCAGTATGGGTCTGGGTCCTCCTCTTGCCCTGGTACACAGCTTCTCCCAGCTCTGGAGTACTCTCTGCTTCTGGCCACCCCATGTCCTGAGTGTCCATAAACCTCTCCATCTCTTTATGTTAATCTGGGCTGGAAAACTGACTCATTGTGACTTTTTCTTGGATTCACCTAGTAGGATTCAGTCTGGTGTGCTGCTGAGATCTGTTTGGAGGAATTTTGTGAAGGAGGGGCAAAGAGTTCACTGCAATTCTTCTTGCTATCTTAGCTCCATCTCCACTACCTATGAATTTTTGATCACATCTGCAATGAACTATCTACTCACTTCAGTCTCTTTCTGGACCTCAAAGAGGTCCAGGATGAAATTGTAATGAACACAGAGGTAATAAATTTACATTTGGAATAATGTAATCCTCATTTTTGCAACTTCTGCTTTAATACCATGAATTAGAGTAGTTAAACTTCACTATAGCATTATCAGTTATAACAGTAACTGAAATTATATTGTAAGTAATATTTACTGAATTGGATGGTAGTTCTTTCAAAAATCTCTTGTGATGCTTCCAGAGTTTCAGTTTTAAATCTAGTTGTCATGTTTGACATGTCCTATGTAGTGATTCTCTGTACCTTTGAGTCAATTTTATCATATTAATATGAAAAAGCAATCTGCTGAAGAATATACATTTGTAAAACTGCCCACTCAATTCTCCTATCTTCACTGCGCTTTTGATAATATTTTTAATATTCTTGTAGACTTCAAAGAAATGAAATCTTCAAGCCCACTAAACAAGTGGATTGGTATTTACTAATATTCTCTCTATCTCTTTTCTTAGGACTGTTTTTCCCCCCAAAGTGTTTGAGATCTACTTCCTCTTTTGTGTAAGATGAGAACTGATACTTCAAAATTATGTTCCTTTCAGCACTTACTCCTCTGTATATATTAGGGTCTAGAGCAACTGCTCTTCTCACCTTTATTTTCTTTAGCCCTAGTTCAATATCATACAGCACATAAGGAACAGTAATGCTTATCTTGAAATGCATGTGGATCCAGTACTGATAGAGAAAAATTTTATTCAGAAATACTGAAAGATCTTTTCCAATTTTCATCCATTATTTTTTTTTGCTCCTCATTCCAGTCATATCTTTACATTCTCTCCAAACAGTCTGGCTTAACTGGGTCACTTACCAAGTTTTCTATAAAAATGTTCACACTCATACTAGATTTAAAACCAAAAGAGACTTTAAAAAAAAAGTTTAGAACATTTCAGTTACTACAGAATACATTAATAAAATGAGCAAAATAATTTAACATGGCAAAAATTTCATTGAGAAGCAGCTGGAAAAAAAAAAGAGAAGCAGCTGGGCATAACGGTTAAAGAGGTAGCCTAGGAAATGAAAGACACATATCTGATGCCAACTGGCTATACTTAACCTCTTAGTGTTCTAAGAAACTTTTTAAGATTCAAGGTCTCAAGAGAACTTAACCTGCACTCATAAATGAAGTTTCCTTATCTGGGAGTTCTCTATACAAAAGAATAACATATCTAGTTCCTATCCCTAAAATTCTGTTACCTAAAATTTCATTTTAAAAAACCCTAATGATAAACAGAAAGAATACTGAAATGCAGTTTAGTGAGAAGAGCATGGCATTTGTTCAGAAGACCTGACTGAATTTGAATCCTGGCCCTTCCACATAATGCTCATGACTTTGGGCAAGTCTCTTCACCTCCATAAGCTTCAGGTTCCTCACCTTTAAACCGAGGAGGTTGAACTAGATTATCTAGGTCTCTTCCTGTTCTAAATCCTGTGATCTTTTGTAAAATGTAAAAGTAACCCCCTCCCCAAACCAACTTTGTTCAACAGTTTACCTAGTTAGCAATTATCATAACAATACTGATAAGGAAATTAAAACAGATATAGGCCTACAAAACATCAGTGAATTGCAATCTGCCTACTTAATGGATTGTTGTGAGGATCTTTATAGCAAATGGGAAAGTCCTTTGAAAAGTTTTATATCATTTAACTTTGTTAACTGAATGATGGCTTAAGGCCTACACACTAGCACATAAGACCTAACTTATCACAAAAGAAATACCTTAATGCCCACCTACAGCAGAATTTTACAGCTGCCAAGAGGCGGCTCAAGAGATAAGAGTGCTGGGCTGAATCAGGAAGACTGGAGTTCAAATCCTGTCTCAGACACTTATTAGGCAAGTCACTTAACCTCTGTGAACCTCAGTTTCCTCATCTGTAAAATGGGAATAACAGCATCTACTTTAAAGTGTTATTGTGACGACCAAATGAGATAATTTATATGAAGTGCTTTGTAAACATTAAAGAACTAAACATTTACTATTATTATTCATTTTTTGGCATTAAAAACAAGCAGTTTAAAAAAAAATGTTAATAAGTAGCCTTAAGCTTCCTTGCTTGTTGCACCCTAGGCATCTGCCTGCCTTGCATTACCTCTAATTTGGGCACTAGTTACAAACAACAAGGTAGCATTATTACCAAACTACCAAGTAGTCTCTACTTGGACATGTATTATTATAAAAAAAAAAAGACTATATAGCTTATATAAAGACTATATAGCTTCTAGAATAGTTCCTGATTTGTACTGGAGGAGGAATTCCTACTAAGAATTCCTTGTACTAATAAAATCCCCAGACAAAATAAAAAAAAAATAAACATTTAAACACGAAAATATTTTAATTAGCAACATTCTATAAAAGTTGGGGTAATTTCTGTAATTACAACAGCACTTGTGGGAAACAGGTTCTGGAGGTTACTAGTATCCATAACATAAAAATGAAGGAGTTGAGGAGGGTCATGTAAAAGGCATATGGCCAGTGATAGCACATTCACTGAGGCTATCTTATAAGCACAGCAAAGCCAAAGACACTAAGGTATGAATAATGGGCAGCAACTCTCCTCAATCCAAAAGCTCTTTAATACAGATAAACCTCAAATTGGCTGAATGTGTAGGTGGATTGTTTTGGACCTAAACTTTTCTGTTGCACCCTTTTTTATTACTATTAAGAGTAACTATACTTACCTATGCCACTCTAGCCCTCCCCTCCGCCCCCAGCTGCCTGCTCTTCCAGGGTATAAACTACATAGTATCAACATTATTTAACAGCATGTAGCCACACATAATCTACTCTTCTCACCCTCACCTTTGCAAGCTTCAATATTTCATGGGGTTTGGTAAAAACAGTCATCTAAGGAAAAGAATGCCAGGTTAACATAAGGAATATGCCAAACCACAATGGGGAATTCTGTTATGCTTATCCTGAATACTCAGGAAGATGAAGTACAGTAAACTACTGAACATGCAAGGCAGTTTGCTTTTAACTACTTTGTGGCACTCTTGCCTGCTTCGTGATAGCAAAAACTGTTTCTACTTCATTGGAACATCATTACTTACTTCCTCAGTTTACAAGTCCAGCAGGAAATAAATGAGAAGACTGACATTTTTTAAACATTATCTCACTACCATAAAAACTGGAGAGAGAAAAAATTCAGAGAAGAATAAAGGGTAGTTTTGCTAATGCTGGTCCTTGGAAACAGTATGAGAAGAGATATCACAAAGGCCTTTCTAAATGAGATTTTTACAACGCTATTTTATTATTAAAGATAGTGTTCTCTGTGTGGGGGAGGGGTGGATAGGAGAACACAAGGAGAATATTCGGTCCTATAATTTCATTTTTGTAATGACAGTGGAAACTCTGTCCATAGACACAGTCTTGAGCTACTTAAGGCACTGCAGTGTAGTTCAAATCCTGCTGGTTACACATTAAATGTGTGACCTTGGGCAAAATATTAATTGCCCCAAAGTCAAACAGATAAATTATCTGACCTGTGTGACTAGAGGGAATTTACACCCTAAGGAGTTCCCCCTAACAATGTAATCCCAAGAATAGGGAGGAAAAAAAAAAGGCCCACATATAAAAGGTAACATTCTCTCCCTCTCCGGTACTGTAGATATAGAAGGGCCCTCAGGTGATTTAGTCTGACGTTCTCGGAGGGGAAAAGGTCATTTAGCCTTTTAGATCAAAGATTAACAGCTGAAAAGAATCTTTGGGATAATCTACTCCAACTCTCTCATTTTAGAGATTAAGAATTTCTAACTGTACCACAGTACTCTATGGGGAGATCCAATAAGAAGTTTTTCTTTCTATCAAGCCAAACTATTTTCCTCACAATTTCCACCCACTGCTCCAGAGAATTTCTAGAATTAAGCAGAATAAATCATTCTACCAACTATGAATTATGTTGTAGTCCACATTTCTTCATCATTTATCACAAAAACAGCACATGAGAATTTATTAAATGTTTTGCTAAAATCTAAGCAAACTATTATTTGCAGAATGTCCTTGATCTAACAGTTTTGGAGCTCTTAGAACTAAGAATTCGGTCAGGAAACAAAGATGCCAAGATCAACCATTACATCCTGGGCCATCACCTGTTGTCTTGAATTTTGTTTTGCCACTGGACTTGGATGAGTCAGGAAGAGACTCACTTAAATTCAATTCACATGCAAGTCATCTCCCATGTAATGTCATTCACTGGTCCTCTTCAAAAATGAAGGAGGAACAACAAAGCTTCTTTCTATATGTTCATCATCCAGACCCTTTAACAACACTTAATAGAATTTTTATAAGAAATGAAGTTCAGTGACCTAATGTTTGTAGATTCCATCTTTTTTTTTTAAATAGGGTTATCTGCTTTTTCTCTAATCCTATGGATACCTTTGCAAGTTCTTCATAATCATCACTGACATAAAATCTCTAATTTTTTTTAGTACTTTAGGATGGAGACTAGGCCTGACGATCTGTATTTATCAAGGGCAAAAAGTTCTCCTTTTACCAGTATTTATCCTGGGTTTCAACTGTATATTACTATTTTTGTTCTGTCCCTTCCAGTCCAAAGATCATTCTCCCCAGCAAGGAAAAGAAAAACAAAGAGCTGAAGAGACATGCTTTCTCTCATGTCTATCTTTTATCATTGTCCCATCAATGTCAGTCCCCTCTTTACTATAATGTAGCTTTAAAAATTACAACCCCACAAAAAAAGCCAATGCAACAAGAATTAGGAGGGAAGCAGAAAATTGGGAGAAAATCTTTGCAACTAGTATCTCTGATAAAGGCCTCATCTCTAAAATATACAGGGAGCTAAGCCAAATATATAGGAATACAAGCCATTCCCCAATTGAGAAATGGTCAAAGGATATGAACAGGCAGTTTTCAGAGGAAGAAATTAAAGCTATCTACAGGCATATGAAAAAATGCTCTGGATCGCTGCTGATTAGAGAAATGCAAATCAAAACAACTCTTAGATACCACACATCTCTCCTGTCAGATTGGCTAAAATAACAAATCAGGAGAATGATAAATGCTGGAAAGGATGTGGGGAAATTGGAACATTGTTGCATTGCTGGTGGAGTTGTGAGCTGATCCAGCCATTTTGGAGGGCGGTGTGGAACTATGCCCAAAGGGCTATAGAAATGTTCATACCCTTTGACCCAGTAATACCACTTCTAGGGTTGTATCCCAAAGAAATCACGCAAGCGGGAAAAGGACCCATATGTACAAGAATATTTATAGCAGCTCTCTTTGTGGTAGCCAAGAATTGGAAAGCAAAGGGATGCCCATCAATTGGGGAATGGTTGAACAAGCTGTGGTATATGAAGGTGATGGAATACTATTGTGCCATAAGAAATGGGGATGATGCAGACTTCATAACAACCTGGAAAAACCTACACGACATAATGCTGAGTGAGCGGAGCAGAGCCAGGAGAACGTTGTGCACAGCCACAGATATGTGGATTCCGTGAGGACCAACCCTGACATACTGCGCTTCTTTCAGCAACCTAAAGGGGCAAGGACAATTCCAGGGGACTCACGATGGAGAATGCTATCTTCATTCAGAGAAAGAACTGAGAATTTTGAATACAGACTGAGGCACACTACATGCTCGCCTTTTCTGCTTCTCTTTTGTTTTTGTTTTGGGTTTTTTTTTTCTTGTTTGTTTTGTTTTTTTTTTTTTTTGGTTCTGTTTCTTCTTTCTCGTGATTCATTCCATTGGTCAAAATTCTTCTCCACGACTTGACTAGAGCATAAATTAATTCAATGCGAAGTTATACATGACAGTTATATGAGACTTCATGCCGTCTTGGGGAGGGAGGGGAGAAAAACTGGAACTCAAAACTATGTAGAACCGTGTGTGGTAAACTAAAAATAAATAAAACACCTTTAAAAAAAAAAATTACAACCCCTTTTTTGTTGTCCTCAGTTTTTCTCATTATCCTCATCATACTAAGAGCATTCCGAGACACTATTCTAAAAGGACAATTTTAAAAATCATCCTATTGAGTGTCTTTCCTTTCATCTTTCATTCTCTTTAAAATCTAAGTCAGTTGATGAAAGGTCCCATAAATACCAAAATATTAATATCAGCAAGTTTTGTGGTAGCAAACAAAACAAACCCTAGGAACAAAGTGGATGCCTATCAGCTAGGAAATACCGAACAAAGGTAATGAAATTCATAATCAAATATGAAGAACTTATAGACACTTGGGAAAATGTGTATGAATTGATATGGAGTGAAGTAAGCTGAACAAAGTAAAAAATATATATAATAACTAAAATAATGTAAATGAAAACACTAAAATTCAGTTTACCTTTGATTAACTATAACAACCAATCTTAGTACAAGAATGATGATGAAACACACCACCCTCCTCCCAATCTGACATTGATTTGGCCATCACGCCTCTTAAAGTTTTCCTTGAATACTTCATGGCAGGGAGTAGGGAGAGGAAAGGTGACTAAAGGTAAGTCACTAGTATAAAAACAAAGGACAACAAAACTTTTAAATTTTTTTTACAGTTTTCACAAAGTCTTTTTAAATGTATTAACACTTGAGAACTTCCTATCTGTTAAGACTTACTTTTAAGCCATTGGATCATACCCAACCTCTCTCTCAACTCTAAAATTTGTTCTCCCAAAATATAGGGTAAAAGACTATGCCCCTCTTTTTACCTATCACAAATTCTAAGATGAAATATAGGGAAAGGAATAAGCGTTTATGTAGCACCTGCTATATGCCAAGGCACTGTGCTGAGAACTTTACAAATATTATCACATTTGAATAGTCATTTCTAATATAGTAACTAACTCCTACTTTCTAGTGAGACTAAGACCTTGGTCTGTTCTGCTACCTTTTGAAGGATATTATCATGAATGCCCATCAAGATACTACAAGTTCCATTATTTTTGAAGGACAGTGCATGCTAGCCTACACCCAGTTAAATGAAGTCCTCTTACACTTTAATATCATGCCTCTGTGCCAGTCTTATGATCTGTTTTCCAAACTCTCAGATACTTCTTCTCTAAGTTACCAGTAGTATATTTCACTGTCAACAGAACTTCTGTTTCTGTCTTTGTTATCTTAACCCAAATGTTGTCTGGTGCTATCTGGTTCTTGAATTTCTTCACATAAGTATAGCTTCTTAATATACTATGCTATCTTGCCCCTCCACCAATGCTTTACCTACATTGTTTCTTTCGAATATGGTAAATCTTTCAAGAATAGCATTTAGTCATGAGTCTCATCTCACCAAGTCTCACTGACACAGCTAATAAGGTCAATTTCCTTTCCCTGCATTAGCCTCTCTTAATTCCTCTTGCTTATTAAACAAACTACATATACACATGGCCATGGACAAATGGCTTCTTTTTTGGATTTTTCTCTTAACTTGTGGATATCTTTATTACTACTGTCTATTGTACAGGGTGTCCCTAAAATCTGGACACATAGGAAAAAATTTTCAACCACATTTCATTTAATTGGAATATTAACAGACCTTAGCCCCCTTAACTTCTTTTTCTGGGATATACTAAAGGAGAAGGTGTACTCAATGAAAATCACAGATGCAACATACTTGATTGAAAGCATAAAGAGTGAATGTGCTAAAAATGACAGCAACATGGAGTTACTGCATCGAATTCACATGACTCTTGCAAAGCACATCAACCTTTGCATCGCAAATGATGGAAATCATATTGAAGGTGTTATTTATTAACATTCCAATTAAATATAATGTTTTTGAAAATTTCATTCATTTAATTTCTTGAAAATATGCATTTTTGCATATGTGTACAGACTTTAGGAACACCTTGTATCTAGCTGAGATGAAAAGGGACCTTTATCCATATCTGGGTCCTACCTCTTTCCCCCTTCTACATTCTCACAATATCTACCGACAATATACTGACTCCTTAAGGTGAAGAAATGTTTCAGAGTTAATGCAATGACAATACTTGATTAGTGGGGGCCCATGATTTATAACTATTGTGACAATGGCATTGGAGGTAAGGGGTAGGAAAAGATTCTTAGACCATTTTAGATAAGGCTAAAGTTTTTCAAAAGGAACTCTTAAGAAATTATTGGATCAGGAGGACCTGAGTTCAAATCCGGCCTCAGACACTTGACACACTGACTAGCTGTGTGACCTAAGCAAGTCACTTAACCCCAATTGCCCTGCCCTCCCACTGCAAAAAAATATATAAATAAATAAACAAAAAGAAATTATTGGAAATATAAAATAAATTCACAAAAACTGAGAAATATATAACACCAATGTTACTGGTAGCTGCTATCAAGGTGCAAGACCAACAACAGCAGCACACAGGAGAGCTGCTAGCACAGATTCTTCACCCAAATTCTGTAGTGTCATAATTTCTCTTTGATAATTAGAATCTATCACTCCAGCCAATACAGGAATTCCTTGAGCTGCTAATCCTGGTTTAGGTAATATTTGTCCAAAGTGATTCTTAGGAATTTTCATACATATCCCAATAGAGGTTTTTCTTATCTCTTTTCTATTTAACCTAAAGTTTTCTATACAATGTAAATGATATCCTACTGACTATGTCATTTTGTAACAACAATGTTACTAGCAGCTACTGTGGAAGTGTAAGAACAACACCAGTACACAAGAGGGCCGCTAGCGCAGGTTCTTTGATCCGCTTTTCTAAGGAAAGCAACTTTAAGGTGCTTACAATATCACTTTAATTAAACATACATATATCACTCACTTAGTTCAGGGGAAAAAGTCAGCACCCTGAACTTCAGAGAAAACACAAACAGTAATTACAAGCAGAAATAATATAAAGAGCAAATAACACAAATCAGCAGACAGGGCCTCTGTCTGTCCATAGCAATACATACATAGTTATGAGAGACAGAGAGTGGGGAGGGGTGGGGGGGGAGAGAAAGAGAGAGTGTGTGAAGAAGCACCAACATCTGGGTTTTCAAGGTTGGGGAGGGGCTCACTCCTTAATGGCTACCCAGAGTCTTGTCTGGGCAAGTCACAGAACACTCTTCCAATGAGTGAGCCCCCAAAGCAAAATGCTAACCTCAGACTATATACACACTTCTTCAGGGTCAGAGGGTGTCACAACCATGTGACTCAAACTCACGTGACTTAGGCTTTCTTGTGACTTAAGCAGGTCATCAAAGACTCTTGATTCAAACAAAAGCAAAACTCAATTAAAGACACTTGACTGCCTTAGTGCTGAGAAGAATTCCAAAAGAAAAAACAGCAGCAAAGTCCCACTTTGCTTGCCATTATAAGAACACAGTTCCTGGATTCAATGTTAGCCACTGATGAGACTGGCTGGAACAGCTCACTGGAATACTTCATACCCAGTTCTTTTTCCTTACCGATTGGAAGTATATGCTAAAATAAGTTTGAAGCGTACGCTAAAATAAGGTATTCAATTTTCTGGTAAAATCATTCCCAGAATCTGAATCCTACCTACTCTTTACTTTCATGTATGGCTCCCTATGATTTATCTTCTAGTTCCTTCTGTTCTGTAAGCCATCTTTTCTCCTTCAGAACCTGGACTACTCACTGCACCCCTTACATAAGAAAAGGTGCTCACTTTTTGGCTTGCCAAAAATCCTCCTCTAGATTTTCGGTAATCTTGCTTGCTTCCTTTGGCTCTTTTGGGGGAGGTAGGAATTCCAGGAAGCTCTTTTCTCATCTCTCACTTCTCTCTGACTTGTTTGGTGTGGCTAAAGCATAGTAATTAATCAATTATAAAGGGAGGTTCTACCATTCAGTGAAACTGTACTTCTTTTACCTTAATTCTAAGCTAGCATCTGTACTTAATTTTCCTAGTAACCCTGTAGCCTATCAAGACAACATCTTTCCCTAGAACCTATCTGAATAGTATCAGCTGTCTACAATAGCTAAAATTAGATGATCTCAAACCCTTACTTCATTTTGGGTTATCCTCTAAATTCTTATTTCCTATCCATTTCCTCTAGCTCTCTATAGAGATGACAGACAGGTCCTCAGCTTAATAAAAAAAAAAATCAACTTTTCCCCCAGCTCAGTTCATCTCAGTTTTATCTAATTCTACAAATTCTTTTGGATGACACTTCACTCAGGTGTGTCTTCCTCCAAGGGAAGTAGTTTTTCCCATAAACTTGTGAATATTAAAATGACAAAATAAATAAATCGCCTTATTTTCTCTACAGGAAGAGTAGGGCCATTTTCTCCTAACCACTTTAGACAGCATTGCAATATTATTTTTCCATCTGACCCAAACTCAAGGACTTTTTTCACTCCTGCTTCCCAGCTAGAGAGAATCATGAAGATCTATTCAATATGAATTCATGCTGCTAAATTTCAACCTGACCCTTAGCAAGTATACAGCAACCCCTTTTTATCCATTCCTTAGCCTGCTCTCCGCAGAAAATATTACAGACTATCACTCACAACTTCCTACCATCTAATCGACTTTGATCTTAGTGGATGACCTTGTTGCCTATTCTCTGAAAGTTAAGAGACTATCTGTCCAAAAATCTTACATTTTTCATTAATTTCTATTTATTTTTCCTTTCAATTTCTGCCAATATCAGAAAAAGAAAGGTAAGTGTGGTATAGTGAAAATACTGGATTAGATGTCAGATGATCAAGGATCTCAACCCCATTAGGATATTAACTCACTGATTCACCTTTGTCAGAGCTCTCTACCCAATTTCCCCAGCTGTAAAAGAGTGAGTAGTACCAAAAGTCTTAAGTCTCATTCTCTAATATTCAGTGATTATGAAAAAATATCTCCCTTTCCTCATTATATGTGCTTTTTTTCTACCTCCTGGGGACTATTCCTATGTATATGCCTGTTATCTGGTATCTTTGATCTGTCTCCTTGTGTTGGTTTTTCCTACCTTCAAAAGCATGTATGTCTTTAAAAACAAACAAAAATTTTCTTTATACTCTAGGTACCCAAACTACTCCTCAAGCTAAAATTTACAGTCTACTTACACTGTCTATACTTCACAGGCTAAGAATCAGAGGCTTCCAAACCATATCTGATCAAGATAACTCCAGTAAAACATACACAAAACAAGTGGTCATATCAGTCTTCGAAGACCATCAGTGACAGAGAACTCACCACCTCCAAAGGTGGTCCATTCTCTTTTTGGATAGAATAGCTCTAATTGGTAAAGCATTTCCCCCCCACAATAACCTTAACTCTGCCTTTTAGAAACCTTTGCCTATTCTTCTTCCAGCTCTAAATTTGTGATCCTAGTTAGGCCCTTTAGGGAGAGAGAGAACAATCCTAATTTTTTTTCTCCTGACAACTCTTCAAGTATTTGCAGTTTTCATATCCTTCCTATGTCTTCTTTTCTCCAGGATGAACAGTCTTCATTTTTTCAACTTCCCTTCACATGGCACAATTTTAAGGCCCTTCACTATCTGGCCTGTTCATTTTATTACTCCAATTTCCTGCTTGAACTCCTAAAACCTGGTTTTTAATCCTTGTATTCTACTATTAAAGTCACCAACTATCTCTTTTTAGGTAAATACAAAGGCTTATCTTAATTTCTTTTTCCACCTGATGCAGTATTTGCTTCTGTTGAGCTTCTACTTGAGATGCAGAGGATGCGAATCAGATAACCACTTGGGTTATACAACCTCAAAACTTCCACTTAAGGAGGAAGTTCAGCTTCAAATATCTCATTTCTCACCTGGCTGCATTACTTTGGAACCTTTCCACCATGTCCCCTTCCAGCATCACCCCTTACCCCCTCTTTCAGCTTCCTTTTGGATGTTGTCTTCCCCATCAGACTGTAAACTCCTTGAGGGAAGGGACTGTATGTCTTTTTTCACATTTGTACATCTGGTACTTAGCACAGTACCTGGCAAATAGCAGGTACTTAATAAATGTCCACTGACTGCTCTCTTTGTTCTCCTATCCTTCTGATCACTACTTTCATCTCTTTCATTAAATATTCTTTACTCTGATGTCTAAATGTAGCAGTCCCACAAGGCTTAGACTTTGGCTTTCTGCTTTACTCTCCCTAAAAAGATTAGAAAAGTTCTAGATCTGGAGTAAAATAGTAATTGGGTCTATGTAATCATTGTGGTTAAGTCACTTAACCTCTCTGAGCCTGAGTATCCTCATTAAACAAAACGGAACAAGTTCCCTGATCCTACCTACTTCTAAAGATCCTGAGATAAAAGCACTTTGTAAATCTTACAATGCTAGACAAATATCAATTACTACACATTTATTCCTTCAGAAAGTTCATCTTGTTATAGTTACAAATAACTTTTTTGTGTAGTTGACTCCTAAAATCTTCAGCCTCCACTCCAACTTCTAGTTCCTTATTTCCAGTTGCATTCAGGAGACTTCTGTTTTCCCTGATTTCATACATAACATTCCCTATACCAATCTTCACCACCTCCTCTGAATATGTACCACATCCAATCTCAATCATGTAGGTTGTCTTTAATTCCCTACCAACCAGGAAAAATCAGTTGATTCTTTTAAGGATTTCCTTTGAAATATCCTTTCATCCTTCATTCCAACTGTTACCACCCTAATCTAGGTTTTTTTTTTTATCACTTGATTCCCTGAATTCTTGAAATAGCCTAATTGCTTTTCTATCCTCCATGTACTCTCTTCTCTCACGCTGCTCTCCACTTCAATTCACTCTGCTTTCTGTTGCCAGATTAACTTCATAAAACACAACTTTTATTGTGTTCAAGAACCTACAATAATTCCACGTTATTTATTATCAAGCCCAAACTTCCCAATATCCAAAATTCTTTATAGTCTGCTTATGTTTTACCCACAAAACCTAAGTCCTTAAATCACATAATGTCAGAACTGACAGAGGGCTTACACATCATCAATTCAACTTCTCATTTTAGAGATGAAGAATTCAGGCTCAGAAAGGGGAACTGAGATCTGACTAGGTCACATGGCTAATTTATGGCATATCCAGGGCTACAAATTCAAGATTATTGACGTCTTAGCTTGGTATGTTATGCGCGCGCACGTGTATGTGTATTGTCTATCATTTGATACAACTAGTTTTGACTCTCAACGTAGTTCCCATTGGTGGTAATTCTAGGTCACTACATCACCAATTCTGCATATAACTTGTCCATGCTCACCCTTTTTTTACAGGAATTAAATCTTTCAGTGAAGATTTCCCTGATGGCCCCAGATTATAATCAATCCCCTTCCTCCTCTGAATTTCAATTGCACTTACAACAATTTAATCCATCACACATTGTGCTGTTCTTTTTTTCTCCTCTTTCCTCCACAATTTCCCTATTAAGATCATAACTTTCGGAAAGATAGGTTATATTTTTATTTCTCTCTTAGAAATGGTACATACATACTAAAAATATTTTTAACAGAGATTCACATGCCTAAATTGCTCATTTTAATCTTAATGGTGTCATTTATATAAAGTCATTCCTATTTCTTAATAACATTTGGTATCTGTTTACATGCTGCCTCCTTATTTTTTTTCTAGTACCTTTAGATGTCCCAACCAATTTATAAGCTTACTTAGTATAAGGAGGAATTTTATTTTTTTTGCAGTGCATACTACAATGCTATTCAATTTAATACATGTATTATACACTAAGCATCTGCTACTTGCAAGGTGCTCTGCTACAGATAGAAAAAAAAAATGAAAACTATTCCCTACTACCCCTTTACCCTATGTCCTCTCTAAGTTCAATGTCACTTTTTCCCAGTCTCTGAATGTATTGATGGGACAGTGTGTCAGACTTTTGGAAAAGATTTTGGCACCTTAGCAAAAACTCCTAACCAAAAGGTTAAAAAAATAAAAAAGTACTTGCTTACATTCTTAGAAGTGGGCAGATGCAACATTTAAATAGATAAATTTGGGAAGCACTAAAACTAAGCAGATTAGGAAAAGTTCCCATTGGAGGTGGCATTTGAGTCTAGCCTTGAAAGAAGCCAAAGATTCTAAGAGGGAGGGGTAAGAAGTGCATTATAGCTAGGTGGGATAGCCTGTGCAAAGGCAGGTGGAGGCAGTAAGAGTTGCCACGAAAGCAATTACCTGCTACTTACCCAGCCTAAGTATCCCCACAGCTCCCCCTCCCCCATAACCATGAGAATAACCAATAACCATGACAACCACATCCGGAGCTAAGTCTTAGGCAACAGACAATTTAAATGCTGACCTGTGGTGACTATCATCCTTTGTCCTGAACCTCTCACCTATGCTATTCCCATTTCCTTTTACTGTCCCTTAGACTGACAGAGCAACATAAAAAGAGACTGACCAAACCTGCTTTATGGTTGTTCTTCAGCCTTGAGAGTTGATATGTGGGTTTTTTTTGGAGGAGCACTATTGCCTAAAGTTATGTGACCACAGTCAAGTTATTTTAGCTTTCTGGGACATGTGTTCTATCTTTAAAATTGAGGAAAATGTCACTTGCCATTGCCAGTCTCCAATCCTTTAAAAAGCTTTGATTATGAACAACAGTATCACATAGGTATAGTACAGTCCTCAAAAGGTCAATTCCGTCCAGATCTCTGATTCCAGGCATAACTTCACATAAACTAGCCAAAAAATCATTTTCTATTCTACTTTAAAAATCAAGATATTTAATAATGTCCTAAAAAGTATATCATAGTGTCCAACAACTCTCAATACTTCTAAACAACTCTTCTCACTAAAGTTCTTCCTTTAGTGGAAAGACCTCTTTGGTTACTATGGCCTATTCCCTCTTGATTCATCTTCGATAGACAAGTATATCAAACATTTAAAAATGAAAAAAAAAAACTAGTTAAATTCAATTTGTTAATAATGCCTCAGAGCATTATAGCCTCCTATGAATTTGATAGGTAGCAAAGAACACTAAATTCCATTTTCCCTCTTCCCCGCCTCCAAAATTCAATTCATTTTAATAAAGAAAAAGGCAATGTGACACAACCTTGCAGTCAAAAAGACTAGGGTTCAAATGCTGACTACCACATATATGCTGTGTGATCCTGGGCAAGTCATAATCTCCTGATGCCCAAGTCCATTCCTTTTAAGTTTCAGACCAGCTGCTGACCTGCATGACTGGAGGAAGTTTCCATGATGGAAATTCCTAATACCAGTGAAATCAAAGGTCCACATCCATTCATCCATCACTCCAAACCCAAAATTCTACAATTCTAACCTATGTCAAAATACAGATTTTTTTTTTAATTTTCAATTGTAATTTTAAGAGAAGCTAAACATTTACTTATTTACTTTTCTGTATGTTTCAACATTAAAAAAAAGAAAATATCCTTATTGCTAATGAGCTATTACTACATTCAACATCCACTGTGATATAACAATAGCTAAAATTGCTTATGAACTAGTGAATAGATTGGTATCATTTGTAAATCCAAAAGAAGATTTCTGTGCAAAACTGTTGTTTAATAATTTAAAGGTGATAATTAAAGAGAAATAAAAAATATAAAAATTCCTTAACTCTGAAAATACTAATGTCTTTGAAAACTCCAAGCAAACCTTGTGATGTGGTTTTATAACCTTAAGAATATTAAGAGGTAAAATTACAATAATTCAAAGAAATTAAGTAAAACTTAACAAAAAAAAAATCACTATTTTCTAGTACATGAGGTTTACAAGACAAGGTATCCCATGTAGACTAGAGCTTCATTTACATGTAAAAGACAAGATTTTATCAAATTCTCACTTAGAGTTTTCTGATAAAAATATTCTTAGTATGTGATTATCTAAAAGATTTAATCTGCAAGCATGTAAAAAGAAACCTTAATGTGCTACAGAAATGAGACGCAAGAAATTATCCATGGATGAACCACTGAAACATTAAAATAAAAGAATAAAAACATTTACAGAAAATAGTGATTTTCCAGATAATATATAACCTAGAGTATAAAAAAGTAGTTCCTCCAACCTCAATATAGGAGAAAGAATCAAAGCTTTAATCTGCAGTTATTTATAATTAGTATAACAGCAAATACAAATTCTAGATAACTCACTATAGCAGCCATATTAGATACAAATATATATTAAACATTTCTTTTTAAAGGCACTTCTACGACGTTACTGGGACTTTGATATGCTTGACAAAATTCTTAGGCCTATGCTATGGAATTACATTATAAGCCTTGTCATAATGCTATCCTCCCAGCATTTTCAATAACTAAAGCCTGATGAAGCTAGTCAAAGATGAATGTTAGAATAAACGGTTGTGGAGAGAATTACAGAATCTCCCATTTGAAAGAGAACTTGGAGGTCATCTTTCAAACCTGTGTCTAAAGCAATTATCTTTTCTCCTCTATCTTGTACTCATCTAGCTTTCACTACAAGATTTGCAGAGACAGGAAATTCACAGATTTTTAGAGTAGAAAGGGACCTCAGAAACCATCTCTAGACTAACTCATACACAAAAGGAATACCCACCATAACACATCCAAAAGTCAGTGTCCAGTAGTATCTGCTTGAAATGTCCAAGGAGGTAGAACACCCTACCTTTTGAGACAGCCCATTCCACTTTTGGACAGTTGGAACATTTAGGAAGTTTTTCCTACCTCTATCTTTGGACAGCTCTAATTGCTGTGAAGATCTTTCTCATATCAAGTCAACATCTACCCATCTCTGTAACATGTGACCTTCCTTCTTTAAACAGAGGTCTCAAACAATGTTACAGCCACACAAACAAGGGGGAGGGGGTGGAGAGAGAACCATCAGACCATTAAGTCATATTTATTCAGCACTTACTATGTGTCAGGCAGTATACTAAAGTACTGGGGATACAAAAGAAGGCGAAAAAGACAAAGTTCCTGCCCTTAAGGAGCTTATATTGTAATAGAGAAGACAACATGTAAAGGACTTGGTAGATAAAGGACATATTTAGTATAGGTAGAACATAATGTGAGTGGGGACAGAATCATAAATAAATTTTAACAGTAATTCTCCTCCTGAGCAAAATACAAAACAATATTTTAAAAAACTAGCTCTTTGTAAGAATAATTTAAATAATTTAAGAAAAACAAATTCCACTAAAATATTTAACTACTGAGGAACAGAGAAGTAAATTATATAATACTTCTGACAATCCATTAATTAACAGTGAAAGAAGAAAATTCATTGAGTTCAACTATTCATACAACTTTTCCTCATACTGTAGTATGTTTCCATTACAATGCACATACCATTTGAATGTTTCTAATCAAGTATGAAAACTTAAAAGACAATTGCAAGCTAAATGGTATTCTAAAATTCAGATTTTTAAAACTAAATTCCATATCAGAGTTACTTTAGACACACAGGCAAAATAAGTTTTTCATCCTTGTAGCCACTCTCAGAGATTCAAAAATAATTATGTTGAAATAAATAGCATACTTAAAGGAAAATCTCTCATTTCCTAAATGAAATAACTTATTTCACCATCAAATACAAAACATGAAGAACAGCAATACACACATTTTTAAAGTAACCTCCTATCAGTATACTAAAAACATACCTTAAAATGGTATTTAAAAGCTGCCACTTGTAAACCTCAATCTTGCTTGTTTCAAAGAATCTAACTTCACACACACAACAGATTCTCTTTGATTTAAACAAAATCCTTTAAACTTCCTTCTAGATACAGAGATGCTCTACCAGCAATAACACTGAAAAACCAGCATTTCCTAATAAAAACATAAAACATTTTCACAAATTATAACCAAACACAAGTTTCACTTTTCTGTGTGTGGAAAGAATTTTTAACTTGTAAGGTAACTGTAGTTTTGTTTAGGAAACACACTTTGTCTCATCAACGAGAAAACTTCATGATCTGTGCCTAATGGATACTATATTGATCTAATGAGCAATCCTAAATGAAAAATAACTACTTGCCTGTTGTTTCTGATATGCAGTGTTTGGATTTATCTTTGATTCCAACAGTAGTGACCCTAAAAGGTGACAAGAATAACATATTTAAAATTTCAACTTTAAAAACCAAAATAAAACAAATAAAAATTCACAACACATGAAAAATTCTCATGACTCTTCAGCCAACTAGACATCTGTTTTGAAGTAAAGAAATATGTTCCAATTCACATTTTCTCTCCACACTGAGGAAACACATTTAATTTAAAATACAACTCTTTATTTCCCACACCTCCATCTCAGTCCAGCCTTAAGGAAACAGGAGAGAAAATTAAGGAAACCAAATGACAATTAATAATCGACTGAAACAAAAATTTTTAAATCCCACATGACTATTTTGGGTCAAGTTGAAAAAAAATAACATTAACATTCCACCACACTACAGTAACAAAATCTTAGCTCAATACAAAATTACAATATTTCATTTATTCATTTCATCCAATAAGAACAAAACTTGAAATACTTTGTGTTCAGGCAGAATTTTGTGGCTATTTAAAATATTTACTCCAGTGCCTACTATGTACCAGGAACTAGAGATACAGATACAAAGAATGAAACAATGCCTTTTCTGGAGGAACTCGCTTACTATTTAAAATAAAAGGCAAAGCAGGTGAGTGCCGAGTTGAGAAAAAAGCCAAAGGTTTATTTAAAATTTCTCTCCCTAACAGCTTCACATTTTGGTCGATCCTACAATCAAAGGTGGCAAATTACTGCTCTACGCTTTCCAAGGTTACAACTTGGGTTACAAATCAATGAATGCGAGTTTACACACGGTCTGATCTGGTGTCTGTCCTGCTTTCAGGGTAAAGGATCCTCTTGCTCGCGGCCTCCACAAAGGATTACTGCGGAGTTACCTCAGACCTAAGTGTGTGCGTGTGTGTGCATGTATCGTGGCAACAGTGTGCAGTAACCGACACCAGGCCCGTGCAGGCTTTTGGATTTCCCCAGCACCTGTCGGTGGTGGCAATTGGGGCGGTGGGTAAAGAAGGAGCTATGCTTAGGAAAAAAAAAGGAATTTCCTATTAGCTGAAGTTTTATAACCCGTCCCATAAACAAAACCAACGAGGAAAAAAAATCAACAGGACCCGAACTTGCAAGCAGGGGACTCTTGGTCACTTCCTCCCTTCTGCCTCACAACCAAGACTTGGGGGGTTGGCGTGGGAGGTAATACCCAGTCCCGGGGCCCGGAGCCCAGGATGCTGCTAATTAGCAGTAAACCGGGGACCCCGCAACGGGGATATGAGGAGAAATAAAGGCGACGGCTCTTCAACAGGAAGCAGGGAGGCCTGGGGCCTAAATCAGCCCCACCACCCCCAGGCTGCAGGCGACGTCCCTCCCCCAGCCCCGCCGCCCCCGGATCCTCACCGTCTGACTCGGCCCGCACCAGGAGCGACATGCCCTTGAGCCGCTCCACGTAGGTGGAGGAGACGTGCCCCGTGCCCCTGTCGTCCCATTGCCGGTCCTCGTTCAGGGTGTACACCTTCACCCGCCGCCGCGTATCCGACATGGTGGCTGGCCACTGCACACCCCCGCCCGCCTCCGGCCGCCACCGCCTCCTCCTCGCGAGCCTAGTCCGAGTATCTCAGTCCCGGGAGCACGCAGCGGCAGCGGCGACGGCTCCGGACAGGCCCCTGTTCACCATGGCTCCGGGGAGCGGTCGCACGCAGGGATGGCCACAGCTACCGAGCTCCCGGCACCCACGTCCGTGCTAACTCTCACCGTCTCCCCTCCCTCCCCCCCCCGCTCATAGACACCCACCCTCCCTCCGCCCACCCCCCTAAGGCCCCCCCCCGGGGGCTCGCTCGCTTGCTCTCCCGCCGCCGCCGCTACCGCCGTAACCACTACAAGTCCGCC
This sequence comes from Trichosurus vulpecula, assembly GCF_011100635.1. Classification (NCBI taxonomy): domain Eukaryota; kingdom Metazoa; phylum Chordata; class Mammalia; order Diprotodontia; family Phalangeridae; genus Trichosurus; species Trichosurus vulpecula. Next base: position 334,317,722 of record NC_050575.1, on the reverse strand, counting down.
ATCTTGTAATCCGATTCTTTCTGCCTTTCTCTTCCTCCTCCAGCGGACTCGCACGGGCTGCCCTAGCAGGGGCTACGGCGGCCGACGAGCTCAAAGCGAGGCGCCTGACTGCTAGTCCCGCACGCGCTTCCTGGGGCCAGTGCCGCAGGCAGGAGAAGCGTTCTCGCGAGCTGGGCTGGGGGTGGGTGGGAGGGAGGAGGATGAGGAAGATCGGCGGGCTAGCAAGGCCGGGAATTCGAAGGGGAGGGGCGACTTCTGCTCCTCGCCCCTTCTACATCCTCGCTCCGGCTCCTTTGGATGGAGTCTCCTGGGAACTCCGTTTGGGGCCCGGGGCGGACCAACGAACGAACCGCGGAATTGGTTTGTTTAGACTCTCTGGTTTGGAGGAGGAGGAGGAAGAGGAGGAAGGGGCGGCGTGCGGAGGTGTGTGTGTGTGTGTGTGTGTGTGTGTGTGACGGGATCTAGGGGCCGCCCCATTCACATTCAAACGGACTGTCCACGCCGACCGGCAGGCAGCGTTCTCAGTGGAGGGGCACGAGGAGGAGTGTGTATACAGAGAAGGGGACCCCGTCCCGAAGTGGGGGTGCCTCTCGTGACCGCGGAGGCGGGGATGATAAGGAATGCTCTTACGACGTGCTCCAGGGAGACTTGAGAACTTGGAACCTCCCCTCCCCCTTCCTCGCTACCCGGGAATCCCCCGACGTGTCCCCGAGCAAGATGGGTGCAGTCGGTCCAGAGGTTGTCAGAACCGAAGTCCCTGCTCGTAAACTTTCCCGGGTGGTTTGTGCCCTTCGGTCATAGGTTTTGATCGGCCATTGGTTTTTCTTGTTTTGATAAAATTGGATGGGCAGTGCATCGTGGGAGTTGTAGTCTTATTTAAAAAAAAAAATAACGGTGGAACAAAGGTTGGATAAAGCCAAAGTATTTCGTGTACGGGGAGCCTGGAAAGACAAGAGCGGTTTTAAATAGGGTCCTCTCTGCATTTTACACCTTTGTTCGACCTAGAAAGGCACCTTATAGAGGTGCTGCCTCTCCAAAGCTGAATGTAACAAGCTATGCAAAAGCGCTTTCCCATAGACCTTATCCTTTGAAACTTCCGCTTGGATTGTCTTGATACAGCCAGCAATTCCGTCTTGCATTTTGGGGGAAGAAGTTCGGAGAGATGAATTGAAATACTCTTTCTAGAACCAAGCCTTTTTTCCAACGATTTGTGATAGAGCAACCATGCAAAGAAAGCAGCAGCCTTGACTTGCTACCCAGTCTAGTTACCTTTTCACGCTGTAATAACTTACCTAATGTCCATAATTCTTTCCACTGGAAATCTTGAGCTTGGTCATAAGGGAAGTAAAGGGGGGAGTGCTAAATTTGGAGCCTGGGGAAGGGAGGGGATTCTTGGGCAGGTAAGTTAACCTATATGAGCCCTAGTTTCTTAAGTTGTAAAATAAGGATGATGATACTTGAAGTAGTAACTCACAGTCTGTGAGGCATAGAATAGTTTATAAAAGGTGGCTTAGAAGTCTTAATGCAGTTTTAAGCCAGCCTTTATGTTATGCTTTCATGGCTTAAAATTTCACCAAGACTTCCAGACAACCTTGTATAAAATACTATTTAAACATGAGCTGTTGTTATCTGTCATCCCCAGATGACACTGAACCACTGAGGGTACATATTTCAAACCTTTAAATGTTTAGTTGTTCTCCAGGATCCTTTTTTCCTTCTTTTTTTTTTTTTTTTTGAGGCTAAGTGATTTGCCTAGGGTCACACAGATAGTAAATGTCTAGGGTGGGATTTGAACTCACGCCCTCCTGACTCCAGTGCCTGTGCTCTATTCACTTTATCATCTAGCTGTCCCTCCAGGATTTTTTCAAGAACAAGAAGTTTTAGACTCCCCCTCCCCCCCACCAACAAAATAACTTACCTCAAATCCCTGCTTAGGCTGATGATTTGTATTAGTCTGGGAGAAGTCGTTTGACTTACTCTGTGCTGGAGAATCATTTATTCATTGCGCTCCTGCTAAGCATAATGGGAGATATTGTGTATACTATCAGCCAACATTTTTATAGTACTTTATCGTCACCATATCTAATTTTATTCTCATAACAACCTTGTGAATTGTCTATTCCTAGTCCTATTACAACTGTTGCTTCTTATAGCAGTGGCTGTTGAGGGAGGTTAGGTGAGCATTTAGAAACTGCATCCTACTTCTTTGCTTCTGACTTCTGCTTTGACCCTTGACTGAGTATTTCTGTAGCCTTAAGTCCCATTGTTATCTTGCTAAGAATGTTTCTTTTACCTCTGGTCTTTGGGACTCAACTTCCTTTTTTGTGACTCCTATTGAGGAGCTTCAGTCCCTGACTTCTCTGCCCATCTGATCCTGGACCCATCATAACATTCCCCATAATACCTCAGTCATTTGCCTGGGAATATTCCTGGTCACCTTCTGGAGGCCCTGCCTCTGGGTGAGGCAATCTAGACAAGACCTTAAGTAGGGAGCAGAGCTTTTTTTTTTTTTTTTTTAAAACAGTTGGGAAAACTGAGCTTTGGAGAAGTAAAATTATTTGCCTAGGATTTAATGAAAGGCAGCTTCAAGATGAACACTGATTTTGACTCCAAATCCGATGGTCTTTACACCATTTTGGAGTCCAGTGTCTATAGAAGCTTCCAGTTCAGTAGCAGTGATAAAATATATACAGAGAACATTAAGGCCGTGTGTACCATATTTCCACTTATACGAAATGCCAAAGCAACACAAGATGATTGTACCAAGTGCTGAAGTGTTAAAGATAAGATTGTCCCAACCCATAAGGAGCTTACAATTTAGAATGGGAACAATGTATACACAAATAGTGTTCTAAGGGTATAGGAGAGAAACTGTTGCCCAGTTTGGTGCTCTGCTGTTGTGGGTTTGGAACTCTAGGCTAAAAAGTTTTGGTTTTGTTCAATTTGCGGACAAAGGAACTGGTGGCTTAAATGGAGATGTTGTTGAGGGTTTTGACTTCCAGTTCTCTCCAAATGACATTGTAGACATTATCTGGAAGCTTCTGCTTTGTAATTGTAGGGCATCATGATGATCTAGTATTTTTAAATGAGTTTTTTACCAACTGGAAAGTTGGAATCTAAGAATGATTGTCATCTGAGCAAGTTCATTGCTCATGCTAGCTTTACCCAGTAGATAAGAATGTGTGATTGTCTAACAACACCTGAGAAGTGAACATATTCAACCAGTGGGTTTCTGCTTTTGTTACTGCAGGCCCTATGAGACTTACTGTGCTTCATGATGTAAGATGAGATGGAATAAAGAACTTCTTTATTGATTTCTCTAATTTGTATACAAAGTTTACCATTAATTTATATTATGAAGCAAATTTACCTATTCCTAAGCCTTTCTCATTTAATGCTAGTGTTTTCCCTCTGTTGATTGGCTCTACCCTTGGATATCTTGTTTGTTCGGAGTAGTTTGTATTTTGTCTCCCCCATTACACTATGAGCTCCTTGAAACTAAAAACTATTTTTTGCCTTTTTTTTATGTCCTTAGCACACAGCACAGTGCCTAGCATGTAGATGCTTAATAAATGCTTGTTGACTTACCATCCAGTCAAGTACATTTCACTTAAAAGTTTAATTTCTTGTGAAGAAACAACTTTTAAACCAAATATAGAAAACTTAAATGTGTGATATAAATGTGATATTCTCAGAAATGTTTGCATTGTAAGTGACTAATAGCTTGAATCACATCTTTGTGTAGTCTTGACTATATCAGCCTGTATAAATTAGGCTTTCTAGCTAGAAATATAATGGTGCCATGACTTGCCTAAGGTCATACAATTAATAAGTATCTGAGGCTGGATTTGAACCCAGTCTTCCTGACTCCAGGCCTAGGGCTTTATCTACCAAGCCACCTACCTGCCCCTTTTTCTAATTAAAGGGGCCATCCCTTGACTCACTTCTTAAAGGCATTACCTCACTCTAAGTGAGTACATGAAAAGGCTTTAGCCTGAAAGGGCCAGGTTGCCCATTGCATCCTGGGTCATCTCCAGTCATTCTGATGAATATCTGATCACTGGATCCAGATGGCTCTGCAGGAGAAAGTGAGGCTGATGACCTTGCACAGCCCTCCCTCACTCAAATCAAAGTCAAATGCAAGTCATGTCATCATTCCCCTGATGTCATGGTCCTCTTCAAAAACGGACAAACACAACCTGTGAGTAGACCTGGCTGTCTGAAAGGGGACCCAGCTAGTTGGGTAACTCAGCTTGTCCTCTGCCTCTTCCTCTTCCTCTCTTTTTCCTCCTCTTCTCCAAAGGAAGGTAAATTTTGATGGCCAGAAGCTGCCCACTTAACTTGGGGTCTACTGGCTAGATATCTTTCTTTCTTTCTTTCTTTCTCTCTCTCTCTCTCTCTCTTTTTCTCTTCCTTCCTTCCTTCCTTTCTTTCCTCCTCTCCCTCCTTCCTCCCCCCACCCCAAACCCAGTTTACTCTGAAGCTCTGCAGATGGCTCTGCAGCAGAAAGTGGGGCTGGTGACCTTGCACAGCCTTCTCTCACTCAAATCAAAGCCAACTGCAAGTCACGCCATCATTTCCCTGATGTCATGGTCCTCTTTGAAAATGAAGGACAAACACAACAACAATGGTGCAAATATTTTGTCGTTGGTAGATAAGCCATCCAAAGAAACTAATAGAAGCATAGATTTAGAGCTAGAAGAGCTCTTAGAAGCAATTTAAGTCCAAACCCCTCATTTTGCAGTTGAAGAAATTGAGGCTGAGAGTTTAATTATCTTGCTGAGGATAAACAGCTGGTAAGTATCTGAGAAGGAATTTGAACTCTGATCTCTCTGACTTCAAGCTTAGAGTTCTATCCACTATGCTATCTAAATGATCATATTTTTGAAGGATACTGTATTCATAAAGCTTATATGAAATACCCTGGCACTTTTTGTTTGCTTTGAAAGTTGATTAGAAGACTCGAGTCTCTACTTTGACTAGTCCAATATAGAGTATTTTTCTAAAACTCTTATTTAATTTTCTCTTCCACATTTCTTCTCTCCTCCTACTCCCTCAGCCATTAAGAAAGAAAAAAAAACCATTGTAAATCTGTATAGGCATACAAAATAAATGTCCTTATTAGCCATGTTCTAAAAACCAGTATATAGTCATAATTGAATTTTTAAAATAATGTTATACTGTAGATTTGGTTGAAAAATATTAAAGTAAAAATACATGAAAGTTGGCTTGCAATAGGAAATACAACTTAATAATTAGGCGTTGTGCATAGTGCTAAAGAAGAGGTTTTTATATTAGCTATTGCTTTATCATGCATCATGCGCTATTGGTGTTCATGGCAAAAAAACAAAAAACTTACTAAGAGTATCTTGACCCTTCCTCTAAAATGAGATGCATGTAATAAGCAGGACACTATGGTATAGTATGGAATTTTGATTCTCCTCTGATCTAATGTTTTCTTTCCTCAAATAGCAACAAGAAAAATAAGTAAATACTTGTAATAATTTGCAGTTTGATATATCTGTCATGGTGAGGGTTATTTGTTTGTTTAGAACTCTGCTTTAAATAATGAATTAAAGTTTAATGTGCTAACAGCATTTAGGCAATAACATTGAAATTTGCCAGGACTTTTTACATCATAGTTAATACAGAATCTTACTCTAATAAATAATCTACTACACTTATAAGTAACATCATAATCAAATAGTTCCTGGAAAAAATTTAAAATCTAGAAATGTTTTGTTGAATATGATGCAAATAAGTAAAAAAAAAAGTTAAGCAGAAGCACGAAAGAAAGATCTTGAACCTCCTTGGACAAAAGAGTCTGAATGGTTCAATGGAAAGACCAAGTAGATTTGCAGTCAGAAGACCAGAATTTGAGTTATCCCTTTGCCCTTTACTAGCTGTGTGATCGTGGGTAAGCCAGTAGAGTCAACAAGCATTTATTAAGCATCTGTGATGTGTCAGGCACTGTGCCAGGAGCTTGGGGTACAAAGACAAAAATTATAGTTACTACCGTCTAGGAACTTACATTCTGTCAGAAGAAACAACATGTACACATTTAACAAATACTAAGTATATACAAAGTAAATAAAAGATAATTTCAAAGTAAGGAACCATTAGGATCTAGAGATGCAAAAAAGGCCTCACATAAGAGATGATACTTGAGCTGAGCTTTGAAGAAAGTTAGGAATTCTAAAGCAGAGGTGAGGAGGGAATTGCAAAGCCCAAGATGAGGTATCGTGTACAGTATAGGAAGTAGGTCTGTGCGAAGGTAGCTAAGAGCCAGATTGTAAAGGGATTCAAGTTCCAAACAGAGGAGTATACATTTGATCCCATGGCTACAGGGAGCACTGGAACTTTTCAAGCATAAAAGTGACATAGTTCGACCTGTACTTTAGTATCACTCTGGCAGCTCTATGGGGGAGGAATTAGGGAGGGGAGACTGGAGGCAGGTGGATCTGTAGCAGGCTATTGGAGTAGTTCTGGTGAGAGAAAGCCTGAACTGGGGGGAAAAAAGACCATGGCTATATGAGTGGATTGGAGAGATATTCTGGACATAAAACCTATAAGTCTTGACAACTGATTGGATTTTATTAGCATTTATTAAGTGCTTATTCTGTGTTGTGCTAACCTCTGGGAATACAAAGATATAATAAAAGAGCTCTAGTTTTTAAGGAGCTTACATTCCTTTGGGGACAAATATATACATAGGAAATTAAATAAAAAATAATTTGAGAGTGGGACAGGGGTCTAATATAAAGGACAGTCAGTCAGTAAACATTAAGCTATGTACTAGGCACTGGATACAAAAAGAGGCAAAATCAATAAACATTTATTAGGCACCTACTATGTGCCAGGTACTCTACCAAGCTCTTGGAATACAAAAGGAGGTAAAAGAGTCCTTGCCCTCCTAGAGCTTATACTCTATGGAGAGATAACATACAAATAAATAAATGCAAAGCAAGCCATATATGGGATAAATAGGAAATAATTAACTGAAGGAAGGTGCTGGAGTTAAGGGGATTTGAAGAAGGCTTCCTGTAGGATGTGGGATTTTAGCTGGGACTTAAAGGAAGCCAGAGATGTCAGTGGTTAGAACAGAAAAGGGAGAGCATTACAGGCATTGGGCAGCCAAAGAAAACCCAGAGCTCAGAGGTGGAGTGTCTTGTTTGTGGAACAGCCAAGAGGTCGGCTTCACTGGATCAAAAAGTATATGTTGGGGGGTGGGGGGGAGTAAGGTGTAAGAAGACTGGAAAAGTAGGAGAGGGCTAGCTTATGAAGATCTTTACATGCCAACAAAGCATTTTGTATTTGCTCCTGGTGACAATTGAGTTGGGGGCGGGGGTAACACTGTTTTAGAAAACTTTTAAGACCTGTGTTTTAGGAAAATCACTTTAGTGGCTGAATGGAGGATGGATTGGAGTGGTGTAGGACTTGAGCAGGCAGGCTATTAGAATAATCGTGTAAAGGTGACAGACCTACACTAGAGTGGTGACAGTGTCAGAGAAGAGAAGGGACCATATATGAAAGATGTTGCAAAGGTGAAAACAACAGGCCTTGGCAACAGCTTGAATGTTGGGGGAGAGTGGTGTTAAGAGACAAAAATACAGGATAACTCCTATGTTGTAAACTTGAAGGACTGGGAGGATGATGTTGCCTGCCATAGTAATAAGGAAGGTGGGAGGAGGGGCAGGATTTAGGGGGAAAGTTAATGAGTCCTGTTTTGGACATAGTGAGTTTAAGATGTGTACTAGACATCCAGTTCGAGATGTCTGAAAGGAAATTGGAGGTGCAAGATCGGAGGTCAGCAGAGAGATTGGGGCATGAAAAGTAATTTGAGAATCATCATCATAAAGATGATAATTCCACAGGAGCTGATTAGGTTGCTAAATGAAGTAGTATAAAGGGAGAAGAGAGGAGGGCAGGATCCTGAGGGAAACCTATGGCAAGCAGACATGATCTGGAGAGGATCCAGCAAAGGAGACAGAGAAGGAACAGTCAGATAAGTAGGAGGGAAACCAGGAGAGAATGGTCTCCTGAAAACCTAGAGATAGAGAAGAGAGAATCAAGGAGGAGAGAGTGATCAAGAAAGGTCAAGGACAATGAGAATTGGATCTGGCAATTGAAACACCATTAGTAACTTTGGAGAAAGAACTTTCAGTGAAATCTTAAGGTTGGAACCCAGATTTTAAGGAATTAAAAAGAGCGGGAGAGAAAGTGGAAGCACCTATTTTAGATGGCTTTTTTGAGGAGTTTAGCTACAAAGGGCAGAAGAGGTATAGGATGATAGTGGGAAAATGATTAACAGAAGAAAGGTGCTAGAACTAGGAGGTACTGGGGAAAGCTTCCTGTAAAAGATAGCATTTTAGTTGAAATTTAAGGGAAATCAGTAGGCTGAGTTAAGGAGGGAAAGCATTCCAGGCATAGGGGACAGCTAGCCAGAGAAGATACCTGGAGTGGGGAGCTGAAGTGTCTTGTTCATGCAACAGCCAGGAGGTCAGTGTCATGGCCAGTGTCACTGGATTAGAGTTGGCGGAGAGTTAGGTGTAAGAAGGCTGAAAAATGTATAAAGAGGTATAAGGAGGGGGCTAGATTTTGAAAGACTTTGAATGCCAAACAGGATTTTGTATTTTATTCTGGAGACAATAGGGGGCCATTGAAGTTTATTGAAAACTGAGTGAGCTGGTTGGATCTATGCTTTAGGAAAATCACTTTGGTGGCTGAATGACTAGTTTGTTAACAATTAAATAAGATTCCAGAGGGTACTATAGAAGGGTAAGGTAAAAGAGGAAAGAGACAGAACTTGACAGGAGTACAGAATGGTGACCTGGGAAGACACTTTGGCTTAAGCAGCTTAAGACTTAAAGTCACAGGGATTGCTACTGTGAAAGGTGTGACAATACTTCATTTGGCTTTTTTAGTCCCTTTCACAGTAGCAATGATTAAATTGATTTTATCATCAATCCTTGAGCAGGAGGTGGAAAGTTGGGGATGGAGGAGGTAACATTCATAGCAATCTCCAGTTGGTAAGTTCTTGATCCTACCTTGTGGTAAAGGAAGGGGTTAGTGGAGTCCTGGGGGCCTGGCTGGCTATAGAGGTACTCAGGTTATAGCTAACAGAGTTGATACTCGTAATAAGATAAGAGTACTAGCAACTCCAGAAGAATTCAAGTTGCCTAGTCCAGATATCCTTAGGTACTGAAAAAACTGGAGAATGAGATCACTCAATAAACTTGTCAAAGATTGTAGAGAAAAAGAGAAAAGTCACAGCACTAAGGAAGAGCAGGTGTTCTAATATTCAAAAAAGGGCATAGAATAGCTCGATTTCATTTCCTCAGAAAATTCTAGAATGGGTCATCAAGGAGATGGTACCATATATATTGGAACTGGTTGAATGGCTGAATTCCAAGAGTTTACTACCAACTTGACATGAGGTATCCAGTGACTTAGAAAACCGCATATTAACATTATGTTTTATTGTATTTTTATTTATTTTATTAAATATTTTCCATTTTCACTTTAATCTGATTTTGGATGCATTCTAGAGTGTTGTAGGCTGCATTCCATGTGTTTGACACCTCTGATTTAAATAAAAGCATAGATGCTATGATTATCAGATTTTCAGATGACACAGAACACTGGATAAGTCAGGATGCAAAAACATCTTGACATGTTAATGAATTAAGCTTTAATCTGATATAATGGAATTCAGTAGGGATGGATGCAAAGTCTTATACTTGAATTTTAAAAATTCTCAAGTACAGCCTAGGGGGAGTTATGGTTAGACAGTTCATCTCTACTGAAAAGCAGTATTCATCAAAACAGTTTGGTACTGGTTACCAAATAGAAAAATTGATCAGTGGAGCAGTAACGCATGTTTGATATACCCAAAGATCCACAGCTACTTGGTTAAAGACTCAGTTAATAAAAACTGCTGGGAAACTTGTAAAATAGTGTGGTATAAATGAGGTTTCGACTAATGTTTCATACCATTATACCACAATAACCTCCAAATGGGTATGTAACTTAGATATAAAAAGGTTCTGTCATAACCAAAATACAGAGGCAGGGAAAGAGATAACTTTCACAACTAGGGATAAGGGAAGAATTCTTGACCAAACAAAGGATAAAGAGGCTTGTTAAAAATACATTTTGATTACATAAAATTGAAAAGCTACAGTACCAAATTTAGCACAGGATCTGGGGTTATGTTTCCATTCCCTACTTGTACTGACAGATTGAGCCTCTAGAAAGTAGCCCTAAAAGTTCTAGGGGTAACCCTGAGGGGTTGGGTGTATTTTTCTAAAGCTATTACTTATGAGATCCCATTAGTGTGATTCCTCCCCTCTGTTTCCACTCCCATTTATCTGTTGATATCTGTTAGCCAGCCAGCTTTAAGAAGTGGGTGATACAATGGTATAAACATTCCCTCCTCAGGGAATTGAGGCATTCTTCATTAAGTATATACAGAGTCCAAATAAAAGTAAGCTCAAGGTCATAGAACTCCAGATTATTGTTACGAGCAATAATAATAATTATTCCTTTTCTCCTCTGGGTAGGATCCTCATGAAGTTCTCTGTAGGCATGGTGTAGCATTCTGCTGGGTTCTTTGTAGAGTTCTAAAGTTGCTTCTCCTTAATGTGTCTAATTTAACCTTGGTTCCCAGTGCAGATTGCTGTCAGCTACTATTATTCTGGAGACACTGCCAGAATATCTACTGGTAGTCCAGAACATAATGACATTTTGAAGTTCAGGGTCATCCTGTGGATCAGAGTCACTCTGGAGTCACCCAACTGGCTTTGTGAGAGCTAATTGTTAAATTTACAGTGGGAAAATTTACACCTCAGAAATTGGCAAACCACGTCAAAGGATATGAACAGGCAGTTTTCAGAGGAAGAAATTAAAGCTATCTATAGGCATATGAAAAAATGCTCTGGATCACTACTGATTAGAGAAATGCAAATCAAAACAACTCTTAGATACCACATCTCTCCTGTCAGACTGGCTAAAATGACAAAACAGGATAATGATAAATGCTGGAGAGGATGTGGGGAAATTGGAACATTGTTACATTGCTGGTGGAGTTGTGAGCTGATCCAGCCATTTTGGAGAGCAATTTGGAACTATGCCCAAAGCGCTATAAAAATGTTCATACCCTTTGACCCAGCAATACCACTTCTAGGGTTGTATCCCAAAGAAATCACACAAGCGGGAAAAGGACCCATATGTACAAGGATATTTATAGCGGCTCTTTTTGTGGTAGCCAAGAATTGGAGATCAAAGGGGTGCCCATCAATTGGGGAATAGCTGAACAAGCTGTGGTATATGAAGGTAATGGAATACTATTGTGCCATAAGAAATGGGGATGATACGGACTTCATAACAACCTGGAAAAACCTACACGACATAATGCTGAGTGAGCAGAGCAGAGCCAGAAGAACATTGTACACAACCACAGATATATGGATTCCGTGAGGACCAACCCTGACATACTTCGTTCTTCTCAGCAACGAAAGGTGCAAGGACAACTCCAGGGGACTCACGATGGAGAATGCTATCTTCATCCAGAGAAAGAACTGTGAAGTTTGAATACAGATTGAGGCGCACTACATGCTCGCCTTTTTTCTTCTCTTTTGTTTTTGTTTATGGGGTTTTTTTTTTTTGGTTCTGTTTCTTCTTTCTCATGATTCATTCCATTGGTCATAATTCTTCTCCACAACTTGACTAGTGTATAAATTAATTCAATGTGAAGTTATACATGGTAGTTATATGAGATTCCATGCCGTCTTGGGGAGGGAGGGGAGAGGGAGGGGAGAAAATCTGGAACTCAAAATTATGTAGAACCGTGTGTGGTAAACTAAAAATAAATTTAAATAAAAAAAAAGAAATTGGCAAACCATAAATCAAAGTTTGATTTATTGTTTTGGTTATCTAGGCATTAGAAAGTGCTGGAGAAAATGCATCATATGTACATTTTTTTTTCAAAGAGCAGGTTCAACATTTCCAGCATGCCTTTGTTCTGGTCAATTAACCTGCCACCCTTACATAAACAAAATGCTTTTAAAATTAGAAAGGCAAGCTATCAAATATTTGAAAAAAATGTTCCAGATCGTTAATAAAAAAATAAAAGTTAAAACAAGTCTGAGGTTTTATCTCATACCTTTCAAATTGGTAAAGGTGACAAAAAAGGAAAATGACAGTTGTTGAAGGGAATGAGGGAGGAAGACAGGCAGACTATTGTACTCTTGATGGAACTATGAAATGGCCTGGCCATTCTGGAAAGCATTTTGGAGCTATGCCCCCAAAGTCACTAAGCTATGCGTCCTTTAATTGAAAATGCTACTACTAAGCTTAGAGCCCATGAAATCAAAGAGAAAAGGAAAGGACTCAGATGTACACAAATATTTATAGCAGCAATTTATGTTGTAACAAAGAAATGGAAAATGAGGGGATGCTTATCAGTTGGGGAATGGTTGACTAAAGTATGGTGTATAAATATACGGCAATATTATTGTGCCATAAAAAAATGACAAAAGGGATGGATTTAGAGTGTCAAGATATTAAGAGACGTCCTATTTTCCAGAGCTAAGGCCCAGCAAGCAAGCTGCGCCCCTGAGCTTGGCATAACAACAATCCTTTGCGCTCACCCTTTGGATGATCTCACGTAATTATTGTATTGCTTTGACTAGTATCAGGTGTCCTCCGAGCTCAGACAAGCACTGGACAAGCTCAGAGAAGTGATCATGTTCTGGACATGAAGCCCTGGTATGAATCAAACTCATCACGTAGCTGCTGTTACCCTTCATTGTCAGGGCTACAGTTCACTGCACAGCCATTGGTATAAGTACTAAGATCTTCACACACTGCCTCAGGTCCCCCTTCTAGGGCAGGGCCCAGGCATACGTGTCTGATCTCCCTACTTGCTTGCAAGCTATATTTTCCTCACTTTGAAATTAAACATCTGTTTAATTCCTGGCTCTCTTGTCTCTGGCCTGGCTCTGTTCAGCTCTGGCCCTCCACTAGTTAGAGGCTGCTTTGGTCTGGTTGACAAGAGGAAAGTGGGAAGACTTGTATGAATTGATGCAGAATGAAAGGAGACCTGAGAACAATGACCATGTCATTGTCATAAAAAGTACTCTGAAAGACAAGAATTTTGATCCATGCAATGACCCACTGTGATGACAGGTTCTGTGATAAAGCATCCTATCTGTGACAAAGAAATGATGCAGAATGAAAGATGTATTTTTGGATATGGCTAATATTTGGATTTATTTTGCTAAATAATGCTTGTTTGTCAAAAGGAAGGGTATTATTTTTTAATCTTGGTCAAGAGAAGGGGAAATTAACAACGCAACAAAACAAAAAAGTTCAGAGGGAGACATAAGCAGAACCACTTTAAAACTAATGTTTTGTATACTATTGTTTAGTTTGTATACTAATGTTTAGTGTACTAATGATCTCTTAAAAAATCAAGCTGTTTGTAATAGAGATTTGTGATTTGACATACAATCATCTTTCTGTTCTTTGCATACAGAAATAGTCACATTAATTAGTAATTTGTCAAATATAGAAAAAATAAAAGTTATTTTAAAAAAAGGCAACAGTTCACCTGAAAAAGATGTAGAGCTTTTAATGTACTACAAACTCAATATGAGTCATCCTAAAAAGCTGATGAAGTCTTTGGTTGCATTAAGAGAGGTATAGCTTTTAATAATAAAGAAGGAATGGTTACTATATTCTACCCCAATCAGACTCTATCCATAGTATTGTGTTCTGTTCTGGGTGCCATAGTTTTAATGACTGATATCCTAGAGAGTGTTCAGAGGAAGGCAACTTGGATAGTTAAGGTCCTTTGGTCCAACCAGAAGTTGAAGAGCTGTTATTTGGAGGAGGGATTAGATATGGGAAGTGTGGTACAGTAGAAAGAGCACTGAATTTAGAATTAGGATCTCAGAATCCTGATTCTGCTACTTAACTACCTATGTGATATTGGGCAAGTCAGGCTCTTTGAGACTCAATTCCCCATCTGTAAAATAAAGGAGTTTGATTCGATGGCCTTTAAGGTTCTTTCAACTTTAAATCTATGATCCAATGATAATTTTATTTCTCCCCAGTCAGACAATCAAGCAATTATTATGTTCTTACTCTGCTAGGCACCGTGTTAAGCAATGGGGGACACAAAGAAAGCTAGAGCCATCCCAGCCCTCAAGGAGCCCACTTTCTAATGGATAAGACAAACTTGAAAATAATTAGGTACACGTAAGATAAATGCAGAATAGATGAAAGGTAATCTTAGAGGGTAAATCTGAGCAACAGAGATGGGATTGGTCTTTGAAATGAGTCTTGGGGGAAGCCAGGAAAGTCAAGAGGCATAGAGGAGGAGGGAGAATATTCAAGGCAAAGATAGCCAGTACATTCAGGTGTGGTGATAGGAGATGGAGTGTCTTCTGGAAGGAACAGCATGTAGGCCACTCTAGTGGTCATAGATTATGTGGAGAGGAGTGGAGTTTAATAAGATAGAAAGGGGCCAGGGAATGAAGAGTCTTAAATACTCAACAGAGGACTTCATATTTGATCCTAAAGTTAGCAGGGAGCATTTGGAATTTATTGAGAAAAAATGGTCTGCCCCAGGGGGGCGGAACCTGTAACCTCGAAGCCACATGTGGTCTTCACAGAAAAGATTCTGTCAAAGGGCCGCACTTCAGGATTTAGAGGGCCACATGTGGCCTCAAGGCCGCAGGTTTCCCACACCTATAGAATATGTAGAAACTTGAGGTAAAGTGACCAATTACAGGTCATTTGCAATAGTCCAGATGTTAATTCATGAAGGCACATGTCAGGATAGGAGCTTTTTGAGTGAAGAAAAAGAGACACGTGAGGGATTTTGTGAAGGTAGAAATGACAAAATTTGGCAAAAGAATGATATATGGGATGAGTGAGAATGAGAAACTAATGATGACACTAAGGTTGTGAGCCTGGGTAATTAGAAGAATGGTGGTGCCTTTGATTTTAATCAGGAAGTTTAGAAAAGGAGATGGTTTGGGGAAAAACAATAATAAGTTGTTTTTATCGTATTGCGTATAAGTTGCCAATGGGGCAACCTGTTAAAGATGTCCCGAAAACAGTTGGTGATGGGGACCGAAGCCCAGAAGAGTCGCTGTGCCTGGATATGTAGATCATGGAATCCTTTACATAAAAAATGATAATTGAACTCATGGAAGCTGGTGAGCTCAAGCGAGATAGTATGGAGCAAGAATTTTTAATCTTCTTGTATGTCATGGATGCTTTTGGTAATCTGGTGAAGTCTGTGGACCCCTTCTCAGAATAAAGTTTTTAAATGCATAAAATGAAATACATAGGATTGCAAAGGAAATTAATTATAGTATTATCCTTTTTTAAAAAAAAATGTTTACAGACCCCAGATTAAGAATTCCTGGTTGTTAGAAGGCCTAAGAACTGCATTTCAAAAGCAAATAAATTTTCAAAAAATTAGGGAAGTTACTCAAGAAGAAAAGAAAAACCCTGCTCTTTTCCAAGCCTGGCTAGTAGAAGCTATTAAGAAGTATACAAATTTGGATCCTGATTCTATTGAAGGGGTGGCAGTGCTTAACATATATTTCATTAATCAGTCTGCCCCAGGTATTAGGAGGAAACTGCAGAAATTGGCAATGGGACCCCAAACACCTCAGGCCCACTTACTGGACATAGCCTTCAGAGTTTTCAACAATAGAGACCTGGTTGTAGCAGAGGAAAGAAAACCCAGGGAAAGGGCTAGAGAATGTGCTCAGTTCTTGGCTGCTGCCATGGCCAGGAAACGACCCAAGGAATGCCCCTTCCAGGGTGCCCCCTTGGAAGCCCATTGGGCAGTGGGGAAACCTGCTTTCAATGCCACAAGGAGGGTCACTGGTCCAAGGAGTGCCCCTCTAGGGCACCCCCCTGGAGGAAGCCCCCAGGATCCATGCCTTCAGGACCATGCCCAGGCTGTAACCAGGAGGGACATTGGAAGAAGGATTGTCCCCAAGGTTGGAAAAGTGGTAGAGCCTCCTCCCAGTACCTTGTCCTCCAGTCTTCTCAAGACTCGGAAGGAGGGGAAAGCCTGGGGCTTGGCAGTGCTCCCACTTTCTCCACCTCTCTCGCGGAGCCCTGGGCAAAATCGAAGCAGAAGGTAAGGTTACCCACTTTATCATGGCTATGTTCTCTTGTTTTAACTAATTGCTCTGGCCCCACATGCCCCTCGACCCATCGGGTCATGGGCATCAAGGATCTGTTGTTTGAACACTCCTTCTCTGGCCCTGCCCCCTTGTTGGGAAGGGACCTGATGGTGAAATTCGGAAGCCAATTTTCTCTAGTTAAACCTCATAACTCCCTTTTCCCTCTGTTTACTAGACCTCCCCATGTTCCCTCAGAGGTGTGGGAGAGGGTTGAGCCAATTGTTCGGGATCAGGGAATTCCTGGGCAAGCTCCTTCTGCCACCCCAGCCATAGTTCCCCTCCATTGCTTTCAATATCCAATTAAGCCCAAGGCTCAGGAGGGACTGCAACCATTAATTGCCACTCAAGGCCCTGACTCACTCCCTCTAGAGTGGGACCCCTACCCAGCACAAGCTTTTGGGACTTTGAAAACTAAACTGACCACCACTCCAGCATTAGCTTTACCTAATGTAGAAAAAACCTTTCACTTGATATGTTGATGAAAGCAGAGGACAGGCTTTGGGAGTCCTAACCCAGTCCTTAGGACCTGACCCCAAGCCAGTTGCCTGTTTTTCAAAACAATTACATTCTCTGGCTGCTACAGCCAGAGGATTCCAATTGAGGAAGCTTCTAAACCTCTAGCAGACCAGCCCCTAGAAACTCTGACTCCCCAGAGCATCGTAGAAGCAGAAGGCTACCAGTGGCTAGCTAACCACAGGCTCACCAAATGTCAGGCCTTGCTCCTAGATACCCCCACCCTAATTTGGATGTGCTACACACTCCTGAACTCCGAAGCAGTGTGGTACACAGAACAAGTGATTAGGGGAGCTAGGTACGAAATAGTCATCTTTAATAACCTCCAGGGAAATTGTCCTTTCTCTGTACTCCTATACTGTCTGTCTGGTTGTTTGCTTAACCTCCTTGCCAGGTTTGTCTCCTCCAGGCTCTAAGCCATCAACTTCCAGATGACTACTCAGACTATGTACCCCCGGAACTGGACCCATCAAGGCAGGGACAGCTCTACGCTCCTCCAGGAAGCAATTTCAGAAGCTGAGACCTTCGTCCCTGACCCCAAAAGAATTTGGGTCCCATTTGTTTGAGGGGGGAATGATGAAGTCACAGTCTCTGGGAACTCCCTTGAATCTGGAATACAGTCTCTGGGACCCCCCTTGAACTGTCCTTGAATCTTCCAACTAGATCTGGTCTTACCCTAAGGCCATAAGCCTTACATTATCATTAGGCCCAAATCTCTACCTAGCCTTGCCCTTTATTGTCTAGCTACTTCCCACCCTTGATACTATCAATATCCATGCCTTCAGCTACTTCCCACCCTTAATCCCATTCTCTTGGTTGCTGGAGTCTGACCTCATCTTGTCCTCCTTAGACCCCTCCTCAAGACTCTCCCTAAAGCCCTCCTCTAGTCACCCCAGACCACCCCTCAATCCCTCCTACAATCTTTGTGTATATAATCTCCATCTTGCCTCCATGAAGGGGCTCAGATTCAATCTAGCTCAATTTAGATTGAATCTCACCCGCTTGTGAAAACAGGCATCACAAAGGGTGGGATTTCTTAAGACAACCCATTATGGTGAATCCCTAATAAACTTTGTCTTTTCTCTTGGGAAAAAAAAAAGAATTCCTGGTGTAGAAGGACAGAGCCTAGGATAGAGCATTAGGGGATAGCCATAGTGCAAGGACATGGATAAAGATCCAACAAAGGATTATTGAGAGGAAGCCGTCAGGTGAAAGAAAACCATTAGAGGGCGAGCGTCATGAAACCTAGAGAGAGTATTCAGGAGAAGGTAATAAATGGTGTCAAATGCTGCCAAGTGAGAAAAGCCATTAGATTTGGCATTTAAGAGATCATTGGTAACTCTGGAGAGGACAGTTTTAGTTGAAGCCAGATTGCAGATTAAGAAGAAAATTAGAGTAGGAAGTAGAATAGCTAGTGTAGCAAAACCAGGAGCAATGGCTGGAAGTTTCCAAGAGGCAAATTTAGACCAAAATGCCAGGAAAATTGTCAGGAAAAATTTTCTAACT
Source organism: Trichosurus vulpecula (assembly GCF_011100635.1). NCBI lineage: Eukaryota > Metazoa > Chordata > Mammalia > Diprotodontia > Phalangeridae > Trichosurus > Trichosurus vulpecula. Next base: position 334,299,489 of record NC_050575.1, on the reverse strand, counting down.
AGAACTGTCCAAATGAAATGGGCTCTGTTGGGAAATGATAGGTTCTTCTTCACTGTACATCTTCAAGTAGAAGCTAGTTAACCAACTTTCAGTTATATTTTAGTAGGGATTCTTTTAGGTATGATTTGAACTATGTGACCAATTTGGTGCCTTTTAAATCTAAATTCTGTAATCCTGTGATTGGGGATTGGGAAGGTCAAGGAAGTGAAGGCACGCTAGTGCCTTCATTGAAAGAGCAGACAGTGGGTTGAGGGCTATTGAAGAAGCATAAATAATGCCAGAACTGATGAACTGAAGAATAGGAAGAGATAAAAGAACTAGGGTCTTGATAAGGACAGAGAAGCTCAATGGGAGTGAATGGGTGTGATAGGTGAGGGAGAGATTTCATAGTGAGATCTTGCAATGCAAATGCAGGCAATGACAGCTTCTAAATTGTGGCTATAATGGCGTATAGTTCAAGTGGCAGTGAATATTTAAGCCCCAACTAAAACCCCACCTTCAATAGGAAGCCTTCCTTGACTCCTCTTGATTCCAGTGCCTTCCATCTGTTAATTATTTACCTTTTTTAACCTGTAAATAGCTTGCTTTGTATATATTTGTTGCCTGCTGTCTCCTCCATTAGACTGTAAACTCTTTGAGGGCAGGGGCTGTCTTTTGCCTCTTTTTGTATCCTCAGTACTTGGCACAGTGCCCCGCACATAGTGGCTGCTTAATAAATGTTTAATGATTGATTGAAAAAAGCCATTGTGATGATTAGGTTCTCATTGGTGATTTTTAAGAGACAAATTTTAGAAGAGTGTTGGGGATGAAAAATGAATAGGTGATAAGGAAATAGTAGTAGCAAGTATGAACTACTTTTTAGGGGTATTTGACAATGAAGCATCAAACACCAAAATCTCTGGGGAATTAAAATTGTAAGTCATTATGATACCCACAGAAGCTGCTATGAATATGCAGAGGTATTTCCAGGTTTGAATCGCAAAATATAACAGATGCTCTTCCTCAAAGATAAAATCAAGGTATCTATTCAGATACCAGAAAGCCAAATCCACCAGGGTAACAAAGAAGTTTTTTTGTTTGTTTGTTTGTTTTTGAAGGGGGGAAGGCAGGGCAATTGGGGTTAAGTGACTTGCCCAAGGTCACACAGCTAGTACATGTGTCAAGTGTCTGAGGCTGGATTGGACCTCCTGACTCCAGGGCCAGTGCTCTATTCACTGCGCCACCTAGCTGCCCATGTAGCAAAGAAGTTTGTACACATTACCAGTGCACAGAGCACCACCATCCCCAAGCCTTCTCTGTGTCAGACCTCCCCACAAACAAGCTCCCTTAGGCAAAATCACTCCCCCTCTCACTCACACTAGCTGCTCTGCCTGTGCCTGCCTCTCTCTCTCTCTCCCAGCTCTGCCTCACTCACTCTTCCTGCTCTACCCTTTCGGCAAGCTCCTCCCATCACAGGTTCCATGTGACTCAGGCTCATGTGACTCAGGCTAAAAGCAGGTCACATAGGCCTATTAATGGATGGGAAAGATCTTCCTATTCCATTAACATTACAGTCATCCAAAAATGCATGGTAGGCTATAGCCTATTGCCAACAAAAAGTTACACAGAAGTGGCTAACAGATATTAAAGAAATGTGTGACTAGAAAAGAACAAGGAATAAATGATAGGTAGCCCATGTACTCCAAGAGTACAAGCACGATGTCAAAAGATCTAGAGAAAGGCCCCCAGACTTTCCTTGTAAGATATGATCCACATTTATAGGTGAAGAAACTGAAGCTCAGAAAGGTTGAGTTGCCCATACTCACACAGGAGGTACCAAGGCTAGCATTCTATTTACTATGTCATACTACAGCATTAAGATTAGCACAGCTTTTTGTAACCTTTGTTTCAGTAAACATAGCCTGGAAAAAGCAAAGAGACATTATAATGGGAAAAGGCCTACCTTTAGAGTTAGGAAAGTACTAGTCCCAGCTCTGCTGATGATTTGATGTCTTGTCTTTGACAACTACTTTACTTACCTCTTTGAATATCAGTTTTCTCACTTGTAAAATTAGGGTATTGGAGTACTTGATCTTTAAAGTTGCTTGTCATTCCAGCATTCTATAAGTCTTTGATTTGGTAAAGTATATTTGAAGATAGGGGTTGACAAGTGGTAAGCTATCAGCAAACTATGGCCAGAAAGCCACATCTGGCCCTCTGCTTGTTTTTATATTGCCCATCAGCTCAGAATGGTTTTTACATCTTTAAATACAATAAAATTTTATTTAAAATTGTAAAAACCCTTCTTTGTGCCACACACAAAAAAACAGAGGGTCAGATTTTGGACACAGTTCCTAGTTTGCCTACCCCTGTTTTAGGAGATTAATTTTATCTTGTTTAACACAGAACAGCTCTTAATGTCTTACTGTACATTGAAGAACATTTTTATTATCAATGTTGACATGAAAATATTTTATTAAGTACAAGAACGTTGTTAGACATTATTTATTCTGTGTTGGCAACTAGAAAAAGGCATGTTGGGATAACAGTAAATCTTCCAATTTTGATCATTGTATAGTTTGCTTAAATATTCAGTTTAAACCTGAACCTGGATACTACAGTGGCATGTGAATTAATATGGATGAAGTTAAATAGTTAGATTTATGGACTTATACAATAAACTTTACAACTGTAGTATCTTTTTGCTTCAGTTGCTTGTTTTACATGGCTTGGCATTGACTTAACAATTCTTTAATTCTTCATCTTGAAATCATTCTTTTTAAAATTAATTTATTTTTAGTTTTCAACATTCACTTCCATAAGATTTTGAGTCCTAAATTTTCTCCCTCCCCTTTTCCTCCCCAATACTGATATAGGCTCTACATATACATTCATAGTAAATGTATTTTCACATTAGTCATGTTGTAAAGAAGAATTAGAACCAATGGGAGGAACCATGAGAAAGAAGAAACAAACAAAAAAAATGCAAATAGTATGCTTTGATCTTCATTCAGACTCCATAGTTCTTTTTCTGGATGTGGATAGTATTTTCCATCATAGGTCTTTTGGAGCTGTCTTAGATCCTTGCATGCTGAGAAGAGCTAAGTCTATTTTTTTTTTTTAGAGCTAATTCTATTAAAGTTAGTCATTGCACAATGTTGCTATTACTGTATACAATGTTCTGGTTCTGTTCACTTCACTCAGCATCAGTTCATTCAAATCTTTCCAGGTTTTTTCTGGTCTGCCTGCTCATCATTTCTTATAGCACAATAGTATTCCATTACATTCATATACCACAACTTCTTCAGCCACTCCCCAGTTGATGGGTATCTCCTCAGTTTCTAAATCTTTGCCACCACAAAAAGAGCTGCTATAAATATTTTTGTACATGTGGGTCCTTTTCCCATTTTTATGATCTCTTTGGGATACAGACCTAGAAGTGTTATTGCTGGGTCAAAGGGTATGCACAGTTTGGTTGCCCTTTGGGCATAGTTCCAAATTGCTCTCCAGAATGATTGTATCAGTTCAGAACTCCACCAACAATACATTAGTGTTCCATTTTCCCCCCATCTTCTCCAACATTTATCATTTTCCTGTTTTGTCATGTTAGCCAGTCTGATAAGCATAGTACTTTTTGATTTTACATTTCTCTAATCAATAGAGATTTAGAGCATTTTTTCATATAACTATAGATAGCTTTAATTTCTTCATCTGAAAACTGCCTGTTCATATTCTTTGACTATCAGTTGGGGAGAGATTTGTATTCTTATCAATTTGACTCAGTTCTCTATATATTTTAGAAATGAGGCCTTTATCAGATACTGGTTGTAAAAATGCTTTCCTAGCTTTCTGCTTCCTTTCTTATCTTGGTTGCATTGGTTTTGTTTGTGCAAAAACTTTTCAATTTAATGTAATCAAAATTAACCATTTTGCATCTGAAGTCATACTTTTATCACATTGGACATTTAGGATTCATTTTTCCAAGTCTAGCCTTAGTGATAATCCATTTTCAATGAGATTTAAAGCAGGTAAGTTCCCAGGCCATTGAAATATATTTATCTCTGTCTCTTGAATAAATTTCTTAACCTTTACTGATGTGTTGTGGTGGTGCAGAATCCCATCTCTATTTGGGAATTTATGTAATTGCAGAAAAATTATCTTTCTCAGCATATCGCTATATATATTTATCTGAGTTCATCATTCTCTCAATGGGGGCAAGACTTCCAGGCCCACTGGAACAAAACAATTCTTAATAAATGTTTTTTGGGGGATATTTTACAGCTCAATGAAGACACTTAGATTTTACATGCTCATTTGGATTTCTTTTTTGACATTGGATATTATTACAATAAAATTGACTTTCCTTCTAACCAAATTACTTTGAAATAAAGTAAAGGTCGAGGGGAATGGCCAAAAGCCCATTTTTTTCCAATGGCAGGGAGTTTGAATATTAACTAGCCCACCAATCCCCCTTAGCATGAATTAGTACCAGACCAAAGCTTGACCTGTCCACCAGGTCCAGGCTTCATCCTCACAATGTCTAGTTGTGTTTGACCTTGGTAAGTACACAATAAGAACCCACTGGGATTTAGCAGCTTAGGTGTTCTCTATTACTGGAGAACACAGCAGACTTGAGGTCTTCCCATCCTTATCCCTTTGAATTACATGTATTTCCCCTCAATGAGACTTCCTTACTTTACTTTCTCTCTACTAGCTCCCTGCTCATGCTGTCTTTTGTCTTACAGTGCTCCCTCTCTGTACTCCATGCTGGAATCCTGAATCTCACTCAGAACTACATTAGGACACCTTCCAGCTCTAAATCTATTATTGTATGATAAACATCCTGTAAATAAAACAATGAAAACAAAATAATAATATATAATGTTTATTATGTGCCAGACACTGAGGGAGGGACTTTTATTATTTCTATTTTGTTGATGAGGAAACTGAGGCAAACTGTAGTTAAGTGACTTGTCCAGGGTCACACAGGTAAACTAGGAAGTATCTTAGACAAGATTCAAGCTCAAGTCCTCCTGACTCCAGGCCCAGTGCTCTATCCGTTATGCCCCCTAGGACCCCCAATTTATCATAAAACTAATTTATTTCTCCATAAACATATAACCATAATGTATACTTACATGTAACCTATAATATACTTACAAGTATGGCTTCAATTTTTAAAGTGTCTAGAGGATTCATGTAAAATAAATAAAATATATATGATATATATTCTACACACACACACACACACACACGGTATTGAAAGTATGACATTGCAGATATAGCACTAGATTTGGAGTCCAGTAGATCTGGGTTCAAATCCTGCCTCTTATCCATTGACTTTGTTACCGAGGGCAGGTCACTTAACTACCCAGCTTCAGTTTCCTCATCTGTAAAACAGGGATAATAATACCTGAAAAACTTGTCTCATGGGGTTGTTGAAAGCTTAGATCATTCCAGAAATGTCAGCCATTGTCATCATTAGGCAGCTGGGTATCAAGGTTCTTTTCTGACTCTTTCTGACTCTGGGTAAGTCACTTCACTTCTAAGTGCTCTAGCTCAGAGGTGTCACCCAAACCAGATTAAAATGTAATTGGGAAAAGTTTAACAAAATAAATAAAAATGCAACAGCATAAATAATGTTAACTTGCTTTACTAAGTCAATATTTAGCTGGCAAGGACTGTTTCTATTTGAGTTTGACACCACTGTCTAACTCTCTAAGATTAAAAGTTACAAAGAAGGTACCAAGTTGCATTGGTAGAAGAGCTCTGTCTATCAATGAAATCACTGGTCTCTATGTAAGAGATGAAATTAATTACATTAATATCTAACACTAAAATCATCCCAAGTCATAGTAATGGTCTAACTACAAAATGGTAAATGGGGTCAGCTGGAAGGTGCCATGTAGACTCTTTTGGGGGGCTTGGTATTAAATTAGATAGAGTAAATTAGATGCGACTCCAATAAGATTTAGAATTAGAAGGGAGATTATTTAGTTCAAACTCATTTTGCAGACTGTCGACTGCTCTTACAATTTTGTAAAAGTCATCTACCTGTCTGTCCTATACCATAGTTTATCCCTTCTTTTTGCCTGGAATATTCCTCGCTGATCATCTAAATCCTGTATGTCCTCCAAGGTCCCCTCAAGCCCATCTTTACCTAATTGTTGCAGCCCTTCACTGAAATTTCAATAGCCTTTAATCCATCTTATACATTTGTCATAGCCTGTGCTACATTTTATTGCTGTCCATTTCCTTGGCTTCTTTCTCCAGCTTAGATCTTAAGCTTCTTGGGGACCTAGGACCTTATGTTATATGGACCTAAAACAGAGAGCCTCAAATGTTTGTGCTGCTTCTGGCACAGGATTCTGCATTAAGAATATATTTATATACGTATTTGTGTCTGATGGTAGCCATCTCTAGGGTGTGGGGAAAGGAGAGGAAAAAAAAGAAATTTATATAACTTTATTATATATTTAAAAGGAATAGCAAGCTGTACATAATAGATATGCAGTTTCATGTGCAGCCACCTTTTTAAAAAATTACGCTATGTTATGGAAATGTTTGTTTTCCATAAACAAAATAAAATAAAATAAAAAATTTAAAACAAGAACACTGAGCTAAGTTTACTGAGGATAGCTTCTAGAACCTGATGATAATCTATTAATTTCCTTTGAGTGAATATTTTCAGTTAAAATACAATGATGGGGTTTAGACTTGGGAACCCTGTAGAGCCCCAAAAGAATTTGGGTCCCATTCATTTGGAGGGGGAATGATGAGGTTTAGACTGGGGGAGTCCCCTTGAATCTTCCCACTAGATAAGGCATTTGCCCGAGGCCATAAGCCTTTCATTATTGCTAGGCCCATATCTCTAGGCCCTCCGATGTCTGGCTAGTTTCCACTCTTGATCTTGTCAAAGTGTCCATGCCCAAATCTGTTACCCTTAAACTAGCCTAGCCCTACATTGTCTGTTATCTCCAGGTAGCCTAAGCTACTTCCCACCCTTCTCTTGGTTCCTGGAGTCTGACCTCATCCCAATCCCATCAAGCTCCTCCTTAGACTCCTCTTCAAGACCCTCCCTAAACCCCTCGGGATCACCCCAGGACCACCCTAGATCCCTCCTACAATCTTTGTGTCTCATCTTGCCTCCATGAAGGCACTCAGATTCAATCTAGCTCACCTCTGATTGATCTGGCCTGCTGGCATTAGCATCACAAATGCTCAGGCGCCTTAAGATTTTACCCAATATGGCGAATCCTTAATAAACTTCGTCTTTTTCCTTGGCTGAGAAGGCTTGAGTTGAATTCATTTGGCAGGACCCATCGTGTTGGTATTTTGAGGTCTCCAGCACACCTCAACCCCAATCCTCATCAATACTGTAACCATTTAGTGTTCAGGAAGAAGTCCTCTGTTGATTTCACATTTAGTCAGGTTACCTTGCTTTAAAAAAGGCATATATTGGTAGGATTTTGAATAATTTTAACTTTTTAGTACATATTCATTTTTCTTTCTTCTTTGAGCTTCTGCCCTTACTACCTCTATGACTTTTGTAAGTCCCTTACCCCTTATAGCCCTTAGTTTATTTGAATGTAAAATAAAGGGACTGGACTAGATGATGATGATAACAATAACTAACATTTATGTAATACATAACTATGTGCCAGGCGCTGTGCTAACTGCCTTACAGTTGTTATCTCTTTTATCCTCACAGCCCTGGGAGGTAGGTGCTATTATTATCCACATTTTCCCAATGAGGAAACTGAGGCAGACAGATGCTACGTGCTTTGCCCAGGGTCACACAGCTCGTTAAGTGTCAAGCTGGATCTGAACTTGTTTTCCTGACTCTAGGGACAGTGCTCTATGTACTGAGCCTCCCTGAACACCCCTACACATAGATAGCACTTACCTCTGAGAGTTATTGTGAGGATTGAATGAGATATACAAAAAGCACTTAGCACAGTGTCTGGCACATAGTAGGTGCTATGACTTTAAAACATTCGAGAGCCATAATTTCTGGGTAATTAGGCATTTTATTAGTAATACTAGCATTTTAATAAAAGAGGTCAGTGGCATTCTCCAAGACCCTCATGACAGTGGACTTAAGGCTTACATGATCTTGGAAAAGTGGGTGCTCCAGGGGGTGGCAATGAATATTACAATGAGGGGCTGAGAGAGACATCCTCTCCTCTTGGATGGAGAGATTATGCCTATACCCAGACCCACCCCTAGCCTTGGGCAATCTAGACAAAGGATCTATCTCCCCCAAAGCTGGACTGAGAGGAATTCACCTTAGATTAGAGATTGCTTGGGTTGGGTGGGGTCTGATAGAGGAGAAAGTTCAACCTTCAGAGACTGAGTTTTTGAAATGAAAACTTTAGAAAAAGGGCAAACCTTGGATCTCTCCAAATCATCATTTACTCTATTGTAATCATAGTGTACATCGATTTCCTAGTTCTGCTTGATGCAGTTTAGAGTCTGGAATGAATTCACCACTCAAACCTTCCAGTCAAATGACAAGATTTATAGTAACCAATAGAAGCAGGCAGGGTTCCTAGTGAACCTGCAACTTAAGGGGGGTGAGACTGATGTTTATCTACAAAAAGGACAGTGAAAGGCTCTGGATGGGATTAAGGAGTGGTAAGTAGTTTGGGGTGGTCCAGGTGCAATAGTGAAAGGAATATTAAGTAGTCTGGGAGGGGAGGGGCAAGAGCAACAGTAAAAGGAATGTCAGGTAAGCTAAGTAGGGGATCTAGGTGGGCTGGAGTGGGCCAGATGACTTGGGCTGAGGCACCAGTGATCTGGGCAGCTGAAATGTATGTGCTGGGGAAAATTCAGGGACTGGGTTGCTTTCGAAGATGTGGTCTTTTCCTTTTTGAGATCCAGGTCCTGTCACCCCTTTCTTGCTTACTTCACTTCATATCAGTTCACATCAAACTTCCAATGCTTCTCTGTATTCATCATATTGTTTCTTTTAGCATAGGTCATGTACAACTTCTTTAGGCATTCCTTTAATCACAGGCATCTACTCTGTTTTCAATTCTTTGCTATTAGACAGTACTGCTATAGATAGCTTCATGTACATGGGGCCTTTCTTTTTGTAATTGACCTGCTTAAGGCATAAGCCAAGTAGTGGACTCTGCAGTTAAAGGACATGGACATTTTAGTCACTTTTTTGGGCACAGTTCCAAATTGCTTTCCAGAATGATTAGAACAGTTCACAGCTCCACCAACAGTATATTAGTATGCCTGTATTTCCACAATCCTTTTAGCATAGATTGTTATTCTGTTTGTCATTTTTGCCAATATCATGCAACCTTAGATAGCATGGGATTTTTTGGCAGCCACATCTTACCATTGGCTCTTTGAGCTTGTAGTTCACTAAGATTCCCAGGTTCTTTTTTTTTTTTAATACCTATGGCTATGTAGGTATATATTTCTTCTTGAAAGCAAGTACTGTATTTGCCTTTCTTTGTATCCCAGTGCTTAGTATGTTGCCTTCTACATAATAAGCATTTTTAAAATGCTTATTAATTGACTTTGTACCTAGGAGGTTGATTTTTTGAACCTAAGTATGAGTCTTTACATTTATCATTACTGTTTCATTTTATTAGGTTAGAACCAATATTCTAGAGTATCAATATCTTTTAGAATCATGACTGTGATTCAGTGCGTTAATTATCCCTCCAACTTTATTTTATCTGTAAATTAGATAAGCATAAACTTTTGGGAAGAATCAAGGCCAAGTCACTGAAAAAAATGTTAAACAGCACAGGGCCAAGTGCAGATAGATCCCTAGGGCACACCACAGACTTCCTTCCCACATTAAACCAGTAATGACTACTGTTGAGTCATCATCTAATTTCTGTTTTTCCATGTTTTCTTATAATCCTAACATGAGAGAATTCATCAAATGCTTTTCTAAAATCTAAGTAAACATATCACAGCATTCACCAATTCTACCATTTTAGTGTCCCTGCAAAAAAAGGCAATGAAATTAGCCTGAACTGCTCTTGATGAATCTGTGCAGGTTCTTTGTGATCACTTTTTCTAGTTGTTTAGTAACAGTTCCTTTAAAAATGGATTCTAGAATCAGTCAAGCTCACTGCCCTATAGATCAAACACTCCCATCTTTTTTTTTTTTTACACCAGATACTTAACATTTTGTCCTGTGGCACCTTTCCTGTTCTTCATTCACAATTCTTCATGAGAGTGGCTTAGTAGTCACCTCTGAAAGTTAACCTAGATGTAGTTTGTCTGGGCCTAGTGACTTGAATTCATCCAGAGAATACTTATTTACTGTCTTCTTACTCACTTTTGGTTTCAGCTATCCATTAGCTATTTTTGTTTTGTCTTTTCTGATCCAAAGTAGGGTTATTCTCTTCGCAGAGGAAACAGAAGTGACAAAGGGGTTGAATTGCTTTGCCTTCTCTCCATTGTCTCATGCTTCTTGATGTAACCTGAATGGAGAAATGTATGACAGGAGTTGAATTTCCGAGGGAGGGCTAGAACAGAAACTCTGGGATTGTGATTGTGAGATAGAGTACTATGAATGGGAGAGGGGAAGATGAAGAACTAGGTGTGAGATTCAGTTTCATTTTGCCAAGGAAGGAAGTAGGAGCATCCACTAGGGCAGCAGTGGTGGGATACACAGGTTGTTTAGGTTTGGCAGAACAGCATGCATAAGAGCTACAACAAAATGACAGTGGAAAGGAGGGAGCAAAGGAAAGGGAGGAAAAAGGGGAGTGAAGGAGGAAGAGGAGAGGGAGGGGAAAAGGAGAGTGGAGAAAGAGGGGAGAGGTAGAGAGGCAGAAGAAAGAGGGGGAGAGAAGGGGGGAAAGGAGAGACAGAAAGACTCCAAAAGGCTTTTTGATCAAAGCGAACTACTTGGCTGTGGCAGACAAACATGATTTTATACAAACCACTGCAAAATTCTTCCAGTTCCCTACTTTCAGTACCTACTTATTATTAAATGCCATGTTCTTGCACTGCTCAAGAAGCTTCCATGGCTCCCTTTTGGCCCCTAGGATGAAATATAAACTCCTTTTTTTTGGAGGTCCATTTAAAGACCTTCACATGCTGACTCTTGCCTATCTTTTTAGATTGATTACATTGATTCTACTTGACTGTACTTGAGAACGGTACTCAAAATTAGGCCTTGGTTTTACTGTACCACCCTCTGCTCCACAAATGCTAGTGTCTCACCTGCTCCAGAAAACACCTTTATTATTTTTTCTATTAGAATATTAGCTTCTTTAGGGCAGTGACTGTCAAACTTAGTGATGGTATACTCACCTTTTAGCACAGTACCTGATATACAGGTGATGAAAAGCCTATTTTATGTCAGGTACTGTACTAGAGAGACAAAAAAAAAATTTTGAAAAGTTTTAAAGCACATGTACACCAATGCAAACAAAAAGATACTGTTAGTATGTGAATAGATAACATTAATGCCAGGTAATTGGTATCTAGTAATTTATGAGTATTTGCTTTTATTGCTTTCATCAAAATGAGCCCCTTTCTCAGCCTCGGTATCCATATCTGTAAAATAGGGGTGATAATAATACCTTTAGTATTCCTCTCACAGGATTGTTGAGGATCAAATGAAATAATAACTGCCAGTTATCTCATTTTGAAATCTATATATGGATAAATGCTTGTTCATTGATTTTGGAGGGGTTGGTTTGAACTTCTGTTACAGGGGGAGGGTTTGGTTAATTACTCATTTCGCAATTCTCACATTTGATATTGTAAACCAGATTTCTGCAGATAACTTGCTAATAAAACTTTTTTAAATTAAAAAAAATGCTTTCAGGGAACCTATGTCATCAGAAGCAAAATCCTTAGTCCTTCCACCATCGTTGTTGGAATCCTTTTAGTATTCTAGAGAATTGCTTTAATGGCCAGTGTAGGCACTTAAATGTCTTTTGAACTGGTGGTCAACCCAGAAATTGTTCGTCTTCTCACTTTAGTAGCACCTTTGCCAGCTCGCAGACTCATTTGATATACACTCAACTTTCCTCCTTCAACCCACCTGCTTTTCCAATCAATAGATCCTTGAAGTTTTATACTTCTTACCCAAAAGTTATCTGTAATATGCTGAACCTGCTTTCCCTTTGGGTAACCTGCACTTCCGATACTCCCTTGAAGTAGCAGGAGTTGCACAGATTTGAGGGTCATTATTTTCTCTTCACCCTGTTACCACAGCCAGAAGATTTATTATTTGGGTTTACACAGATGCTAGAGTCTCCCCCTCTGTACTTAGCTAGAATGGTCCTCTGATGGCAGTTACCTGCTTCTGGTATCATACTTAAAGCCTTTCCATCTTATTAAAATCAGCTCTATTTGGTACACTAGTGGCATAGTCACTGAGAACCTAGTTTTGATTATTTCAATTATCCTTTAAAGTCAGAAAATGCTCAATGAAAGCAAGTGAGAAAAGAGGGGACTTGACTCCATGTTGAACAAAGAGCTGAATTAGCAAAATGACCTTATTAGCAGCATCAGCTAGAAATTGTTTATGAAGCAAAACATACTGGGAACCATTCTTCTCTGTTCCTTGATATGCTGCCAAACCCCACAGAATGTTTCAGTTGTTCTACATATTTTTCTTATTGTTGTTCTTATTATGGGTAGAGTAATTCATACAGACAGCAATAAGTGTATCTAGGCTTTGCATAATTAGAACAATAGAACAATCTGACAGTGTCTCTGCTAGTTAGCAAGTAAAATGTTTGGCTTGTGATGGATCTTGGTCCGGTTTCCTATCACAAAGAAGGGGATATTTTATATTATAATAATAAATATCTTGAGACATAGAAAGGTACTTTACACGTAGGAAATCAAGACAAGTAAGAAAAAGAAACACAATTGTATGTAATGGTGGTGTTTGACTCTGGATAGCATTCTTATGGTAAACTTCTTAGAATATTCTTAAATTTACATGGCATATAGAAAAAATTATTAAATAAAATAAGCATATAGGGCATTCAACTATTTTCTTTCAGCTACCAACTCAACTGCCATTATTTAGGATGCCTACTTCTGGAAAGATGTAAAGTGGATTGATAAGATTGGATATAGCACACCTAAAGGTGATAGATACTGCCTGGCAACTGTGATGAGGTGCCTATCATATTTGGGCAATGGATTTGGGTTAAGTTTCTATCAAGCAAACAAACTCATAGCATACACAGAGGTAAAATTTCTGGCTTTTTAGAAAGTTAAGAAGAAAAACAAGTTAATAAAAATAAGAACAAGGCATAACTTTTCATGCGTTGATGTTAGCTGTGAACCCATGAAAGAAATGAAGATTCTCTTAAGAGTTTAGAAGAAAAAGGAAACAATATGCTGAATATTGAATTATTTTCTCTTTCTTGCTAGTGCCAATTTCTAAAGGAAGTTTTGACTACTCTAGATATAGCCTTTGTTTTTCATTTCAGCTATTGTAGTCCCCTGTGACAAAAGGACAGATGGTAAACTTATCTAAAATATTTTCAGTTTTAGAATGCAGAAATATAAGAATTCTTACAGTAAGACAGGCATCATTAGTGAAAGGTCAAGAAAGATGAGAATGTGCTTTTGTAAAATAACTAACTATATTCTACCATAGACTACAGAAAGCTTTATTTTTTAGTAAACCCTGCTTGCTTTCAAGGAAAAAATATAAAACATGACAGTATTTAAGAGTCTCAAGGAACCTTAGCAGCCATCTGGTTCAACAGATACCCAAAGGAATCCTCATTATATCTGACAAGTGGTCAGTTATCCAGTCTCTGCGTAAGGACTTTTAAGGAGGGGAAACCCACCACCTCTGTAAGCAATCCTTTCCATTTTTGTACAGTTCCAATTGTTGGGAAGTTTTTCCTGACATCAAGCCCAAATTAGTCTTGTAACTTCCCTCCATTGCTGCTGGTTATTCCCTTTAAGGACAAACAAAACAATCCTTTCTCACATAACAAGCCTTCAAATACTTGAACTATCACATTCCTTTTGAGTCTGTATTTTTTTTTCCCCAGGCTAAACATGCCCAGTTCCTTCAACTAAATTTTTTGTTTGTCAAGAACTTTTGTAAAGACCCTTTCTGATTGTTCTCTGCCTTATCCATGTCCTTCTTAAATTGTGAACTGAACACAATACTGAAGTTGAGGTCTGACAATGGCAGAGCACAGTGGGATTAATTCCTGGAGGGTATACTGTTCTAAAAGCAGCCCAAGATTTGGCGGCTGTATCACACTGCTGATTCCCACTGAGGCTGTAGTCTACTAAACCCTTGGATCTTTTTCAGAACAATTGCTGTCTATCTCTGCTTCTCATTTTATAGTTGTGAAGTTAACATTTTGTACCTAAGTGCAAGACTTTACATTTATCCTTACTGAATTTCACATCTTGTGATTTTCTGCAAATTTGATGAACGTATCGTTTATGTTTTTAAGTCATTGATAAAAATGTTAATGAGCAGTGAAGCAAGTACACATCACTAGAGTACTTGACTGGAGATCTCCTGCCATGTTGACAGAACCATTTGAAACTACTCTTTGAGTTTGGAAATCCAGTTAAAAATTCACCTGACTATATTATTATATAATCCCTACCTCTCTCTTTTCTTTTTTATTATTTATTTAATATTTTTAATTTTCAGCATTGATTTCCACAAGATTTTGAATTACAAATTTTCTCCCCATTTCTACCCTCTCCCCTCCCCCCACTCCAAGATGGCATATATTCTGATTGCTCCATTCCCCAGTCAGCCCTATCCCCCCCTATCCTTATCACCCCACTCCCCCCCATCCCCTTTTCCCTTACTTTCTTGTAGGGCAAGATAGATTTCTATGCCCCATTGCCTGTATATCTTATTTACCAGTGGCATGCAAAAACATCTTTTTTTTTTGAACATCTGCTTTTAAAACTTTGAGTTCCAAATTCTCTCCCCTCTTCCCTCCCCACCCACCCTCCCTAAGAAGGCAAGCAATTCAACATAGGTCACATGTATCATTATGTCAAATCCTTCCACAATACTCATGTTGTGAAAGACTGACTATATTTTGCTCCCTCCTATCCAGTTCCCCTTTATTCAATTTTCTCCCTTGACCCTGTCCCTTTTCAAAAGTGTTGTTTTGCTTTTGATTACCTCCTCCCCCTATCTGCCCTTCCTTCTATTGTCCCCCCTTTTTTATCCCCTTCCTCCTTCTTTCCCATGGGGTAAGATACCCTATTGAGTGTGTATGTTATTCCCTCCTCAAGTCAAATCTGATGAGAGCAAGATTCATTCCCCCTCACCTCCCCCTCTTCCCTTCCAATGAACTGCTTTTTCTTGTCACTTTTATGTGAGATAATTTACCCCATTCTATCTCTCTCTCTCAATATATTCCTCTCTCATCCCTTAATTTGATTTTTTTAGATATCATCCCTTCATATTCAACTCACCCTGTGCCCTCTGTCATGAGGTCTCATGAATTACACATATCATCTTTCCATGTAGGAATGTAAATAAAACATTTCCACTTTAGTAAGTCCCTTATGATTTCTCTTTCTTGTTTATCTTTTCATTCTTCTCTTGATTCTTGTGTTTGAAAGTCAAATTTTCTATTCAGCTCTGGTCTTTTCACTGAGAAAGCTTGAAAGTCCTCTGTTTTAATGAAAGCCCATATTTTTCCTTGGAGCATTATACTCAGTTTTGCTGAGTAGGTGATTCTTGGTTTTAATCCTAGCTCCACTGACCTCTGGAATATCATATTCCAAGCCCTTCTATCCCTTAATGTAGAAGCTGCTAGATCTTGGATTATTCTTTTTTTTTTTTAAGTATTTCTTTTACATATATATATTTTTTTTTGCTTTTTTTTTTGGCAGGGCAATTGGGGTTAAGTGACTTGCCCAAGGTCACACAGCTAGTACAAGTGTCAAGTGTCTGAGGCCAGATTTGAACTCTGGTCCTCCTGACTCCAGGGCCGGTGCTCTACTCACTGCGCCACCTAGCTGCCCCAATCTTGGATTATTCTGATTGTGTTTCCACAATACTCAAATTGTTTCTTTCTGGCTGCTTGCAGTATTTTCTCCTTGATCTGGGAGCTCTGGAATTTGGCAACAATACTCCTAGGAGTTTTCTTTTTGGGATTGTTTTCAGGAGGCAATTGGTGGATTCTTTTAATTTCTATTTTACCCTCTGGCTCTAGAATATCAGGGCAGTTCTCCTTGATAATTTCTTGAAAGATGATATCTAGGCTCTTTTTTTTGATCATGGCTTTCAGGTAGTCCAATAATTTTTAAATTATTTCTCCTGGATCTATTTTCCAGGTCAGTGGTTTTTCCAATGAGATATTTCACATTCTCTTCCATTTTTTCATTCCTTTGGTTCTGCTTTATAATATCTTAATTTCTCATAAAGTCACTAGCTTCCACTTGCTCCATTCTAATTTTTAAGGTAGTATTTTCTTCAGTGGTCTTTTGGAGCTCCTTTTCCATTTGGATAATTCTGCCTTTCAAGGCATTCTCCTCATTGGCTTTTTGGAGCTCTTTTGCCATTTGAGTTAGTCTATTTTTTAAGGTGTTATTTTCTTCGGTATTTTTTTGGGTCTCCTTTAGCAAATCCTTGACTTGTTTTTCATGGTTTTCTCTCATCACTCTCATTTCTCTTCTGAATTTTTCCTCTACTTCTCTTATTTGCTTTTCCAAATCCTTTTTAAGCTCTTCCATGGCCCGAGACCAATTCATATTTTCATTGGAGGCTTCTGATATAGGCTCTTCGACTTTGTTGACTTTTGCTGTATGTTTTGGTCTTCTTTGTCACCAAAGAAAGATTCCAAAGTCTGAGTCTGAATCTGAGACTGTTTTCGCTGCCTGTTCATGTTCCCAGCCAACTACTTGACCCTTCAGCTTTTTGTTGGGGTATGACTGCTTGTAGAGTAGAGAGTACTTTGTCCCAAGCTTGAGGGGCTGTGCTGCTATTTTCAGAACTACTTCTACACAGCAAGCTCTGCCACACCAGCGCTCCTTCTCCCCCAAGAACTGCCAACCAGGACTGTGGCCCAGATCCAGGCAGGGCAAAGCAGACTTTGTACTCTGGCTCTAATCCTCCACTTAATTCCTCCCACCAGGTGGGCCTGGGGCCTGAAGCAACTGTAGCTGTAGCTCTGGAAGCAGCCTCAGAGCTGCACCACCTCTGCCACCCCTGGAGCAGTGGCCGACCATGAATTCCTTTAACTCTGTCCCAGCAGCTTTTCCCCCTAACCTTCTCTGTTGTCTTTGACATTTGTGGGTTGAGAAGTCAGGTAACTGCCACAGCTCACCGATTCAGGGTGCTATGGCCTGTTCTGCCTGGCTCCCGTCTAGTTGGTCCTGGCACGGCCCATGCTGGGCTCTGCTCCGCTCCGCGTGATCATCTAGGCTGTCCTGGGCTGAAGCCCTGCTTCCCTTTGCTATTTCGTGGGTTCTGCAGCTCTAGAATTTGTTCAGAGCCATTTTTATAGGTGTTTGGAGGGACCTGGGGGGGAGCTTAAGCAAGTACCTGCTTTCCAGCTGCCATCTTGGCTCCGCCTCCCCCCCCCCCACCCTTTTCAACAAGAATACTATGAGATACATCAAAGATTTTACCAAAGTCTAGGTAAACTACTAGTATAGCATTACCCTTACTGCAATTTTAGACGTTAATAGACATTAAAAGAGAAAATCCTAGTTTGGCTAGGAATACCTTGATAGACAATGAACTAGTATGTAGTACAATCTAGCTTTTTTAATTGTGGGTCCAACTTTTGTAAAGCTTTTATTTTTCCTAAATTCTAATTCCTATATACAATCTATATTCCCCATTTAAAAATGAACATATAAAAATTTTATGTTTTGATGTTTTTCTTGAAATGGATAGTTTTATACATGATTTGTTTGCATATTTCTCAAACAAGCTAGAAAAAGGCTTGACAGATTACGTATGATGTTCTATTCAAAATATTACATCATCATTGGGTGCTTTAGAAGACTACTCTAGTTTATTGGCAATCTTTTAATTTTCCTATACAAAACATGTAGAATGATAAAGATGGCATTGTAAAGGGCCTCAGAAGACAGTGTCCACCCTTTCTTTTTATAGGTGAGGAAAATGAAGCCTAGAGAGGCTGCGGGACTTACCAGGGTGACACATAAAGTACCAGGAACTGGGATCCAAACCCAGATTGTTTCACCTCTGATTCATTTTTCTCTTCACTGAAGATTATATATAGACTTAAAAATTGGTCCAAATCTTACTTGATGTATAAAAAACTATTTTCTGGATATGAATTCATTAAACTTTGGATGTGCATTAATGTAGGCTGTTAAGGTGCTATTCTAAAATAGTTATTTCAATATACAGGTATGACCTACATTTTTAAAAAGCAACTTCATTTCCAAAAGCTGAGCTCTAGGGCAGGAGTTCTGGAGTCTGCGAACTTGTTTATAAAAAAATTCTAATAACGATTTCATTGTCATTGATTCCCTTTGTAATCCTTTTTTGTTTTATTCCATGCTTTTGAAAACCTTATTCTGATAAGGGATCAATATTAAATAGCAAAGGAGTCTCTGATACAAAAAAGGTTAAGAACTCATGCTCTAAGGTATCCAACATGTCAATAAACTAGCCACTGCTGCTCTTCACAACAGTTATCCCTTCCACATTGGGACTTGCCCCGTCGTGATTTCGATATATTGTGGGTTGGCATAATAAATGAGAATTGTTGGGGGAGTTTTGTGGCAGCTGCAGATGATAAGTGAAAGTCAGCAGATAACACAGAAGAGTTTATAAACTCAGAAATTCATAAAATATATGTATAGTATTGTACAATATCAACATATTTTATATTTTAACACCATAATAATTCGAACTTCTTCCTGGTACAAAGGGAGGGCCAAAAATTTTTATGCAGATTTTCCAGATCACAGCAGCACCTGCTACTAACCCCCATAATGTGGAAGGGATAACTGTAGTATAAAAAAAAAAAAACTGAATAGAAGTAAAGGGAAGGTTGATTACTCTTTTTATAAAATTTGGCTTCAGTTTTTACAGATTTGTTTAGAACCAGCTATTGGCCTATGCATGCATGCACTGAATTGGCTATGTGGTAATCTACAAATAAAAAGCTGGCAGACTGATACTGATTAGATAAAAAAAAAGAAAAAGATTTGTCTGTTTTAAGAAACTCATTAATACTGTAAATGGAAATTTCTACAATTTCTTATTTCTACTCTTCGGTGTAAAAGTGTTTCGAGGCCCACAGATCTTGAAATGGGACTTCAGATGCCATCTAGTCTAACCCATTTTATTTTATAGATGGGGAAACTGAGGCCCAGGAAGGTAAAGTTCTTTGCCCAATGTTAAATGAGAATTGCATCAGAAGGATCTGAACTGAGGTCCTCTGACTCCAGGGCTATTTTTCCCAATAATACCATACTGCTTCTCTGTGGCAGTTTTGTCTTAGAGCACAAAAACGCTGCTCTTATTTTCAAAGATAACTGTAAACAACAAAAAAAAGGGTAATGATATGGGATGCTGCTAAAATTAAATATTAACTGGAAAAGTCAAACTAATTTTAATACAAAGTATTAGGATTATATTTATGTTATATATAAATGTGAACAATAGAGGACATTCTGGAATTTTTGAAATCTTGATCAGTGTATAAATAACATCTCCCATTTTTTTTTTCACATTATCACTGGGAAGAAGAACTGGATGACTGTGGAACAGAGTCTCCCATTACAATACTGCTTCTGTCACTTAGAGTTTTGATAACATTTGTAGCTGGAGCCTGAAGCACTTTTCGTGAAAGCCTCATTCTCCCATCAGCAGGATCACGTCCAAAGTATTTCACCTGTTGTGGATGAGGACAGAGATTTACTCTTGAAATAAAAACCATATTTTCAAATCAAACAAAAATGTAAGATGCCTTAGATAAACATGGCTTTCTAGAGACAATGACTTAGGTATTCTATAAAGAGTAATCTAATTTCATTATCTTCTGTTTCTAGATTAGAACTTTTCCTTATTCTTGTCTTCTCTACTAAAGATATAGAAAAGTTATTATTTGTTCCAGTCAAACGGTTCAACATCAGAAAGAGATGGATTTTATGAATGGAAATAACACTCAAGAAGATGCATTCCTGATAAACCTGCTTTGTAAATATACCCTGAGGACCATGGAGCCTTTCCATCTGACTTGAAGATGAAACCACTCATTTGTGTTTTCTGTGAACAACTTGAGAAGAGGGATTGTCTAGCTTTTCTATTTGTATCCTCATTACTCAGCATAAGTGTTCTGCACGTAGGAAATATGCATTAAATGTTTCTTTACCGATTAATTTTCTACCTTCTCCTAGACTCCAAATCTAGTCATTACTTTGGGATATAGCATGATTTAACTATATTATGCCATTCCCAGACTCCTCAGGTTTTCTACCTTAGTGGAATGACATAAGGCTTTATCAGGAAAGTCTTCTGTATTTTAGGTCCCATGGTCTTCTAGCCTTTGGCTTGGCCTTGTTTTCCTTTTACTGAATTTCCTTTATTATCATGGAAGGAATAACAGAAAAATACTGTCTCAGGTACCATATTTCTTTGAGGGTTGCTAGGTAAATTCTGTGGCAAGGATGTATTTACCCAAAGCATTATGAAAAAACACAACTACAGACTTGAACATGTCACATCCTTTGTCAAAAAACTTCCAATGGTTTCCCTTTGCTTACAGAATAAAATCCAGACAGTCTATCATTTGAGAACTTTCATCATCTGACCCTATAGTAACATGTCAAAGCAGATTATTTAAAGTGCTAATGAATGCCTTATTTCTCCTACTGGATTATAAATTCCTTGCAGGCAGGGACTGTATATCTCTTATTTGTTTGTATGCACTTGAGTACCTTGCACATAATAAGCCATTAATAAACATCTGCTGAATTGAGTTTATTTGATTTAAAAAAAGGTTGTTCACATAAACACAAAGATGAATACATATTGTTACATATTAGATATATAATTTAAAGAAAAATCTGTAGGAACACTGCATATGAATAACATCCTTTTTTCCTTAGCCTTAATTTTTTTTTTTAGTTTTACTTTCCTGAAAGTAAGAGGTGTTATACATACAAGTTATAATTTCAGGACTAGAATGCCAATATACATACCTGAATTTCTTGACCAACTTCTAATCCCAAGGCACTTGGATGTTTAACCTGAAAAAAGAAGTCTGTGTCTTTAATTGTCAACATAGAGTTGAACTGAGGTTTAAATGGAAAAACTTTTTTTTGTCTCAACTTAGTGAAAATAAAAACAGGGTTGCAACTAGGTGTTCTGGCACCTGGGTTTGATGTCTGTTTTACCTAAAAGGATATGTGGGATTATATCCGTAACATGGATATTCATAAGCAGTAAGTGCTGGGAAAATAATCATGTTTTCCATTAGTAGCACTTCTGCCTTATTTTATGTACATTTTCCAGGGCTACTCAGACAAAATGTATGAATGATTCTTATCAACCTAGCTAGGAAGTTTTAAAATAGCCCTATTTTCTGGCTGGTGCCCATCAAATATCCCTCCCCCCTTTTTACCTTTCTTTGATCAAGTTGGGTGTTATGAAGGAGTACTGCAGTCATATTTGGATAAAGTTTTATCATTACTCCTGTCTCTCTGCAAAAAAGAACCAAGCTGATTAAAATATTGCTTTTTTGTCTGTTAACTGAAAATGAAATTGGGGCTTTCCAAGGGACAATCCTAATCTTTAAAAATAGCTTTTCACAGCATACTTTGTAAATATCTTGGTAGTATGTCTTCAGAAACTTTGTTTTTATGTGGAAGTTTTTCAAAGGACTTTGGAACTTGCCATTATCCTTTTGTGAAACAAAGGAAAGAGGGAAAGGATCCCATAGGAAAACCACAGAATATCAATGAAGGCTTTCGGAAATATTCCTGATTCTTTTTTTCTGTTTACCTTTATAATAATATGCTTTTTCTGGAAAAAAATATAAATATAAGAAAATCATTTCGGGAAGTTGCACCTTATAAAATTAATCTCCTTGTAATTAATATTTTGAAGTTGTGTAGGATTATGGAACATCACATTACAAAAAAACCCCACTTCCTTCCTCCATTCATCCTTTGACATTAAAAAAAGATAAAAACAATCTTAACTCCTCATTTGGAAAATGAAGTATTAGAAAAGGATCTTTTATCACTCATTTAAAATATTTTTAAGTAAATAAAATATTGACAGTATTATAAACTGCTCTTTCCAAAGTTAAAAATGATCTCCTGACAAATGTAATGGCCTTAGGCCTTATCCATGTTGACCTCTCTGCAGCCTCTGACACTATACATCACCTTCTTTGCCTTGATATACTATTGTCTGTTTTTGACACCGCTTTTTCTTGATTCTCCTCCTGTCTGACTTCTGTCTCCGTTGTTGACTCTTCATCCAGGTAATGCAGGCTAACTGAGCATTCTCCAAGGCTCTGTCCTGTATCCTCTTCTCTTCTCTCTCTATTTCTCTTGGTGATCTCATCAGTTCCCTTGGATTCAATTATTATCTTTATGCAAACAATCTGCAGCTCTACTTGTCCAGTCCTAATCTCTCTACTGATCTCAGATCTCCAGCTGTCTTACAGACATCTCAAACTCAACACGTCCAGACGTGCACTCATTATCTTTTCCACCGAACTCTTCCCTTTTACTAACATCTCTGAAATGACTGTCAAGGGCACCACCATTCTCCCAGTCACTTGGGCTCAAAACTCTGTGTCACCCTTGACTCCTTCCTTCCTTTCTTCCTCTCATCCCTCATATCCAATCATGTGCCAAGTCCTGGTGATTCTACCTTCATGGCATCTCTCTTATACGCCTCCTTCTCTCCTTTGATACTGCCACCGCCTTGGTGCAGGCCTTCGTCGCCTCATACTTGAAGGTGCAGCAGCCTGCTGGTTGGTCTCCCTGCCTCAAGTCCCTCCTCACCTCAGTTCATCCTCTACTCAGCTGTCAGACTGATCTTCCTAAAGTACAGGTCTGACTATGTCAACTGCCCCCTGCCCCCCCATCCCCTCAATATAACTCAATAAACTCCAGTGGTTGCATATTACCTCCAATGTTTGGCATTCAAAATCCTTCATAACCTGTTCCCCTCCTAACCTTTTAGTGTTCTTATGCTTTGCTCCCCTCTAAGAACACTGTGACCCAGCAATAATGGCTTCCTTGTTGCACACAACACTATCTTCAGACTTAGGTCACTTATGTGACTTTACCTTATGTCTGGCATTCTTTTCCTCTTGTTTATGACTTCTGCAATCCCTCAAGTCCTAGCTAAAATCTACTATCATATACAAGAAGGCCTTCCCTATCTTCCTTAATGTTAGTGCCTTCTTCTGTGATTATCTCCAATTTACTGTATATAGTTGTTTGAATTAGACTGTGGATTCCTTGAGAACAGGGACTCTTTTTTTGACTTTCTTTGTATCCTCAGTGCTTGGCACTGTGCCTGGCACATAGTCATAACTACTTGTTGACTTGACTACTAATAATGGCATTAAAGTACTACATTGAAAAAGGCCATAAATTATAATTAAACATTTTAGAAAACAAGAAGTTGAAGTGAAAGGTCAAAATAGAATTGGATATACTAACAACCTGTAGGGAACACTGCTATTCCTTGTACTCCTTTTTGTCTAAGAATTCATGGAAACGGTTTAAAGAATTATGGAAATTCATGCTAAGAGAGTATCTTGACTCTTTTGGGAAGATTAACATTTAAGGAAATATATATAATCTCAAGTATGAAGGAATGCTATTTGTTGTAATTCTTATATATGAAAGGGACTTAGAAATCAAGTCATCCAACTCCCTATTTTACAAATATGTAAACTGGCTTAGAAACAGAGTAAGCAGCCTTGTCTGAGGTCATAACACTAGTCTGAGACAGAGCCAAGGCTATAACTCAAGGTTTCTGGATTCCCCATTCCATTCTACTTTCTAGTATATTCTAGTCTTTCTAAGAACATTCTAGTTCTTTCTACTACTACATGACAGCTGCCATTACAACCAAGAATCAGAGGTTCCTAAAGCTTTCTCTATTAATTTTAACTGGCTGAATATAAGGAACAAACCTATAATATATATGGAAGCAGAGAAAAGCGAATAAACAATGTATGCTAAAAATAGACAAAAGACTTCTGATGTTGTCAGCATGTGGACTTTTCTCCACAAAAATAGATATCAAACTGTTACTTAATAGCTAAGTCCTGGGAGCTGCCTGATATATGAACAGGTTAAAGGACTTGTCCAGAGTCATGCAGATAGTAGTACCTGAGGAAGGATTTGAACAAATCGTCCTGATTCTAAATCCAGCACTCTATCTTTGGTCTCATGCTACTTGTGCACACATAGATATGTACATCTATGTACATATGCACATATTGTCTAATATATGTAGAATACCATACTATAATTAAAGTAATTTGAAAACCACCATTTTGCAATAATATTACCAGAGTGACTTACCTAATTTCAGTAATTGTGGCAGTATAAACTGCTCCAAACTCTAACTGATGCTCTTGCTGCAAAAATAAACCATAAAGATCAGATTCACAAAGTGAACAAATATAAAGTATATAAAATAAATAATAAAAGATGTAGTCTTACATCATCTTTGCAGATTTCAGTAATGAATTCTCTTGCTTCATTCATAGCACTAGGTGTTGGTGCAAATACTGAAAATGTCTCTTCGTCCACCTGACTAACAGTTACCCCTTTCATAAAAAGATGAAAAATTTAACACTTTAAAATAATATTGAATTTTTTTTTAAAAAAAGCATAATTTAATTGTCTATGCCAGTAAGTGCCAGTCTGCTAAACAGAGGAGGGCAGCAGAAATCCAAAAGGAGTTAGGCATAGTTGGGGCTGTAAAGAATATTAGGTGAGAGAAAAGGAAGCAGGTGGGTGGCAAGCTATCAGTCAGTAACAATCAATAATCATTCATTAAATGTTTATTATTTTTAAACCTTTAATTTCACTCTCCTACTGAATGATTGAAGAACTTTCCTTTCCCTCTTGTTTCTCTCTCCCTCTTGCCCACAAAGTGGCGAAAAGTTTGGAGAGTGGACGTGATCTGTTTAGTCCTTAGAGCCCTTATTTTAGTAGCTCTTTTCCTCAAATTCTTTCTTTCCATACTTATATACAGGTTAAAGGAATCTCAGGTAGGTGGCAAATTGTAACACATTAAATATAAATAATCTTGTAGATCAAAGCTTCAAGTATATTATTTACATGTATATCTTCTCAAATATATTCTTGTTAAATAGGATAACTTAAAATAATCTTTAAATGTGGGAAAAAAGCAAATTTAATGTCACAGTGAAAATAACAGTTATATTTAATAGTAAAAGGAGAACTCCACGGTGGTAGAATAATTATATCACTTGTTAATATTCCTCTTTCCTCCCTTCCTTTCCTTACCCTCCCCCTGTCCCCAACAACCAAAACCTAAAACTTCCAAAGGATTGTCCACTAAATTGAATGGTAGAAGTTCAACATCTTTGGAAATAGTCCTGAAGTCTATTATGGATGATTCAGCATTTATTACTTTGGGATACTTCATTATTATAATGAAAAACATACAGCCAAGAAAACTATTTCACATGCCACTTCTCTATTCTTTCATTTTCAAAACAGAACAGCGATTTTATTATACTCCAATAACATTTAAAGCAGAAAACAAGTATCTCACCTGTTTTGGCCTGAAGTTTTTTTAAGTTATATCCACCTGGTCCAACAAACTTTGTTCTTTTTGATAAAGGCACCTGAACTGTTTCTAAAATGCAGAACAAATACAAAATACAAAAATTCCAAAGGCACAGAAAACTATAGGACATCTAGGTCATTTAGGTTATATTTCATTTTACTGCAAAGATAGGTACAAAAAAGTTTAAATATAAAATCAGAAAAATGTTTTATTTATTGTTTTCCTGAACAAATTATTTCTTAGGCCTTATAGTTTAAGTCATAGAACTGGAAAGGTTCTAATCTACTTTGGTGGAAATAGTTCTAATACAGACAGTATGCCAAAGAATTCACTGAACCTTTGTATATTCATGTAAAAAATTTTCTTAAAATTCAAGGATACCATCAAATTTTATATTACCTAAAATGAAGGGTAAAATATTTTCATTAAAAAATTCTTTTTCAATCTTTCAATTCGGTGAAGTTTTGTATAATGGCAAAAATATTTTCAAAGTAAAAATTATTCAGAATGTTTAACATGCTAATATTAACAGTAAAAAATGAAATTAATATAATTTTTGTATATTACCTACAACTGGTCCATTTTCCTTTCTACTTTCTCGAGGTTTTGAAATTGTTTTGTTCATAATCTGTAATATTTCTCTCTTTGCCACTAAAGAGGAAAAATAAAATATTATTGAAAAGATGGGTGCAACTTCCCACTGATACATTATTATGTACAGGATAAAGTCAAAATTACTCATGTCTACCATAATTTGGCCTCTATTTCTTTGGTAACATGATAGAGTGGGCATCAAACCTGATTTGAAGCCAGTATGACCCAGGTTCAAGTCCTGTTTCTGACACAAACTGGCTGTGTGACACCAAGTCACTTAACCTCTCAGTGTTAAAGGTGCTTACACACATTGGTAAGTAGGTGTTTCCTCATATGGGAGTTCCCAATGATCAATGAAATTACAGGTTTAGGCCTCATCCCTATCCCCTATTTCTTAACTTAAAACTTTTAAAATTAATTTTTAATTTTTTTCAATCAGCAAAAAAAAGAAAAAAAAAACAACACATTCTCTCCCTCCCACTTCCCCCTCTTCCATGTTGAGAAAGAAAAAATAAAAGGCCTGTTACATTTATAGTCAAGCAAACCAAATTTCCACAATGGCCAAATTTTTAAAAAAAGGTTCATTCTGCTATAAATATATTTGTACAATCTTAGAGTTTGTTTTGCTTACGAGTAATCTCTCTGCTAATGTACTCTCCTCTTTATTCCTCCTTCTCCCTTCTGTTTCCATGTTGAGTAACTTACTTATTTCTGTATACCACTCTGTGTGTGTGTACTTCTCTTTTTTGACCAATTCAGATGGGAGTGAGGTTCAAGTGTTAAGCCACTCCTACTCCTTCCTCCTTGTTTGTCTAGACTTCTGCTTGAGCTCCCAGATGATGAGATAATTTCTCCTAACTTTCCTTTTGTCCCCTCCCTTTCCATTCTTCTTTTAAAATCTTCAAAACATTAACAAAAACACTCCTAGGCTTTCTGTTTAATCAGATTTTCTCTATGACTCCTGATGATGACAGGATTTAAAGGGGACACATGTATCATCTCCCCATATTAGAATGTAAGCATGTTATATTTGTTTATTCCTTTATCATTGTTCCGTTGTGTTTACCTTTGTGTATTTCCCTTAACTCTTGTGTTTGAACTTCAGTGTGTCTATGCAGCTTTTTGGTCTTTTCATCAGGAAAGCTTAACAGTTCTCTATTTCACTAAAGGTCTATTTTTCTCCTATAGGATTATAATCAACTAGTAATTTTATTCTTGGTCATAAGCCTAATAGCTGTTGCCTTCCGGAATACTGTGTTCCAAGCTCTCCACTTCTTTATGGTTGTAGCTGCTAAAACAAGTATGATGCTGACTATGGCTCCTCATTATTTGAATTCTTTCTTTCTGGATGCAGGTAGTAATTTTTCTTTGACTTGGGAATCTCTTGATTTTGACTATAATGATGTTGGGAGTTATTTTTTTCCCAGGAGGTGACCAGTGGATTCTTCTATTTCTGTTTTGCCCTCTGGTTCTAAGAGCTCTCGGCAGTTTTCTTTGATAATTTCTTGAAATATGATGGCTAGACTCTTGTTTTGGTCATGGTTTTCAAGTAGACCAATAATCTAAAATGATCTCTCTTCAATCTGTTTTCCAAGTCAGGTTTTTGCTGTGAGATACTTTACATTTTCTTCTATTTTTTTTTTTTTTTTTAGTTTTCTGATTTGAGTTTGTTGCTGAGGCAAGGTATTGTACCTCTTTTGACAAGTTGTTAATTACATTTCCAATTTTTTTTGTAGCTCTTGTTTCTTTTAAAACATTTTCTTCTAGCACTCGAATTTCATTTACAAAAATATACTTTCTGAACTCCTGCCTTATCTCTTCCAAGAATTCTACTTGAAACTTGTACTCAAGCTGAATTTTTCACTGAGGCTTTGTGGATGTTTTGGAGTCATACTCTTCTGGGTTTGTTGCTTTTTATGATGAGATTCATATTTGCTTGCTTGTTCTTCTAGCCTACTTTCTTACTGATTTGTTAGGGTCAAGCTCTGGGCACTTCTGGAGGAAGACCTAAACCTGAGTAGTGAGTGATAAAGTTTCAGTTGGTTCCAGCACCCAACACAAGTTTAGAACCTTCTATGCTGGATCTAGGACCTTTTCTTGTCCTGGGACACAGATTTTTCCTGAACTGGAATTCTTCATGTGTTTCCTGGCCAGAAACCCTCCCCAGTGTCCATAGATTTCACTGTCTGCCTAGACTGCTTTTAGGCTGGAAAAATAAGTCATGATTTCTTTGTCAATTTCCTGATGGGGATTCAATCTGGTATATTTTCTAAATCTGTTTGGGGGACCTGGGGGCTGGGAGAAGTTTGCTGAACTTTATCGTGGCTCCACTATCTCCTAATTTTTTAACGTCCATCATTCCAACATGCGACTTTTGCTTTGGACGAAGTGGTCCAGTTCACTTTCCCTCCAAACTCCATGCGCCTGTAAAGCTTTCTTCATTTGTATTTTTTTTTTTTTCTGTTTAAATCTTATCTTCTTCAGACCATCCCTCCTTGGAAGGTCTGTATACTATATATAGTATCTATTAATCTATCTATCTAGGCATATACTGCCTGAATCATGCCCAGCCTATAACACCCCTCATTTTATAGATGAGGTGGCTTGTCTAAGACATATGGGCAGTTAGAAGCAGAGATGGAAATAAAGATCCCTTCTGCTTCCAATCCAGTTCTCTTCATGCTTCACGAGTGTCTCAGGGTTCAAGGATCAAATAAGGCAATGTGTTCTGCAAACTCTGGCACTATCTCCTTTTTGAAATCACTTTGAATTATTTTGTATTCACTTACTAGTGTCTCTGCTAAAATTTCTTTACCCAGAACGGAAGCTCTTTGAGTACAGGTTGCAGGGACTGTTTTCATCTTTGTATTTCCCAAATCTAGAACAGTACCTGCCAAGAGTAGTTGCTTCATGATTTCTTGTGAACTGATGAACTCCTGCCTTATCTCTTCCAAGAATTCTACTTGAAACTTGTACTCAAGCTGAATTTTTCACTGAGGCTTTGTGGATGTTTTGGAGTCATACTCTTCTGGGTTTGTTGCTTTTTATGATGAGATTCATATTTGCTTGCTTGTTCTTCTAGCCTACTTTCTTACTGATTTGTTAGGGTCAAGCTCTGGGCACTTCTGGAGGAAGACCTAAACCTGAGTAGTGAGTGATAAAGTTTCAGTTGGTTCCAGCACCCAACACAAGTTTAGAACCTTCTATGCTGGATCTAGGACCTTTTCTCAAAAATTATTTAAAATGAAAGCATTAGACTGATATTTCAGGAAGTTATCATCACAGGAAATCAAGTATTCCCTTAGCTTATTTCCAACCATAATAATAGCTAACATTTATACTGCAATTTATAGTTTGCAAAGTACTTTTCAAATATTATCTTGTTTGATTCTCTCAACAACCCTAGCAGGTGGGTGCTGTTATCCCCATTTTACAAATAAGGCTAAATAGGCTTGTCCAGGGACACAAAGCTGGTAAGTATCTGAGGCCAGGTTTGAACTCAGGTCTTCCTGACTCCAGGTCCAGCGTACTTATCTACTGCAGCATTGAACAAACTATCCAATCTGGGTCTCAGGCAACTGGCTGAAAAGGGTTACAGTGGGATCTGGTTATGTTGTATTGCTTGCCATTCTTATGCAGGATATCTATGCTTTGGTTGGTATCTGACATATAAATTTCTAAAAGACAGTACTGGGAAAAATGACATACAGATGGTTCTTGCTTTCCACAAGTGGACTGTTCCCACAGACTTATATGCAAGGCAATTTTTATGTAATGTGGAACAGGGCAAAGGTCTTCTCTCTCAGGACTGGGGGTATCAAGCCATGCCCCCTGATCCAGTGGCAGAGCAATCTCTCTGTGAGCCTGCTCTGCTGCTTTAATTTGGAGAGTTTTTTTGCGGGGTTATAGTGTGGGTGGGAGGCTTCGGAGCAGAAAGAGAGCACAGTAATGTACAGTAAAATTAACACAGGGATTTTTTTTTCTGAATGTGAATATATTCCAAAATTCTACAGGTAAAGTTGAATTTGTATAATGTGAATTTACATAAGGCGAGAACTGTCTCTAACTCAAAAATTATTTAAAATGAAAGCATTAAGTAAATACAGGCAAGAATTCCTCTGACAAGAGTTTGCTTATTAAAACTGCAATATATTTTCTAATAGTTAACTCAAAACTGAAGAACAGATTATATAAAGAGAGTTATGGATACCATTTTACCTGTAGCTTGTTGAATTGCCTCCATTACAATTTTTATTGGTATTCCTGGTAATTTGATATCAGCCTGAAAGAAGTCAGAAATTTTATATGCATATTGAATCAAATGACATCTATCACTTTGCTAAAATGTTTCCAAAATTAATTTTTAAATAATACCTGTAATGCAGTTATTCCCTTATTTGTTCCAGCCATTTTGAAATCCATGTCACCATTATAATCTTCAATTCCCTTAAAAAATTTAAAAAGTTATATTTTGAAACAAAAGTCATAGAATATTCATAAAAGTTTCAAAGAACAGTTTTGGATGTGTCCTCTGAGAATGTGCCTCTTTCACCTTTCCTTTATTAGCTGTTGTGTCCAATGCTTAGGCATTGTGAACCTTTAAACTCCAAATATTTTCACATAATAAACATGTTTTCACTCTAAAAATTACATTCTCCTCTCAAATTTGTTACTGGTAACTTATTACTTGTTTATGAGTATATTGTGAGAAGTTATACTATTAATTTATGCTATAAAATTTTAGTATAATTTTTAAAAATATAAGTCTTCTAAATAAGTGCTTCTGTAATTTCTCACCAATAGCACTAAATATTTTTAAAAACTTTGTATACTTGCCAGGATATCTGTCAACAAACGATAATCTTCAATTTCGCCTTCTTTCTCAGCACTGTTTTTGGCAATCAGTCCTATTGCTACACCTGCAACAGCAGATGAAATCGGGACTCCTATAATTAAAAAGGGAATTCATAAATATGTATGTGTATCTATAAACACACAGTGATTCCATGAAAACACAGTATTAGGTGAAACAAGGTTTCAGAGGAATAGTTAGTGCACGTGTGGGATTAGAATGGGAATGGGTGGACCTGTGATTTCATTAAGGAAACCTCTAACAATGCAGATCAGCACTAGCTCTGAAACTTAAAGTCTTATGGGCTTGCATGGCACACTTTGAGAGGTTAAGTGCCTAGCCCAGCAGTCACTAGTTGCACATGTGTCAGAAGCAGGACTGGATCTCAGGTCTTTCTGATTCCATGGCCATCTCTCTATCCATTATACCACACTTGCTTTCTCCCCCTCTGTTTCTATCAATGCAAAATATTAAGGAGTTTCTTTTAAACCAGGGAGTTCTTTACCTGGGGAACATGAATCTTCCTCCCCTATTATAATAAATGCATTTTAATAGAATTAAGTTTCCTTTACAACCCCATGTATTTAGTGAGTTTAAAAACAGTATTCTGAAGAGGGGCCTATGGGCTTCTTCAAATGGTCAAAAGGGTTCGTGACATAAAAGCTAAGAACCCCTGTTTTAAACTGTTCAGGAAAATTAGGGTAAATAAATGGTGAAACATGCCTATATATTATACACCATCTAGGAAAATATATACTGTTACCATGTTGTTTATTCTTTATCACATGTGTGTATTATTTGTAACGTGATTTGAGTTTTTTGTTGTTCAGTCATTTTCAGTTGTAGTTTATTCTACGCTCTGTAGATATACACATATGGGAAATATATATATAAACATATACACACAAATAAAAGAGAGAAATACAGGTTATATATCCCATCTCTGTATATACACATATACTTATACATACACATTTGAAAGTACAGATACACATATACACAGTAAGGCATAGTAGATAGTGGCCATAGGCTGGCCACTAATCAGGAAGACCTGAGTTAAATTCCATCTCTGAGACATTCTAAGACCATAATGTTACAGAAGAAGAGCTTATCTGTATTTGCAGAGGAAGTTCTTCACCTGAAACTATCTACAATGATGAAATCACAAGTACAGTGAGAAAAAATGATAAGTTATCAATAAGTAGCTATTAAACCTCTACTATGCACTGTACTAGGAAATACTGATGCAAATATAAAAAAATCAAAGAGCTTACATTTCATTAGAAAAGACAAAATGTATACACACACACACATTCTCTCCTGAATCTGGAGTAAACTATTCAACTGCATTAAAAATAATAGACACATATTCAAATAGGATTGTATACTTTTCACTTTAATAAAGCAAGCACTGAATGATACACTAAGAAAAAAAAATTCTTAAAGTTCTCCAGTAGTGAGTACCTTATCAAAATTATTCATTTTACAGCCCAATTTAAGAGAAACCATATATTATTTTTTTCATTACAGTAATTAAAAAATGCCAGACACTATATTAGAACCACAATTTTTTTACCTGCATCCATTAGTGCTAAACTTCCACCACATGCAGAAGCCATAGAAGAAGAACCTGCAGAAAGAAAAATTTAAGATAAAAATTTATAAAAACAAGAACATTCATTTTAATTAAAAAATTTGTCATAATATTTATTGTCTACGGTTTTTTAAAATTTGGAAACAAACCAAACACAATCCTAACCCTTCCCAATAAGGCTGACTTTTCTAGCTTTGAAGTGTAACAAGAATTAAAATGATTGTCAGAATCATCAGGGAGGTCTGAAGCCTCAACCTATGCCCCAGGCTCTACTTAAGAACTAGTAATATTTTTGAGGCTCTATTATCCCAAGAGTAGTAAACATCCTGCTCCAGCCCACCCACCACGCTGTGTAATAAAGAGGGAAGAAAGCAAACAGACTTTCTTATTTTCTTATTTTGAGACTACCACTTCTAATTTCAGTTTGTTGAAATATAGGCCCCCTAAACAGAAGAATCATCTTGTTTTACTAAAATTTCCTAGAGTTATTTTATTTTTGGCACTGGCCTTTGTCAGATCCTTCCTACTTCACTAATCTTTATGTATTCTCACCACCCCTATTCGGACAAGACACCTCCCCAGCCTTAGTTAAATACCAATCCCACCCTTTTTAAGTCCACTGCCCTGGGACTCTCTAAGGCTGCAGGGATGCTGATTGATTACAACATGAACAACCACTAAAGGACACAATTTATACATTTCTCTAGGCATTACTTGCAGAGAAGGATTAGAGTGAATACTTATTTAAATCTTACCAACAAAAACTTTTATCTTGCCAGGGGAATAGAAACAGTATACCCAGCAGAAAGGAAGATAACTTTTGAAAAGGTAGACTCTTATGAGATAAACTCAGTCTTTTACACTAAGAAAAAAAAAAAAGATCAGAATACCATTTGACTCCAGAACTTCAGAAGTAACTCTTATTGTGAAAGGAAAATCTTTGGGAATAACTGGATACAAAGATTTTTCAGCAAGTGCACCTAAAATACAGAATATAAAACATTAAGAATAGAGCGTGCTTGCAACTAGGAAATAAGATACACAGGCAATGGAGCATAGAAATTTATCTTGCCCTACAAGAAAGGAAGGGAAAAGGGGATGAGAGGGGAGGGGGGTGATAGAGGGGAAGGCTGACTGGAGAATGGAGCAACCAGAATATATGCCATCTTGGAGTGGGCGGGAGGGTAGAAATGGGGAGAAAATTTGTAATTCAAACTCTTATGAAAATCAATGCTGAAAACTAAATATATTAAACAAATTAAAAAAAAAGAATAGAGCATGCTTAAGGTATTTTTGGAAATAACACATATAGTTTTCTCACCATGTCCAAGTTCTCTTCTATTCACACCAGTGACTTTGCCAGTTTCATTAGTTGCATAAGGAGGAAACTTTAAAAAAGAAAACAAGCACACAAAACTAAGAAATTCCTATGATATAATTGAATACTTGTATACTTTTCACTTTACTAAAGCAAGCACTGAATGATACACTAAGAAAAAAAAATTCATAGAGTTCTCCAGTACTGAGTACCTAAGTCTTTTTGCTATTGGTCTACTGAATAATAACCTAATATTTAAGTGTCTCCTAGGATGAGCTTACTATAAAGGTGAAATGTTTTGTCAGTCCAGATATTTTAAATAACCACACATCCCAATTCTTTAAGGTAGGAACTGATCTTCCTTCCTAAACCAATGTCTAAGGAACACTGTATCTGTTATTCAGATCTCCAATCTTGTTGGAGTAAAATAAGCAGTTTTAGATTACAACACTATTATCATCCTCTTTATATTTCTGATGTATACAATAAGACTTTAGCACTAAAGAATTGCCTTACCTCATAATGAAGCATGAAATTTTTCTCTTTTATTCCACTAAAAATTAAAAAAACAAAACAAAACAGTCTTAAATCATGAAATGTGAATACACTTGTTTCAGCATGTTATCCCTAGCCTCCTCAATCCTACCCATCAAGGTCCCACTCTAGATCTACCCACCCCTTCCACAGTGTTCTCTGGAAAATTTGCTCCACTTTCACCTTAAACCTTTTCCCTTCTTACTCCCTACATCTTCTGACTCTCATTGAGACCTGGCTCCCCATGATGATACAGCTTCTCTGGCCACCCCTTTCTAGCACTGGCTGTACTTCTACTCATACCCGGACACTCGCTAGTCCCAACTTAACCCCTTGCTTCCCAGTGCTACTTCCAGACCCTCTTCTACCACCATCACTTAGTAACCTCTCCTCCCTTGAGATTTTTTTCAATATCACCCTATGAAGCTTCTAGTCGTTGTTATTTAAAGGGTTCAGTGCCTGGCTAATAGTCTTTTTTTCTTTCTTCTCATACTAGGTGACTTCAACATACATATGACACTCCCTCAACCACCCTATCTTTCCAATTCCTCAATGCACTCATTACCCAAGTATTTTACTTCCATAGTCATGAACTCTGACATACTCTGCCAAGCCCCAAGTTTGGATTATTCCAACTATCTGTGGCCTTTGCTCCTAGCTCAGTGCTCCTGAATGGAGCTGAAGAAAAGCACAGTATTATGCTGACTGGGTAAACTACAAATTTATGTTTTATAATTGAAACTGGGCCCTCACTGGGCCAGGAAATCCTTTTAACTTCTCCCTAACAGACTGACTACACTACCACTCACCACAGTGGATGTTTTCAAACTTTCCTCCTTCAAACCTCTCAGTGCTTCCTTTCTTCCTCAGAGGGTGCAGAGGGAAGAGAACAAGCATTTATACAGTGCCTACTACATGCCAGGCACTGTACTAAGCGCTTTACAAGTATTATCTCATTTGATTCTCACAGCAACCCTGTGAGGTAGGTGCTATTATTATCCCTGTTTTACAGATGAGGAAACTGGGGCAAACAGAAGCTAAGTGACTTGTCTAGCATCGCACAGCTAGTAAGTGTCTGAGGGCAAATTTGAACTCAGATCTTCCTATCTCCAGGTCCAGTGCTCTATCCAATGTGCCTTCTAGATGCCTCAATATGACACCCCTCAGATGCTGCCTCCCATTATCCCTTCCTGTCTCTTTTACCTCTGTCTCACATAAAAGTCCTGGGCCAAGGCAAACCCTGCTATAGGCACAAGAGATCGAATTCCATTTTCATCTTCTCCAACAGAATGCTCCCTCCCACCCCCATCATCCCTACTCCTTCACTAATCTTCAATCTCTTCTTGTTTCCTACTACTCATGTGTCCTCCATCCTCAAAATCCCCTAGCTGATAGGTCTATCCTCACTTGCTATTTTCCTATATCCCTTTTCCTTTCTGTGGCTAAACTCCTTGATAAAGGTACCTACAACTGGTGCCATGACTTCCTTCTCAGTTTTGTCTGAAGTCTTTGTAATCTGGCTTCTGATCTCATCATTCAATTGAAACTGTTCTCTCTAAAGTTATCAATGATCTCTTAAATGCTAAATCTAATGCCCTTTATTTCATCCTTATCCTTGCTGACCCCTTTACTGCTTCCATCACAGTTGATCACCCTCTATTCTTTGATCCTCTATTTGCTCTAGGCTTTCATGAAACTGCTCTCTCCTGCTTCTCCTCTTACCTGCTTGACCATTCCTTAGTCTCCTTTGCTGGATATTTGTCTCTTTAGTGTGGGTAACCCCCAAATCTCTGTCCTGCATTCTTTTCTCTTCATGGATTCAACTGTCATCTTTATGCAGATGATTCTCAGATCTATTTGTCCAGTCTCAACCTATCTCCTGATCTTCACTCTCGTATCCCCAACTTCTACTGACATCTTGAGCTGGATATTCCATAAATATCTTAAACTCAACATGCCCCAAACTGAATTTTCTTTTCCCCACAACCTTCGCCTCTTCCTAACTTTACTGTTACTGTCAAGGGTACGACCATCCTCCTAATCACTCAGGCTTGAACCCTTGATGTCATCCTTGATTCCTTCCTTACTCTTTCTCACCATTCACATCCAATCAGTGGCAAAATTCTGTTGATTCAAACTTCCTAACTTTTCTCCTATAGGCCCCTTTTCTCCTTTGACACTGCCACCATCCTGGTGTAGGCCCTCATTATCTCATGCATGCACCACTTCAGCAGGCTGCTGCTTGGTCTCCCTGCCTCAAGTATTCGCCACCCCAGTGTAGCTTTTACTCAGCTGTCAAAGTGATCTTCCTAAAACACAAGTTACTCCCCCATTCAGTAAACTTTAGTGGTGCCCCATCACCTCCAGGATCAAATATAAAATCCTGTTTGTCTTTTAAAGCCCTTCATAACCTTGCCCCCTTCTGCCTTTTAAGTCTTCTTATACCTTACTCCCCCAGTTCACCCCCCCGTTCCCCCGCCCCATACATCTCTATGACGCTGGCTTCCTTGTTATTCCTCCCAAGATATTCTATCTCCTAATTCCAGGCATTTTCACTGGCTGTCCCCCATGCCTGGGATTCTTTCCTTAGTCATCTTTGTCTCCTGGCTTCCTTTAAGTCCCAGCTAAAATCCCACCTTCTACAAGAAGCCTTTCCCAATTCCTCTTCATGCTAGTGCCTTCCTTCTGTAGATTACCTCCAATTTATACTGCATATATTTTGTTTGCACATAGTTGTTTGCATGTTTTCTTCCTCAATAGACAGTAAGCTCATCAAGGGCATAGACTGCATTTTGCCTTTCTCTTAGCACAGTGACCGGCATACAGTAGACACTTAATAAATCCTTTGCCTGACTGACTGGGCATGACCTGGATAATGAATGAGCAAGAGGACTGAGAAGTAGCTAGAAAGACCCATGAAAACCAGGAGAAAGCTCTGTCCAAACAACAACAACAACAACAAAACCCACAGAGAGAGCATCCAGGAAGACAGGATAGTGAGCACTGTCTAACACTGCAGAGAGATTAAAGGATGAGGACTGAGAAAAGTCCATTAGATGTAGTAATTAGCAGATAACTGGCAATTCTGTGAGAAGTTTCAGTTGAATAATGAGGTTGGAAGCCAGATTACAGAAGGTTTAGAAGAGAATTAGAGGAGAGGAAATGGAGACAAAGATGGAAGATTTTCAAGGAGTTTGGCTGGGAAAAGTCTAAGTGATATATAATGATAGCTAGTAGAGATGGTGGGATCGAGTGAGAATCTATTAGGAGGGGAGACCTGGGCAAGTCTGTAGGCAGCAGGGAAGGGAACCAGTCACTAGAGAGATACTGAAGATTAGAGAGAGGGGATAATAGTGGGGGCAATCTGCTTGAGAAAATGGGATCAAAGGACACATTAGGAGGATTTAGCCTTGTTGAGGAAGAAAGTCACCTCTTCATCACACACTAATAGAAGAATAGTGGAGGATGATACATAGGGGTTATGACATGAGGAATATCAAAGAGGGGGAACCCAGAGCAAATAGACTCAATTTTCTTGGTAAAGTATGAGATGAGAACCTCAGCAGAGAGGGTGAATGGAAGGATGTGAGGATTGAAGAGAGATGAGAACTTTGGAACAACTATTATGAAGAATGGAACAGAAAATCAATCAGGAAGGAGTAATAGGATTATCTTTCTATACTGAGGACCCAGATGAAATTAGATAACATAAATTTGTAGTGCTCTAGTCAGAAGAGTTATGACTTTCTGCAGTTCCATTCAACAGCATCCACGAAGGAGTGGAAGAGATGGATGGCAGGAACAATACAGGGTTGGGAATGTGACAAAGCCAAGGAGGTAACAGGACAAGCGAACAAGGGATCTGACAGTAGAGGGTAGCGCAGAGTGTCCACTAAATGGTCAAGACTAGGAATGAAGGAAAGGGTAGACAGAGCAGGAATAATGGTCTGATAAAATACTGATGGGTGGAGGAACCAGAGCTCAAGGTGAGGATGAGGAAAAGCAATGTATGGGGAGAGAAGGAAAGATAGGCAATTATGACTGTTATCAAACAGAGAACTTAAATACAGAAATTAATTTTAAAATAATGTCTTTTATATCAAGAGCGCCGTTGAATAATGATGTACCTCTCTGCTGAGATACTTCATTGTTATATGGGAACAATACAAAGCAATGCCTCTCCCATTCTCCAACTTACCTAATAGCTGTTGTAATAGGATCAGACTTCATACTGGATTCTAAAGAATCAAATGTAACTGTACAAAGTACCTAAAAAAAAACCACATGATTCTAGTATTGATATACTAAGTATATAGAATAAAAAAATTTGAGAAGCACAGTAAGCAACTTACAAGACACATTCTATAAGTAATTCTGTATAAAATCTACCTCTACCACATGTGCATTTAATAATGAAATTGCTAATACATTCAAGAAATATTAATTGAGCTTTCTATGTTAAGGTACTATTTTAGTTTTAGGGGGAGAAGAAGGGTGGAAGACAAAAACGAATGCAATCCTTCAAAACTATAAGTTGCACAGCAGGGCAACTGCATTGAGAGACAGCTTCCTCTCTGGGAGTTGCCTATATCAATGAAGTCATCCGAGCTGGTGTCCTCCCATCAAAAAAAAAACAAAACAAAAACCAAAACATCACCACCACCACCATAGAGTATTAGAGGTGGAATTAAGGTTTCTCAGAGATTATCTAGTTTAATCCCCTTGTTTTACAGGTGACCCAGAAAGGCAAAATGACTTGTTCAAAGTCACATGGCTATTAAGTAGAAGGGATGAAATTTTCTGACTCTCAGCTCAGGGCTCCCCAAACCAGATTTATGCGATAAATGCCAATGGACAGACAAAAGAAGATCGAGGTAACTGCTATGATGTATTTCTGCTTGAATAAAGCAATCATAAACCAGAAAATAGCTGTGGTGATTTGCAATATTACCTGTGTTTGGCCCCTCTGAAACAGTGCTGATCCATGAAGGGTACTGAACATGTCCACTTCACAACTAATATCCCTGAGTGATGTCAAATCTCGTCCATCACATCTATGACAATGAACAATAAATATGAAGTATAAAGCACATGAAAGTAGGAAAAAGCCACATTCATACAAGATGTCATTCTCCCTCTCTCTCTGCCTATCATGCTCTCCTTCAGCAGGTATATAATAATAATATTAATAACACCCATCACTTATATAGTACTTTAAGGTTTGCAAAGCAACCTTGTAACCTTATAGCCTTATAACAACCCTGGGAGGTAGGTGCTATTACCATTCACATTTTACAGAAGAGGAAAAGTTCAGCTATAGAGATACTATAAATAAATATATTTTATTTTCAGGAAAAGGATATATTTACCTTCTATATTCATTCAAGACAATACTTCTAAAAACTTCTTTTGAAACAACATTGAAGGATTCTATTATTTCAAATGGATCAGCCTCTGGAAATTTTTCTACAGGTGAAAGACAAATCAGAAGAAAAGATCTATTCAGAAGGCTGTGTTTCTGTAGGTAGATCATCTGTCAAAATAGGACTGTATTTTCCCAACTCAGACAGTACGCTCTGAACGTGAAGTCGCTGCGCCAATCTCTTTTCAGTTTTATTTAACATCATTTCCCCTCTATTGTACTGTCCATGAGACCAGACTGTTCACACCCTGTGCATTTCTGTACCATAACCACACCCGTACCTAGAATATAAACGTGAATCACAAAGTGCTAAATGTTTTAGGTCCCGTTTGCGTTATTATGTATTGGTTCCTGGGAACTTGCACACTTTTAAGCTGAATAATGCTATTTTAGGGCTGCTGATGCGGTGCTACTTATCAATAAATTCCACTTAGTCAGATTATGAAAAGGTATTACTAGTCACATCAAAAGTAGTCAGCCGTACTTCTTTGTCTCAGTAACTTTATCTTAACCTGTAAATTAGGGAATCAATGAGTTCCCTTTGTGCTAATATTACTAAATGCTCACTGACTGAAAATAACAAAAAAACAAGTGCAAAGTTTTTTTATAATATTCCCTAAATGCTCATTTGTTCTAGTATAATAAAGTGACAAAAGTGATCCTATAAAAACTTCCAAATATTATTTATTCGCAATACTCTAAGAAATAATTTCCAAAGTTATGCTTTATCCTGAGATTTTCAGCTTTTATGTTGAATTTGGGTAAAGATCTTAGATGCTATAAGTAAAATAGAGCTAGAATAAAAGATATTTTTAAATGTTCCTCTATCCCTAAGGTGTCATAGAAAAGTTGTTTTTACACACACACACACACACACACACACTCAGATTTCTTACATAAGGTAAAATATGCAATAACTTTATTCAAAATAATTTTACTCTCTTATTAATTTTTAAGCCACACACAAGACCTACCGAAACAGGATCCTAAGGATTTTTCCTTTTTTTTTTTTGAAAGGCAATCAGGGTTAAATGACTTGCCCAGGGTCGCACAGCTAATAAGTGTCTGAGGTCACATTTGAACTCAGGTCCTCCAGGGCTGATACTCTATCTACTACACCACCTAGCTGCCCCCTAAGAATTTTTCAATAGCAATTATAGGTGATAGCCTCAATTCTTATAGGATAAAAATTATTCTAACAACTATTCTGCTTTTAAAAAGAGCAAATAAATCAAACCACGGGATATTTGTCTATTTGGAAGAAATTAAATATTTTATGCTGAGTTTAATTTGTGTTCAAGTGGTACAACAGATTTTTACATTAAATGCACAATTTAGATTCCAGGGAGCAAACATTCTGTATAATTCAAATTTGTACTTCATTCCATATTTGTTAAGTACCTTCTATAAACAGGCATAGATGAGAGATAGGCAAATGAGAAACAATTCTTACTCCAAATGTGTTTGCAATTTAGTGGGAGTGAAAAAGTATTTACATAAGTAAGTATAATACAACTCTGAATATCGTTAAGATATTAAGGGGGAAGTACCTCAGTATTCCAAGAGAAGAAAGTACAAATTATAAGCAGCATGCTGAGCAGTTTAGTTTGGCTGGAAAGTGCAACCAAAGGGAAATAATGTAAGATCAGGCTGAAAAGATAGCCTGAAGCCAGACTGGGGGGTGCCTTGAAAGCCAGGCCTAGAGTTTAGGTTTTATCTGATATGATTTTTTAAAAATGGAACAGCATTGTAAAGATAAGCCTTAGGAAGATTCACTTGGGATTCATAGTGGGAAGCAAGATATAAGGGAAGAAACGTCAGAAGGCTACTGCCATGAGAGGTAAAGAGGGCCTAAATTACAGTGGTGATGGAGGGAGAGAACACAAGCATTATTATGAAGCTATTATTAAAAAAAAAAAAAAGATTGACTGGATATGTGGGACAAAGGAAAGTGCCCAAGAAAACAACTGTAAATAAACCTGGAATTTCCAAACTGTGAAATACAGAATTATCCACCTAGGGACTAGACCTTTGGGCAAATAAAGATTAACAATGGTCAAATAATTATAAAATTTCATTGTTACCAAAATAAATTAAAAACATTAATAAAAAGAGCAGAGTACCTTTTAGTAGTTCCTCAACATCTAATCTTATCTTGTTAATAGCATCATCTCTGGAAACCTAAAAGAAGTTATAGTTGTAAATATGAACTATTATTACTAGTAGTATAACAGAAATATTTTTACGTTGCTACACAACTATGACCAAATTGTGAAGTGTGCATAGAATTCTGGGATTCTATAATGTGAATCTTTTTTCAAAGATTAGTAGCTGACAAAGAAAAACAAAATCTTCCTTGTGACACTCATTCAGATGCATTTACACATACCCACATATTAACAAATGTAGAAATGGGATGAGGGACATAAAGAAAAAAGAAAGTTCCAAGGCAAAATATGGACTTTCAATAAAACAGAGGACTTTCAAGCTTTCTCAGTGAAAAGACCAGAGCTGAACAGAAAATCTGACTTTCAAACACAAGAATCAAGAGAAGCATGAAAAGGTAAACAAGAAAGGGAAATCATAAGAGACTTACTAAAGTTGAACTGTTCTGTTTACATTCCTACATAGAAAGATGATGTGTATGATTCATGAGACCTCAATATCATAGTAGATGAAAGGAATATGCATATATATATGTATACATATATATACATGTGTGTCTATGTATGTATAAATGTAGGTATACACACACACACACATACACACAGACACAAAGGGCACAGGGTGAGTTGAAGATGAAGGGATGATATCTAAAAAAATAAAATCAATTTAAGGGATAAGAGAGGAATATATTGAGAGAGGAAGAAAGGGAGAGATAGAATAGAGTAAATTATCTCGCATAAAAGTGGCAAGAAAAAGTAGTTCTGTAGGAAGGGAAGAGGGGGCAGGTGAGGGGGGAATGAGTAAATCTTGCTCTCATCGGATTTGACCTGGGGAGGGAATACCATACATACTCAATTGGGTATATTACCCCACAGGAAAGAAGGAGGAAGAAGATAAAAAAGGGGGGATGATAGAAGGGAGGGTGGATGGGGGGAGGAGGTGATCAAAAACAAACACTTTCGAAAAGGGACAGGGTCAAGGGAGAAAATTCAATAAAGGGGGATAGGTTAGGAAGGAGCAAAACACAGTTAATCTTTCACAACATGAGTACTGTGGAAGGGTTTTACATAATGATATGCATGTGGCCTATGTTGAATTGCTTGCCTTCTT
Organism: Trichosurus vulpecula; assembly: GCF_011100635.1. NCBI lineage: Eukaryota > Metazoa > Chordata > Mammalia > Diprotodontia > Phalangeridae > Trichosurus > Trichosurus vulpecula. The sequence continues at coordinate 334,256,179 of NC_050575.1, read as the reverse complement.
AGGGAGGGTGGGTAGGGAGGGAAGAGGGGAAAGATTTTGGAACTCAAAAGTTTTAAAAATAGATGTTCAAAAACAACAACAATAAAAAAGTTTTTTCCATGCAACTAGGAAATAAGATACACAGGCAATGGGGCATAGAAATTTATCTTGCCCTACAAGAGAAGAAGGGAAAGGGGGATGGGAGGGGAGTGGGGTGACAGATGGGAGGGTTGACTGGGGAATGGGGCAACCAGAATATATGCCATCTTGGAGTGGGGGGAGGGTAGACACGGGGAAAAAATTTGTAATTCAAACTTTTGTGAAAGTCAATGCTGAAAACTAAATACATTAAATAAATTAGAAAAAAAAAAAGAAAAAAGAAAGTTTCAAGATATTTCAATCAATCAATCAATCAAGAAAATTAAGTAGCTAGTGTGTGCCAGCATTGGGGATACAAAAAAGGGCAAAGATAGTCCCTCCTGTCAAGGAGTTTATAATCTAATGGGGTAGACAACATGCAAACAAATATATACAAAGCAAGGTACACACAGGATAACTAGGAGAAAATTAACAGATCGAAGGCACTGGGATCAAAATGGCTCCAGTAAAGGATAGGATTTTGGTAGTGACTTAGTAGAGCACCTGGCACACAGTGGTGCTTGCTTAATAAAAGCTGATTGACTGACTAACTTAAAGAAAGCCAGAGAGGTCAGGGCATGGGGGACAGCCAGAGAAAATGCCTCAAGCATTAAACATTTTACACATGCGCACACACACATACACACACACACACACGTTTCATGAAAATAGATGCAAAATTCTCAAACATTAAGTAAAATATGCTATACATATAGAAGGTACTTAACAAGAATACAAATAGTACTCTTAGGAGATATTTCAAGTATACTTACTTTGTCATGGTTAAAATCTGTAAAAACAGCATAGATCCTTTCCATGGCATGTCTGTTTTAAGGACAAAAATCATGTAAGGTGTATGATTTGTAAACATCACTTGTTTATTTCATATATATATGTAAAAGTCACTTCTCAAATACTTATTCAGCCTTAAAGGAAATGTGAACTGCCGTCATACTTGGACTGCAAGGGCAGAAGGAATAAATATAAAATTGATGAATTTGAAAAAATAAATGTCCTTTAAAGAGAGAACAAGAACATGGCATTTAAACTAATACGAGCAGGCTTGGGATTATGACAGCTGCCACTTATGGAGCACTTTTAAGTTTTATAAAATGCTTTACATTCATTGCCTTAGTTGGACTGTCACTTTAAGCTGTTCTTCAGTGAGTGACCTCATGTAAAATAAAACAAATGAATCTGGTGAGTTGTTACAATCTAGTTCTTAGTCTAGTGTTTGTTTATAGTTACACTTTGTATCTGGCTGCAAATGGCTGAATAACAATGTATCTTACTAAGTTGGCCAAATCAACCTCTATGATAGATTTCTTTCATAGGGTTTATATGCATGAAAAGCATCACTAACATAAACATCTGTTTTTTAATTCAGTTAAATTCAGTTCACGCTTATTAAGCACCTACTATGTTTAAGGCACAACAGATCTGCATTCCCCTGCTAATTAAAGGCAGTTCATAGGGCAAGTCACTTAACCCTTTCTGCCTGTTTCCTCATCTGTAAAATGAACTACAGAAGGAAATGGCAAATCGCTCCAGTATCTTTACCAAGAAGACCCCAAATGGGGCCACAAAGAGTTGGACACGACTGAAACAAGTGAACGACAACAACGAATTTATAACAATGACTATTAGGACAGAATAGTGCTAGTTAAGGATTAAGACTGCATAAATATAACTATAGTTTCTACAGAAAGTTTTTTTTTTCTAAGAAGGAGATAAATCTGGTACTCATTCCACAATCTGTATAGTATGACTGGATGTACTTACTTATTGACAAATTTCACCATCTCTGGTGGTGCAGAAAATAGCTTCTGAGGAGTCCTCTTAGCACTACCACCCTCTCTCATCAATTTCTGTATCCCCTGGATTATCTGTTGGGTGTGCTTCACCCCGAGTTTGATGGCATGACAAAAATCCTGCTGTAACACATTCTCTGCAGCCGCTTCCAACATCACTATTAAAATAAAAAACAGGGAGCCAATTTCCATCAAATCCATTACTACTGTCACTTACTTTTAAAATCACCATAATCAACATTACATTACAACATTACAGTTCTTGAGCCATGACCTAACATAAATTCAATATAAAACAATTGCATTTGGTTCCAAACACTATAGCCACTTTTCTAATTCCTTTCCTTAACCAAAGTCAAAATAGTTTCAATTGTTAAATGATTAGCAAAGTGTGGATGAACCATGGGGTCCTCACATTTGAATTAAATTCCAAATGAGGATATCCTATAAATTTCCCAGAAAATGAAACCAAAGAGGAAATTAAAGAAGGTCTACATAAGGTAAAGTTCAGTATAAATATCTTAAAAGATATTTAATTTGAACTGCTCACTAGGTTGTAGATTTTTGCATATGTGCTGCATAGGAACAGAGAAGCTTAATCTCACTCTAGGTAGGCTTTTATCATATCGACCTTCTCTACTACCAATTTTTAAAAATTACATGTTTTTTTCCCTGCCTTTAAACAAAGCCCCAAACAAAAAACGCCACAAAATAAAATACTGAATCTTGGAAAAGGGAGATTTATGTATATCATTAGATATAGACTGATTTTAATGCAAGTGGTCTACTTAGAGTTAATGTGAATTAACTCTAGGACTCACCCTATTTACTTCTGACCACTCTCTCTTGTCAATTTTCTCTGTTGCTAGTCCTTTTCTTCCAGTTAGCAAGGAAAAGCTTTAACCCTCCTTTCAGTAACAGTCAAGGAGGGTGGGATTGCTGAATCTTTTATTCTTCCTTTTCAATCTCAGAAGATCAATAGAAAGGGAGAGCTGGGAATTATGTCAGACAAATGACTAAAATGTCTTCATCCTCTGACCCAGAGATTGACTGGTAGTCATATGACTAAGCAATTCAAAGATAATAGAAAGGTACCACATATACTAAAAATATTTATAGCAGCCCTTTCTGAAGTAGCAAAGAATCTGAAAGAAAGTATATGTCCATCTGTTGGGAAATGTCTAAAGCTGTGGTGAATGAATGTAATGGAATATTACTGTGCTATAAGAAATGACAAAAATGCAGAATACAGAGAAGCATGGGAAGACTTAGATAAAGTGAGGGAAAGGGAAATAAGCAGAACCAAGAAGACTATACACAAAGACTGAAAAGTAAAACAAAGAACAGCCAAACTAAATCAAAATGTTGTGTAATTGTAATAACCAAGCTTGATGCTGAATTTACTTCCCTTCATTCTTTTCAGAAATGTGGGGGCTATACATGTGGAACACTGAGTATACTGTCAGGCAGTTTTGTTAATCTGATTTGGTATCTCCTCTATCCCTCTTTTATTCTATGTTCTAAGGAATGACTCTCTGGGAAACAGAAAGGAAAAGGATCTATTCAGAAGTGAAAGTAATGTAAAAACAAAGGATATTACTAAAAATTTTAGAAAAGAAAGGAATAGCAGCCTGGATCACTACCAATGGGAATTTATGGACTGCCAATTATGAAGGAAAGACTCAGGAGCATTTTATTCCCCTAGTGTATAGCTAAGAGGAGGACATTAAACCACGATGTAGATGTTGAATTTGGGACAAATGGGGGACAATTTTATCATCTCTACATACTAGAGTACATTTATATGACAAAAGCATTAGTTCTGAGGACTGAAGGTTGCAAAATCGATTTCAGATTGTGAAAGATCAAAAGCCAACATTTTATACATGTACCTGTCCAAGAATAATCTCTACAAAATCTCTACATGGTCACCTAGCCTTTCCTTGAAGATCTTTAGTAAGAAGGGACCCAATGTGCCCCTCCCCAAGGCAATTTATTCTACTTTGGCATAAACCTAATTGTTACTAAGTTTTTTTTTCCTTATATTGAGCCTAAATTTATCTTTGCAACATCTAGTCATTGTTCATAGTTTTGCTATCTGGTTTTTTTTTTTTTTTTGCTTTTCGGCAGGGCAGTTGGGGTTAAGTGACTTGCCCAAGGTCACACAGCTAGTACGTGTGTCAGGTGTCTGAGGCCGGATTTGAACTCAGGTCCTCCTGACTCCAGGGCCGGTGCTCTACTGACTGCGCCACCTAGCTGCCTGCTATCTGGTTTTGATTCTTCTTCCACATAATGCCCTTTCAAATATCTGAAAGCAGCTATTATATTCCATTCAACCTACCCTATAATCTAATCTAAACATGACCTCCCAGGATAAGGTGATCACTGGAAATCTTGTCACACTATTTAACTCAACCTTGGATACTCAGCACCTTCCAATTCCCTCAGCCTTCTCTCCCCTCTGGAAGTCCTTGGTGTCCTCCCTCTCCCCCCTCTGCTGTACCCCCCCCCCCCACTCCTTTCTAGCTTCCTTCTGTGCGCTGTCTTCCTGAGGGCAGGGATTCTTTCTTTTTCTTATTTGCATCCCTAGTGCTTTGCACAGTAGGCCTGGCACATAGTAGGTGCTAACAAATATTTACTGAATTGAAGTACCTTCAAACAGCATCTATGTAGCATAATCTTGTGGCCCATTTATCATCCTGGCTTCCTCCAGTTTACCAATGTCTTTCCTATATTGGCACCCAGGTGACTCAAGACCAATTCATTCCTCATCTTTCTGATTAAGTTTCCTTATACCCGACCATCTTTTTTGTCAAATCCAATCATAAAAAGTTGGAGAGAATGAAATAGACAAATAAATACTATTACATTTACAAAGCAATTTAATAACAAATTGTTGCTTTCTAGGCTCTAAAAATAATTTTACAAATAATTCCCAGAAAGTTTTTAATAACTAAGCACAAAATGTACACTTATTTAGATTTAAAACTGTGAACTTATAAGAAAATGCCATATTCCAAACTACTTACCAATTCGACTGCTAGGTGCTCCAGCGACTACTAAATTTAAAGTACTACAGGACATTTCTTTTCGAGTTGGGTTAACAATATATTCTCCATCAATTATTCCTATTCGTACTGCACCTAAAAAGGACTTCAATTATTAATCATATTTGAAAACTCAAAATCACTGATATAAAAATATTTTACCTGTTATTTTCTGAAAACAAAACAAAACAAAACGAACCCCCCCCCCCAAAAAAAAACATAGCAATTATCCATACTTTTAACTTCTGGAAGTTTTTCTTATAAGTATTATCATAATGAAACTCTACATATGCATTGTATTATTCTGAGTCTGTATGCCCAATTTTCAGTCACAAATAAGCTTTCTTATAAAAACTGACAAACATACTTAAAGGAAAAAAAACCCTTTAAAACTAGTATGACTTTATCATTAGAATCAAAACTTGATTCCAGCAAGCTTGAAAGTAGCAACATTTGAAATGATTATACTTAATCAAGTGAGGCAGCTCTACATAAGAGATAGCATCAACACAGGCTTACTTCACACCAACATCCTAACATCAACTTTGGGACTTCATCTACAAGCTTCTCCTTTTGGGGCAATCTTCTGCCCAATGTCTAACAAATTCCTGCTTCCTGTTCCTCCAATCCCTGTGATTCAGAGCAAACATCTGGCTTGGCAAAATCCTCATCCCCTGCTATCTCTCCCTTCATTACTGTCGTCATCTAATTCAGCCCAATCCCTGATCCACTCCTGTCTTCCTCCACTAGCCCCTGCCTTTGTGCCTTCTACTGTTACCAAATTCTTGTTTATCTTTCTCATTCCAGACTCCTAGAGAAAATTGATAGCTGGCTTTCCCCTGAAGACACTACTCTCCAATGCTGTATCTCCTTTTATCAATGCCCACAGGTCCAGAAATTTGCATGCTTTATGCAACTTACAGAATCTCCTCAGAAACCTACCCCTTGAAGTTTATACCATTTGATTATAGCACACTTTCTGGATCCTTACTACTGTTATCCATTGACTTCCAAGTTATTCTCACTCTTTCCTCTATGAGCACAGCTCACAACTTTCCTCTAGTCCAACTAGTGCCCTCACCTTTGCTAACTTTGCTACTTATGTAAGATTTCCTTTCTAATACTGTGGCCTCCTAAGTTCTTCACTGGAGATGTACCCATTTATCCCTTGTCACTGCCATTCATACCTTACGGCTCACCACCACCTGCAATTGTTCTACTACCACCAAAAGGTCTCTTGGATCACAGCTTTGTATGACTCCACTTCTCTCACTGCCTCATTCCTGAACCTGTTCTTTGTCCTCAACACATCCAATTCCTCAATCTCGACCCTGTTCTAGTTCACCACTTCTGTTCTGGCCTTACTGCTCTCCTTTTACTTTTGGGACCCAGTCTAACTGGACTCTCATTGCTTGACATCTGAACCCCTTTTTCCTGTCCTTTAACATATCCTGATAATCCTCAACCATGTGTTATCCCTACTATCTAATTTTTCCCTGGCTACTCAGGAGTTCCTGAACAGAGGAGGAGACACAAAATCGTGCAAAACGAGTCCATTACAAATTCACTCTCACCACTGTATGGCATCTATCATACATCTCTGCTGTTTCTAAGTTGCTTTTTTTCAAAGCCTTCAATATTATTCTCACTATCTCAGAGATGACTGCCTTCTTGAGAAGCCTTAGTCTATCTGTCATGAGAGGCCTCATCTCCAAACCTCTACATTTTTATTTATCTTCTCCACTTATGATCTAGTTCCAGAAGACAACCTGAAATTTCTTCTTGTCAAGATGTGCTACTCTTCCACATGGACCTTTGAACACATTTGTTTCTATCTCCTTCAAAAGTCTTCTCCATTGATTCTTCCCTCTCTCATCTTCCAGCTATACTTACTGATCCTCTTTTGCCTAAGAACATACTTAGTTCTCTGACCTAAAAAAAAAAAGCTTCCCTTGACTTTACCATTCTCTCAAACCTTAGTCCCACTATGTCTCCTACTCAATTCTAAATGCCCAGGGGTGGGGAACCTGAGGCCTTTATGTCCTCAAGTGAGGCCCTTGGACTGAATCCAAATTTCAAATCCCTTTATTAAGGGTGAGGACCTAGAGGGTTGCACGTGGCCTCAAGGCTGCAGGTTCCCCACCCTATCTATACCCACGGCCCCCATTTCCTCACTACCAATTTGCTCTGCAACCCTTTGAAATGTGGCTTCTGATCCTACCATTTACTGAATCTGGTCTTACAAAGGTCTCCAGTAACCTCTGAAGTGCTAAATCTAATGGCTTTTCCTCAGTTTTTTATTTCTATTCCTTGACCTTTCTGGAGCATTTAAAACCACTGACTACACTTCCTGCTAGCTAAAAACCTTAAAAACCTTCTATAATCTGACTCCAAGTTAACTTTCCAGCCTTTTTTACATAACTTCTCTTTATGTACCCTATATCCCTGCTCAATTGGACTACTAGCTGTTTCCTGAACAACTCTTCTGCCTCTGTGAATTCATGCAGGCACATTCCCTGTTTCTGCAACATATATATTCTTATTTTTGCTGTCTAAATCCATCTCTGTCTTTAAGGCTCAGCTCAGGCAACACATCCTTTGCAAAATCCTATCTACTTTGTTCTGCCCCTTCATACTCCTACCTGACAGTGCTTTCTACCCTCCTCAATTTTCTTAGGAGTACTTTGAATTGATGTCTCCTTTGCTCCCATCACATTCTACCTTGTATTATGCTTATGTGAAAAATGGATTACTTCTCTATTGTGCTCTAAGCCCCTGAGGGCAGAAAATGTGTAATCTTTTATCTTTGTATCCCCATCGGCTAATATAGTGCTGTGAACACAATAGGCATATAATAACTGTACAAATTAAATATTACTTTGTAAAAGTAACCTTAGTTATATTTCTTATATATTCAAATCTTGACTTACCAATGGGACCATTCCAAGGAATATCTGATAATGAGAGGGCTGCAGAAGCTAAAAACAAGCAAGATGAAACAAAAAAAAATTTTTTAGCTTTTAGAATAACTAAAATATTAATTTTAAAATCTCTGATTTTGCACTTACCACCATTAACTGCTAAGACATCGGGCTCATTAACACCATCTACTGCTAAAAGATTACAAAGAACCTGATATGAAAGAAAAAAAAAACTTTTAAAAATCATTGAGGAATACCATTTATGTCAATGTTTAAAATCATATAACAACAAATAACATGTCTTTCATAACTGATAGATAACACACTATTAATAACAAACTTACCTGAAGCTGAAACATCTTTGAAAAAGATGGGAAAAGAAAACAGTGGAAATCCATTTGTATAAAACAAACAACTGTCAGAAGAGTACTGGTCATTCAAAAGGGTAACATACCAAAAAGATGTGTTTATTGGAAAAATCAAATTAAAATTATCTGAGATCAGAGAGTGAAAAAGAGGCTTCACTTGTGCCATTTAATTTATTTACATCATTAGTAGAAATGCCCTGGGCACTAATGATGGTTGCACTAAGTTAATCACACACTCACTCATCACCCTTGTGACCAAGGACCATATACTTTAGACATCTGGCTAGGTTGAGAAGTTCAGTCTACCGGCAAAGAACACAGCAAAACTAAAGAAAAATCAAACCTGTAATTATGATCTTATTAGACTGGATCGATCAATATCTATTGAAAGTATGAATATCTATAGACAAGGTGTTATGCTAAGTACTATATTAAGTTTTATATGATAAAAACAAAAAAGTTAAAAATTAGACTCAGAATAAACAAATGCTTAACATATTACTTGGAACACAAATGCTTAACAAATGTTTACTGACTGATGCAGTGAAACAGCAAGACTTAAAAAAAAAAACACCAGACATCTATGAAGCCAAATAATTTTACTATAATTATGATAAACCTATAGAACTTCACTGGTATTTTGATTATGTAAAGATTGAATTCAGTATGGGGCATCAAAATATATACTTTTAAAGTGACAAGAAATCTTTCTTTTCTACATAAATGTACTATAAAGAATCTTTCTAAAGGAAGACATCAAACTTCTCATTCTACTGTTCTACACTCACTCTAACTTGGCAAGAAATCCAAGGACATTTCAACAAATGTTATTGGGATGTTACTTAAACTAGTGATAAACTGCATTACTAACAATAAAGCTTATTATTAACATTTATTTATGCAGATTTATTATGCGGATTTTTTTCTCCAGAACTACAAAACTTAATAGAAAATAAGAATTAAATTCTGTTCTACATTGCACCTTAAAAACTCTCTTTAAAAACTCTTCTGCTGGAGAGGCACTGTAGTATAGTAGAAGGATCACTGAATTTAGAGAGAGGAGAAAGCTGCGTTTGAATCTCACTTTTGACACTTATTAGTTATGGGACATTGGTTAAGCCATCATTTCCTCATCTGTAAAATGCAATGCCTCATAGTGTTTATTTTGAATTTTAAGCATTTTGTAAGTTTATGGACATGTGAATTACTATTATTGATCAAAACATCTTTTCAGTAAATCTCCAATTACCATTTGGAATGAATGTTGTACTTATTCATTATTTATTCAGCTTAAAAAGTAATACTACCAAGAAGAATCTCTATTTTCTTATGATTAGCACAGTAGATACTTAAGAAATACTGACTTTAAAAATATACTAAACAGAACTTACCTGTGTATCATAAAAGTAGCCTGATGGAAAGAGAGGCCTAATTGAACGATCTGGGGGAAAAAAAAGGAGTTTTTAAAATTGTTTTGTGGGGATATTGGTTTATCATTAATGTGGTAATTAATACTTTTTGTTTAAGAATATGACTAAAAACAACAGAGTTCTTCAATATGAAGAATTTCCCATTTTCTTAGGTTGATTTACTAAGCAGAACACAAATGAATGGAATGATATCACTCATATGTTTATCCCATCTCTGGTAATAATGTAGGTGCCTAAGTGCTTTGCTAGAAGTATGATGGACAAGCATTATAACAGTCTTACAAGGAGCCAAGAAGTGAGAAAACACAGTTTATAGTATTTGGTAAAGGCCAAACAGAGTGGAAAGGGGAATTTATCTTCATTATGGTCCCAAAGTCATTAGTCAAAAGTAGAAATGGGGATAAAGTCATAAAAACTGAACACCAGTGCAAAAGAAAATCCTTCCATAAACAATCACTGATGCTACTGAAGTGTGGTTATAGCTATCAGCCTGACACTACTAAAGCCGCTTTTACATCCCTCCCACCCTTTCGAAGAAATTCAACTTAAGACATTCCAAAAACAGCCCCAACTTATAAGACAAGTCAGAAATATCTGGGGATACTAAAGAGCTTAGGACTCAATCCACAGAATTAATCCAGTAGGCAAATACTACATAATCTTTGGAAATCATTCAAGCAAAGACTCCTGAAAAACACAGGGGATAAAAACATCTTACTCACTTTCTTCTTGCTTCCATCCATCTTTTCTATTGCTGTCAGAATAATCATTCTTACAAATACATATGTTCATATAACTCTTCTGCTAAAAAATCTCTAGTGGTTCTTTACTGTCTACTAAATAAAGTTAAAACTCCTTTGCTTTCCATTCAAAAACCCCATAATCTCACATTATTCTACCTTTCTATCTATATTCTCTCTGTCGGTAACCCCATTAGCTTCTGTGGGTTTAACTAGCATCTCTATATAGATGATTCATAGATCTCTATATCCAGCTCTTGCCTCTTCCCTATGCTTCAATCACACATCACCAATTCCATACTGAACATTTCAAATTGGATGTTCCAGAGATATCTTAAACTCAACATGACCAAATCTGAAATCATCATCCCCACCTCTCTTCCAAGTTTCCTGGGCTTCCAGGTTCATAACCTTAGTATAATCTTCTCTTCACTCTTCCTCACCCCATGCACCCCAAGAAGTAATTTAAATGATCACATGTAGTTATTTTTTGTATTTGTTTATCTTACCTATAATTCGACTTGTGAGAATTTCTTTATCAGAAGAACCAAACTCTCTTCTAAGATGGTTTGTGGGAATTCTACCTGCTGCAGCAGCTTTCTGCTTATAGTCAACCTTAAGTGAAAATGGAATCATTCTTATGAATTCCAACAGTAGCTATATACTATTACAAACTCTTAACAACTACCATTGCCTTACAAATAATTACCTACCTGGGACAGATAGCAATTTATTCTTTGGAGCAAAAACAATATTACTTTATTTTATATTTACAAAACAAAGGTTTTATAGAACTTAAGAACTGAAAGTGGGGGCAGCTAGGTGGCGCAGTGAGCAGAACACCAGCCTTGGAGTCAGGAGGACCTGAGTTCAAATGTGACCTCAGATACTTGACACATGTACTAGCTGTGTGACCTTGGGAAAGTCACTTAACCCCAACTGCCCTGCCAAAAAACAAAACAAAAAATAAAGAATTGAAAGTGGTCTTAAAGGCCATCTAATTTAATGTTTCATCCAATGAGCAATCTCCCCAGTGTTTCCCTAAATATCTCTAGGGCAAGAGGAATTCCTACTGCCTACTTTGCTAACTTCTAGAACAACTTATTGTTCACTTGTGTCTGACTCTTCGTGACCTCATTTGGGGTTTTCTTGGCAAAGATGCTAGAATGATTTGCCATTTCCTTCTCCAGCTCATTTTGCAGATGAGGAAACCAAGGCAAACAGGGTTAGGTGACTTGCCCATAGTCCCACAGCTAGTAAGTGTCTGAGACCAGATTTGAACTCAGGAAGGTGAGTCTTCCTGACTCCAGGTCTAGCAGTCTATCCACTCTGCCACCTAGCTGTCCCTTTAGGGCCACTAAGATTCCACTGTTTTACCATGCTACTTATGAAAAGTTTTTATAGGCTGAAATAAAATCTGCCTCTTTGCAAATTTGTTACTATATATAAGAAGACCATTAAAGTCTATAAATAGCTTCTTACTGTCATGAGTTTAATTACCCACTTAAAAAAATGATCCAGACTCATCCCTGGCCAAGATACTTAGTCCAAAGAATTGAGTAATATGGAAGTATTTCTGCCCCCCATTTTTTCCCTTTGTATTCTTTAGAAACTATCACAATTTCAGACAAATTATCTGGTACTTACCACTAATGGCATGAACTGAGAGGGTGAAGGCTTTGTTTTACTGACTGCTGTAACCATCACAGCTGTTTCACCTGACTTAAAAAAAATACAAAAACATAACCAACAACTGTAAGTAGCATTAGCACCAGGAACTATCACTATACTAATATCTTCCAATTATTTAAGAGAAAGATGTAAAAAAAAGAATGAGTTGCTACTTTCAATTAAACTCAAGGGAAGATACTGTTTTTTCATAACAATGACTTTAATTAATCTTAAGTGACAAAAGCAGACTCAGGCTGTGCAACAATGATTGAAACAAAAACAAAGTCCATTTGAAACAAGCAAGCCTAGTGCAGTTTTCTCTATCATCATCAGAAGCAGAACAAGAGATAGAGCTATAGAGCAATAAAATTTCCTGCATAAAGGTTCATAAGAAACTAGAATATCTAACTTCATTGATGCACTAAAATAATTGTTTTTGAAATCTCAAAGATAAGAAAGGGTACCTGTTCTGGAACACCTTCGATATAAGTATTAGAAATAAGATTCTTACATTATCCATTTAAAATATCCATTATTATGGAAGAAATTAAAACCAGGTCCAGTAACTATTTTTTAAAAACTGAAAATTAAAAACCATAATGTTTTACCTGTACTACAGCACAGCCATCTGCAAATCTAGCCAGTTTTCCAGAGGATATTTCTAGTTTTCTGTTTAAAACAAAACCAAAAGGACTTCAATTATCAATTCAATTGACAGCCCTGACTCAGAGAGCCTACGAAGTTTTCTTGAAGACAGCAGGGTATTTATCAAATGCTGGCAATAATAACACTTTATATATACTTTTTATAGAATTTTTAGAGAGCTTTAAACTTTGCAAAGTGCTCTGCTTATATTCTCTAGTTTGAATCCTAGGAGGCTGAATGAGGTTAAGTGATAAGCAGGAATTCCTTCTAAAAATCCTTTGAATTTCTAATTCCTACTATTTCTTCTTTGGGAAGGTCGATGGTATCTGCTCACTCCCTTTTACTCCCACAGCTACAACCTCAATTCAGATCTTTATCACCTCATGCCAGAATTATGATGGTATTACCAGCAAGCCTCCATTACTAGCAAGCTATAATACTATAATACTAATAATATCTAGTCCAGGACTGTTCAAAATGTGACCTGCAGTGGGATTTATGCGGCCACGTACAAGCAAAGAAATTTACATAAATGCTTCAGTAAACAAAGCTGACTCAGAGCTCTCACTAAAATGGCAAATCAAAATACATTGTCTACTATTTCAACAAAAACATAAGGTTGGACAGTCCAATAAGCAATTGTAGGATTAATCTCTGTAAAACTTTGCACTATGGGTTCTTAACCCTTCTGTGATAGGGTGAAGATTATGGATCCCTTCTTAGAATGTTTTTAAGTGCATAAGAAATGCACAAAAGTATAAAGGAGATCAATTATATTGAAATACAATGACCAAAACAGTGGGAAAAAGTTCACAGACCCCAGGGTAAGTGCCACTAGATTACATCAAGCACAATCTGCTGACAAGCCTACAAAGGTTTCTTTCTGAATCAAGTCCAGATTTCTCTGCCTGGCTTCTTCACATTTTGGCACCACCAACCTCACTTCCCAATACACCCTCAATACAATCTTTGTTCCAGCCTCCTCTCTTCTACATGCTATGGTACTTTCTTCACGTTTTCTCTGCCTTAACTGCCATCTCTCTTCCTTTCTGCCTGCTGAAATCATACTCGTCACTCCATCCACAAGTATTAATTTCAGTGTCTACTGTGTGAGAGGCACTGGGCTAGACATTAGAGACACAAAACCAAAAGGGTAAGAGTCCCTGTTCTCAAGCAGCTTACATTCTACTGGGGAATACATTGTGGTCACACATGAACAAAAACAATATATATGAAATACAGAAAAGAGATGGAGGTAGGAGATTAACAACTGAGAAAATAAGGAAAAGCCTCTTGAGCTGAGTCTTGAAGAGGGCTAGGGTTTCCTAGAAACAGAGGTATGGTGGGAGAATATTCAATAGGTGCTGGATAGATTCTGTAAAGGAATGAAGACACGAACTTGGAATACTGTGTACAAGTAACAACTAAAAGGAGGTTTGTTTGGCAGATGATATAGTACAAGGAGAGGAAGTAATGTGTAATTAGCTTGAAAAACTTTGTCTGGTGCCAGATTATGAAAGACTAAATGTTAAACAGAAGAATTTGTATATTATCCTATAGGGGTGCCACTGTAGCTTCTTGAGTAGAAGAGTGACATAGTTGGACTTGTTCTTTAGGAGTATCAAGTTAGCAGCTATGAGCAAGATATTTAGAAGTGGAGACACTTGAGACACACAATAGGATCTAACACAGTCCAGGCAAGAAATGTCAAGGGTCTGGTCTAGGTTGGGAAGCTAGGTGGTATAGTGGATAGAATGCTGGGCCTGGAGACAGGAAGACCTGAGTTCAGATCTAACCTTAGACACTTACTAGCTGTGTGACCCTGGGCAAGTTACCTAACACTGAGCATTTGCCTCAGTTTCCTCATCTGTAAAATGGGCTAGAGAAGGAAATGGCAAACCATTCCAGTATCTTTGACAAGAAAACCCCAAATGGGGTCATGAAGAGTCAGACAAGATTGAACAACAAAGTAGGGTGGTTGTGATGTAAGAAGAAAGAAGAGATGGATGCTAGAGATGTTGGCAAGTAGAATGACTGGACATGGGGGAAAGTGACAGAGAAGAGTTGAGCTCAACTTCAAAGTTGCAAACCTTGTCAGCGACCTACTAACCCAGAAGCAGGATGGTATAATAATAATAACAATAATAACTAACATTTATAAAGTGCTTACTATGTGCCAGGTACTGTGCTTTACAACTGTTACAACTGCTCTTACTATCCCCACTTTATAGATGAGGAACTGAGGCTGAGAGAGGTTCAGTGACTTGCCCAGGGTCATACAGTAAGTGTCTGGGTGTGTGTGTGTGTGTGGATTTATATATATATATATACCGGTCCCACCTCAGATACTAGCCATGTGACCTTCTCTCAGCCTCAGTTTCCTCACTGGTAAAAAGAGGGGATGGGCTCTATAGCTTTTAAGGTTTGTTATAACACTAAATCCATGAGCCTATGAAATAGGAAGTTAGGAGGAGGGAAGGTTTGGGAGGAAAAGTGAGTTCTGTTTTGGATATATTTAGCTTGAGATGACCTTGGAACATCTATGGAAGATGTCTTGAAGGCTGTTGGAGGTGTGGAAATAGGGATTCAGGAGACAAATGAAGGATGGATATGCAGATGGATCATAGATTTAGATCTAGAAGGGAACACAGCTAGGAAGTATCTTAGGTAGGATTTGAATTTAGGTCTTTTTGACTCTGGAGTTCACTGCTATCTACTAAACCCTGATGCTTTTCAAATCATCTGCATAGAGACTACTGGCTGGGGGGCAGCTAGGTGGCCCAGTGAGTAGAGCACCAGCCCTGGAGTCAAGAGGACCTGAGTTCAAATCTGGCTTCAGCCACTTGACACACTTACTAGCTGTATGACCTTGGGCAAGTCACTTAACCCCAACTGCCCTGCCTTCCCCCCTCCAAAACAAAAAAAGAAAAAAGAGATTACTGGCTGTCCCCTAAGCTCTTAGAATCCTTGGTTTCCTTTAATACTCCCTTCTGTAAGTGACATCTTTTACACGAAGCCTTTCCTGTTCCCCTGCCAGCTTCCCTTCCCACTCAAAAATTTACCTTGTAAATAGTGTTATTTTATATTTGTTTATTTAAGTTCACATTGTATCTTCTGACAGAATGTAAGCTCTTTGAAGCCTAGGATGGTTTCATTTATTACTTTTTATCCCCTAAAGCTGGAACATAGTAGGCATTTGTTGACTAATTGAAGAGATTACCGAGGGAGTAGGGAGGAGAGGGCCCAAAGCAGGGCCCTTTGGCACACTCACAATAAGACGCCGGGCATGGATGATGATCTTACAAAGCAGCTCATGAGAGGATGGTAGGAGGATATCTAAGAGTGAGTGGTATTCTGAAAACCAAGGACGAGAGTCTTTAGAAACACAGAGTGCTCAATGATGTCAAATACTTCAGAGGTCAAGAGGGAAGAGGATTAAGAATTAGATGTAGCAGTAAAGAGAACCCTGAGGATGTCTGATTAGGGCAGCTTCTATCAGGTGGCAGAGAATTAAAACAGAGGCTGAAATGGAAAAATGGAGGTGGGCAAAAGGAGGCAATGAGCGTAGACAACTTTTTCTGGGAGTTTGGTTGTGAAAGGGAGGCGATATCTCTATATCTATCTATGTATTTATGTATGTACATACACATAAGATAGTTTGGAGGACCCACAGGTCAGGTTTCATCAACCTCTGACTCAACTTCCTCTCATTCTCTTCAATCTAGTTTACAACCACATCATTCAATTGAAACTGTTCTCCCTTAAATTTCCAACAGGGCCAAGTAAGGGCCTTTTCTCGGTCCTCATTTTTCTTGACTTCTCTTTAGTGTACGGCACTTTTGACCACCCTCTTGATTAATCTCTGCTTTTTCTTTCCTCCTGCCAGCCTGATTACTTCTTAGTTTCCTTTGCTGGATCATTACTGATGTCTCTCTTCCCTTTCCTCTTCAACCGTGGTTGGAACCCAGGTTTCTTCCTGTGTCTTCTTTTCTTTCTATACTCTTATGGTGTATTTATCAGCTCTCAGGAGTTCACCTCTATGTAAATGACTCTAAGATCAGAACCAGCCCTTCATCACTAACTTCCTACTGGATGTTTCCAAATGGATGTCCCAAAGGCACCTTAAATTCAACATGTCTAAAATAAAACTCTATCTTTCTTCCACAAAACTTCTTCTGGCTTCATTCTTTACCACTTGATTGAAACTGCCCTATCCAAAGTCACCAGGCCTCTTTTGGTTGCTGTATCTAACAGTGGTCTTTTCTTAATCCTCTTCCTTCTTGTCCTCTTGCAATATAATACTACTTACCACCCTGTCCTTTCTTTCTTACTCCTATCAAGAGTACCACCATTCTTCCAGTTCACAACCCAGAAGTCATTCTCTATTGCTTACCCCTTCTCCCAAATCCAATTGGTTACCAAGTCCCGAGAATTCTATCTTCATACTCTTACATTCTCTCCCCTCACAAACACCCTAGTTCAGACCTTCAGACCTTTATCATCTCTTAACTGGACCATGGCAAAAGACACTCCTACATCAGTCACCCAGCCTCTAACTTCTCCCCTCCAATCCATATTCCATACAGGCACTTAAGTGATATTCATAAAGCACAGGTCTGCTTATGTCAGTCCCCAACAAAAGGCTCCAATGGCTCTCTACTGTCACATCTCTCTGGCATTTAAAGTCCTTCAAAACCAGGCTCCAATTAACCTTCAAGACTTTTTACCCATTATACTCATTCACATACTCTGCAGTTCAGTCAGACTGATGTCCCTTATAGACAGTAATCTATCTTTTATCTCCCTGTTTTATTGAAAGTGCCTGGAATGTAATCCCTCCTGATCTCTGCCTCTTACTTAGATCCCCAGATTCCTTTAAAGATCAGTTTAAGTTCAAATTCCAATATGAGACCTTTCCAAGTACCAGTACTTCCTACCATGGCCCAAATTGCCTAAGCATATGTTTTGTGTCTAATATACAGATATGCTGTTCCATGCTTTCCCCCACAGAACCTAAGTTCTTTGAGGGCAGTGGCTGTTTTGATTTCCTCTTTGTATCCCTAGTGGCCTATCACAGGGCTTGGTAAACAGTAAAAGCTTAATAGACAGATACTTGTTTGACTTCTTGACTGAGGAAGCAATGAGAGGTCAATCTTGTGAACAGAGCAGAAACATCAAGAATGTGGACTGAGAAAAAGTCAATGAATTTGACAATTAAGAAATCATCTGAAACTTTGAGGCAGCAAACTGGATGCCGTGGGACTTGAGCAAATAACACAGGACAGAAGCAACGTGGGAAAGAATCAGAGGATTAAGAATGGAAAGAGCATTAGAGATAAGGCAGTTAAACCTCCCCGTTTTACAAATAAGGAAATTATGAAAGTCCACACAGCTGATAAACAACAGAATCCCACAAAAGAACTCCAAAATTTCACTATGTTTCATGACTGAACTCCAGGCTCAGTAAACAATAAATCAAGAAGCATTATCAAGCACCTACTCTATGGCAAGCACTGTGCTAAGGGCTGCTCTCATTAACATAGCGCTTTAAGGTTTGCAAATCGCTTTTGATCCGCACAGCCATCTCAGGATCAGTTTTATCTGGTTCCATCTTCACGACAGCCTTGTGAGGAAGATGCGATTTCGCATAGCCACAGATTTAGTGCTAGAACGGACCTCGGAGGCTATCCGGTCCAACTCCCTCGTTTTTACAGATGAGGAAACTGAGACTGGGAAAGTTTAGGTGGCTTGCTTGCCCACGGTCACAGGGCTAGAACGTATCAAAGGCAGGATCTGAACCCAGATCTTCCAGACTCCAGCGCTCTCCCACTGCGCTCCATTTTGCACATAGGGAAGCTGAGGCTCAGCGGAGTTCAAAGACTTCCCTAGAAAGGATGAGTAGATGAAGATTTGCAGGTCCTAATCCGCACTCGCCCCAGGGGTGGCTCGACTGCTCAACCCGGGCCCAGACAGGAGGGGGGCGGGGCCGGGAGGACCCCGAGGGAACTGGGAGTGGGAAGGGCCCCAGGTGGGCGGAGATCCACCCGGGAAGGGCTAGGGTCCCTGAGGGGGGGCCGCGCTGTTGGGCAAGCAGAGCCCCGGCGCGCGGGCGGGCACAGAAAGTGCCGGTGCTTAGAGGGGCCGGCGGCGGCGCCGGGAGCTCCCGTACCTGCTGCCCAAGTCCACGGTCACGGTCCTGGGCTTCGTGCTTCCCCAGAGCGCTCGCGCCTGCCTCGGAGGGAGCCGCGGGGCCGGCCCCGGCCCGAGGAGGGGCCGGCTCTTGAGCGGCCGGAGCCGCAAGCACAAGCAGCAGCGTGTGGAGGCTGCCATGACACTCCGGCAGAGGACGGCCCCGACCGCGTCCTGATTGGCTGGTCAAAGCAGGCCGGGGCGGGCGGGGAAAGGGCGCCGCTTGATTTCGTTTCTGCGGAAGGTGTGGAAATCCAAGAGAATTACATCCGACGTGGGCCGGAGAGGGACAAACTTCATTAAAAGGCAAACGGTGGCACATTTCTCAGGTTCTTAGTGAGATCTGAATTTGAATGCTGTCCTTGGCAGTTGCCGGCTGTGTGACCTTGAGGAAGTCACTTGACTTTGCTGAGCGCCAGTTTCCTCTTATGCAAAATGGAGATTTAAAATCTTTAATTAAAAAAAATTAAATGTTCTTAGACTTTGATTTGAAATTTAAAGTTTACTAAAAATTAAAAATTTTAACCGCTATAATACCTGTAATACCCACCTCACTGGCTTAGTTTTGGTGATCCCCTGAGATAAGTTTTGTAAAGCAGTTTACAAACTTTAAAGGTTGTGGAAATGTCCATCAAACCAATGGAACCAATAGTGGAGCTTAGAAAAGCGATACAATTCGAGGAGGCAGAGAAAGGGCAGAAAGTGGCCTGAACTCTAACCCAGGTTGCCCTGGAACGACTTTTAAATCAAGTCTCTAAACAAATGCTGGAGCAGACCTGGACAACATAAGTCCCTTGCATAAGGCTTGCAGGCCACCAAAGGATTTCATGGGGCTGGGAAGATGTAGGGTTGCCACTGCAGCACTCTCCTGTTTGTCACCTGACCTGCAGCAACCAACCATTGTCTGTTCCTAGTCTAACCCATCTTCGGCCTGAAGAAGTTTAGGAGTTGTGCAGGTCTTACCTAGAGCAACAGACCTCACCAAAAAAATGGATTGAAACAGTTTTCCAGTCCAACTTAGAAGGATTTCAGGAAAGGCCTGTCTCACTTGGGTAAAAGGGAAGTGTAGAGAGCGCAGGCAATGTCCAGGCAAGCTAGGGGGAGATTGGTAGCCCCAGCACAGATCAGCAACCCAGGTTCCAAGGGCCTGGCTCAGCAGACCAGCGGCACAACTGGACAGCTGTGAGACCTCCAGCCCCAGAACCCACGGCTCAACAGTGACCGAGAGGCCCTGGCTCAGAAAGCTAGTAACCAGCCTCAAGGGGGAATATGAATTGGTCTCAGGCCCAAAAAGTCCTCTTGAAAGAGCTCAGAAAGGATTTTAAAAATCAAATAAGAGAGGTAGAAGAAAAATTGGAAAAATAAATGAGAGTGATGCAAGTGAATCATGAAAAAAAATCAACAGCTTGGAAAAGGAAAACAACTTAAAAAGTACAATTGGCCAAATTGAAAAGGAGATACAAAAGCTAAATGAAGAAAATCCTTAAAAATTAGAATTGGGCAAATGGAAGCTAATGACTGAGACATCAAGAATCCATCAAACAAAATTTTAAAAAATGAAAAAATAGAAGAAAAGTCATATATTTTATCTTTATAAATGAAAAAGTCTGTGTACCTAACACTAGGTAGATAATAGAATCCTAGAGGGAACATAATAATGGAAATTATTTCACTATACATGAAGTCTTTAAATCCAGGTTCAAGTCTTGCTTCAGACAGTCCTGGCTGTGTGATCTTGGGCAAGTCACTTGATAACCTATTCAGTGTTCTAGGCTGTTCCCTAAGACTATAGATACTTCCTTTTGCATCTGCTGCCATTTCTGATTTCAACTGCATGGAACAATATGCCCTTCCCAATATAAACTCAATTTTGAAACTCACTACCATGTTGCTAACTCAAGAATTGATTGACTCCAGCTCCCTGAGCCTCCTTTTCCTTCTGCTGGAGGGCTGGAGGGTAGACTACCAAACTCTTCCCAATATCTTTCTTTATAGAGGGAAGAAACTGGACTCTCAGATCACTTCGCTTTGCATTTGCTACCTTGCTTGGTTTGAATTCCGTAAAACAAAATACATCAGTTCCGAGTACCTCTTGGTGTTCTATTACCCTCCCCTTTCCTACCTCCTTTTGTGTGTTGTCTCTTTCTTTAGTTTGTAGGCTTGTCAAGGGTAAGGATGGTCTTTTTATTAATTGTATTCCCAGTGGAATACAATTGCCTGGCATGTTGTAGATGCTTAATAAATGTTTATTGGATTGGCTATATACATTACAGAAGTGGTGCCAATTTACATTGGTAGAGGGAATTTCCTCACCCACAAGTTGCCTGTATTAATGAAATAACAGATTCACGTTTTACAGAACGAATCCTTTTATTAAGGGAATTTGTTCTGTGAACTTTGGATTCCGTCAAAGGGCTGTCCTTGAGGACCTAGAGGGCCACATGGGGCCTCAAGGACCCCCTGGTTTAGAGGGAAAGATAATGAATTCAGTTTTGGACATGTTGAATTTAAGATTATCAACTAGACATCCAGTTTGAGATGTCTGAAAGGCAGTTGGAGATGCAAGATTGGAGGTCAGCAGAGGTTTTGGGCAGGATAGGTATATTTGAGAATTGTTAGTATGGAGACATAATTAAATCCATGGGAACTGATGAGATCATGGGGAAGATGCCCAGGACAGAGCCTGTGGTTAGAGGGCATGATCTGGAGGTGGATCCAGCAAAGGAGCCTGAGAAGAAGGAGACAGGTTAGAGGAGAGAGAGGTATCCCAAAAGACCAGAGAGAAGAAAGTATCAAGGAGGAGAGGGTGACCAACAGTATCAAAAGTTGATGAGAGGCTGAGAAGATTGAGCAAAGGCCATTGGATTTGGCAGCTAAGAGGTCACTAGTAAATTTGGAAGGAGCAATTTTGGTGGAATGATAAGGTTAGAAGCTGGATTGTAAGATGTGAAGAAGAGAAAGAGAGAAAGGGGAGACGCCTATTGTAGACAGCCTTTTCAGGGAGTTTAGCCACACAGGGCAGAACAGATATAGCATGATAGTTTTTGAGGATGAAAAGATCAAGTGAGGGTTTTGTCAAGATGAGGGGGACATAGGCATGTTTTAGGCAGCAGGAGGGGATGAGTCAGTAGCCAGGGAGAGATTGAAAATAAGTGATAGAGTGGGGATGACAGAGGGAGCAATACGTTGGAGGAGATGGGAAGGATTGGGGTTACCTAAGCAGGTAGAGGGATTAGCCTTGGTAAGGAGTAAGACGACTTCATCATGTGAGACAGGGGTGAAGGAGGAGAGACTGGCAAAAGGCATCTGAGGGATAAATGAGGAAGAGGAAAGAAGAGGGAGCTCACAGAGCCTCTATTTTTGCTGTAAAACATGAAGCAAGTTTCTCAACTTGGAGAGTGGAAGGAGCCATAAGAAATTTGAAGAAGGTTAAAAAGGTTTGGAAGAGTTGTGGAGAGTGGGATAGTGATTTGATGAGGCAGATACAATAGGCTTGCCTAGCAGCAATGAGGGCCCAGTTGAGGTTGTGTAACATAAATTTGTAGTGGAGCCAGTCAGAACAATTGTGTAATTTTCTCGTTCTACATTCAGCAGCATGCATTTAGGAACAAAGGCAACTAATGGTGGGAGACATCCAAGGCTAAGACTTGTCAGGGTGTAACTGGTGATATGATAAGGGGGCTAGAGATTCAAGAGAGAAGGACAGTATGAGTTGAATTGGTTCACCAATGGTTTAAGATGGGGATAAGAAGAAGGGTTGCCCATTGCAGAAGAGACAACAGCCCAGAGAGAATTGAGGGGTCAAGGGTTTGGAGGCCGTGGTGAGGATGAAAAGTGGGTTTTTGTAAGGGAAGGCAGAGAGAAAGGTGAAAAGCCAATAGGTTATGTCAGATAAGGGCATATCAGAATTCTTTTTTTTTCTATAGTATAACATTTTTATTTCACAATTCATCAATACATTGATGCTAAATCAGATTTGCTGCTTCATATCTCCACATCTGTGTCTTTGGTGCTGATCATGGACTTTGACTCCATCAATGAAATGATTTTCTTGCTGTAATGTTCTTTGAAGTTCTTCTTCTGAAGAAAATCCAATCCAACAACAACCTTTGTGAAAGCCTGTTTCTTTTTCAAATGGCAGGAAACATCTTCGTACAGTACCAAACTGACTAAAGTGCTCTTTGTGCTCATTAGCGGCTGCCATCTAGGGAATGCAGCTGACAAA
Source organism: Trichosurus vulpecula (assembly GCF_011100635.1). NCBI lineage: Eukaryota > Metazoa > Chordata > Mammalia > Diprotodontia > Phalangeridae > Trichosurus > Trichosurus vulpecula. Next base: position 334,233,015 of record NC_050575.1, on the reverse strand, counting down.
AAACGGGGCCAAATACCGCACTGCGGGCGAACAAAAAGGCGCCTGAACAGCCGTCACGTGGAAAGCTAGCAACTCACAGATACGGTAACCAGGGGCCACCTGAGTACAGCTCCCATATCAGAATTCTTAAATGTGGAGGTGGTACATTTGTGGGTGATGACTGTTTCTGTGTGTGGCTGAGGTGGGGTGGAGGAGCCATGGGAAGAGAGTAGGTTGAGGAACTAAGTGTTCAAGGAGTTTGAAAGGGAATTAACACGTATGTTGAAGTTCTAGTATTAGAGCAGGAGTTGGGGAGAAAAGAAAAGTTGTGAGCCATGTACAAACTCATTCAGGAAGAAAGGACAGTGACTTGGAGGTCTGAAGACAACATCTACCAGGATGAACCTCAAAGGAAGAGAGATAGCAATCTGTGATGGAGGTAAAGGGAAAACCTGGAAGTGTCCTCTGCGGGGAGCCAATTTTCAATAATAGCTAGTAAATGGAAGGAGTGAGAGAGAAAATGTTAAGGATGATGACAAGTTTATTTCCTATTGAACAGGTATCCCAGAAGGTACAGTGGAAGGGCTGAGTAGTGTTTGGTTGAAACTTTGGGGCAGAGGGGTTGAGGGGGATAGGGATAAGGAATTAGGAAGTGGGGAACAGTGTTTGGATGATGACCTAAAGGGGTTCAGAATCAATCACTGCAATGTGAAGAATATGACTAGGTGTGATCATCACTGAGTGGAGGGCAACACTTCATTTCCCCAGGGAGGATGGAGATTGGACTGGAGGCAAATGCAGACTGAAATTGGAGACACATGGTCAGATGACCAGATGGGAGGCCCTGCTTCATTTTTCCTCTTCTCTCTGAAGGATACAGATTAAGGAGAAAAAAAGGCATAGGAGGATAGAGGTTGGCCCTGTATGGCAGGAGAAAGAAGTCCTGTTCCCCACTAACTTTCTTGTTTCTCTTCCCTCAAGGGACAGGCCCAACAGGAAAGGCCTGATACCAAAGGGAAGATTGCTCTTCTTTGCACCAGAGGTTCCCTACATCCATATTGGGGGAACAGACTGGCAACAGGAGATGGGAGTTACCTTATGCTGGTACAGACAGAAGTCATTGCTTTGGGGCAAATGGAGGATGTCCACCCCAGCCCTTTGCTGCCTTCCATCAGGAAACACCCTATTCCTAGCCGGAGATAGAAGATGCAAGGTACTTGATCAGAGGAAGATTTGGCTCTTCTCACCTGAGGAGATCAGGTGGGTAGCAGGAAATGGTAGACTCCTTGCCTATATGTATGTTATCTCATTTGATCCTCATATAGCTCTTTGAGGTATGTGCTATTGTGAGAATAATTTAAATTTAATTTAAACCACCCCTACTCAATTGGATTGGTATCTACTCAGTTCATTGTGTTTTATGGGTATCAGTGATTGTCTTCATGTAAGGTAAATAGAATAGAATTACTTTTAATTGTTAGAACAAGAATTATATAGGTTGGAATTAACCCACTATGTATTGATGATAACATCCATGTATTGATTATTATATTGCTTTTAATTGATATATTTATATTATATAGATTTATAGTTTGTTACTTTTTACATTTTATTTTTAATTTATGGAATAAAGCAAGCATTTCCATAACATAGTACAATAGAAAAGATGATTACATATGAAACTGTAAATCTACTATGTACAACTTGATATTCCTTTCAAATATACAACAAAATTATCATGTAAATTTTTTCTTCCCTTCCCCCAGATGGTTACCATTAGACACACACACACATATATATGCCTATATATATGTTTATATATAATTAGTCTATATATACTTCTATTTAACAGTTCTTTCTCTGGATGCAGATAGTATCTTTTTTCCTATGTCCTGTATAGTTAATATGGGTATTTATAATATCAAAGTAACTTATTAGTACAAAGTTGTTTTTAAAACAATATTGCTGTTAGTATATACAATCTTCCCTTGGTTCTGCTCATTTCACTCTTCATTATTTTGTGCAAGTCTCTCTGTGTTTTCCTAAAGTCATTGAGCTCATCATTTCTTAGAGCACAGTAGTATTCCATCACAAAGGCTGTATTAATCTGTGTTAGGAATAGAGGTAGAGATGTATTGTCCATGTCCCCCCTACCCTCTGTGACTGTGCTCTGAGAGCTTCTGCGTTCCAGAAAACCAGTTTCCCCTTTTCCCTTGTTCTTAACAGGCTGGTGGAAAGTCTCTGAATCCTGTTGCCTAGTCACTGACTAAACACTTGTGATTGGTGACGTGGAAAGTTTGATGACTAAACTTTGGTGATTGATGAATATTTCCCTTTGACCGATCATTTGGATTTCCCCCTTTTGGAACTGGCCAATCAAATAATTGCATACCACCTCAATCTGTTTTTGGCATCCCACAAGTTGCAATAAAAGAGGCAAACCCCAGGGTAGAGGCATGCTTGACTGCAGAAGAGAGTCTTGACTTGGTGCCTTCCATCATTATTGTAGCTTTTAAAATTATACTTTTATTACTATTGTAATCAAAAGATAGATTTGTCAGGACTGGCCTTAACTCATGGTCAATTCTAGATGCTGACATATATTTTGAAAGCTGACATAATCACAAAGAGAAACAGACTGAGGTCATCATAGACCTTTGAGTATATTTGAAGATACTGAGCTCTCATTGTGATATTATGTTTATTTTCATGTTAGTGAATTGTCTTTGGACAATAGAATTATTGTTACTTTATACAAAACACAGCAGTTCCTTTAAAGTCAGCATGAATGAATAGTACCTGAACAGAAAAGCACATTCTTGCCAACACTGAGCCACATGCAAGGTCAAATTAGCTAAAATTATTGTGGTTTATATAAACTTTGTTTGTCATTTGTAGCTCATGTGGATTAAAATTTAGGGTAGTTTTTGGTTGACTTGGTTTGGTTCACAGCATGAACGTCATACTCTATTTCAGTTTTTTCTTGTTGCTCTCTACAGTTGTTCTGTGTTTCCTTAAGGGGGTAATTATGTCTTTGATCAGAATTTGGACCAGGCTGGTTCTTGTTTTAGCCAAAGTACAACATGTAAGCTGTCCCTCACCCTATTTTCTACCGTAGGGCTTAGAAGAGTTCTTCTTCTCCTTTGGCAGATCATGCAAAGGATTCTTCAGAAGAGAAGTTATGTAAGCTTGAGCTTATGGAAGAGGGTGATGATTTTTGTTCAAGTTCAGAATGTTTTAGTATAACAAAGTTTTGTACAAAAGTACAGTTAAGGTATCTGGACCATGGAATGACACGACAGAGCGCTATAATTGGGCAGGCTCTATTTGCTAGTAAATGAGCTATTGTTTACAAAGGTAGCATTGGATTATCATCTCTATGACTCACTTAAACCATTGCCCTTCAGCTGGTTATGTACAAGTTTCTCTCTTTTTAATTGGAAGATGTTTAAAGGTCGTTCAATGTGTTTTGTAACTATTTCTTTAAAAATTAGTTTATAGGTCAAGAGCTGGAAACTGAGGCCCAGGGAGGTTAAATAATTTGCTTACAGTCACTCAGGTATTAAGTACCAGAGAAGCATGATTTGAACCTAGATCTTCTGACTCCTAAGTCTTTCTACCTTTTTCCACCGTTCCCTCTTGTTGCCCTTGTTAAGAGCTTCCACATATATACCCATCAGTGTTATTAGAGAAGTGTGTATGGGGTGTTCAAGGAGAACTAGCACCTCTGGTGTGAGGGCATATTGAGCCATTTTCAGGTCTGCTCATTCACCTTTGGTGTCCACCTGGCAATCAACTCTCACCTGTGGCACCAAGAAGCTGTAGCATGCTCAGTGGCCACACTCCATTAAACTGTTTCTGCAGATGGCTAAACCAGTGGAGGGGAACCAGCAGGACTTAAACTCAAATGACTCTGGAAGAGAGAACCAGGCTGATGACTTTGTGCAACTCTGCCGCATTTAAAGCCAATTCCAGTGCAAGTAGTCTTCTTAAAAAACGAACAACATTAGAGATACGTGGGGTTGGGGTGAAGGAACAATTTTAGCTCAATGTTTGCTCCCTTTAGCCTTTCAGACAATCTTCAAAAATCATTTAGTTCACAAAAAAAAACAAACCAAAAAACAAAAAAAACCCTATGACCTTCCATATTTGTATTGGGATCCTCCTAGACATTCTTAGCTCTTCCCTCTGGTTCCCCATATTATCATTCCCTCCTTCTCCTCCTTCCTCCGCCTCCTCCTCCTCCTCCTCCTTTGTTTACTGAAAATGTGTTCAGAGTTGATCTACAAATAGATTTCCATGAATCCCAAAGAAAAAGAACAGGGTGAAAGGGAGAAATATATCTTTTAGGCCTAATGCCTGGTTCGCATTAGGATGGTTCTAATTTGCTTTTGGCATTAGATACTTGGTCAAATTCAATTTTTTCACAGATGGTTTGCTTTGACCTTCTTTCCATTGATGTAGGTTTTTTCTTCTCTATTGTGAGATCATCCCCCTTTCTTTCCTTTCTTTTATCTTGAGTGACTTTAGTGTATGAGTAGGTTCAAGGCCTGAAAAGACTTCGCTGATACATAGACATATGAAAGATCAGGAATGTAACTAGGTGGGAAAGACAATGGCCTCTTGGGCTTATCTTTTGAGCTTTCTTGCATTCATTATGTAGCTGAACAACATGCATGTTTGGTCACCAGAAATATTCTGTAAGACACTAGACCCAGACAGTTCTGTGGGGTTTCTGTGGCCGAGCTCCCCAAAATATATTTGAGAGCACAGGATTCTCAATTGGGAATCAAACAGGGAGCCATAAGGAGTTATTGGTCCTTAGCTAGGGAGGCAACCCAGTGACCTGGAAATACAGTTCAAAAAATAGAATTAAGACTGGAAGCATTAATGAGCTGAGAGTGGCTCTGCTGTTTCCCTCTTTATCTCTGTCTCTTGTCTTCCCCGGCATCCTTTAAGTCCCAGGTAAAATCCCACTTTCCCTGTTCCTGATCTCCCTTCTCTTTGTTGATTACTTCCAATTTATCTCGTTTATGAATTACTATACATAGCTGCTGGCATTGTCTCCCTCATTAGACTGTGAGCTCCTTGGGAGCAAGAGCTCCCTTTTTGTCTTCTTTGTATCTCCAGCACTTGCACAGTATCTAGCACACAGCAGGCATTTAATAAATGCTTGTTAATTGAGTGACTAATTGACTGATTAACGAACTTGTGTGGATGGGGAATGGGTCACATGCTACGCACCTATTACCTTCAAGATGTAAGATTTGTCTGGGGCAAAGAGTCTTTTGGAGGTGAATGCTGATTCTAGTCAATGTTCTGAAACAAATAGACAAATTACTTCTTGAGGGAAAAAAAGGCTGGGAATTTTTTTTTCTTTCCTTAGGAAGTGTTATTCTCCTCCCTACCCCTCCCACCCCCACCCCAAGTCTGATGAATGGCTGTCTTAATGGTTGTTTGCCTTTTTCTTTAAAAGAGAAAAGCTAATGGCCTTTAAAATGAAAGAACATGTCAGATCCTACTCTTTCTGTCAAGAAAAGATTAGACTTGAGGTAGGGACTTCAGTTAAAGCTAGAGGCTGCAAGCAGAGATTGAAGTCACATGTGGCAGTGGCCAGTGGTAACCACGGGACCAGGAAAGAAACATTATGGAAAGACCAGCAAGGAGAAATGTCTAATGGAGATCACTTGTCTAGGAGACACTATGTCTACTGGCAACACTTAAGACTTCCCAACTAAGACTAGTGAGAAGCAGGCCTAACAGGAGAAGTGGGACAAATTTTGTTGTTGTTCAGTTGTTTTCAGTCATGCCCAACTCTTCATGACCCCATTTGGTGTTTTCTTGGCAAAGATACTGGAGTGGTTTGCCGTATCCCCAACTCATTTTACAGAAGAGGAACTGAGGCAAATAACAGAATTAAGTGACTTGCCCAGGGTCTCACAGCTAGTGTCTGATGCCACATTTGAACTCAGGAAGATAAGTCTTCGTGACTCATCCTGACTTCCTGACTCCAGGCCTAGTGCTCTGTGCACTATGGTGCACCTAAATGGCAAAAAGTACCTCCAAAAGACAATAGTAATCCTGTGGCATTGGAGTCGTGAATTGCTCCTTCCATGTGTGTCTCAGCTATATGTATTCCCTATATGTGTATCTCTTTACATATATACCCTCACCACATGTTACTTCATGTGTGTCTTATGTGTTCATTCTCCCTATGATGGTGTATTTGTGAGAAAGGGTGCCTCAGGTATATAGAGAAAAAAGTTTTATTTCTTCCTATGTGTAATATAGACCACCTTGGCCCCTACCACCTGAAGGCTAGGTAGGTTACATTTCACTCCTCCTCCATGGTTCTCTGGTACCCTTAAGGGTATTTGAAGGTATCTAGGCTCTCTTCAAATGGCTCTAGACCCTGGGAGGGTCCCCTGTACCCTAGTTTCATTTAGCCACTAACATTCAAGTTAACTTTTACACAGAAATATTTACCTCAGAAAGTATAATCACAAATATACTTACCCCTTCAACACATGGAAAGCATAATCCCCTTCCTTCCTTGCACTATTTCAATCTCTGCGAAGGGTAAGCAGATGAGGTTCATAGCTTAGCTCAGTCTCTATAGAGCACAGTCTTGGTTCCAGCTCCAAAACCTTCCTGGAGCTTAAGTCTCAGGTACCTTGGCTTCTCAGGGCTTCCCTGCTGGGCTGGCTGCTGCATGACCCTACCTATAATCCTGGCTCCATGGTTGTCCTGGCTCAAATGGAGGAAAAACAGTACAGAAAAGCAACAAACACCCCCAGGGCCATTTCTTGGAGCCAGAGGATAAAGAAGGAGAGCAGGGGGGAAGGGAGTCCTTTTTCTCTCACCCACTTAGTTTCTGGAGCCCTTTCCTCTCACCGCCCCCCCCACCCCCCAGCTCTGGGTGAGCTACAGTCTTCACCCTCCAGACTGCAGCAGGAAAAAAAATGAGCCAGAAAGAGCAGCAGAAAGAGTGACAGGCTCAGTCTTTTTGGTCCTCTATAGGGCCCCCTTTTTTTTCTTGATTTTAGGCATTTTTTCTAGCCAACTCTTCCATATGATTAATAATTCCTATCCTAACTCTTCCCTTGCTCCCCATTCCATACCATTTCTCTATGGTCAACATTGCCTATGTTGGTCCTTTTGCCTCCTGTCTCCTACCACTAATCCTATGTGGCCCCAAGTTGTCTGTCCCTCAATTTTCAGTCCACTTGAACTCAGCATGCATCTAATATGTGTAAGGGCATTGAGCTAGATATTTAGAATGCAATGGTAAACAGGAAAACGGTCCCTGGCAGCTAAGTGGTACAGTGGACAGAATGCCTGGCCGGGAGTCAGGAAGACACAAATTTAAATCTGTAACAATGTTGCTAGCAGCTGCTGTGGAGGTGTGAGGCCAACAAGAAGACCAACAACGCTAGCACACAGTGGGGCTGCTAGCACAGGTTCTTTGATCTGCTTTTCCAAGGCAAATCAAACATACATATATCATTCACTTAGTTCAGGGGAAACTCAGCACCCTGAACTTCAGAGCAAATATGAACAGAAATTACAGGCTGAAATTAAAAATAGAGCAAAATAACGCAAATCAACAGACAGGCTTCTATCCACTGACCACAGCAATATATACACACTTACCACAGAGAGAAGCACCAACATCTGGGTTTTCAAAACTGGGGGCCTCCTTAATGGCGACCCAGAGTCTTGTCTGGTCAAATCACAGTACACTCTTCCAGTGAGTGAGCCCCAGCCAATTGTTAACCTCAGAGCACATGTACCCTGGATCTTCGTACCACTCAAGGGCTTGACACCTTTCCAGGGCTTCATACCTCTTTTGATCCAATTAGCAAAAGGGTATGGGCCTTCCTACAAACAAAGGCAAGACTCACTCAAAGGCACTTGATTGCCTTAGTGCTGAGAAGCACTCCAAAAGAAAAAACAGTAAGAAGTCCCACTTTGCTTGCTCTTACAAAATCCAGCCTCAGAAACTTGCTAGCTGTGTGACCCTGGGCAGGTCATTTAACCTCTTTTTGTCTCAATTTCCTCAAATGTAAAATGGGGATAATAATAGCACCTGCCTTCCAGGGTTGTTGTGAGGATCCAATGAGATAATGTTTCTATATCGCGCTTAGCGCATTGCCTAGAACATTGTAGGCACTTAATCAATGATTGTTTCCTTCTGCCTTCCCCTTCCCTGCGCTCAAGGAACAAACATTCTATTGGTGTATAGAACATATATACAGGGAAATAAATACAAGATAATTTGAGGAGGGAAAGAGAACACTAATGATGAGACAGAAAGAAAAGGCTTCTTGCAGGAGATGGGACCTGAGGTCAGCCTTAAAGAAAACTAAGGATTCTAAGAGATGCAGATGAGAACAGAGGGCATTCCAGGACAGCCAGTGCAAAGATACAGAGGTGGAAGATAGAATGCTGAATTGAGGGAACAGTAAGGAGACAAGTTTGGCTGAACTATAGCAGATGTGAAGAGAAGTGATGCAAAGATAGGCAGGAATCAGTAGGACAGGCTTTAAATGCCATATTGAAGAATTTTTCTTTTATCCTAGAGGAAATAGGGGGCCAATAAAAGTTCTTAAGCAAGGTAGTGACATGGTTAAATGTATGCTTTTGGAAGATGACTTTGACAACTCTCTGGAGGGTGGGTTGGAGAGTGGAGAGATTAGAAGTAAGGAAACCAATTTATCTCTGTGAACTTAAGCCCAATTGCAACATCAGTATTCTCAAAAATCAGATTTTTACTACACTTAAGATTGGTTTTGTCTCTAATAAAAAGGAATTTCAGTATAATAGCTAGCATTTATAGTGCTTACAGGTTTGCAGAGCAATTCATGTATGTTGTCTCATTAATCCTCACAGCAATCCTGGTAGTTAGGTGCTATTTTTAATCCCAGTTTTTCAAGTGAGAAAACTAAGGCTGAGAGAGATTATATGATAATCATAACAATGGTTATAATAGCTAATATTTGACAAGCACCTACTACGTGCCAGGAATTGCTAAGCATTTTACAAATACGGTTACCCTGGGAGGTAGGTACTATTGCTACCCCCATTTTGCAGATGAGGAAACTGAGGCAAACAGGTGAAATGACTTGCCTGGGTTCACATAGATAGTGTCTGAGGCTGGATTTGAACTCAAGGCTTCTTGACCTCAGGCTCAGCACTCAGGATTGTACAGCTAGTAAGTGCCTGAGGCAGCATTTGAACTCAATTTTTCTTCTCCAGGTCTATTACTCCATCCACTGTACTATCTAACTTCATACTACCAATTTAGTAAAAATGTATTTTGGAAGGGGATTATTTATTACACTGTACTGATTTCATGGAGCTGTAGGAGGCTGTATCACCAAGGCAATATTCACAGCACAGAAGATGACTATGAATATGCCAGCGTGGTTCTGAAACACAAAATATAACAGACTCTCCATATAGAAGACAGAAACAAAACATTTCTTCAGACACCAGAAAACCAAATCCCAACACCAGTAAACCAAATCCATCATAGCAACAAAGTTAATACACATTTATCACAGCAGGGAGCAACTGCAGCCCAAAGCCTTCCCCCTGCTGGAGCCTTCCCACAAACAAACACTCACAATCCTAGTCTCCTCTTTTCCTGCTTCTGCTTTCTCCCATGGCTCTAACTGCTCTGACCTCACTTCCACTCCTCCCACCACATGTGGCTTAGGCTTCCATGTGATTTAAGCAGGTCACATGGGCCTATTAATGGATGGGAAGATCTTCAAATTAAGCAAAAATACATTAACAATACAGAGGCCAAACAGGATAATTAAATCAAATATGTGAGGTGGGGTGAGAGAAAAATGGTATTCTTTTTTCTCCCTTAATTGTAAGGGGTTAAAGGACCTAGATTCAAAATCTACCTCAAATACTCCCCATGTGGCCATGGGAAAGTTACTTAACCTGCCTTGGTTTCCATTTCCTTAGCTGTAGAATGAGGAGGTTGGACTAGCTGTGTTCTGTGGTGCTTTCTAGCACTCAATCTATAATCCTGTGATTCTCAAGGCACATATGTATTCTTTTCGCAAATATTATTTTATTTTTTTTTCCAATTACATGTAAAAGTAGTTTTCAGTGTTCTTTCTAAATAAGATTTTGAGTTCCAAATTTTTCTCTTTCCCACTCTCTCCTCCCTCCATCCCCAAAACAAGCAATCTGATATCGGTTATACATGTGCAATCATGTTAAATGTATTTCCACATTAGTCATGTTGTGAAAGAAGAATCAGAACAGAAGGGGAAAACCAAGAGAAAGAAAAAACAAAAAAACAGTAGAAACAGTATGCTTCAATCTGCATTCAGACTCCATAGTTCTTTCTCTGGATGTGTATAGCATTTTCCATCATGAGTCTTTTGGAGTTGTCTTTGATCACTGTATTGCTGAGAAGAGCGAGGTCTATCATAGTTGATCATCTCACAATGTTGCTGTTACTGTGTACAGTGCTCTCCTGGTTCTGCTCACTTCATTCAGCATCAGTTCATGTAAGCTTTTCCAGGTTTTTCTGAAATCCACCTGCTCATCATTTCTTATAGCATAATAGTATTCCATTACATTCATATACCACAACTTGTTCAGCCATTCCCCAATTGATGATCATCCCCTCAATTTCCAATTTTTGGCCACCACGAAAAGGTCTTCTATAAAAATTTTTGTACATGTGGGTCCTTTTCCCTTTTTTATGATCTCTTTAGGATACAAACCTAGTAGGGTATTGCTGTATCAAAGGGTATGCACAGTTTTGTTGCCCTTTGGGCACAGTTCTAAATTGCTCTCCAGAATTGTTGGATCAGTTCAAGACTCCACCAACAATTCATTAGTGTCTCAATTTTCCCATATCTTATCCAACATGTATCATTTTCCTTTTCTGTCATATTAGCCAATCTTATAGATGTGATGTGGTACCTCAGAGTTATTTTGATTTGCATTTCTCTAATCAATAGTGATTTAGGGCATTTTTTTCTTATGACTATAGATAGTTTTAATTTCTTCCTCTGAAAACTACCTGTTCATATCCTTTGACCATTTATCAATTGGGGAATCACTTGTATTCTTATAATTTTGACTAAGTTCCCTAAATATTTTTAGAAATGACGCCTTTATCAGAGACACTGGTTGTAAACATTGTATTTCAAAGATTTTACTCAGCTCTGGTCTTTTTATCAGAAATGCTTGAAAGAATTTTATCCTCTTGTTGAATTATATTTAGTTTTGAAGTTATTCCTGGTTGCAATTCTATATCTTTTGCCTTTTGGTTTATTTTATTCCAAGCTCTCCTCTTTATAATACAGTTTGAGATCTATAAGTTCTTTCCTCCCTCTTTTCTTACTTCTTTTCAGTATTTCCCTTGATATTCTAGATCTTTTGTTTTTTCAAATGAATTTTGTTATTTACTTATCACTTTTAGCATCTTCTTCCAAGAATTTCACAAGTAGTGTATCAACAATCAAATTACTGTTTATATGTAGACTCTATATAAACAAGTATTAATCCACAAAAATTATTAGCCCTCAAAATTTCAGTGCTTTCATAATGTACGAATGGACCAGAAATTATTTCGTTAATGGTAGAGAGCAGTAGTAGCCTAATTCAACAAGTGCTACAGGTTACATCTTAAATTTTGTTTTTTTCTAATGTCCTAAACTTACTTCTGAATCTATTTTGGACAGCTTTAATGGATGCACTTGATTTGGGCTATCTGGTCTGATGACACTGTGGAAAAAGTAAAGAATTGAAGGAGAAGATAGTACCATATTCTCTTCTTATATCATCCTTTAAATTTATATTATGGTTATCTTTATTTCTTTAATTTTATAATCTACCTTTTGGGGTATAAAGACCTTGAGGTCAGGGTTCATGCCTGATTTAGCATTACATCTCCCCCATCACTTACACTGTTTCAACAATCCAGCCAGGAGCTGCTGTGGGGGGTGTAAAATCAGTAACAACCAGCTCACAGAACACTGCAAAAGCCCAGGTTCTTTTGATCTGCTTTACTAAGGAAAGCAACGTTAAGGGGTTAACAAGCTTACTTTAATCCGGCATAAAAATACCATTCACTTAGTTCAGTGGAAAAAGCCAGCACCCAGACTTCAGAGCAAATAGGGACAAATTACAAACATTGACCACAGGCCAAATACGATCCATAGTTACCAATATCTAAGTTCAGTCTGGGAGCTCATAACAAGGGCTGGCCCAGAGTCACGCATGCCACCACTGCTGTGGGTGAGAGCTCCGAGAAAGAGAAAGCCAACCCCTGGTTTTATATCTTTTTCAGGGTCAAGGGTGAGTCACACATGCGATTCACCCACATGACCTGAAATCATCACAAAGAGGCGACAAACCCAGGTGGTTTAAAAGCCTGTGATGTCCCAAACATGCCACTCAAACCCATGTAAACTAGGCCCTCCCCTGAAGCAAGGAGGTCACCAAGCACTCCCAATCTAATCAAGGAAACAAAGGCCAAACTCTTCAAGGGCACTTGGTTGAACTGAGTGCTAAGAGTCCATTTTGATTGCCAGCACAGTTGAACATCTTAGACACTTTATAAATGTTGGTTGATTTGAATTTACTAAATATTATATAGGCTAAAAAGAGGCTTGTTATTTTATTGTTAATGGTATTTAATTTTTTTCTCAATTACATGTCAAGACAATTTTTAGCATTAATTTTTACAAGATTTTGAGTTCCAAATTTTTTCCCTCCCTCCTACCCCTCCCCCCATGCCCCCCTCACTTCTACCTAAAGTGGGAGCCAATCTGATATAGGTTGTACATGTACTATCATGTAAAACATTTCAATATTAGTCAGTTTTGAAAGAAAAACAATTCAAAAGGAAAAAAAAAACCACGAAAAAGAATGAAGTAGGTGAAAAAAGTATGCTTTGATTTCCATTCAGAGTCTACCAGTTCTTTATCTGGATGTGGACAGTATTTTCCTTCATAACTCCTTTGCACTTGTCTTGGATCATTTTGTTGGTGAGAAGAGCTGAATCATTCATAGTTGATTATCATGCAATGTTGCCGATATTATGTTCAGTGTTTTCCTGATTCTTCTCATTTCACTTTGCATTAGTTCCTACAAGTCTTTCCAGGATTTTCTGAAGTCTGCCTCTTCATCATTTCTTATTGCACAATAGAATTTCATTACACTTATATACCACAGCTTGTTCAGCCATTCCCCGATTGATGGGCATCCCCTCAATTTCCAATATTTTGCCACCACAAAAAGGCCTACTATAAGTATTTTTGCACGTGTAGATCCTTTCCCCATTTTTATCATCTCTTTGGGATACAGACCTAGTAGTGGTATGGCTGGATCAAAGGGTATGAAGCTTCTTGTTTCAACATTTAGAAATAAGAACAGCAAGAGGTTCATAACCCAGAGCAGATCCTGGAATTCTAATATCTAATCCCTACAGAAAATGAGTGTGCTAAATCTGGGATCATGCAAGATTTTTCTGCAATTTAAAATCTGAGAAATGATAAAATAAAATAGAAGGCTTTTAATAGATTGTAAATAGCTTGATTTTTGTAGTCAATACTCCTGCTTCTTATTAGTGATACCCGAAATATGACATCAACATGGCATAGAAGCAATTGGGTAGAGCAGTTAGGACTAGAACCCTGGACTTGGAAAGAGGGTGATTGACAGTCAGCAACATTTCTCTAATCTGTTTTACAGCCAAGATTTCTAGCCTTCCTTGTTCTCCATCTACTTCCTTGAATTCATGGAATACTCATTGAATTCAAAGGATACAGTTAAAAAACTCCTTCCAGGTGGTATTTTCAATTTAGTAGTTGAAATACTTAAGCTCACCACTAGAGGGCATACAGGTGTTGCTTAACTCACCTCCTGAGTTTGTCAAATGAAAGACTTTTCCACGTATCTTGTTTAAGACAGCATTAATGTTTCCTTTTCTATTTACAGGTGCACTTAGCCAGAATTCGAAGAGTTAAAAATAACTACAGTATATGATGATCTTGTAAATTCTTTAAGTAAATCCTCTTAAGTTCCTATCAATATATTTTTTTTTTGTTAAACGACTATGTGAACTAGTAATTTGGCAGGGATATAAAATTTTATAAGTGGAAGGGAACATAAGAGATCATTTAGCCCAAACTCATCATTTTACAGACCCCTAGAGGTTAAGGTTACACAATTATTTAGTAGCTCAGCCAGAATTAGAATCCGGACCTCAGGACTCCTAATCTATTGTTCATGGCACTGAAAAGATAATAATATTAATTATAGCATTTATATAGCAGTTTAAAGTTTGCAAATTCGTTAGCTCACTGGGTCCTCACAACAGTTCTCTGAGGCAGTTACTTTTATTATTTCCATTTAATTGATGTGGAAAGTGAGGCCCAGAGAGTTTAAATAACTTGTCTAGGGTTACGCCGTAGCTAGTAAATGTCCGAGGCAGGATTTGAGCTCAAGTCTTTCTTACTCCAGGTTAGTAAGTGTTCTGGCCCAGACTATCTACCTAGCTGCCTCTATGCCATGTTGATGAGTAGGACTTGTTCTCATAGAAATACTGATGGCATTACTAATAAGTTGATTTCAAAAGACAAGCTAGTTACAATCAATTAAAAACCTTCTTTTTTATTTAATTTCTCGGATTTTAAATTGCAGAAAAATTTTGCATGGTCCCAGATCTAGCATACCGAACATTTTTTTTTCCAAAAGCAGAGCTGGCTGGGAGAGAAATGAGATAGTTTGCCTGGGAAAAAAGAAGCCAGTTACGACTTATACTGGGTGGGGGGGGGGGCAGGGGGAGGTGGTAATCGGAAAAATGAGCCTTATGAGGAGAAACTAAGGAAACTACAATGGTTATCAGGGCATTAAAACTATTAATAAGCCAATTTGCTAATGCAGGTCTTAATAATTAGAAATGGGCTATCTAAGTCCTAACCAGCCCAGAATTTATTATTACTTTGATAATTAAAGACAGACATAAGAGAATCTGGTAGAATTGTGGAACTAAAAGTCACAGTAAACAATTATATTGTTTATGCAACAGAAACTCAGATTTATGGCCTTTTCAACTTCCCCTCCTTGGCATGAAGCCAAAACATTTTTGACAGGCCTGCCAGTGAATGGTAATTAAAGGGACTTTTACTTCTTTAGTTTTCAAAGAGATTTGAAATTTCATGAAACATCTAAGGACCATGATAAAGCTTGGAGTTTTCAAGAAGGAACTGACAATATTTTTTTTTATACTTTTTGCAAACTTAAAAGTGTAAAGGAAAAATGAGAAACTCTTCCTACCTTGTTTTAGTTGTCAAAAGTTGAAATAAACATTGTTTGTACCTGAATTTTGTTGGCCTATTGTATGATGAGGGTTTTTTTTAGGGTATTTCTTTGCTTTTTGAAATATCTGAAGATATTTGAAAAGCCTAGATGATGCCTAAGTGAAAAATTCTGGATATCAGCGATAAACCAGTAAAAATTCTGGACATCATCCTATTAACATAGGCAACAAAACGGTGTAGTGAATACAACATTGGACTTGGAGTCAGGAAGACCTGAATTCAAATCCTTTCTCAAACACTAGCTTTGTCATCTTGGGCAAGTCGTTTAACCTCTGTCTGCATCAGTATCCTCATCTGTAAAATGGGAATGAAAATAGCCCCTCCCTCCCAAGGTTGTTGTGAGAATAAAAATCAGATTATTTATAAAATGCTTTGCAAACCTTATAGTGCTATATAAATTCTAGCTACCATTATTACCACTTAGAATGATACTCCTTCATCAACAAATAATATTTTGCATTTTGTGGGAAATGGTAACTCCATGAACAGGGTGAGAGGAAGATTAGTTGAAATTGGAACATTTCTCTCTTCCTTGCTTTTTCCTACATGATACTAAAGCTCCCTCAAACCCTATATTATAGACACAACTTAATATTGCATAGAAGTAAAGAAATAATTAAGGTATAGGCTACTGACATGACAAAAATAGAATATGTAAGTATAATTTTTTTATTTTTCAAAATATTTTTACATCTTTATTTAACTTACTCTGACAATAAATCTGTGGGGTGAGTGAGGCAGGTAGCACCCTCTTTTTATGTGTAGCAGCCCTCGTGGGGTAATTCCTTTAACTCTCATTCCACTTCAAAGGTTTGGTCCTCAGAGGGAGGCTGCCTGTTTGTTTCAGGGTCCTAGGGACTAACCCTGAGCAGTTAGGATTCTACCCCTGTTGCTTATGAACCTTCACCAGTGTGCTTCTCATAGCCATATGTTTAATGAGCTCTTAGCTAGGCTAATAGCAGCAAGTGGAGTTCTCCACAGAGGGATTAAGGACCTGGAATTGATGGAAGTCAGCCACTCATCCTGATGTGAGAAAGCAAATTGTCCTGGGTGAAAGTTTTCCTATGCTTCTCTTTAGGATATAGGGTGATACAACTATAGGTCCAGATAGACTAGATCTAGATGCCTCTTTCCAAATAGGACATAGCAAAGTATCTCTAGTAATTTCTATCACATTTGATCATATTTGATACCCAGACAAAAATTGCCTATGGGTTCCTGCACCATAGAATACCTAAAATTTTCCCAAAATATCTCCACTTATGCACGGGACAATCCAAAGGGAGTTCAGGGTTACCAATAGAACTCTGAGAGTAATAGTTAATCACCATTTGGGGACTCCAATTATGAGTTGGGGGAATGGCCCCAGAGGAATGCAGTCTATATATGAGAAAACTGAGGTGCAAAGCAGTTGTGATGAGTGCCAGCTCAAGAGAAAAGTTGTTGGCTGAGTTGGGACTAGAATTCAGGCTTTCTCTAGGAAGCATAGTTTGCCTTTTTTTGATGCTGTTGCTAGGAATCAGGCAGCAAGTCAACAAGTGTTTATCATGTAACTACTACTTGACAGAAACTATGCTGAGTGCTGGGGATATAAAGACAAAAGACAGTACCTGTCTTCAGGAAGCTCATAGTCTAATAGGAAGACAACATGCAAACAACTCTGTATAAACAAGCTATGTGTAGAATAAATTGGAGATAATTGACAAAGGGAAAGCGCTAACTTTAAGAAGGATTGAGAAAGGCTTCTCGTAGAAGAAGGGATTTTAGCTTGGACTTGAAGGAAGTCAGGGAAGCCAGGGGGTGCAGATGAAGAGGGAGGGTGTTCCAGACATGGAGTACAGCCAGTGAAAATGCTTGGAGTTGAGAAATGGAATATCTCGTGCAAGGAACCGAGACCAATGTCACTGGATCACAGAGTATATGTATGTGGGGGAAGAAGGTGTAGGAAGACTCGAAAAGTAGGAGGTCAGGTGATAAATAGCTTTGGATGCTAAGCAAAAGATGTTCCATTTGATCCAGGAGATGACAGGTGGCTGCTGGAGTTTATTGAATGGGGGTAGTGACATGATCAGATACGTTCTTTAGGAAGATTATCTAAGTGGATAATGGATTAGAGTGAGGAGAGAGATTTGAGGCAGGGACAGCACTCAGCAGGCTATTGCCAGGTATAAAGTAATGAGGGTCTGCACCAGCATGGTGGAAGTATCTGAGGAGAGAAATATGAGGCATATATGAGATTTACTGAAGGTCAAATTGACAAGTTTTGGCAACAGATTGGATATGGAAGAGCGAGAAGTCAAGGATAACATATAGGTTGTGAGCCTGGGCAACTGGAATGATAGGGTTGCCTTTGATGGTGATGGTGAATTAGGAAGATGAAGCGTTTTGGAGGAAGATAATCAATACAGTGTTGTTGCACACATTGAGTTTACGATGCCTAGGATGTCCACACTTTGAGATATACAACAGGCAGTTGGAAATGAGAGACGGGAGGTCGGCAGAGAGCTTAAGTCTGGATAGATAGACCTGAGAATTATTAGCATAGAGATGTAATTGAATCCATGGGAGCTGATGAGATCACCAAGAGAAATGGTGTAAGGGGAGAAGAGAAGAGGTTCCAGAATAGAACACTGTGGACACCCATGTTTAGTGGGCATGACCTTGTTGAAGATTCAGCAATGGGGACTGAGAAGGAGGTCAGATAGGAGAAGAACCAGGATGGAGTTATGTCTAAAGAGAAGAGAGTATCCGGGAGGAGAGGGTGATTGATGGTGTCAAAGACTGCAAAGCGGTCAAGACAGATGAGGATTGAGAGTATGCCATTTGATTTGGCAACAAGCAATTATTAAGCAGATAGTATGTGCCAGGCACATACTAGTGCAAGACACCGAGGATACAAAGACAGAAATGAAATAGTCCTTGTTCTGAAGGGGCTACATTATGACAGGGAAGACAACTAATTTAGAGAAGCTAGGTGGTTTAGTGGATATAGGGTTGGACCTGGAGTCAGGAAGACCTGAGTTCAAATCAAGCCTCAGATACTTATTAGCTGTGTGACCCTGGGCAAGTCACTTAACCTCTGCCTCAGTTTTCTCATCTGTGAAATGAGGATAATAATCCTTTGCAGGATTGTTGTGAGAAGCAAATGAGATAATATTTATAAAGTGCTTTGCAAACCTTTAAGTGTTACAGAAATGCTTAATTTTGTTATTGTTGTTATTAATGTAAGTAGCATTTTGAAAGAAACGAGCAATTCTAAGATGCGGAAGTCAGATGGGAGTTTATTCCTGATATGAGAATGAGAGATGGAATGTCGTACATGAGGAAAAGTAGTTTAGCTGGAATATAGAATGCTGGGAGTAGAATAATGCACGGAAGCTATAAAGTTAGGTTGGGGAAGCTTACTGTATTTGCCACTAGGAGAGAATATTGTCACAAAAACCTAGAGTGGAGAGAGTATCCAGGAGGATAGGGTGGTCAAGGGAGCATTTCTATAGTATCTACTATATGCTAGACATTGTACTAAGCACTTTTACAAATACGGTATTATTTCATTTGATCCTCACGATAACCCTGCAAAAGAGGTACACCTCCTTTGATTATTATCACCCCCATTTTACAGTTGGGGAAGCTGAGGCTAAATGATTTACCCAGGGCCACTCAGCTAGTAAATAAGGGCAGATTTTTCCCCACTAATTACATTTTATTTTATTTTTATTTTTTGTGTTTTAAATATTTTTCCAATTGCATGTAAAACAATTTTTTTAACATTCGTCTCAAAAAATTTTGAGTTCCTAATTTCCTCCCTCCCTCCCTTCACTCCCCTCTCATTGAGAAGGCAAGCAATTTGATATAGGTGCTATATGTGCAGTCATGCAAAACATATTTCAATATTAGTTATGTTGTGAAAGGAAACACAGTAAAAAAAAAACCAGGGAAAAAATAAAGTAAAAAAAGTGTACTTCTATCTGTATTCAGACTCTATCAGTTCTTTTTCTGGAAGTGGACAGCATTTTTCATCATAAGTCTGATGGAATTGTCTAAAAACAGATTTGAATTCAGATCTTCCTAACTACAAGCTGAAAGCTCTCTCCTCTTCTCCCCAGCTGGTCAACAGTATCCATTGAGTAGGTTCAGCTGCAAAAAGTTTTAAAAAGCCAGAATTGCAAAATATTGAGGAGTGAGTGAAAAATAAGTGAAGGTCACAAATATAAACAGCTTTTTCAAGGAGTTTGGTTATAAAAGGAAAAGGAGATATAGGATGATAGCTTGAGGAGATAATAGGGTCCAGAGAAGGTTTTTTTTTTTTAAAGATAACAGAGACTTGGGTCTGTGTTATAAGGGAGGAACCAATGGATGTGGAGACATTAAAGATTAGAGAGAGATGAGAGATGATTGAGAGGGCAATTTACTGGAATATGTGAAAGGGGATGGAATCAAGAACACCTCTAGAGAATTTGGCTTTGGTGAGAGGCATTGTCAGAGACTGGGGTAAAGAAAGAAGGCTGACATTGATCTTAAGAGGGAAAGTAGAGAAGGGGAAAGAGGAGGAATTTAGGGTAAATGGCTTCTATTCTCCCAGTAAAGTATGAGTTCCTCAGTCAAGAGGATGGGGACAGATGTATGAGAAGTTTGTGGAGTGAAGGAAGGTTTAGAATGGCCTGTGTGGAGAATGGCATAGGCTGAGTTATTTAATTTGGGACCAGGAGGCGAGCTCAGGGATATGGTTGAACCAGGTTAAAATATAATTGGAAAGTGTTTAACAAAATAAATAGAAATATAATCTAGGTAATGTTAATTTATAGTTTTCTGGATGCTGTTTCTCTTGATATCACTGGTGTAGACAATCAATTAGGAATTAAAAGTATTACCTTGAATTTAGTAAGCAATTCTTAGACCCATAGTGTGATTTAAATACCTCCGGTAGATTTGCATACTTTTCCAACATTCAAATATATTTTTACATGTCATTATACTCTTGTTCTTTCTGTAGTAACAAGCTCTGGCTTCTGTCGTTTGTGATTGATCATCATTCCATTCCTTACTTTTGTCAGGTTAGGGATCTTAACTTTGTCTTGCCAGAACTCTTTTTTTGTAATGCTAAATCAGTTTTTTTTTTTTAAATTCTGCATTGGAGGAACACAATGAATCAATTAAAGGATTAGTCAACCAATCATACTGCGTGAATAGTCTTCTGGCTGCTCTGGCTGCTCTCAGCATCAGCTGACATTTATGTGGAGTTTTTATAGATTTTCTAATTTGAGATGCAGAACAGCTCTGTCAGAGAAGCTAGGGGGTTGACCTTGAAGCTAGAAAGACCTGAGTTCAAATTCCTCTGCTGCCATACTGGCTGTATGACCTCTCCTATTACCTCACTGAGGCGACCAAGAGCCCTGAACAGGGCTCCCTGGCTGAGCCCTCACTCACATGGAGACCATGGATGCAGGACTTTTCAGTAACTCTTACTCCAATCCCCCTCCCACCTTTTTGTTCTCCAGGATACCCTACTCCTTAAATTGTGACTCTTTCTCCAGCCATTCCCTCAGCCTCCCCAGCTTCTCAACCCACCCTTGACTCAACCCAATGAGTAACTTTCCTTTCAAATTGGGCCATAGTTAGGGGGTGTGCTGGAGCTAGCTCCAACTGAGCCGACTGCAAAATTTTCTATGTGAATATTTATGCTTCAGAAATCAGCAAATGCTACAAATCAGGGCTTGCTTGATTTATTATTTTATTGATTGTCTAGATTTAAAAAAGGGATGGAAAAATGCTAAAAACGCTGATTAGACTGAAAAGTGTGTCTTGTGTATATTTTTATTTTTCAGACAGCTGGTTGTTAAAAATTCATGAGCATATCCTTGGTAAGGGAAAATGACAGTTGCTTGCCTCAGTGCCAGAGCAGGTGGTTAGCTAGATACCACCACTGTTTTTGACTCATTTGTCCGGAGAAATCCTGATAAGAATGTCTTTTCTGCCATGAGAAGTTGCAAAAATGAATCGATAGCTATCTTTGCTAGTTTGAATTTCAAAGCAGAGATTTTACTCTAATAAAATACTACAGGTTTAAATTAATCTCACTTCTTCAAGCTTCTTAATTACTCCTCTTTTTCATTTAAATTATAATGCACACAGTTTAGCAAACTGGGTGGCTAAACAGCTTTATCACAGTTGGTTCAGAGACATAGTAAACATTTGTACATAGAAAGATAAAGAAAGTTATGAGAAAATGGATAAGCCCTTTGCCTTGTGAAGACATCAGGCTTGAGCCCTCTTTGTAGAGGAGGCAAAGAGGGGAAGAAGTGAAAAGTCACTATCCACATTCTTGGGTGCTGCTGATCTTACTTCTGCTCCTTTATAGCAGTAGCCCCCTGTGGCTTCTGTGGGGTTTTCTTGGCTTCTCTTCCACACAAGTCCAAAGAATGGGGTTGGAACCACCTGTAAGTCTCTTCCAATCTCCAAGGTCAGGGTAAAACTCCCTAGGGCATTGAGGAGAGGAACTCTGAGAGATCTCTGTCCGAAACTTTCAGGTATTTTCCTCTAGCATCCTGATCTCCTTGACAATGCCAACCAAGTAGGAGAAGAATTGGACAAAACAATGCTACACATAAAACTTAGTAAATTATTTGATTTGAGCTTGGTGTGGGGATGGTGAAGTAGGGACAACGAATGGCCTGTTGAAGGAAAGATGTAAGATAGATCTCCAAGTTTGTGGGCCATCGGGATTGGAGGAGAAAGATTGCACTAGTGAGAAAAGTTGGGCAGTTGTGAAGAATGTTAACGGGACAAGGGATGTGAAGATAATGAATCAGGTTTTGTGTGTAGCAAGGGTCATTAGAGGAATTCCTGATTCGCATGACTGGGGCACCTTCCATGGAGATGTTCATGCATTCTGGCTCCTTTCTGATCCACAAGGTGCATACCTTGCTGAAATGGACCATCATGAGGGGTCCTCAGTGACTAGGGATGCATCCAAGATTATTGGGAACTAAATGAGGAGGGTGGAAGAGCTATTCACTTTCTGGACTTCAATAGTAACAGGTACAAAGGGCTTTCCTTTCTTTGGGGACTCTGCCTTAGTTTTTTTTTTATATTTCTAGTAATATTGGTGAGGGAATTTCTTTTCTCTCCCTTCCCCGGCATCAATAGCAGCTGGCATTATGAGGTTCCTCATGACAAAAGCCCATCCTTCTGATAGAATTGTCAGTCATCTTCAGCGTAGTCCGAGTCACTGGGGACCACTTAGGAGTTCCCTGTGTCGTCTCACAAAGTGTATATATCACTGGAGCTGAACTGTCTTGTTTGTGAACTTGTGAGCACAAACTCACATGGCCCATTTTATCTAGCTTGCCCCAGCCAGACTTGATATTCTAACCTAGACATCTTTTTGCCATTCACACTAGCACCAAACCCTCTGGAAATCAGGCCCTGGGATATCTAATCTACTAATTTTTGGAACTCCCCTCCTTGCCTGGGGCTAAGTTGACCTGATTGGTGAGTATATGAGGGAAAACTCACACAGCCCACAATATGAAGCCATTATTCACATTTCATCCCGGTCATCTTCTTGCCATCTACCCTGTTGTCCCTACTCTTTCACCTGTCTCAATTTCCACCTCTTTCTCTGGGAATTATGATCAATCCAACTCTGCCATTAGGGTAGCAGTGACATATCTGTGCAATGAGAACATATAGGCTGTTTGGAAAGTATATTGTATTTGCCATCAAAAGACCTAGGTTTGGATCCTGGCTCCACTGCTTTCTACTTGTGTCACCTTGGGCAGGTGAGTTTACCTTTAAAGTCATCAGTTTTATCCCCTATAACATGAGGCCACGCACTAGATCATCTCTAAGTTCCCATCCAACGCTAAAGGGGCAAGACTAGTTTAAAATCAGGGGCTGTGGACTACTTTGTTCTTATTTATCAGGTAAGGATAAAATGAGGCAATAACCTTGTAACAATACCTACCATTTGTGAGTGACTCCATGCCTACTTTACTAGTTCAGGATATGAAAGAATATTCTTTGTTACGTGACAAGGCCTAAGGGATTTCTGTTCAGATGGGATGGAAAGAATCCAGGATAGAAAATGATGGGAGAATTGATTGTGCCTTTTTACATTTCCACATATTGGGTGTGTTTGCATTCAGGACTTACTTCAGAGAAAGCATGTGGTGAAAATATCCTCCACAATTAAGTCTTTTTTTCCCCTTCTCAACCCTAGTCTCTAGATTTGGGTGAACTAAATGTATAAAAGAAAGCATTTATTGAGGTAGGAGTGGATTCATCACTGAGTTTCCCTGCCAAATTCAGAATTAGATAGTGGAAAAATCCTATTTATTTTAGTTTGTTAATCTGCCAGAAAACTGTTGGAAAAAATAAAGACAAGCCAGATGAGGACTTGGGTTATGGAATGAACCATAGATGACATATGACTGAACTTCTTGAGTGAAATATACTTGTTCCCTACTTATATTTCCCACTTTAAGTTTAGTATCTTTAATAACTTTGATTTGTGTCATTCTTTTGTATTGTGTTAAACTACAGTAAAGAAATGAAAAAAAAAAACCCCTAGTATATTGCAATGTTGGAATCAACATTAAGACTCAGGAAATTGAAAAGTTCAGCTTTACGCATCACCATTTAACTGTCAGATTGTATATGTTGTATGTACACCGTTGATGCTGTCAAAAGAACATAGTTAAGTTAATGTTTTTGTACAAAGTTTATTTGATTAACTTGCTTTGTTTTGGAAAACACATGGTTGGGACAAAAGAAGCTTGTCTTAAACCTGCTTTAAACTAGAAAATGATGGGCATTTGTGAAATAGAAAAATAGGAGATATAGGAAAATATTGACGGTGGTGTGGCATAGAGAAAGACTGTTGGATTTGAAGTTGGAGGATCTGAATTAAAATCTGGCCTCTGCCAGTTACTACCTTGATAACCTTGGGCAAGTCATTTACCTTCTCTGTGCTCTAGTTTCCTCATTTATAAAATTAAGGAGTTGGATTCAGGGGCTTCTTAGGTCTTCTTTAGATCTAAATCTATGATTCCTATACAGTCATTTCCAAGACTTGCTGGAGGGAATTGAAATGTTTAGACCCAGATCCCCTTCATTACTCCAAAACAGCAAGAAATGTACCAAATAAAGTAAAAGAACAAAATCAACAACAAAACCAGGAGAAAGAAAAGAAATCTTCTTCTGAAAATCAATGCAGGAAAATCAGTAAAGAGATGAAAGAAGTGAGTAAACAAAAAAAGCATCCCTAATATTATAAATAAGTACTGTGGAGTAAAAGTAGAAAATGAGAGAAATGTCCATAAGAAAGGAATAAAACTGCAATAACAAAAACTAATTCCCCAGAAATGAGAATGGAACAATTGCAAGAATCTTTGGAGTAAGTTACAAACTTAACGCAAGAATTAACCAAAATGGTAACAAGAAAAATAGAAGTCCCTAAAGAATTTGAACAGTATAGAACAGGTAATGGAAATCTTAACAAAGCAGTGGATAGTCTGAAAAAAAATTACAGATAAAACTCCCCCAATCAGAGATACAGGGTCAAAATAAGACTGAACAAAACAAAACAAAAAACAGTAAAAATGGAAGACCAGTTGTTTATAAACAACTATTTTGCCCTTTGTAGCCAAATGCCTCCACTTTCTCTCATCTCACTCTCTTCTTAACCCTTTACAATCTGGCTTCCAACCTTATCATTCCACCAGAACTACTCTCTCCAAAGTTACTAATGATCTCTAAGTTGCCACAGCCAATGGACTTAGCTCAACCCTCATTCTCCTACATCTCTATGCAGCCTTCGACACTGTGGATCATCCTCTCTTCCTTAATACTTTCTTCCCTCTAGATTTTCAGGACACCATTATCTCCTGGTTCTTTTTCTACCTGTTCATTCTTAGTTCCTTTTGCTAGATCTTCATCCATATCATACCCTCTAACTGTGGGTGTCTCTCAGTGCTCTATTCTGAGTCATCTTTTCTTCCTTTATAGTACTTCTGGCAATGACCTTGTCTAAAAGATTATTTTGTGGAGAACTCACACAGAGCAAGCACTCACATGGTGGTCAGACAAAGTGATACAAGGAGAATCTCATGGTCTCTCAAGAACTTTGGAATTGATTGCATGACATGGGAAACACTGGCACAGGACTACCCAGCATGGCATGCCCTCATCAGAGAAGGTGATGTGCTCTACAAGCAAAGCAGAATTGAAGTAGTTCAAAAGAAATGTAAGATATCAAAATTTAGAGGATCCCCTCCAAGTGTTCATATAGACTATTTGTGCCTGACTTGGGGCAGAGCATTCTGAACTCTTATTAGTCTAATTAGCCACAGTTGGACTCACTGTAGCTTGACTCTAACATAGTGGTGTCATTTTGGTCCTCTTCAAGAATGAAGGGCAACAACCATACTATACTTGGTGATCTCATCATCTCCCGTGGATTTAATTACCATCTCTTTGGTGACAATTATTAAATCTACCTACTTTGCTCCAAGTTTTTAGTTGACTTCTAATCTTCCATTTCCAATTGAGTATTCAAGGAAGCCAGAGAAATTAAGTGGTGGAGATGAGGAGGGAGAATATTCCAGGCACAAGGACGAGCCAATTCAAAGTCATGGAGAGGAAAATGGAGTGCTGTGTTTGAGGAATAGCAAGTGGGGCAGTGTAGCTGGATCACAGAGTGCATGCAAGGGAATAAAGTCTAAGATTGGAAAGGTAGAATGTTATCATGTTTTGATGAGATTTAAATGCCCTAAACAGGTCATTGTATTTGATCTTGGAAATAATGGATAGCCACTGGAATTGATTGAATAGGTCGTTGGGGAATGCTATAGTTAGACCAGCCATTTAGAAAAATCACCTTGCCAGATGAATAGAGCATGGATTGGAATGAGGAGAAAGATGAAGCAGGGAGACCAATTAGGTTATTGCAATAGTCTAAATTAGGGTTTCTTAGACTTTTTTCACTCTCGACTCCTTCAGCGCTTCTTAAACCCCGTATGGGGTTGAGTAACTGAATGTGGGGTCGTGAAAAATTTGGCAACAGTGAAAAGTTTTTGAACATGCAACAGCCAAAAATTAATTCAAAATCAAACACATAATGAATCCGAGGTGTTTCTGGCAGCGCTTGCCTGTTTTGCATAGTTCAACTTCACTGCAGCCTTGGTTCTGAACATACAACGTGCACTCTGCACCGCGCATACCGTCAAACCACACAACGCCAATGAACGCTGCCAGAAACACCTCGGCTCAGATTTGAGACTATTGTATGTCATGAACTGCAGTGTTTTTACTATACATACAAAGTTGTTAAATGAATTTTGGCTTGATTAGAACGATATTGCTAACAATTTCTGAAATAGCCCTAAACATACTTCTACCATTTTATACTATGTATTTCTGTGAAGTGGCATTCTCAGCACCGACTATTATAAAAGCAGAATATTGATCAACTCTGAAAAAATGTTGAAGATGCTCTGCGTCCTGCTGTATCAAATATTCTGCCAAGATTTAATTCTTTATGTAGAAATTAACAAGCCCATCCATCTCATTAGTATGCAAATTTGCTTTCATCTTTAATAAATGGTAAAATTATATGTATACCAAAATTGTTTTAAAATAAATTTCTTTATGATTTTTTTTATCAGTAAATGTTTGATTTGTATACCTATTTTATATACCTGTATGCCTGGGGTTGCGTAAATATTTCTTGGACCAAAAGGGGTTGCATGTGGAAAAAGTTTAAGAAGCCCTGGTTTAGGTGATAGGTAACAAGGGCTTGTAATAGTGTTGGCTATGTGAATGTAGAAAAGACTTTTACAAGAGAGGTTGTGATGGTAAAAGCAGCAAGATTTGACAGCAGATTGGATATGTAAGGTGAATGTAAGTAAGGAGCTCAATATGACACCAAGATTGGGAGCTTAAGCAACTGGGAGAATAATGGTGACCTTAACAGTAAAGTGAAGGTTAGCAAAAGAGGAGGGTTTGGGGAGGGACAGATAATAAGTTTTGTTTTGGCCATGTTAAGTTTTAGTTACCTATGAGATATACATGTCAAGATTCCCCAAACGGCTATTGGTGATGTAGGGCTGTAGTTTAGAAGAGACTAAGGGTAGATAGTTATGGAAATTACCTACATAGAGATGATCATTAAATCCCTGGGACCCAATGAGATCACTGGGTGATAGAGTATAGGAACAAAAAAGTGAAGAGGGACTAGTAGAAAGTCTTAGTAGTTAGTTAGTATTTACATGCTAGAAGAATGAGACAAACATATTGTTCCTTATAAGTGGCACATTATCTAAGGATCATTTAGAAGGGTGACCATGTGGAAATATCTGAGGAAAGTCAAAGAAGGGAAGGTAAATATGTAAAATTTGAATGCCATGGGTAAAGGTCATTTATGTTTTGCCTCTTAATTCTAATTTTCATAAATAATTATGGAATTGATTTGAATTGGGTTTTTAAAAAGAGATGGCAAATGAAGGAAGGAAGAACCTGAACCATCCTTGTATATAGGATTCATAAGGGATGTATGTAATGTATAGTGCATAGGCAAAACTGATTTACCATTGTGTATACTAACTAATGTGGTGGAAACACTAATTAGACATACTTCTCAATGCATTCTATCATACTTTATTAACCAATAGAATGCTAATAGTAGTTTGTAGTTAGGTATTAGACAATACAAAATTAGCCTCATCAGAAATTAATCACTAATAAGATTCCTAGGACTTTCTGGTAAACATGTTTCATACCAGTACTCAATGACAAGGTTTTCTCTCTGCCTAGCTGGAGGCAGTGTATCTCCCTCTGAGAGGCAGCTGCCTGGCAAGTCATGTCACCATTAGACATTTAGCACCTCCCACAATCAAATCAGAGTTACTAAAGTCTAAGGTGCTTGGAACATAAGAGCCAGTCCTAGTCATGATCCAGGAACAGGCTGAAAGCAGAGGCCTCCAGTGGATTTCTTATGGTTCCAGTGATGGGCATTAAATGGTTACACCTGAGTTTTGATTGGTGGCTAGTGACCTGATTTGTTTACCAATTAATTTGATTGATACCTTATGATATAAGCTGCTGATGATTTTTTTTAAACCAAAATGTCCAATTGGTGGTCTGTCATATTTGAGGGTCCCATATTTTTATTAGTTTTCTATGAATACCCATATGCTATTTACCAACTTATACTACCCATATTCTTATTTTAATATTGAAAAACAAGTTATAAAAAACAGACATCAAAACACTTCATCACAAAATATTGGCTGAATACAAAATGAAGTCACACATCAAAACAACAAATTTATTCTCAATACAAAAAGGAAAAAAGATTCCAATAGCAAAATGATGTCATAGGATCTGGGTTTGGACTGAGAAAAGGTGGCATGAGGAATGTCTTCAAGTAAACGTGGAGTTGGGGATCAGATGTTTCAAACAAAACAAGTTTCAGTACTTAGTACTTCTTATTTTTAAAAATATATGATGGGATTTGAGAGGGAAAAAATACTTAATAACGATAACCCTGAATGGCAATAACCTAAACACACCCATAAAACAGAAGACAGTTGTGGAATGTTTTACAAAGTAAAACCTAACAATTTACTGCATACAAGAAACACACTTAAATTGTAAAGTGGGTCAGTCAATAAACATTTATTAAGTACCTACTGTGTGCTAGGGCACAGTGATAAAAGACATACAAAGTTAAAGCGAGATGTCATAATAAAATAATTTATTCAACTGAATTTTTAAAAGGAAAGATATGAAATTATGATTTTAAATAAAGAAACAATAAAAATAGATATTGTAAAAAAAGTAGCAAGCTACATTATGCTTAAAAGCTCCATAAATGATTAAACAATATTAAAATTAAACATTTATAGTGATTGGTTTAGCATTTAAATCAAGTTCAAAAATAGCTGACCAGTAAAGCAATAATTGTGACTTCAATGTGCCTCTTTTAGACCTCTGTGAATCTAACAAATACAAACAAAGAGGAAGTTATGGATCAGAATAGTAAGTTAGAAAAATGACGTCTAAAGGTTATTGAGTTAGAATCTGAAATAATATGCTTACATTTATTTTATTTTAAATATTTTCAAATTACATGTACATATGTTTACAATCATTTAAAAACATTTTTTGAGTTCCAAATTCTCTCCTTCCTCCTCACCTTTCCCCCCTCCTTGGGAAAGCAACCTATTTGATATCAGTTATACGTGCGAAGTCATGCAAAACATTTCTATATTAGCCAAATTGCAAAAAAAAAAAGGCAAGAAAAATAAAGTAAAAAAAAAAGTATGCTTCAAATTTGTATTCAGAGTTCATCAGTTCTCTCTCTGGAGGTGGATGGAATTTTTCATCATGAGTCTTTTAGAACTGTCTTGGATCATTGTCTTGATCAGAGTAGCCAAGTCTTTGTACAGCTAATCATCTGTACAATATTACTTTTGCTATGTACAATGTTCTGGTTCTCTTCCCTTCACTTTGCAAGAATTCATATAAGTCTTCCCAGGTTTTTCTGAAACTATTCTACTTTTCATTTTTTATACCACAATAGTATTCTACCACAATCATATACTACAACTTGTTCAGCCATTCCCTAATTGATGGGCATCCCCTTGATGTCTAATTCTTTGCCATCACAAAAAGAGCTGCTATAAATGTTTTTGTACAAATAGGCCTCATTCCCTTTTCTTTGATCTCTTTTGGATACAGACTTAGAAGTAGTATTTTGAGGTCAAAGGACATGCAGAGTTTTATAGCTCTTTGGAATAGTTCAAATTGTTCTCTAGAATGGTTAGACTTCTTCACATCTCCACCAACAGTGCATTAATGTCCCAATTTTTCTACATCCCTTCAACATATGTCATTTCTCTTTTCTATAATATTAGTCAGTTTGATAGGTGGGAGGTAGTATCTCAGAGTTGTTTTAATGTGCATTTCTCTAATCAGTAGTAATTTAGAGCATTTTTATGTGACTATAGAAAGCTTTGATTTTTTTTTGAAAACTGTTCAATTAAAGCTATCTATAGAGATATGAAAAAATGCTGTAAATCACTATTGATTAGAGAGATGCAAATCAGAACGACTCTGAGGTACTGTATCACACCTACCAGATTGGCTAGCATGACAAAACAGGAGACTGATAAATGCTGGAGAAGATATGGGAAAATTGGAACACTAATCCACTGTCGGTTGAGCTGTGAGCTAATCCAACCATTCTGGAGAATAATTTGGAACTATGCTCAAAGGGCTAGAAAGATGTGCATACCTTTCAATCCAGCAATAGTGCTTCTAGGGCTGTATCCCAAAGTGATCATAAAAATGGGAAAAAGCCCCACATGTACAAAAATGTTTATAGTAGCTCTTTTTGTGGTGGCCAAGAACTGGAAACTGAGGGGATGCTCATCAATTGGGGAATGGCTGAATAAATTGCAGTATATGAATGTAATGGAATACTGTTGTGCTATAAGAAATGATGAGCAGGCAGACTTTGGGATAAACCTGGAAAGACTTATATGAACTGATGCTGAGTGAAGTGAACAGAACCAGGAGAACATTGTCCACAGTAACAGCCACAGTGTGTGATGACTGATTTTGGTAGACTTAAGCCTTCTCAGCAATTCAAGGACCTAAATCTTTTCCAAAGGACTCGTGATGGAAAATGCCATCCACATCCAGAGAAAGAACTACGGAGTTGGAATGCAGAGTGAAGCAGACTCTTTTCTCTTTTGTTTTGTTTTCTTTCTCATGGTTTCTCCCATTCATTATAATTCTTTTATGCAGCATGACTAATGTGAAAATGTGTTTAATAGGAATGTATGTGTAGAGCACATATTGGATTGTATGCCATCTTGGTGAGGGAGGGGGGAAGGAAAGGAGGGAGGAGGAGAAGAAAATTTAACACTTATGGAAATGAATGTTGAAAATTAAAAATAAAAAATTAAATATTTTTTAGAAAACTGCCTGTTCATATCTTTGACCATTTATCAACTGGGGAATGGTTCATACTTTTTTGTAAATTTGGCTCAGTTCTCTGTATATTTGAGAAATGAGGCCTTTATCAGAGAAACAATGTAAATTTTTTCCCATCAGTTTCATGTTTTCCTTAATTTTGGCTACATTAATTTTGTTTATGCAAAAGGTTTTTAATTTCATGTAATCAAATCTATCTGTTGTTTGGTCATAAACTCTTTCCTTATCCATAGATCTTACAGTACACTTTTCTATACCCTTCTAATTTATTTATGATATCACCCCTTATGTTTAAATCCTTTATCCATTCTGACCATCTTGGTATACAGTGTACTAGGCATAGGCCTAGTTTCTTCCAAACTACTTTTCAGTTTTCCCCAAAGTTTTTGTCAAATGGTAATTTCTTAACCTAAAAGCTTATGTCTTTGGGTTTATCAAACACTAGATTACTATGGTCATTTATTACTATGCATTGTGTATTATATACCTAGGGACAGAACAACAGGCCTGGAGTCGGGAAGACCTGAGTTGAAATTTGGACCCAGACACTTACTAGCTCTGTGAACCTGGGCAAGTCCCTTAACCCTGTTTGCCTCAGTCCCCATCTGGAAAATGGGCTGGAGAAGGAAGTGGTAAACAATTCCAGGATTTTTTGCCAAGAAAACCCCAAATAGTGTCACAAAGAGCTGGACATGACTTCAACAACTGAATAACAACAGTAACAACATTTTATACCTAATCTATTCCACTGATCCACCACTCTATTTCTTAGCCAGTACTGGCTTGTTTTGACGATTACTGCTTTGTGATATAGTTTGATACCTGGGACTGTTAGGCTGCCTTCCTCAACATTTAAAAAAATTGATTCCCTTGATATTCTTGACTTTGTGTTCCTTCAGATGAATTTTGTAATTATTATTTTTTGGCTCTATGAAATAATACTTTGGTAGTTTGATTGGTATGGCACTGAATAAGTAAATTCATTTAAGTAGAATTGTCATTTTTACTATATTGACTCGGCCTGCCCACGAGCAATCATTATTTCTCTAATTGCTTAGATCTGCCTTTATTTGTGTGAAAAGTATTTTGTAATTGTGTTCATATAATGTTTGGTTTTATCTTAGCGGGTAGACTTCCAAGTATTTTATATTGTCTGCAGTTTCTTTTTCTATCTCTTCCTGCTGGGTTTTGTTGGTAGTATATAGAAATGCTAATGATTTCAGTGGGTTTATTTTATATCTTGCAACTTTGCTAAAGTTGTTAATTGTTTCAACTAGTTTTTTAGTTGATTCTCTAGGGTTCTCTAAGTATACCATCATATCATCTGCAAAGAGTGACAGTTTTGTTTCCTCGTTGCCTGTCCTAATGACTTCAAATTTCTTTTTCTTCTCTTATTGCTGTAGCTAGCATTTCTAATACAGTATTGAACAATAGTGGTGATAATGGACATCCTTGTTTCATCCCTGATTTTATTGGGAAGACTTCAAGTTTATCCCCATTACAAATAATGCTTGCTATTGGTTTTAGATAGATACTATATATCATTTTAAGAAAAGCTCCATGTATTCCTATGCATACTAGTGTTTTTAATAAGAATGGGCATTGTATTTTGCCAAAGGCTTTTTCTGCATCCATTGATACAATCATGATTTTTGTTGTTTTTGTTACTGATATGGTCAGTTATGCTGATAGTTTTCCTAATATTGAACCAGTACTACATTCCTGATATAAATCCCAATAGTATGTGATCTTTGTGAAATATTGCTATAATCTCCTTTCTACTATTTTATTTAAAATTTTTGCATTAATATTCATTAAGGAAATTGGTCTATAGTTTTCTTTCTCTGTTTTTGCTCTCCCTGGTTTAGATATTGAAACCATATTCATGTCATAAAAGGAATTTGTTAGGATTCTTTCTTTACCTATTTTTTTCAAATAGTTTATATAGTATTTGGATTGTTTCTTAAATGTTTGGTAGAAATCACTTGTAAAGTCATCTGATCCTGGGGATTTTTTCTTAGGGAACTCATTGGTAGTTTGTTCAACTTCTTTTTCTAAGATGAGGTTATTTGAGCATTCTATTTTCTCTTCTGTTAATCTGTGAAATATATATACATATATGTATCTATGTACATATTTATCCATTTCACTTAGATTGTAAATTTTACTGGCACATAATTGGGCAAAATAAATCCTAATAATTGTTTTAATTTTATCTTCATTGGTAGTGTATACATTTTGGATACTAGTAATTTGGTTTTCTTCTATCTTTTAATCAAATTAACCAATATTTTATCTATGTTATTGTTTTTCCCCTAAAATTAGCTTCTAATTTTATTTATTAGTTCAATTTTTTAACTTTAAATTATATTAATCTCTCTTTTGATTTTCAGGATTTTCATTTTGGTGTTTAATTGGGGATTTTAAATTTGTTCTTTTACTAGTTTATTTGCATGCCCAATTCATTGATCTTCTGTTTCTCTATTTTGTTGATGTACACATTTAGAGATATAAAATTTCCTCTACGCATTGTTATATTTGTATCCTACAGATTTTGGAATGTTGTCTCATCCTTGTCATTGTCTTTAATGAAATTATTGACTTTTTTCTATTATTTGTTCTTTGATCCACTCATTCTTTAGGATTAGATTATTTAGTTTCCCATGAATTTTTAATCTATGCTCCTATGGGTCATTGTTAAATATAATTTTTAATGAATTATGGTCTAATATTTCTGCTTTTCTGCATTTGATTATGAGGTTTTTAATGCTCTAATATATGGTCAGTTTTTGTGAAGGTGCCATATAAAGGTATATTCCTTTTTATTCTCATTCATTCTCTTCTCCAGAGACAACATGTAACTTTTCTAAGATTCTATTCATCTCCTTGATTTCTTTCTTATGGTTATATTTATCTAGCTCTGAGGAGGGAAATTTGAGGTCTTCCATTAGTATAGTTTTACTATTTCCTTTTGTAATTCATTTAACTTTTCCTTTAAGAACTTAAATGCTATGCCATTTGGTGCATATATATTTAGTTTTGATATCACTTTGTTGTCTGTGGTGCCTTTTAGCCCCTTGTCCCTTTTAATTAGATCTATTTTTGCTTTTGCTTTGTTTGAGATCATGATTGCTACCCTTGCTTTTTTTTTTTTACTTCAGCTGAAGCATAATAGATTCTGCTCTAGCCCCTTATTTTAACTCTTTATGTATCTCTCTGTTTGAAGTGTATTTCTTGTAAATAACATATTGTTGGATTCTGATTTCTAATCCATTCTTCTATTTCTCCCTGTATTGTCAGAAGTATAGGTAATGGATTTGCCAAATAGCACCTAATCCTTCAACCAGTACTAGCACAGAGGTTTCCTACAATCTCTTTCTGACCATTTCCAAGGTCTCTCTACCATCTCTGGTTTGAGAGCTCCCAAAGCTGCTGCTGCTTCTGTCACTATCACCTAGCCTCACCACTGGTCTTTCATCTTATGTGGGCTCTAGGCCAGCCTCCAGCCTCATGTCACAGATTTTTTTCAACCTCCTAAATTATCTTAGACTGGAAGAATGTTTCACTCTGACCTTTTGTTGGCTCTGTCACTCCAGAATTTGATTTGAGTTGTTATTTTAAAGTTGTTTGGAGGGAATGGAAACCTCAGCTAAGTGGTTTCTCTACTTCATCATCTTGGCTCTGCCCCAAGAAGTGACCAATCTACTCACTTTTTAGCATCAATGATACCTTTAAAGAAATTAAAATTATATTCTAGGTTTAAAGAACTCTTGAATAAATGTATTGTGACTGAAATATTAAATACATCCTTCTGAAATCATATTATAATAAAATTATAACCAATAAGGAAATATAAACAAAAGATGAAAACTAAGAATTGTCAAAGAAAATATCATAGAAATGATAATTATATTAAATAGAATTAGATTAAGACAATGTTGCATAACACGTGGAA
Source organism: Trichosurus vulpecula (assembly GCF_011100635.1). NCBI lineage: Eukaryota > Metazoa > Chordata > Mammalia > Diprotodontia > Phalangeridae > Trichosurus > Trichosurus vulpecula. The sequence continues at coordinate 334,197,714 of NC_050575.1, read as the reverse complement.
TGGAACTAAATTAGTCATTAAAGCAAAAAGTTTATGGCATCTGACATTTTTGTAGCAATTTGTATACATTATCACATTTGAACTTGACAACAATGCTGTCAGGTATTATTACTCTCATTTTACTAATTATAAAACTGAGGTTGGAAGTGGAATCTAAACTCAAGCTTTTCTGATTCCATGTTCAACTTTCTGCTCCTTGTTGTTGTTATTTATCCTTTGTTCTCAAAGAGGATCAGTGACATCAGGAGGGTAATGTCTCGACTTGCAAGTGAGTTGGATTTAAGTGAGGAAGAGCCATGCAGTCATAAGCCTCACTCTCTTCTCCAGGGTCATCTGAATCCAGTGGCAAGACATAGATCAGGGCAATTAGAGATGATCCCAGAGGCAGTGGGAGACCTTGGCCTTTTTAAGCTAAGGTATTTCCCTGGTCTCAGATTGTCTGAGGCAACACCCATTCAGTGATTTAAGGCTAGCTAAGAAATGAGGCAAAAGATGGTCTAGTTTGCCTACTAAAAAAAAAATCAACTGGGAGAGTTTCTGGCCACAGTGGAAACAATTGCTATTTACACTCACTCTGAGCCATCAAAACCCACACAATAACCAAGTGAGGCTTAGGCTGGGACCTTTTGTTGGCCAATCAGTGAGAGCCAGAGTGATTGACTGTCTCTCTGAGTACCAACAAAAGAAAAAAAAGGACTGACGAATTAAGCATTCATTAAAACATTATAAAAGTAATATTAAGAATCCCCAAACAAGCTTAGAAAGAAGAAAATTTAAAAATCAACACTGAGAGAAATAAAATTTAAAAAATATAAGGCAAAGATAAACTGAACTTTGAGTTTAAAAACATTCCACAGAGGTAGGAAGGCTGTACATTTGGGCTTATTTTCTTTTAATTAATTTTTTCCAGTTATAAGATAGCTTTTACTTGTGTAGGGAGGATATATTGCCCATTTAAAATGTGCATATTCACATGGGTTGTGGCTTGTGGGGAGATACTGATAGATATCTCTGGGATCTTGCTCATCCCTCTCCAAGAAAGATTTTGATTACTGCCTGGAGGACAATAGGAGAAGGGTCCACTAGGCTCACTACTCTATTCTCTGAGAGAGAGAGAGGGTACCAGACTAGAATTATGTTTGTCCCCCTAAATATTCCTAGTTTAGGTACATGGGCTATTTTTAGGTTCTAACCAGTTTCCTAGTCAGTACACCTTAAAAGGGAAAGGGACAACTCAGTAGGAAGACCACCATAAATAGTAAATAGCTAGTAAACTTATTCGTCCAAGTGAACAGCACATAGAAATCGTAAAAGTTGTATGCTATAGCTATAGCCCCAACACACATATTAGAATATGCCAGAAAATACACAAAATGAATGAGCTTTCTTATTGGGAATGAGATATCTCATCTCAACCAAGATAGAGGCCCTAACTTTATCCAAGGGCAATTTCCCCAAAGTCTCTAGGAAGGCAAACTGGAAATTAAGGAAAGTTTGAAGTTTTGACTCTCCTACATATCTACTGCTTCCTACATTTTTTTTCTCTGTCTCCACAGTTCTTTCCTCAAAGAGAGTCTGGAACCATGGGATGTCTCTCTCAAAGCTAGAATGGAGAATGTCTCCATTTTCCAAAGTTGTCACAGAAAGTCCACCTTTCATGAAGGCACAGATCTAACCATTATTCATTCCACCAGTGAGAGAGAGTGAGAAACGCTTTAGGCTTGAACCCCAGGTTATATTTTCTCTTCTTTAGTTTTCATAGTTACTTATCATAGCCTTTGTGTACATAATGCCAAAATATCCAATCAGGTTAGTTAATTTAGTTTAAGAAATTAGCCTACGACTTCATGAAAAATGTCAACCAAATGTGCATTGTATACATGAAAAAAGAAATTTTGGTTGAATTTTGGTATTGGTTGTTTTGTTTTTCACTTTTCATGATTCTAGTGTTTAAAATGACTCTGAGAGATAACTTTTTTCCCCAGGTAGGACCATATCTAAACTAATGTTCCATAATATCCCCTATGGAAAGAAATATCTTAGGTATAATTTTTCCCAGTGTCTCAACACTAGATTAAGTTCTTTCAAATGTCTAGCCTAAATTCTTCCTGCTAAAATTTGAGCTCTATTTCTTGTGTCCTAAGGGAAGAGAGTGTGTATTATTCGTAACTTATTTAAGGAGTACAATTCTTGCACAGGAGCACATCTTTGCAGCTAGGTGGCACAGTTGATGAGTCCTGGGCCAGGAGTCAGGAAGATCTGAGTACAAATCTGGCCTGAGACACTGGCTTTGTGGCCCTGGGCAAGTCACTTAATCTCTGCTTCAGTTTCCTCATTTGTAAAATGGGGATTATAATAGCACCAACCATGTAGGATTGTTGTGAGGATTAAATGAGATAAAAATTGTAAATGCTTATTAAGTGCCTGGCACATAGTAGATGCTGTATAAACATTAGTCACTATTTATCCTGTATGTAGCTTGTTTGTACATATTTGATATTTGTTTGTGCATTGTTTCTCTATTAGATTGTGAGTTCCTTGTCAATAGGGACCGTCTTTTGCCTCTTTTTGTATCCCCAATGCTTAGTACAGGGCTGATATTAGGTGATTGATTGATTGATAAGCTTGGTCTAAGCCATTGGGTGAAGTGAAATGACACCACACCAAAGTCTGTTTTCATTTGGTAGACAGATTTATTTTGTCCTCTGGGTCCTGTATAAAAGTATTGAGTTAACTGGAATCTGAGAGTTTCAGTGAGTAGTGAGCCAGGAGAAAGAAAGAGAAAGCATTCCAGAAAATCCCTGAAGGGGAACTGTCTGAAGGGGAAGAAGAGGACTCAGCTTTGGACTTGGTTTAAGTCTCCTTTCCTTCTTCCCTTTGGAGTGGAGGAGGACAGTACAAGTTTCAAGAGTCCAGAGGATGTTGTATTTCTCAAGTTCCAACCAGTGTCCTAGCATCGTCCCCTGGGACAGCAGTGGCTGGCAGCAGTGTGTGCTCTGGGAACCAAATGTAGATTCAACACAGATTCACCATGCTTAAGGGAAACTTACCGATCATCCTATGAAAAGGAGGAAAAGATTCCAGCAACCCTTTGCCATATATACTCCCTAAGTTTGACACTTTCTCTTAGATTCTGTATATGTTTGTGGGAGAATTTTGGAGAGGGGATGGTTTGTACCAGCTATTCTGAAGTATGTCACTTCAGTGAATACCCTTTTCTAAAAGCTGCTTAAGGCTGACTAAGTGATAATTAATAATCTCAAAGAAGAAAGCATATGGGTTGGGGTTTGAGTCAGTGGAGTGAAAGAATCACCACTGAGTCCTCAGGAAGGAACCTGAAATGGAGATGTAGCCTTCCTCTAGGATTCAAGATTCATTTGTGAGAGTTGATTGGTATAAAAATCCTCAGAGCTCAAATGGGCCATATATATTCATTTCGTAGGCTATAATTCTTCATAGGAAAAAGATGTCAGAAATATAGGTATTGGAGAACAAAGGAAGCAGTGCTAGAAAGGTTGTGGAAACAAGGTGTAGAAATGAAATGAGGGCTATTGTTTTTCTGTCAGGAGAATTCCTAAGGCTTTGCATGGTACCTTTGTGCTTCCCGAGAGAGTGGAAATGAAATGGCTTTGCAGAAAATCACTCTGCATTTGTCCAGGGGAGACATGAATTACCTCACCTTTCCCCCCCCAACCCATCTGTCCTTAACCATTAAAGCCACTGATAGTGTGTTATATAGCCTGTGGATAGTTAGACATCTGCCCCATAGATTAGTAAACTGCCCTGAATTACTTCATTGAAGAGTTAAAGCCGTACATCCAGCCATCCAACATGGATATTTTGTTATTTGTCTTGCTTCTGATCACCACCTCCATCCACCTTCCTTCTGCACTCCCCTCCACCAACCCCAATCTAGACTAGCACCTCCTCGGGACTTAGTTTTAGAACTCCTACCTTAGGGTTGTGTGGTACTCATTGGTGAGTAAATGAGTGCAAACACTTCTAACACCACTATGTCTAAATGGCTCTAGACCATGCTTCCTGTCTCATCCGTCCAGCCATTTGCCCTTGCCATATTGTCTTCTGGCTTTCCATTGCTCCCCCATGACCTTTCTTTTTCTTTTTTTTTTCTGGGAATAGTAATCAAAGAAGGACCATCATTTCTCCTAGAAAGGTTGTGATAGTTGCCACTTATGGTTCCCCTCACTAGCCTGATAACTTTCAGACCCAAACTCTTTTCCCTGGTAAAGTATCTCCCCTACTCCCATATATGTCGTCTCTCCCCTTAGAATGTAACTTCCTTGAGGGCTGGGATTGTCTCACTTTTGTATTCTTATTCCTAGATACAAGGGGCAAGAGGCCTGGCAAATAAGAGATGCTTAATAAATGCTTTTTCCATTCATTCATTTGATGTTATTCAGTAATACTGAAGTGGGTATGAATTCTGATTAAACTTCTAAGAAGCTGTCAAGTTTCTGAAAAAGAAAAAAAATTCTGAATCTAGAGGAAGAAAAATCCCAGTGCTCATCAAATATGAGACAAAGCAAATACCCACCCAGTGGCCAGATATGTTTTCCTGGGGGATTCCCTTGTGTTTATCCTTCTGGCATATTTTCATCATATGACTTTTGCGGTGGCCCTTCTGTGAATAGTTTCCTCATCCCAGCTGTTATGATGTTTAATCTAAAGTTGCCAACTCTTGATCTGGTGGTTCCAGGACACAGGGTGAGGAAAATGAAAGCCTTCCAGTATTTCTGTATCCTATCTTCCACCCCCTGGGGATTAGTGCTTTAATCTCTGGTCAATCCTGAATTGTTTTCAACCCTAGTTTCATCTCTCCCCTCCCCCTGAATAGCAGAACAATTACTAATGATAAAGATCCATATCCATGTCCAAAGTTCACATTACATATGCCCCACACAAGGCTCAATTTCTTTTTCTTTCTCTTCCTTCTCTTCCACCTCCACCCAAGTAAGTATATGGTGCTATTTGCAAAATGCTTTCTTTAAAAAGCTTTTTATGAGAGAGACAGAATAATCTTAATTCTTTTGTAGTCAGGGAAATTTATTTTTAATGGACTTTATAATCTGCTAGTCTTCATCCTAATGTTAATTCATGGAATGGCTTGACTTTTCAAATAAAGGAGGCTGTGGTATTTCCTTCTTTGCAATTTTCATGGGTTAGATACCCTCTCCCTGAGATAGTTTAGGTAACTAAGTTGGGGAGGACCCTTATAGTCCTGAAATTGTGGCTGAAACTAAGTCATGAAAGGAGGAAAAGTCTCTCCTCTGGTGTCCATACTCTGTCCATTGGTTGTTCAGGACCCCCAGGGTAGTGTGGCATACAGATTTTTCCTCAGACAGTGTCTCATACTCTGGATCTCTTTTCTTTATCAAAACTTACTTTTCCTCTGTCTTATTCCTTCAGGGCTTTGCTCTCTAACTATATAATCCGATAAATTGCGGTCTCTTCTGAAGTGTTAGGGTCTGAGTTAAGGTGACTTGCCTTAATTAACAAAGGTAAATATCAGCGATCATTCTCTCAAGGAGCTTAAAATCTGATAAAGTGATAAAACAAATTAGAATGTGATGAGTTCTTAAGGAGAGGTAGAACAGAGAAAGATGACAATGGAGAGGATATGGCATATGACTCTACTTTAAGGCAAAATGGGAAATATTTGAGAGATCATAGCTATTTCTGTTATCTTATTTCCACCAATTGTTATATTTCTATCAAATACAATAAATTATGCCCCCCCTCCCCCAGATATAGATACATGGCAGCTAGATGGTGTAGTGGATAGATTGCTGAGCCTACAGTAATGAAGACATGAATTCAAATTCTGTATACACTGTGACACATAAAAAGTTTGAGAGACATAATTTCAGGGTAATTAATCATTTTATTAACCATGCTAGCATATAATAAAAGGGGTTAGTGATACTCCTGAATGACAAAAACCCCTCATGGCACCCACTCAATGCTTATATGATCTTGGAAGAGGGCATTCCTGGGAACAAGGTGGGAACTGACTTTGATTGGTTAACAAGTAATGAAAGAGAATGAATATTATGATGAGAGGTGGACCTATTCTAATGAGGGCTGGGGACTTTGATCATATCATTTACTTCAAAACCACCCCCAGGCTTGGCAATCTAATCAAAGAATTTATCCCCATCCAAATCTGAGTAGAACACAATGGGTTTCCCCACTTGGGTGGGGTCTGAACAAGATGGAGGAGAAAGTTAATCCAATCTCATTATCAGTAAAGTCTTTCAGCTGCTGTCTTGGCCTAGTGGAGAATGGTTGCAGAGAGGGAGAAATCCTGTGTCCCCCCAATATTAACGATTAGTTATTTAATACTCATTTTTCTCAATACACATACGTGTGTGTGTGTGTGTTATTTTCCTTTTAAAAACTCCCAAGCCTGGCACACACGACACACTTAATAAATGTTTATTTCCATATATAAAAAAACATTATCCTTACACTTCTATCAGGCAGCTAAGTAGAGTGGGATAGAGTTCTGGTCCTGGAGTCAGGGAGACCTGAGTTCAAATCCAGTCTCAGATACTTAATAGTTGTGTGTCTCTGGGCAATTCACTTAACCTCTTGTGCCTCAGTTTCCACAACTGTAAAGTGGAGATAATAATGGCACTTCATAGAGTTGTTGTGAAGATAAAATGATATAATATTTGCAAAAAAATGCTTAGCACAGTGCCAGGCACATAGTAGGCACTATATAAATGGCCTTCTCCTCCTTCCCCCACAATGCTTCTACTAACTGTGGTCTCACAGTCCCTGTCAAATGCTATCCCAATGGACCCCATTTCACTAGGCTCTGATGGATGCTTCTTCACTGCTTGGCTTTGGTTACCATCACCTCTGACTTTGGCCTTGGGTACTGCTCTGCCATCTCAGAAAGGCCCAGAATCCACAATGGAGGACAAGGAGCAGATGCCTCAGCTTTGGGCCTCCTACCTCCTGAGCAGAATCCTAGCTCCAGACACCACACTCAACTTCTCTCAATGACTTGCTTCAACTCCCAAACTGGATACTTCTGCATGATATGTTGCCATTCCCTTCTGCCACACAATGCTATTGTCAATGGTGAGAGGAGGAAATAGAAATCTCCTTTTAGTCCGCTATACTCTCCAGGAGCTGAAAATGGGCTCTTAAAGGTCTTAAGAGCTGGGTTCTTCTCCTCTAGTTGGTCACCCTTTTAATTGACTCAATGGGGCCAGCCTGACATTTGAACAGCCACCAAGAGCATGGGTGACTTTGCCAGGCACCTTTATCCAAGGCCTTGTTAGTGTCATTAGGCTATTTATACTCTAATATCAGGTTGCTTAGGGAACTGTATCCTATTGGGTTGCACAGGGAAATTCCTTAATACCTCCTTTAAATCCCTATTACCTCTCTCTCTCTCTCTCTCTCTCTCGCTCTCTCACTTTCTTGTTCTCTCTCACTCTCTTGCTCTCTCTCACTTTCATTATCTCTCTCTCTCTCTATCTATCTACCTACATGTCTATCTACCATCTATCTACTTAATCTATCTATCAACTATCTATCTGGCCTCCTAGGCTATGTTATTAAAGGAAATTATGTTGTTGAGATTGTGGCTTGAATGTACCACAGCTAAATCTAAATACTTTATAATGAATTTACATTGTATTTGAGAACCATTCCTATTTATATGTTAAGATATATTCTTATTTCATCATCTCCTAATGTAAGCCCTGAAAGCCACAAACTTTTGCTCAGCATCAAGGAACTGTACCAATCAAGATATTAAACTATTTTTGGTTTGTTTACTCATTTTTAATGTCAAAACAAGTGTAATTTGAAACAGCTGCATTCAGATTTCTAAAAGACAACTGTTCACTCACCAGCCCAAAATGGGTAATGTTAAGAAAAGCAGTCTTATCTTGTTATGTTTTTTCCTTGATAGGTACTTTAGAATTCTGTATCATAGATGAGAAGAAAATTAAAAACAGGAATATATAATTTCTTTAATCATTGCCACAGGTTTATAGGAATTTTTTATGACTTCTTTTAAAGAAAAAAAATCACTTCATGAGTTTCATTTGGTTATTTTTACATATGCTAGATGACTTTATCATCCTGTGGCATGATTAAAGTATGATAGAGGGCTAATGAAGTATATCTTTACTTTTTTTAGGCTTGTGGTCCAACTAAATCTTCAACCTCTTTCCATTTTTTATAATATAACTTGATATCCACAAGGGATCTATTAATTTTCCTTACATTAGTGACTTCTGCGAGCAATTAACATTCACTTTAGTAGCTTTTTAGTAATATATTGTTTCAGTTTAAATGGGCTCATGTGATTTAGAAATAAGGAGGATATTTGAAGTGTTAATTTTTATGCCAGTTTAAAAAAAATAGACTTTGTTTAACTTTTCCTAATAAATCCATGACAGCAGAAAGGTATAGTGGAAAAATCTGGATTCGAAGTCAGAGGATGGACCATTTGCTACTTGGATGACTTTGCACTAGTTATTTCACTTCTGTAGTCCTCAGTTTCCTTGTCTGTAAAATGAGAGGATTGGGCTATAAGAGTCTCTTAGGTGTTTTTCAATGGAGTGCAATTCAACAAGCTTTTGCAAAGTGTTTGTTATTGATCAGACACCCTACCAGGTGCTGGAATTACCAAACCCAACAATGAAACCGTCTTTGTCGTCAAAGAGCTTACATTCTACTTGAGAAAACATAACACATATGTAGACGCATTAATTTAAAATATATACAAAATGAGATTGGGGGAAGAAGCGCTAACAGCTATGAAATATAGAAGTAATTTAAAATATAATAGCTAGCATTTGCATGGTGCTTTTAGGTATGCAAAGTTATTTACCAATGTTATCTCATTTAATCCTCACCAAAACCTTGGGAGGTAGGTGCCATTGTTATCTCCATTTTATAGATGAGGCAAATGGGGCAGACAGAGGTTAAGGGACTTACCCAAGATCCCACAGATAGCAACAATAATAATAATAGCTAGCATTTATATTTTACTTTAATTTGCCAAAAGCTCTATAAATAACTATTTCTTTTGATCTTCATCATTATCCTGGTAAGTAGGTGCTATTATTATCCTTGTACAGAAGAGGAAACTGAGGCAGACAGAGGTCCAGTACTTTGCCCAAGGTCATGAAGCCAGTAAGTGTCCAGGGAAGGATCTGAACTCAGGTTGTCATCACTCTGGGTCTCTCACTCTGTCTGCCTAGCTGTAAAAAACAATATGATGTATGTTTCTCTGGATCAGAAGTTGGTCAGAGCTGGCATTAAGGTAAGTAAGGATACCTCTGGCAGCTAGATAGTGCAGTGCAGGCTTGGAATCAGGAAAACTCATCTTCCTGAGTTCAGACATGTACTAGCTGTGTGATGCTGGACAAGTCACTTAACCCTGTTTGCCTCAGTTTCCTTGTCTATGAAGTGAGCTACAGAAAGAAATAGCAAACCACTCCTGTATCTTTGCCCAAAAAGGGTCACAAAGAGCTGGACTCAATTAAAAAACTACTCAGCAACAACAAAGGATACCTCTGTGAACTTGCAGGTGGAAGTAGTAGAAACTCATCCTCTCATTATTCATTTCACCACTCCTCTAGTCTCCTGGGGGAAAATAGGCCATCTGTAACTTTCCAAAATATATCCTGAAGCCCTTTGCTGCTTTCTCCAGTAGAAAGTTCTCTCTTTCTCCTGAAATCACTGCATATATAATTTATATTTACTCATCTGAACTCATATTGTAACTTCCTAGTAGAAGGAAAACTCCTGGAGGTTTTGTATCTCTAAGCAATAAGCCTGGCATAAATGCTTGCTGATTGGAATTGTTAAGATTAAGGGAAAACAGGAATTAGATGGTAATAGAGTGAACAGCTACATGCTATAAACTTAAAACAAACGGGTAATTGGAATCTGAAATTACTACACAAGGTCGTAACCGCAAAAAGGGAAAAAAATCCTTTCTACCCCGTCTCCTCCTTCATCTATGCATCAATAGGTCACTTCAAGGTGCCAAGGCAAGATGACTACCAGAAGACTCAATGTCAACAGAGTAGAGCACTTCTCTGAGTGGGAACAGTTTGTTGCTAAGTTGAAGGGAAAGTTGAGCCAATACATGTTGGCAACAGTGGAGCAGAAAAGGAGTGGGAAGCTTTCAGAGATTTGGTGTACAGCACTGCATTTACTCATCTAGGTCAGAACACTAGTAAACATCAAGACTAGTTTGATGAAAATGATAGGGAAATTCAGAAACTGCTAAATGAACAAACGAGAGCTCCACAGGTTTTACCAGCAGGATAGTTCATCCATTTGTAAGAAGGCAGCATTTAACTCCATCACAAGTAAAGTAGAAGGGAAGCTTAGAGAGATGCAGGATTCTTGGCTCAGTAAGAAGGCAGATGAGATGCAGTTTTGCTTTGATAGTAACAATCCGAAGTGCTTTTATGATGCCCTGAAAGCTATTTATGGACCAAAGACATATCGTGCATCTCAACTATTCAGTGCTGATGGAGCCACAATTGATTAGTGATAAGGACGAGATCCTGGAGAGATGGACAGAACACTTCCATGGTGTTCTCAACAGACTGTCATCAACCAATGCTAAAGACATTGACCATTTACCTCAGGTTGAAGTCAATCCCTCTCTAGCCAAATTTCCAACTGAAGAAGAGGTTTTGAATGCCATCAGGCTCCTCTCCTGTGGCAAAACACCTGATTCTATTCCAATTGATATTTCCAAGGTGTGGGGGTCGACATGGTGCTTGCTTCCCAAGAACTCCAGAAAAAATGTCAGAAGCAGAACAGAGGTCTGTACACAATATCAGTTGTGAGGGCTTATGGAAAATTATGTCAAAATTTGGTTGCCTGGAGAAGTTCAAAAGTGTCGTACATCAATTTCGTGATGGCATGTTTGCCTGGGTTCTAGATAATGGACAATGGTCTCTTGAACTTTCTCAGCCACCAATGGAGTGAAGCAGGGTTGTGTGCTTGCTCCCATACTTTATAGCATGATATTTTTAGTAATGTTGTCAGACTCCTTCAACGAGGATGAACATGGCATCAAAGTCAGCTACCTCGTTAGTGGTAAATTATTTAACTTGAAAAGGCTTTATAAGCCAAGACTAAAGTGGAGGGAGAGTTGGTATACGATGTTTTTGTTCACAGATGATTGTGCACTCAGTGCAGCCTCTGATGATGAGATGCAGCAAAGTATGGATCAATTCTCTGCTGCTTGTGCTAATTTTGGCCTGATAATTAACAACAAGAAAACACCGGTGCTCCATCAGCCAGCACCATACCAGACATACATGGCACCATTAATTAGAGCAAATGGAGAAGTTTTGAATACTGTGGATGTGTTCACTTACCTTGGCAACATACTGTCCAGGAATGTACGCATTGATAATGAGGTTGATATACACTTTGTCAGAGCTAGCTCAGTGTTTGGGAGGCTCTGAAGGAAAGTATGGGAGAGAAAAGGTATTAGACCGACTACCAAACTGAAAGCCTACGGAGCCATTGTGCTGACCTCATTGTTGTATGCCTGTGAAACCTGGACAGTCTACCAGCGCCATGCTAGGAAACTGAATTGTTTCCATTTGAATTGTCTTTGAAAGATTCTTAAGATCACCTGGCAGGATAGGGTAATGGCGCTGAGGTGCATTCTTGAACTAAACTACCAAGTATTCAAACTCTGCTGCAGAGAGCACAACTCTGATGGGCTGGCCACATTGTTCAAATGCCGAATGTACACTTGTCAAAAAGACTATCTTATGAAAAACTCATACAAGGCAAGGGCTTACATGGTAGTCAGAAGAAGTAATACAAGGACACTTTCAAGGTCTCTCTGAAGAACTTTGTAATTGATTGTGTAGCTCAAAAGAAACATTAGGTGCACAAATTTAGGGAATCCACCCCAAATGTTCACATGTGCTATTTGTGCTTGATCTGTGGTAGAACATTCTGAGCTTGTATTGATCTGATCAGCTATGGCCAGATACACTGTGATTAGATTCTAACAGTGATATAATTTTGTTTCTTTGAGTTACTTCACTTCTGCTTTGCTTATACAGCACAGCACCAAGGGCATGTATGAGTGTCTCCCATGTTTCACAAGGCACCACCAAATCAGAGTGAATCTTAGCTCTGGGTATTTCTAGCCACTTAGCTGCCTCAGTAGTTGAATATGTGATACTTCAGCTAATTTACTTACTTATTAAATATTCAATTCCACCAACATTTATCAAGTACCCATGGGCGAGGCACAGTTCTAGGTGTTGAAGATACAAAGACAAAAGCTTAAGAATCCTTGTCCTTGAGGATTTTACATGCCATTGGGGGATATAGTAGGTAGACAGAGGATTAAAAATCAAGATAATTTGAGGGGAGGGGACACTAATAACTGGGGGGAACAAGAAAACCTTCCTATAAAATGTTTGAATATCTTTCAATTCTCAAAGATATTCTCTTTTAGAACATCTTTTCCCCTATAATAGATAGTCTTGCTCTGCTCTTTTGGATACCACAGAGTTTCTGGTTCTTGCTTGCCTGTCTGTCCTTTTGATGTTATCTTGCGTTTTGGTGTCTGTGACCTCCATCAAATCCAATCTGACAAACAGTTACTAAGCACTTATTATGTACAAAGCTCTGTAAATGGTCAGACAATTTGTCTTCTGGGGATAAAGAGACAAAATAAAAAGTCTATATTGGTAACTACATATAGTGAATGAGGCCACTGACCATACCCTGGCCTTGCCTATTCAACTCTTCTCAAGCACTTTTTCTGGTCTTCCATCTCCATTTCTTTCCCCATACTTTTTATCCTTTGCTTTTTCCTTCTTCCTTCATCTTCTCAGTTCCTTTCATTCATGCCTTATCTTGTCTTTCTGGACTAGACCGTCATGATATCTAGTTGTTTGTTCTGTTAAGTTCCTCTCTGTAAGTTCTGTGGATTTTCATTTCAGTTCCCAAGGTGTTTTCCTAGGCCTTGCTGCTTCTCATTTCCCCCCTTTAAATGTATGTTTAATCCGAAAGCAGGCATTTGTAAACACCTTGAAGGCTTGTAAACCCATAATATCTGTTACAGTCTATTGGTAGGCAAAGAAGTAAAAACCAAGTGAATGATCATAATACTAGAGTGGCAAAATAGATATATAGTTGGACAGAATGAGTCTTTGCTACTAATTCAATTATCTTAATTCAATGATCTAGATCTAGAATATACAGGCCAAAATGACATAACCCTCACTCTGAATGCATTTTTCAGTAGCTTGTCAAAACAAGAGCTCATGGTAGTCATGTTATTTGACTCAGGTAGATTTCAATTAAGCAAATATTTCTTGGTGAAAAGGAAAATGTTCCTTGTGTTTATTACATTATCATAAAGAAGTTCACAAATTTGCTTTTGCACTAAAATCTAAGATGCCAAGAACTCTGAATTCACTCCTTCAGGGAAAATGTTAGTACACTACTTAATGAAATTTGCTCAGGGACAAAAATCTGACCCTGAGCCACTTTAAATCTGAATAAGCAATGTTGGCCCAATATTAGTTCTCTTTTGTTGCAGTTTTGCATATTTGCATATGTATGATACCACTTTAATTATGGGAAGGTTGGTGGAGTCTATATCTTTTTTGACTCTGGGAGTTTTAATAAAAGTAGATAGTGTTTGCTTTCTAAGGACCAGCTTAGTTGAATACAGAGAGGCTTATCACCAGTAGACTGGACACTTGGTGATGAATTTTTTTAGCCATGGCAACCTCTGAAGCCAAGAAAAATTTTAAAATGTCTCTCAGCCCTGTGCCCTGCAATATCTGTGGCAGAATGATAAAAAAAGAAGGGGAGGGTGCCAACAATCATACTATTTTAAAACCATTTATAAACATCAACGTAGCTGTTGGAACTCCATATCTGAGATCCTTGCCCAATGAGCACTGAGGGAACATGCTACCAAGATGAACTGAGTCATATCTCACATTAACATTCTCACCAGGAACAAAACCAGAAAACAAGGAAGTTGTAGCTAGATGGAAGAATGGTTCAAAGTTCTCCTTGGAAAGGCAAATAAAGGAGTTATAGGAGAAGACTTTTTCACGGATCCAGGAGGTGGGATAGTAGAGTACTGGACCTGGAGTCAGGAAGGTTTGAGTTCAAATCCTTACCTTGGACACTTCCCAACTGCCTGACTAGACAAGTCACTTAACCTCTTTATGCCTCAGTTTCATCTATTGTAAAATGGAGGTAATAATGGCAACTACATCCCAGGGCTGTTGTGAGGATAAAAATTAGATAATATTTGTAAAGTATTTTGCAACCTTTAAAATACCATATAAATACTAGCTATAATTATTATCCAAAATCAGTGAGAAATATACTTTAATAGGACATTTTGTTATTTAATTTTGCACCAATTATAACAAGTATTTACAAAAAGATCATAATGAAAATAATTGCAGCCTATGTGCAAACATCTGCTGCAGAGGAGGAAGAGGTAGAGAAATTCTATGAATAACTTGGTAAGAACCTCTAAACTAAACCAACATATTCGTTGATATTTGGTGGCTCCAGTGGAAAGGTGGGAACAGGTAGAGACAGTGAAAAATATGTTGAAAATTATGATTCAGTTGTAAGGAATAATAGAAGCCAGAGACTGTAAATGACACATAAGCCTCACAGATAGACATCAAAAATACTTCCTTCAGGAAAAGAATCAAAAGACACTGAACGTAGCAAGAACTAAATAACATCACAAAAATGAAATCGAATTTATTTTTATAGCTAGAAAATGACTTGTCACTGGTGTAGGAGTCATTCCTGAATCAGTTGTCTTTTGTACAGTCAGACTACCGAATTGTTAGAGAAACAAATAAGCAAAGCTATAATAAAGAATAAAAATTTAAAAAGAAATGCATTCAATTAAAATAATGTAACAAGACCTATTTAAACATCAATTATTAATGTAGATTTATTTCTACATCAGCTATTAATGCCGAAAATGGGATGTGGAGAGAAGAAAGGACAGTGACACCAATTATAATAGTTTCATGCAGCAATTAATTTGATATGATCACCATAACGAAGAGACCAAAAGAGCCCCCAAATTGCTTTGGTTGGTAAGCACTTGACTCATTTTACAAGTGGAGAGATATGATGGCCAAATGCAAAATTAATTTAGAACATAAACTCATTTGTAACATTTTGTGGATAAGGATTGTGGGAGATTACAAGCATAAAAGAGAAACAACAGAAGATAAATTTGTTTAAACAAAGTTTCTTGAGAGACTCAATCAAGTAAAGTCATCTTGAGAGCATTATAGGATGAAACTGATAAGACAAACAATAGATGAAAGATGTAAAAGTTCTACCAAGTTTTTTTTTATAACAAACTCTTCATCATTGAGGAAAATGGAGTCACCACTTTTGAATTCTAACATCATAGTCCCAAATGTAATTATGGAGGAGGTAAAATTGGCAGAAAGAAGAGATCCCAGAAATCCCTCAGGATACCCTAAAACTCTGAGGGGCAATGTAGCCGTCTGGCCTTAAGAAGTTCAGTCCAGAGCATACAAAAACAGTATAAACATAAGCACATTTTGATAGTAACCTCTTTGGTCAGGGATAGAAAGTAGTGGTGGAAAGTTGTGGAGTAATAAATGGCAGCTGTTTAAAGACCTCAGCCATTTTCTCTTTAATCATAGAAAAGTCTGAATTTGAGGTCTGTCTAGTTTGTAATAAAAGTCACATTCGTATAATGCTTTTCAGCTTGCTAAGTACTTTCCCATATGTTATTTCATCTCTCCTCACAACAGCCCTTTGAAGTATGCAGAGAAGGTGTTTAATATATTTAGTTGTACTGGAGCCAGTTTGAGAGCCGATTGTTAAATTTTCTTTGTGAGAATTTACATCTCAGAAATCACCAAATGCAAATTAGAGCTTGATTTATTGTTTTGTTGATTGTCTAAACTTAAGAAAGTGATGGAGACAATGCTAATAATGCCAAACAAACTGCCATTAGCTTGACCCTGACTGGCTCTGCTCTTCTGGCCTTTGAAATTCCCAAGGTTGCAGACTCCATTGCCTACTAGGGGTGGGGAACCTGTAGCCTTGAGGCCACATGTAGCTTTCTAAGTCCTTCAGTGTGGCCTTTGACTGAGTCCAAGTTTTACGGAGCAAATCCTTTTATTAAGGGGATTTGTTCTGTGAAGTTTAGATTCAGCCAAAGAGCTGCACTTGAGGACCTAGTGGGCCACGTGTGGCCTTGAGGCCACAGGTTCCCATCCCTGGCCTAGGCCTAGAATGAAAAAAAAAAGAATGAAAAAGCTAAGGAGGTCCCATTTTCCAGGGGCCATAGCCCTTAAAGCAGTTTCTTACCATTACTTCACCAGAATGCAGCTAATGACATTGAGTCAAAGAGGGACAAAGAGAGATGTAATGGAAGCTGACAGTCTTGGCTATGTAGCTAACAGAAGAATCCCGACCGCAAGGAAGGCCAATCAGAATAAGCTAAGGAATGTCCATATGTGCTTTAGGCTCTCAAAGGCACTTCCCTTCCACATCATCATGATTCTTCCATGAAAAGTTCCCTAGTGTCTTTTGAGATAAGTTGATGGGGTCTGCACATTTGCCAGACCCCCATTATGGTGGAAAACCAGAAGACAGAACAGGACAATCAGCGGAATTTACATCTATTATCATAGTGCCATTGAATTGTTGGTTTGTTCCAAAAGAGGAAATGAACAATATGTCAGACGCCAGTTATTATGGAAAGTAATTTGAGAGTAAATTATACAAGTAGGGGTAAGTGAAAGAGTTGAAAGGGACTAAAAGGTTGCCTGGTCTGTCTTCTGCCCTTTGGTAGGTAAGATGCTGTACTGAAACTCAGATGAGTTAAATCACTTTCTTGCCCAAGCCCATAGCTTGTTAATGGTGATGGAAGGAGTAGAACTCTGGCTGCTTATCTCCTGATCCAACCTTGATGATCTGGTTCATCACAGGTTTTATATGAAGACACTGAGGTCCAGAAGGGTGATTTGCCTGAGGTCACACTTGCAAGTAGAAGGCTTATGTTGGCTGCATTTCCTTTTCTATTAGAACACGCAAAAACAAGCCCAACCTCCTACCCATATACATAGTTACCTTTGCAATCTCCAAGTCAACTCTACCCTATTCTCTCGATCCCCTTGGTCCTTAAGTTAGCCATCATTAGTCCATAAGTGATAATCAAGGAGACTGAGAAGTAAAAGGACAAGATGCACTTAAGCATCTGCAATGTATGTCAATTTTTGATGGCTACATCTGAAACAATTGTTTTTTTCCCCTTGATTTCAGAACAAGATTGTTCATCACATTTTTTTTTTCCCACTCAGAGGAAATGAGGACTACAACAGAGGATGTTCCAAGCAAAATGTACTTCTGCATATCCGTTGTGTCTATCTGGTGTCTGCCTTGATTATCTTTCAATAGTATGAAAAGTGAAAAAAAAAACTCAGAAAATGGCTGATTGTAGCATTTGTGTCTGTGTCACTTAAACATGCTCACTCTTGTTGTCTATACGGGTAAACTGATATAGGAAGGCAAAAGTTCTCCAATAATTTTCATCACTGGAAACAGTCAAAAGGTTAGTCTGTTTGAGCAAAGGAATCAGTGAGCCCAGATCTTTGGAGCTCTTTACAGCTATTTGGTATTGGTAGGAGTGAGCATTGAGCTAACATAAATTTTGATGTGTGTATCCATTATGCCTCTTGGACCTTCTCCTGCTCTTTAAGACCTGATATTATACTGAGAGGGAGAAAATCTATTATTTCTTGGAGGACTATGTAGAGTGTATGGGCAGGTAATAAAAATTTAAAAAAGGTTAAAAATTATTCTAAATAATTCACCTCCATTTTCCTTAATAGCAAGATTTCAGGCTGAGTTATCCAGATAATTTGACTATATAGATAAAGCCCAAGGAACTTTCCTATTGTTTCCCAATCCACTCACTCCCCTCCAAATTCACAGTTTAAGGGCCAGCCCTTCTCCAAAGTCAGATTTTATACCTCTAAATTCTGTAATCCTTTACTCCCCCTCCCCAACTCCAGTAGACAACAACTTCTATTATTGGCATGCTGTTGATCTGAGCCTGCCTAAATTAGGCCACTCCAGTGATTCCCGTGTGGAATTGGAATTCAATTAAACAATTGTGGACCATATAAAATTCTATTAAAGATTTATATAACAAGAAAAGATGTTAAAGGGATATAATTACTGATTCAGATGGACTCTTTTACCTCTACACCCTCACTAGCCAAGGCAACAAGTGCTCAATCAGGTAGATGTGTTGACTGGATTGACAGGAAGAATTCTGTTGAGCCCGAAGAAACCTGATTAATCACAGGTTAGGGTTTTTATAGCTCAGGACACTTGGAAGCCAAACTAACATTCAAACTCTAACCTCCAGAACCAATCAAATTCAAATGACAGCTTCCATGCCACTTTAAAGAGAAACCAACCCAACCTACATCAAACAAATGGTGCTGTTACCAAGCCTCCTATGTAAAGCCTTCAACAATCTTATACTTTTACCATTTTTTCTTCATTTTACTGTCTTCATACACATTCCATACATGGTCTGTAACCTTAGTGATGCTACGCTGGATGTTTTTTTAAACATAATATATCCTTTATATATCTATATTACATAACATATACATATGTGAAATGCTTTAAAATACGGAATTTATGAGGCTTCTGTCTCTTTTGGTGACTGTGAAATTCTGCTTGGAAAGTGAGGAAACTAATTCACCAGTAGCTTCTGAAGCTAGGCAAACTAGACTCCTACTCCTTTCCTATACACAATTTCCTATATTCTATGTCCATGTCTTTGTGTGTGTGCCCCACAATGTCTGGAACATACTCCCTCTACTCCATAGAATCTTTAGTTTCCTTCAAAGCACATTCTAGGTGCTACCTCCAACATAAGACTTTTTCTAGTAATCCCAGTTGTTAGTATTCCTTTCCTCTTGCAGTTACTTGAAATTTGTATTGCGTTTGTGTATCCACACACATATGTCTTGCACATAGTAGGCACTTAAAAGTTTGTTGAATTGGATTGAATACCTGGCAAGCAGCTGCCTAGGAGAACTGATGAGTTTTCCCACATGCTTTTAATGTAAAGTTTATTTTATAGTCACAGTTTAGGAAAATATTCCCTGCTGTGTTTATGTACCATGGAGTATGTTCATTAAGCGAGAAGGCCAACTCTGTGTTGAATTTCCTGGACAACTTGCATATTGCATAAATCTAGTCTTTTAAAAAAAATTGTACCAGTTTTTAAGACTTTACTACCTTTCTTTCCTTCCTTTTGTACAAATACTGACACAATCTTAATTTTGGTGAACTACCTTCAGGTGTGACTATTCTGATTTTGTTCCTTTTGGTCCTGAAACAATAGTATTAGGTGGGGCTATAAATATTGATTGAATCCCAGGATGCCAGCAACCTAGATGCCTGGGTTTGAAGATAAATCAGTCAGACTGATATTCTATGGGTCCCCTCTTTTTTTAATCCGAAAAATTAGTTACATTAAAAAATGTTACATTAACACGTTAACAATATTTATAAAGCACTTACTATGCATTCTGCATGCTAATATTTGCCATTGAGGCCCTCGATTGAGAGCTAAGTGGAACAGCCTGGTAATACATACCACATTCTGTCCATGTAGTCCCCTGGTTCTCTGCTGAAAGAAGGAGATATGATTCATTATCTGTTCTTCAGGGTCAAGATTGATTATTCTAATTACTCAGAGTCTGATTTCCTTTTTAGCACTCTTTTCATTTACATGATTGCTGTAATTATCTATGTTAATCTGAGGCAGCTAGGTGATACAGCAGACAGAGGAATGGATCTGGAGTCAGGAAGACTTGAATTTAAATCTAGCTGCAGACAGTTACTAGCTATGTGACCCTGCATAAGTTACTTAACCTCTGTCTGTCTCAGTTTCCACATCTTTAAAATGGGGATCATAATAGCACTGACCTCTCCAATGAGATATTTACAAAGTGCTTTGCAAACCTTAAGCACTACAGAAATACTAGCTCCTTCTCTTTTTCCCATTGGTTCTGCTTATTGAACTCTGAATCATTTGATACAAATCTTTCCATGTTCCTATGCATTCCTCATCTTTGTCTTTTTCTTACTGCACAATGATATTCCATTATGTTCCTGTGCTAGTTTTTTCATACATAGGCATCTCCTCTGTTCATGCTTCTTTGCTCCCCCAAGGAGTAATGCTGTGCATATTTGGGTCTATATCATATATCTATAGATATAGATATCTCTATCATCTTTTGGTCTTTCTTCTATATCATCTTTGGGATATATGCCCTTTAGTGGGATCATTAGTTTGCACACATAAATGTGAGCATTTACACAGAGGTGAGAATTAAAATATGATTAAAACATTGCAAGCTAAATGAAGAACCTGCTTTGGTCACATTTAAGTTTTTTAAGCTTCAGGATCAGACACTTTTCTGGAGGCAGAGGGACAGCCCAGGCTATCTCTGAGGGTCCAAGAGAAACCCAAAGATGCTGTTATAATTGGCCTAGTAGTATTGCTAGATGGACGCATATATTTGTCCAATATTTCATTGATTTTTTTAAACCAATTTTGATTCTGTTGGAAAATTTTAATCTATTAGATCTGAGTCTAGAATCAGAAAAGGGACATAGGCTTGCTATTTCTATAATATTCCATTTTTGTCTTTTGGCAAGTCACTTGGTTCATCTACATGAGATATTCATGACCTGTCATGTTTGTGACATTCCACCACCCATATCTTCCAGCCGAATCAGAATTTGCATGTTGAAATCTGGAAACCCATGGGCTAGCAAGAATGGGCAAGAGATTCCTCCTTTTTCTGGCTTCACCTGGATTGCTCTGCTTTAGAAATGTTCAGAAGGTGGCCCCTTCCTTGGCCACTTACACTCTGGAGAGATGTTCACCCTCAACTTTGCCCTCATCATATGTGATTTATCCTCATCTCTTGCGATTGCTTTTTTCTCTCCAGAATATGGACTCTTCTGTGGTGACAGTTGGATTTTAAATACTTCTGCTTCAGTGTTCATCAAGGTCTCTCATAGTAGTAAAGGAGTATGAGTGATGAATACATGAGATCTTTGATGTCCTCTAATATAACCCCCTCGTTTTGTAGTGGAAGAAGCTGAGGCTCGGAATCAAGTCAAATCAGAAAAAAAATTATTAAGCGCTTATTATATAGGCTGGGTACTCTGTTAAGCTCTGGGGAAGGTTATGTTCTAATACAAGATGATAATACATAAAAAGAGCTGAAAAGCTGGAAGTGGACCTTGGTGCAGGTACCTTTCAGGAGGTTCTTGGAGGAATTCCTCAATGAAAGAAGAAGGCCTGTAGGAATGGAGGGAGAAAATAACTTTGTCATGGTAGGGAAGTCAATCTGTAGAGTGAAGGATGGCTAATCTGGGCCCTTCCTTAAAATGGAGGCTTTGGGAGGAACTGACCAATGGGAGAAGGGAGTGAAATAATAGCGAGATGGTATTTATATTGTACTTTAAGGTTTGTAAAGCGCTTTATATGCTATCTCATTTATTCCTTGCAACAATCCTGTGAGGTAGATGCTAGTATTACGCTCATTTTATAAATGAGGAAACTGAGGCTTAGAGAAGTTAAGTGAATTGCCCAGGGTCGCTCAGCTAGTAAGTGTCAGAAGCAGGATTTGAATCCAAGTCTTCCTGATTCTAAGGCCAGGACTCTAGCCACTATACTACCTAGCTACCTGTTGTGCCTTGATCAATGTTGCACAATTTAGTGGCAGAGCTGGAACTAGAAACTGGGGTTTCCTGACTCCTAATGTCATACTTTTTCCACTGTTGTACAATTTGTTTGATTTCTGCCATAAAAATGTTCTATCTATGTTTTTTGTTACATGTCTTAGATTATAAGCCCTTAGAGGGAATGACTTGTGCTTGTTTTTTAGACTCTACAGATTCCAGTAGTCTATTTAAAAAGTTGCTCAATAAATTTTTTTAATGGTTATGATAATGTTCTTCCCTCCTTCCTCCTCCCTCACTCCCTCCTTTCTCCCTTCTTTCCTTCCTTCTTTCCTTCCTTCCTTCCTTCCTTCCTTCCTTCCTTCCTTCCTCCCTTCATTCTTCTCTTCCTTCCTTCCTTCCTTCCTTCCTTCCTTCCTTCCTTCCTTCCTTCTTTCCTTCCTTCCTTCCTTTTTTCCTTCCTTTCTTCTTTCCTTCCTTCCTTCCCTTTTTTTTTCCCAAAGCGGTTCTCTCTGCAGCCTATAGATGGCATAAGTTAGCTAACCCAAGACTTTCATGCATCTACTATACCTTTGATAGGTTGAGGAAAAGTTTATAGAAAATGTGAATTGTAAATAATGAACATTTTATCAGCAAAGAACCAGGAAAGTGACCTCCTGCAGTAGGACACAATCCTCTGAAAATGATGACTTTATGTTGTAAAATAGTTATTTTTTTTGGAAATGCATTACAGGAGTCCTAAAATTCTGCTCCCATTAGGGGGAAAGGAGAATATTGGCATGGGGAGGCAGATTGGGTAAGGGGGAAAATTGGGATGGATTTTATGTAGTGGATAGAGAAATCTGAAAACTTGGAGGTCTAGTATGCCACAAGGCCCAACTATAAATTCTTATCCTTGCTAATTACCTAAGTCACCAGAATTACAGTATGCATTAGTATTTGAAAAACAATGTATATTCTCCACCTTAGGAAAGTACTACCCAAATATAAAGCCTCAACCAAGGAACCATAAAGTCACTCAGTTCCCATACATAAGTCCCTTGATTTCTCCTCACTTAATTCCTGGAAGAATCTCATTTTAGAGTTCATCCTAATTAGCCATATTGGAAAACCAAATGGATGAAGCCTGGCTGCTGTCTATACTCTGATATACAGTTGCATGGACAACCCATGGATCTGGTCAATCGTTACATATATATTGGATGCTGTGGATAGTCAGTGAATTTGGCTCAGAATTAAACAGGAAGTAAAGAGTGGGATGGATTGCTTTTGGGAAATTGCATAGTGCTTTTAATGACCCCAAGCATCTTCTTGAAATAAAGGTGTAGCTTTTTAAACCATTCTTTTGGTGATGCTGTATGAATTTAAGTCATGGAACAATACTATCTGAAGAATTAGGGTTAGGGGTCATGCAAAGGGCAATTGAAAGGCCCATGATGGGCATGGGTAGGCTGCAACATATTACCAAAGGAGAATTGCAGGGGAAAAGTGACATGGTAGTCACTAGGGATCTACTTACTGTCTTATTGTGTCGAATGGGAGACTTTCCCTGAACTCAGGCTATCGCGGCCCTGCTGGGCTGAGGCCATAGGAGCTGGCAACTTTGGCCAATCCCTTTCCTTTACTCATCTTTACATTTTGCTCTGGGTTCATTGTTCTGATATTGTCTCCTTAATGGAGGAACTGGGCTCACAGTTCTTCAATTTTATCACCTCGTGTTGCTTGAGGAATAATTTTATTTTTAGCTCTAGTTTAAGGAACTCTCTTCACTGAGAGGTAAGGAAGGAAAAATGATATCCAGTGTATAAATATGAGTCATGTATGAAATGAGTACTTTTATTCCCATCAAGTAAGGGAACCACTAAAAAAAAACAATCATAATCAGGTGAGAGGCAAATATGCAGGCCTGGTTGGGACCTTTTCAACAAAGCTGTCCATTAGCTATTTTACTGAGAACAGTAAAAAGAATAATGTTCTTTTTTCTTGTGGTAGTTTCTTTTTCTCTGTGGTCATCTCTTTTCTTCTCAGCTGGTCTGCTGCTGTTACTACCACAACTTCTCCAGTAGTCACTGCCCAGCTGTTCAGACACTTAGGAAGGGGGGAAGAGGCCAGATGTCTTTCAAGATTTCACAAGGTCCTGTACCAAAGGACAGAAGACAAGGATAGGAGGCAACCCAACCCAAGACCCTTCCTAAGAGGCCATGTACTCACAGGCCAAGTCAGTGAGGTGGGGGGGGGAGGGGAAGGGAAGCATCCCTTGCCAGTGCTACAGAGCTCAGAGAGTCACCTTTTAACCCTGAGGCCAGCAGGAAAAGATTACTGAGGGGTATGGATTACTCCTTTAGTATAGCCATCGAGATCTGGATCAGGAGTCAATTTAAAGTATCCTCATAGCAGATAGTAAGGGGATATCTGTGCCTGCTCTGAATTTGGGGGAAAGGGTCCATCTATTATGTATCCCCAAGGGATGCTACCTACTTTTTAGATGACTTCAGGGCCAGGAAGCCATTTTTGCTCAGTAGCAAGGAGCACATTCGCAAAAGGTGATTCTTCATATGTTGGTTGACATAGACTCAGTAGCAAAGGAGAATTTGGTAGCCCAGTCTTATTTTTATGGCCCAAAAATGTTCATTAAATTGAATTTCTGAACCAAAAATTCTGAAATATTTGATCATGACAAATAACAGATTTCACTGATTTTATTGTCTGACATAAACCACAATTATTCTTTTTAATTGATCAATCAATAGACATTTTAATGCATACTATGTGACAGTAACCGTGCTAAATGCTGGGGATACAAAAAGAGTCAGACAATTCCTGTCCTTGAGGAGCTTACAGTGTAAAGGGGAGACAACATACAAACAGATATGCACAAACAAGCTATAGGCAGGATAAACTGGAAATAATTTCTCTTAAATTCATTATTTGTATTTGTAGCAGAGTCAGCACCCCCCACCCCAAGTCTTTTACAACTCTGTTGACACTATACCAATCAGCTCACTCTATGCAGACAGTGATCCTATGGAACTGATTGGTGTCATGTCGGAAAAAGTCTAGACCAAATTGATTGAATTGTTCAGATTTTTTGGCAACATGTAGAAGAAATTGTAGCCCCCTCTAAAAAGAGCGTCGGAAGGAATGGAAAGGCGAGCTGTCACCTAGCTGAGGGGTTTCATCGAGACAGTGCGTAGATGCAGTGATAAATAAGATGAGGTCTCACTGATAGTGAAAAAGAAATCTGAGATCAGTTAGGAAAACATGGATGAGAAGAATGAAAGCCAGAGATAGTGGAAAGAGAACTCAACTAGGTTGGCTTTGGCAAGAAGGGCTGCCTTATTGTCAGAGAAAGAGAGAAAGTAATGTGTGTGGGGTGATATCAAGGGGTTTTGAAATTAAAAAGAATGGGGGAGGAGGAAGTTCCCATCATAATATACTGGCTGTATGACTCTGGTGATATCATTATAATAATGAAATTATAGGGCTGGTAAGCAAATAAACAAAATTCCCAGCCCCTATACTGTGTCTGGCATGTAGTAATGTTTGTTAAAGTCTGGCCAAACTGAATTGAATAGCACCAACCAAGAAAGTCTGTTCACATTGTGACATTCTTAAGAAACATATATGAGAGGAAAAGTAGAGAAA
This sequence comes from Trichosurus vulpecula, assembly GCF_011100635.1. Classification (NCBI taxonomy): domain Eukaryota; kingdom Metazoa; phylum Chordata; class Mammalia; order Diprotodontia; family Phalangeridae; genus Trichosurus; species Trichosurus vulpecula. The sequence goes on along the minus strand of NC_050575.1, from coordinate 334,172,253 downwards.
ATAAGTTTCTGGATGGAGAACAAAGGCTGAGAGCTGTTAAATATTATTGCTGTAAGGTAAATATGGTTACCTGATAAATTAGGCAAGAATATCTAGGGTCTTAATCTTTGGGTCAAGTGTCCTATCTATGGATCATTGGCTTATGAGACAAAAGAACCCTCCTTAATTATGGAACCACTTCTGACTAAATTTTGGGAACTTTATTTAAATTGTTACATGGAAATGTCCTATTTACCACCCTTCCAGAATAGTTCTTTTTCCTTTACACAAATAACTACCAGTCCTGGGTTTTTTTTTTGCACCTCCTATTCAAGATATTCCTTCCCCCTAATCCTAATTCCAGTCCCAAATTTGTCTTTTGCAAACTCTCTTTCTTTTTTTCATCCCTTTTGGGTCACAGGGCCTCTCAACTGAATCACATTGGAGCTAAGGAGGGATGGAGGGAAAGGACATTCATGGGCTCCTTTAGAAAACATTGCTCTAAATTCAAGACCTTCTTTTGAAAAACAGTGAAAATCTAGCAGCTACTGATTGGCTGAGTTATGGATTTTCATTACCATTAAACTTTGTGGGAAAATGTGTTGAAATGTACCGTGTATTGTCATGGACACAGAACTTTGTTTACAATTTTGTCTTTTCCTGGTTGTTGAAAATTAGTAGAATAACTGACAGGAAGCCATCAACTTATTCCCTGGGTCTCTTAGAATGAATATCAAAAATTAATAAAGAAATAGCCTAGAATAACTAATGCTTTCTTCTATTTTCTCATTTTGTGTGAAGGAAGGAATCTTTTGGCTGATAATTATGGTTCAAGAATTTTAAAGTCTTGATATCAAGAATTATCTACAGATGGTTCTGGAAGGAGGACAGGAATTTCATCTGAGTTAGTCCATCAGTTAACAAAGAGTATACTTAGAACCATGTTGTGTACAGTGGAGGATACAAGGAAGCATAGGAGAGAATTTTTTCCTCCAATTTATATTTTGATTGTGGAGAAGAGAGTAAGACACAAGAAATCAGTATAAAAATCAGGATTAGAATAAATCACTGTGTAATTAAGTACAAAATTGGGTGGTATGGACTATATGTGCCTATAATAGCATGAATTATGTCTATAACAGTGTAAAGGAGATGGATATCAATGAGTTTGAGTAATATGGAAAGAGTATCGTGAGGTTATTAGAATTTAATTTATGTCTTTAAAGATAGATAAAATTTGGATCAACAAAAGGGCAAGGACAGATCATTCTAAGAGAAAGTATTGAGGAAGTAATTAGAATAGAATGTTTGGGAATGACGAAGGTATTGTTTGGGGAATTCATTTACTTGAAGAGGGGCTGTGCATTGAGATCCTTCTTTCTTGGATGGTACCAACTTCTTGACCTTCCTTTTTTTAGATTAGCTATTCCCTAGACTATGTTTCCAGCAGAATCAGTGGACAGTGACATTTATTGTTTTGAACTTTCTTTGGGAATTAATACATTAAATAAATGAATAACCAATGTGGTCATTAAGCAATAAGATAGGACCAGCATATGCTGTAATGATGATGAATGGGATACCTCAGGTTGGAATTGAGGTTGTGAGTAGAGATGAGAGCTCTTGGTGTACCAGAAGAGTGTCATTAATTGTATTATGTTTAAGAATGTTTTATTAAAGTTATAAAACAGGCACTTGGAACAATACTGAAAGCACACCTTAAAAACAAGTACAATTGATTCTAATGAAGTGTTATGCTAGAAGCAATTTCAACATTCCCAAGAATTGTACCCTCAGAAAAAAAGCCACACTCCATAGTTTTGAAAGTAATTCATTGACAGATTTGAGTTTGCCAACTTTACCTTAAAGCTGCCCTTTTTATAGGAAACCACAGGAGGGACAAGTAAAACTTGAAATGAACTGTAGGTAGTAGTAGCTGTCGTTGTCATTATCAGTTTGCTTCATACATCTTGTGATACTATCCTAACTTCCAACTCAGGTTGACTGTTTTTCTCCACACAATGTAGTCAGCTAGGGTAGAGTATAAAGGAGTGAAGTCTGTGGATAGTTCTACAGTAGTGTCAAAGGGTACAACTGTCTGTTAAATTTGAGACAATCTATTACTCATCCGGACCACTCAGAGAGCATCTAGATGGTCAGAATCACATGAAAAAAAAGTGGTGCTGTTATATGGATCAGTCAATCAGCAGACATTTATTAAGTACTTACTGTGTGCCAGGCATTATGATAAATGCTGGGATGATCTAGGTCAATTAACTTACTGTGGAGGAAAAAGTAGGGGATTTGCAGGTTCATTTATTTTTAACCTGATCAGCAAGGGAGGGAGCTTGCTGATGTATCAAGGTGGGGTTAATTGGGGTCAGGAACCAATCCAGGATGTGGAAGACCAAGTGAAATTGCCAGGCAAGGGAGTACTAGGATATTGGACTCAAGTTACTAAGCTGAGGTCAGATCATGTACTGGGGCAACACAGATATTGCATCCATCAAGAAGCAAAGGTCAAGAACACAGAAGGTTTAAGCTGGAATTCTAAACCAAAGCATATACACAGAATGGAGTTAGGTTTAGCTAAAATGAGGCGAGAGGAAGGATGAATTAGGAGAGTTGACCTATATCTTCAAGGTTTCTTCTTGTTCTAAATTCTAAGATCTAGGACTGTCATTCAGTCTAACAGGCTTGAGAGGCAATCCACCAGCAGAGAACAGCCGTGGTTAACTCCTGACCTGACCCCCATTGCCTCTTCTGTTCAGCTACTTTTCGTGTTATCATCTCCAATTAAAATGTAAGCTCCTTGAGGGCAGGGATTGTCTTTCTTTTCTCTTTACAAGTGTATTCCTAGCACTTGGCAAGTTCTAGGCACCAAATAAATATGTAATAAATTCTTCTTGACTTCTTTAAATGCCTAGCTAAATCTGATGATGCCTCTATTTTTGCCTGAACTTGGCTCACAGGTTAATCTTTAGCTATCCAGCCTGGTTGCCTCCCCTGTCTGCTTCTGGTGTTGACACAGAGACCAATAACTTGGAATGCCTGCGCCTGGGGCAAATTCAGTTGGCATAGATGAAAGATGATACATGCTGCTAACACCACTGATCCTGGGTGGGTCTTGTGTGGCGTGGACCCCCAAGCCAGACAGCATAAGGGCAATTTGTACCAAAGTGGCAGTCAGGGCAGTCAGATGAACTCTTAGTGAGCCCTGGCCTGACCCCTGGGGAGGGCACGGTCATTTGAGATGGTATTGCCTCTGTCAGAGTGAGTGCTGTGGGGAGGAAGAGCCCTTCTCTCCCATGTTAGTGACCTGTGGCAAAGCCCCAGCAGCCCTGTGCTAGTTATACTTTGTTGATTCATCAAATTTGATTAAATGCATTAGTTTAATGGCTTAACTTTTTAAAAAATTTAATCATGTAAGACAGATCTCTTATGTGAAGCTTTCTCTGATCTCTCAGCTGCCAGTATTCTTTTCTCAAATTACCTTACTTCATACTTACTGCATGCATGTTGTATCCCTCCCCCTAGTTCTATCAGAATGTAGGTTCCTTAAGGACAGGCAATATTTTGTCTCTTCATCCTCAGTGCCTAGGACATATCACATACTTTATATTTATTGAATTAAATTAAATAGCTTTAGATGAGACCTTATGAAAATGTTTTGGCCAGTATCATATACATCAACTAATTTATTATATAATCATGCTAACTTTACCTTGCTTTGGTCATGTGAACCTTATCCTAAGTAAGCAATTTTTATTTGAAAGGCTCCAGAGAACCAGTGCTCAATACTTAGTCATTAGAGGCAGCTAGGTGGCTCAGTGGGTAAAGTGTGGGACCTGGAGTCCAGACAGACCTGAGTTCAAGCCTGGCCTCAGGCACTTACTAGCTGTGTGATACTGGGCAAGTCACTTAACCTCTCTTTGCCTCAGTTTCCTTATCAGTAAGAGGGAGAGAGTAATAGCACCTCTGTCCCAGGATCATGGTGAGGATCAATTGAGATATTATTTGTAAAGTGCTTAGAATAGTATCTGGCACATAGTTAGTACTTAATAATTTCTTTCCCTTCCCTACCTTCTGTCCCCAATATCAAATATTGTGGTTAACTACCGATGAAGCACAAAGGCTGGCTTTTTGCTTTCAAAGAACCGACAACTATCTGACTTCATATTAGGAAATTCCTTTTAAGCCCTCTTAAATCCCTGATTGTGATCTTTTGTCTCTGAAATATTCCCCTCAAAAAAAAAAAGACAGCAAAATACAAAACAAAACAAAAACAACACCTCACAGGAGCTATGATGGTACGCTCACCCTCATTCCCAAGATCCTCCCTGACTGGAATGCAAATTAACCTAGGAGAAAGAATAATAAATGGCTAGGTGAAAGAGGCATAGTCATTGGCCTTTGACCCCGTTTGATTTTCATGATGTTATTATACATATCTGCCTGTAACTTTTGAGGTTGCATTTTGGTTATCACAAATCCTGATGCTCTCTCTGCCTGGTAAAGGAAAGTGTTTCTGGGAATCAAACATTCTTGTTGACACCAGGCACACTGTTGTGTGTATATATCTCAGTTTCCCCAACTGAAGATAAAGGGATGTTGAGAAATAGATTTTAGAACTGAAAGATTATTTAGAGACCATCTAGTTCAATACCCTCAGTTTAGAGATGTGGCCCGGCGGAACTAAGTGATTTTCCTGAAATCACACAGCTGAGTCTTTTAGCTCCCATACCGTTGCTATTTCCATTATACTGTGGGCTTCATTATCAGTTTCTTAGATGGAAACTTCAAAGACATATCTGTTGTTTTTTTTTTTTTTTTTGAGATTAGGTACTCCTTTATTTTGATCTGGCACTTTTTTTTTGAGAGTGGGACCAGTACTCACAAAGAATATCTGGAGCCAGGGATAGTCCCACACTTTAGTTTCTCAGATAACTGTAATAGACTAATTTGGGTGACAGTCCCATTCCTATTCTCTCATATGAAGAAAATGAGGTGTCAGGGAGGTTACAGGACTTACCCATAGTCACACGACTAGTTAGCGGCATAGCCAAAGCTTGACCTCAGGACTTCTGATTCACAATCTTGTGCTTTTTCTAATTTTTCCCACTCCCACCATAATCTCTTTGCCTGCCACCTTGCCACTCATATCGGAAAACAATATTCAGGGAAGAACTTCTGTGGCAATATTCCATTCTCCTGATTAGTGCTTATCTCTCCCATATCATTTTTATAGGAAGACTCCAGCTATCTTTCCCTTTACTCCCTCCTCTCTGGTTTCTTATGCTATAGTCTCTTAGCCAACCAACTCAGTGCTGCACATGTATTCATTTCTCTTTCCAATTCATCCCATCCCCCATCCCTATTCTGGTGCCATGATCAACTCTTCCATTGTTCCTGGAGGAGATGTCTTTATTCACCATCCTTGCAAATTTCTGGACCAAAGTGCTTATTTCCCCTATTAAAATGTAAGCTCCTGGAGGTCAGGAACTGTCTTTGCTTTTGTATTTTTATGTTAGTACTTAGCATAATACTTGGCATACAGTAGGTGCTAAATAAATGCTTTTTTCATGTATCCATTCATTTTTCAGGTAAGTACTCTGAAGTTATGAGATTTTTCCAACATTATACAGCTAAGGAGTAGAAGATCTTGGACCAGGACTCCTAGGTCAATGTCCTTCCCACTACTTTAATAAATGTTGAATTCTGGGTGGAGTACTAGATTTAGAATTAGAGGATTTGTGCTCAGGGTCCACCTCAGATACTTGCGAATCACAGACAAGTCAACCAACCCTTCAGAATCTCAGTGTTCTCTTTTGTAAAATGAGGCAGAAAAAGGGCTAGGTCTGGAGTCAGAGTACCAGGGTTTAAATTCGAACTCTATGACTTGCTTCCAGTGTGTGATAGGCACATTTAACTTCTCTTCACTTTGATTTCTTTATCTGTCAAATGTGGACTAAATGACTTCCAAGGATCCCTTCAGGTCTAATGCTATAATACGGTATATTAAAGAAACAATAGACTTCTCCAGAGGGTCCTCAACATCTCTAATTATGTATGCAAGAAAGGTAGATACCTGGTTTGCAACTTCAGATGCAACCTCCTGTTTTTTAGACCTAGTCTTTTTCTACCAATCAGTTACTAGCAAGTGGAGAAATTTCGAAGGCTGTGGATAAGTTCACTTACCTTGGTAGTGTACTTTCCAGGGATGTCCACATAGATGATGAGATTGACACATGTGTTGCCAGAGTTAGCTCAGTGTTTGGGAGGCTCAGAAGGAAAGTGTGGGAGAGAAGAGGTATTAGACTGACTACCAGACTGAAGATCTACAGAGCCATTGTACTGACCTCATTGTTGTATGCCTGCGAAACCTGGACAGTCTACCAGCACCATGCCAGGAAACTGAATCTTTTCCATTTGAATTGTCTTAGGCAGATTCTGAAGGTCACCTGATAAAATAAGGTACTGGACACTAAAGTCCTTTCTCAGGCTGAATTGCCAAGCTGCTGCAGAGAGCACAACTCCAATGGGCTGGACACATTGAATGCCAAATATATATATTTGCCTAAAAGACTATTTTATGGAGAACCCACACAAGGCAAATGCTCACGTGGAGGTCAGAAGTGATAAAAGGAAACTCTCAAGGTCTCTCTAAAGAACTTTGGAATCAATTGTGAGACATGGGAGACACTGGCACAGGACCACCCAGCATGGTATGCCCTCATCAAAAAAGTTTCTGTGCTCTACAAGCAAAGCAGAACTGATGTTGCTCAAAAGAAAAGTGAGATATGCAAATCCAGAGACATCTCCACTCCAAATGTTTATATGGATTATTTGTGCCTGACCTGTGGTAGAACTTTCCATGCTTATATTGTTCTGATCAGCCACAGCTGGATGTATTGTACCTTGACCCCAATAGAGTGATGTTATTTTGGTCCTCTTTGAGAATGAAGGACAACAACCAAACCAGCTACCCAACCACATTCCTTCTGCCTGCCTGGAAACTCTTCCCTTCTACCTCTACCCCTCTTTCATGCCTTGAAAACTAGAAACTTCTACTGTCATAGCTAAGTGATTGTTCCTTGTCTGTGACTTTAGAAGTGAGAACCCCCTAGATTTTCCTGAGTAAGACTTCACCTCTTTCATAGAACTCATCAACTGCCCTGTTGCCTGGGCTGCCTCAGCAGTCAAGATAGAGCCAGGTGTCCCAGAGAGGTTTTTGTCCCAATGTGCCAAGTCCTAGGAACAGTCTCTCAAAAGATGATCCTGGACCTTCTCTTCCTACCAGGCTCAGAGTATCGGAGGCTTTCTCTTGACTTTCCTGGTTGGATCCCCCTCTGCCCTTTCCCATCCATCTTTGGGGAAATTAGGTTGGGATGCAACCCTAGTTAGGAGGTATCAGTCCTAGACCCTAAGCAGATCAGTGGCTGCCTTAATTTTTTAGGTATGAGGAGGTATCAAACTATTGCTCCAGTCTCGAGATAGATATTGGCACAGAACCCCTCCCTTGTTGCTTCTGCCTCTCCCTCTATGTTCTTTTGGGTGCATATAGTTAAGCCAGGTGACCTCTCCCAAAACATGTTAAATAAAAGGGGTTTATTACTTTCAGTCTGGACTGGCCATCTAATTCTTCTGCATAGTCCATTTAATACCAAATATTGACCTCCAACACCCAATGCTAATTTAAGGAGTGACTTTGAAGAGCTTTAAGGTAAGACTTGCATTCAGTCTCTTTTCTGTTCTAACACCTCCATAATCTTACAGCAGCACAGTTGATCTGTAATCTCCAGCTCTTGTATTGATGCTCTTGTATTGAATCCTCTACCTTCTTTGTTGCGGGGAAGGGGCCAGGCAGGAGAAGGGGAAAGGTTCTCATTCACAGAGCCAATGGATTCTGTGGTTTCTTGGCTACCAAGAGCCAAGTGTTTTTACTAGTGAGCCTATGTGTGATGAGTGTAGATTTCCCACTCCCAGAGCATGTGGCCAATAAACCTGAATGATCTAAGTGAAGCCTCCATTTCAAATATAAATATTTAGCATAACTTGCAGGTCACAACTTTACTGTCCTCATGGCAACTGCAGCTACAAGAAACAAAACAAAAAGAGCAGAGAAATTGAGGTTAAAAAAGAAAACAAAAATTGTTTACACATAACATCCTTATTAACTCTGCTACCTCAACAGTTAAGTCATTCAACTCCAAATTCATAGTTTTCCAAATCCACCATTACAAACTCAGGCCTATTTATTTGTCCTGTCTTTCCCCTCTTAACCTGCTTCCTCATAATCTTTGACTATGTGATGGTTCAGAAAGTCAGTTTTCAGTGTTGTTAATTGCTCAAAGGTAACAAAGGGAAAAGTACAATTATATACCAAATTACTCTTCCAGAATTACTGGTTTGCTTTCCCAAATTACTTGGAAGTAATTCATGGCTAAATTAACATCTTGTTATTATATGGGTGCTTTAGTTTTTACATGTTCCTGTAAGTGAAAAATGCCTTCCTTTTCCCAATTCCTAGAAAACAACTGTCATGTTCCATCTTCCCATCCCCATTATAGAAGTCACCAAGCCTAAAGATCAGTATGATTTCCTGGTCATTGGTATTACTAAGTTTTTTTTTTAACACCTACTATTGTGCCTAGCATTACATGATATGTAGGATACAAATGGAATGGAAAGCAGTTTCTACCCCTCAAGATAATTACGATATAGTTGGGAAATAAGGTTAAGGAAGGAGGAAAACAAGTATTTATTAAGCACCTACTATGTGCCAGCTCTATGGTATAGTAAGATCTTTACAACAACACAGGGACTTAGATGCTATAATTATTCCCAGTTTACAGTTGAGGAAACTGAGGCAAATTATTTAAGTGATTTGCCCAGGGTCACACAGCTATTAGTTATCTAAGGCCAGATTTGAACTTAGGTCTTCCTGACTCCAGGCCTAGCACTCTATCCATTGTGTCACCTAGCTGCCTAACGCAAATGAGAATATATAATTAAGTGCTAAATTGGGTATTATAGAATAGAACTATAGCAATTTAGAAAAGGGGGATAGTATTGTTAGGTTGATTCGAACTGGCCATTTATAGGTCAGTGTCAGATTGGTGGCAGGTGTCTAATGAACTCCTCTAGGTATTTGTGCTTGATCCTTTTTTATGAACAATTGTAGAAAAGCATCATGTTATGCTTATCAACTTTGCAGATGACATGGAGCTGGGAGGGGTGGCTAACACACTGCATGACAAAGTCAGGATCCAAAAAGATCTTCACAGTCTAGAACGCTGGGCTAAATCTAGTAAGATGAAATTTAATAGGGATAGCACTCTTCACCTGAGTTCACAAGATCAATTTCACAAGTATACAATGGGTGGGGGGGGGCATGTCTTAGGTAACTATCCATATCCATATACAGAAAAGATGTGGGGATTTTAATAGACTGTAAACTCAATGTGGGGGTAGTGAGGTAGTTCAATGGATAGAGCACTGGGTTTGGAATTAAGAAGACTTATCTTCATGAGTTCAAATCCAGCCTCAGACTCTTCCTAGCTGTGTGCTCCTGAGCAAGTCACTTAACCCTGTTTGCCTCAGTTTCCTCATCTGTAAAATGAGCTGGAGAAGGAAATGGCAAACCACTCCAGTATCTTTGCCAAGAAAACTCCAAATGGGGTCACAAGGAGTCATACACGACTGTAATGACTGAACAACACCAATAAACTCAATGTGAATCAAGATAATGACTAAAAAACTAATCTTGGACCTACTTCTCACCCCCAAAAAAGAACTGGTTGTTAAAACGGAAATTATGAAAGCTTTGGGGACATGACTATCTTAGAAATTATGAAATATAGAAGGAAAGGGAAATTGGGTATGATCTGCTATCAAACAATCAAAAACATTTATTAGACATCTACAACCCTACATGAACATAGAAGAGTATATAAAAATATATGGAAGATGATTTAGGAGAGGAGGCATTAACAGCTGGGATCAGTAAAATGTTCATGTCAAAGGTAGTACTGGAGATGGACCTTAAAGAAATTCTAAGAGGTGAAAATTAGGAGAGAGTACATTTCAGGTATGGGGGAAACCCACTGCAAAGTCTGGGAGACTTGAGATGGAGTGCCATGTGTGAGAAACAGTAAGATGGTCGATTTGACTGCATTGTAGTGAGCATGAAGGAGAGGAATGCATAATGACTGGAAAGGTAGGATGAGTCCAGGTTGTAAAGGGATTCTGTCACCAAACAGAAGAGATTATATTTGATTCCAGATGTAATAGGGAGTCCCTAGAGTTTCTTGAGTAAGAGAGTCACATGGTTAGACCTGCGCTTTAGGAAAATCACTTGACCATTGTGTGAAGGTTGAATTATAATGAGAGATTTGAGGCAGGGTTATCAGTTAACAGACTATTACAGTAGGCAAAGTGAGAGGGGATGAGTGCCAGAACTAGGACGGTAGGTTTTTGTGAATAGAGAGAAAGAAATATTGTGGAAGTAGAAACTAAAAGATTTGGTCACCAGTTGGATATGAGGGGTGAATAGGAGTGAGGAACTGAGGATAAGACCAAGGTTATGTACCTAGGGGACTGGAAGGATTGTAGGGACCTCAACAGAAATAGGAAGAGGGGTGAGTTTTGGGGTTAAGATAGTGAATTCTGTTTTGCACGTGCTGACATGAGCCCTAGATTTTGGGAAGATTTAAAAAGATTTAGAGCAGAAGTATCAAATACACAGACAACACTACTCCTGAGTGCCTCTGAACAGATTAAAATATAATTGGGAAATATCTGACAAAATAAACAAAAACACAATAAAACATAGATAACATTACATTTTATTTTTTCAGTTGATTTATTTATTTTTAGTTTTCAACATTCACTCCCATAAGTTTTAAATTTTCTCCCCTTTCCACCTCTCCGTATTCCCCAAGACAGCATGTAATCTGATATAGACTCTACATATACATTCCTATTAAACATATTTTCACATTAGTCATGTTGTATAGAAGAATTAGAATTCATGGGAGGAACCAGATAACATTACATTTTAAAACTAAGTCAATATGCAACAAGGAGACTTATATACAGATTAGTGACTCCCATTTCTTTTGGGTTTGACCTCATTGGTTTAGAGCAGGTACCATGGACTAAAATTCTACGTAAGAAATCAGCTCAGGAGGTACAGAAAGCTCTCAAGAATGAAATTCTGAGTAAAAACAAACAAAATAACTGAATTCTTGCACTTTATTTTTAACATATGCTTTATTGATGCCTTTTGCTTTTACATTACATTCATTTCTTGTTCACCTCCTCCAGAATGAACACTTCATTATGATCAGGCAAAATAAGCAATTGTCAGTATACCTGTTTTTTCCTTATCTCCTGCAAAATTGCCTAATTCCGTCTTCTTTCATCTTTGCCAGTTTGCTTGGAGTGAGGTGAAACCTCAGAGTTCTTTTAATTTGCATTTTTTTCTTACTATTAGTGATTTAGAACATGTCTTCATTTGATCCTGGATAGTTTATAGTTCTTCTAAGAACTGCTTGTTCGTACTCTTTAAGCAAAGCTATTCAGTGAAAAATGGCTCTATCTTATTTTGTAGTTGAGTTGTTTCAGTAATTGTCCAACTCTTTGTGACCCCATTTGGGGTTTTCTTGGCAAAGATACTAAAGGGCATTTGCTCATTTTACAGATGAGGAAACTGGTGCAAACAGGGTTAAGTGACTTGTCCAGGGTCACACAGCTAGTAAGTGTCTGAGGTCACATTTGAACTCAAGATTAGTCTTCTTGATTGCAAGCCCAGTGCTCTAGCCACCGCACCACCATGTGGTGTCAATACCATGCATACATCACATATCAGACTTTTGACAATGATATTTAGTGTTAAGTATTTTCCCTACTCTGCTTTTTCCTCTTCTAATTTGTATTTAATGATTTTATTCATGCAAAAGTTTTAAAATGTTACATAGTCCCAGTTATCTGTTTTCACTTTTATGATCCCTTCACTTCCTCGTTTACTCATGAATTTTCTCCTTAGCCAAAGCTGTGAAAAGTGCCTGATTTTATTCCCTTCTAATTTTTTTTAATGGTGTGACTTTTTATGCAAGGTGGTCCAAACACCTTAGTGCAGTTTTAAGCTTTAATAACTTAAATCTGTATTCAGGTTGAATACATAATTTGAATAATTTAGCACTTTAAACCAAAATATTGTTAAAATCTTAAATATTTGGAAGGTATGTAAAACATAACTTATCTAGTCAATTCTCTTAGGTGTAACTTCATTCCCCAATATCATCAGGTAAAACAAATTCTATTAAATATTATATTGAAACAAAAACATTGAACCAAAATAAATCAGAGGACCAGAAATAGATTTGGGACTCGTTGGATAATGAGTGTTTCTGAGAAACTGACTTGTAACTTTCTTTTACAAGTAGGACTTTGCAGTAAAAGCCAACTGTGGGACAAAGCAGGATCTTGTAGACATTTTGCTGCCTTGACTGCAGGCAGAGAGCCATTGAAAGTCTCAATGTAATCCCAAGGGATGCATATATTGAAGAAAAAACAAGCACCATGCTCCAAAATGACTGATTTAAAATTCAAAAGGTAATAGGAGAGCTGCATTTGGTGAAAGCCCAGCTCTCAGAAACAGGAAAGCAATACCTAATCTTGGTTAGAGTTGCTTGCTCTTGAACTAATTAGGTAGGAATTGGATTCAAGATAAAAAGTTGGAATGCAGGTTAAGAGTGAAGAAAAATGTTATTTTTCCTCTTTGGTACCAGCCTGCCATTCTCCCATTCTCTGGCTCTCCCACTTGAGAATGCAGTAGCAGGACATCAAAAGATACCTAGCCAACATGACAAAATCATAAAATTTTGTATTTTAAAAAACCCACTGTATATAATTGGTATGAGTCATAACATGGGCAAGATGTATGATAAAAAGCAGTTATCAACTTTGGTAATGGCCACTTTGTATTAAGATATTGTCGCGATTTATTTTTTAAGGAAAAAAAAGAATAAATTGGAATCTATTGAAATAGGAAATAATGAAATTCCCACCCCCCATTAAATGCTATGTGATCATACTTTTCTTTCAAATCTCAGTTTATTTGACTGTTAGGAGAGTTAGAAGACCTAGTTCCTGGTTAGTTATGTAACCTTGGGTAAGTCATTCATCCTCTCTGGGTCTTAAAGTCCTAAGCTGTGAAATGAGGGGATGGGATGGAATGAAGTCCCTGCTGTTTCTATGAGTTTATGGCATTGTTTTTGAGGTAGATTATTGGGGGATGGTGGTGGTCATGCTCAACTTTAGTCTTACCTGGGAGTCCTTAAAACAAAGGAACTTATAATGAGTTCATTTTTTCATAGTAGGCAACCTTCACTGGATACCAGTCTTTGACACAACATGCCTGCAAATAACAAGATCTTACCTCTTAAACAGGCCCATGCTAGATTGGATTTTTCAAGCATAATTAGCTATGTAAACAAATAAAGAATTTAGGGAATTTTTAGAAGTAGAGGAGGAGGGAACCAGTCATAATCTAATATGGTTATTTAGCAAATACATTTTCCCCCAGATTAGAGGTGACTATACTGTCTGAAATCCATGTTACTTTTTTTCCCCCTCCAGCTAATATCTTCTCCTCATCCTTAGATGGTGCATTCTGTATTAACTAGGATATCTCTCAGTAGACTTGGAGTTGTTTAGAGCCTAAAGAAGAGGGAACTTCCTCAGACGGAGTCAGGACATTTACTAATGCAAGAGAACTTTTCAGTTGACGAGTCCCAATTTTATGACTCTTGCCTTGCTGGAGGCCTGTGGCTATGTAGTTTCATACACCAATATCTTGTGCCAAACTTGAGAATTCTATGAATTTTTCATTGCCAAATGAACAAAGTGAGAATTCTATGAATTTCTTTTTGCAAAGTAAACAGGAGGCAGGTAGGGACTGTGGCAAATCAAGAAAAAGAAGAGAAGGGAGTTAACAGCTCCAATAGCCATAGGATGTCTGATTCAGTAATGAATTTTATTCAGTGAAAGTTTAAGAAACTGTTGAGAATCCAGATGAGTCAATTACAAGTTCTAATTAGGCACCTTTATCTTATGTGATTGCTACTGACAAAGCACCTTTTATGTTATTTTAGGTTTTCTGTTGGGTGTTTCTAATTACGTGTGTTTTAATTAATATTTTTATTGTACCTGAGTTGGGGAAGCTGATTCGGTGACCAGCATAGATTTAGAAATCCTTGAATAAATACATGTAAAATAAGCAAAACTGGCCATAATGAAATTATGGGAGTGATTTTTTTTTTGAGGAAAGACTAAAACCTCAGATTCTCTTGACTGCTTGGAAATCCTCTGAATTATTTCCTATGCACCCAATATGTGAAGGTTTTGTGTACTAAACTTTTTCTGGAGTAAGAGAGTAAGAGGCTCTTTAGGGGTGAGAGGTGTTTATCCCCACAGCCAAAACCAGGGTTGTTTTTTCCCCCTGGGAAAAAGCACCACAAACTGAAGCAAACAATGCAGAAGGCTCTGTAACTTGAGGAGATGAACATCACCCCATAGGAATAGAGAGAGGGACTTTAGGATGCTTTAAGATCATTGTTAGAGGGGTTGCCCAACCACATTCTCAGCCCCAACACTAACTAGTTATCAGGAATAATTAGTTGCTCCTTCTCACTTGGCATTGAAAAAAGCCTGATCACTGGGGGTGGGGATGGGGTAGAATGAACAGATAGATGCTTTTGGAGAGGTGACTGAAAGAAGGCTTGAAGCTAACCCCTGTCAAAAAACATAAAACCTTCAAGGTGTCATATTGACTGGAAAGAACTTTAGTCCAAGGGTTCTTAACGTCAGCCATGGGACCTTATTTTCAAAAAAATAGTTGGTTAACTCTATTTCAATATAATTTGTTTCCTTTTTAATACTAAGTATTTTATTTCATGCATTTAAAAACATTATTCTGAGAAAGTTTCCATAGGCTTCACTAGGTTACCAAAAGGGACTATGGCACAAAAAAGGTTAAGAACTCCTGTTCTAGTCTAACTCCTTAATATTATAGAGGGGGAAAGTGAAACCCCAGAGTGAACTTAATTAAGGTCACAAAAGAAGGCTCATTCAACCGTCAGGCAGTCAGTCAACTAACATTTATGAAGGGTCTACTATAGTGTCAGGCACTGTTCTAAGCACTGGGAATATGAAGAAAGGCAAAAGACAGTGCCAGTTCTCAAAGGGAAGACACAACGTGCAAGCACCTACATAGAGAAGGGGCATATAGAGAATAAATTGGAGATAACCTCAGAGACAAGGCACTAAGATTAGGGAAGACTGGGAAAAGTTTTTGTAGAATGTGGGGCTTTAGTGCTACCTTGAAGAAAGCCAAGGAAGCTTGGAGTCAGGGATGAGGAAGGAGAGAGTTTCAGGCAATTTCCCGTCATAGGACAAAACACCAGTTGCTAAGTCCTAGTTATGGTTTTGCTTATGCAGTCACAGATAATAAAATAGCTGGATTTAGTTTTTAACTATTAACTTTTCATTTTTGTCATGGGACCTACAGGGAACTATTGTAATTTCCTTAAGTCATGAGGATTAGCTATCACTGATGCTTTCTATAACGAAAATCCTTGGTTCTAAGTTCTTCCTGCCCTGGTTTTTGTCCTGCTTTTGCTCGTAGAGTATAGTGCTTTCTTTGATGCAGGCATACCATGCTGGGTGGTCTTGTGCCAGAGTCTCCCACGCCTTATAATTGACATTAAAGTTCTTCAGAGAGACCTTAAGAGTGTCTTTGTACTTCTTCTGACCACCATGTGACCATTTGCCTTGTGTGAATTGTCTGTAAAATAGCCTTTTAGGTAGGTGTGCATTTGGCATTTGGGCTATGTGGCCAGCCCATTGGAGTTGTGCTCTCTCTAGTAGAGTTTGAATGTTTAGCAGTTGAGAGAGGACCTCATTGTCAGGTACATTATCTTGTCAGGTGATCTTTAGAATCTTCCTAAGATTTAATTTTCTGGCATGACACTGGTAGACCGTCCAGGCTTCATAGGCATACAACAATGAAGTCAGCACAATGGCTCTTCAGACCTTCAGTTTGGTAGGTAACCTAAGATCTCTTTTCTTTCACACTTTTTTTGGAACTTTTACAATTTTTCTTGGTCCTCTAGATTGTATAGAGGCCAGGCACAAAATTTTTCTTTTCAAGGTCTTGGAGACCAAGATTTTCCAGTTCTGACCTAGTGGCAAATCTCTGGGATTTTGCAGCCACTGAGTCTGGCTGCAAGGATCTGGTGGCCAGGAGACCAGAAGAGAAGAGAGATCCTGCAAGTGTGGGCATGGGGATGGGGAGTCCCTCTGTGACGAAGGGTCCTGGGGTGTAGAGTAAGCCTCAGGAAACCAACAAACACCTGCAGTTTTTCCAGTTCCCTAGCATCCAAGAGAATTGAGAGAATTAGACACATGCTTCCAGATAGGGCATCTGTCTTCTATGCTGTGGAAGCTGTGCCTGGGTTGAGATGACCTCATAACCGTCTGGCCCAAATAGAACCTAAGAGTGTCAGGCCCCAAAAGCACCTCCAAGCCTTCCTAGGTGCTTGGAGAGTGACTCCAACAGCAGAGCAAGAAAAGGATAGAGAGAGGGGAGGCTTACATACCTTCTAATTTTGGCTGGAGAAGTGCTTGAGAGTAGTCAGTTTCCTGGTCGGGGAACCATATGTTGTGGTCAGGGGGTGCTAAGAATACAAAATGACAGGGCAAAGGGCAAAGGTTCGACCACTCAAACTTTCAGCCAGAGACAAGGTTTATTGTGTTGCCAATAGAAGCAGGCAGGATTTTAATGATCTGTGCTATTTGTGATGCCAATACAAGCAGGCCAGATTTTAAGGATCTGAGACCACACTTTCTTTCTGAGCTAGCTTTGGCAATGTGTGCATCAATCTCATCATCTATGTGGACATCCCTGGAAAATAGACTGCCAAGGTAAGCGAACTTATCCACCACATTCAAAATTTCCCCATTTGCTGTAACCAAAGGGTCCATGATGGTGTGATGCTGGCTGGTGGAGAACTTCTATTTTGGTGTTGATTGTCAGACCAAAATTAGCATAAGCTGCAGAGAATCGATCCATACTTTTTTGCATCTCAGCCTTAGAGGCAATATTGAGTACACTATCATCTGTGAACAAAAAAATCACACACCAATGCCCCCTCCACTATAGTCTTCTCTTTAGCCTTTTCAAGTTAAATAGTTTACCATCAGTGTGGTGGTTGACCTTAATGCTATTTTCATCCTTGTTGAAGTCATCTGACAACATTGCAAAAAACATCATGCTAAAAAGCATGGAAGTAAACACACAGCTCTGCTTCGCTCCATTTATGACTGGGAAAGTGTGAGGGCATCGTCCTTTATCCAGAACCCAGGCAAGCATACCATCATGAAACTAGCATACAATACTCATGAACTCTTCCAGGCAGCCAAATTTCACCAGGATGTTCCACAAGCCCTCAGGACTGACAGTATTGAAGACCTTGGTCAGGGTGATGAACATTGTATACAGACCTTTGCTCTGCTTCTGGTATTTCTCCTGGAGTTGTTGGGTAGCAATACCATATTGATCATCCCTTGGCCCTTTCTGAAGCTACACTGGCTCTCAGGCAGATGACCATTTTCCAAGTGAAAGGATCAGCCTATTAAGGAAGACTCTGGCAAGAATCTTGCCAGCAATGACTGAGAGAGAGACCCTTATGTGATTGTCACAGGACAATCTATTTCCTTTGCCCTTATAGAGATGGACAATGGATACATCCTTGAACTCCTAGGGAGATAACCTCCTCTTGCCATATAACCCAGAAAATTTCAGTCAGTTTTTCTATGAGCAATGGACCTCTCCCCTTCCCCTTCCTTTTATAAATCTCAGGTGGAATAGAATCGGCAACAGGTACTTTGTCACAGGAGAGGAGCCTAATGGAATTCAAAACCTCTTTTTCAGTTGGAAGTTTTGCTAGAGAAGGATTGACTACAATCTGAGGCATACAGTCAAGGGCTTCAGTATTGGTTGATGACAGTCTCTTGAAAACACTATGGAAATTCAGCCCATCTTTCCAGGTTCATGTCCTTTTCACTAATTAATGTGGTTCTATCAGCATTGAGTAGTTGAGATGAATCATATGTCTTTGGCCCATAAATAGCCTTCAGGGCATTGTAGACGCACTTTAAATTGTTACTACCAGGCATAAAATTGAATCTCATTTGTCTTCTTACTAAGCCAAGAATCTTGCATCTCTCCAAGCTTCATTTGAACTTTATTTTTCATGGAGTTAAATGCTTCATTCTTGAAGACCAATGAACTGTCCTGCTGGTAAATCCTATGGAGTTCTTATTTCTCATTTAGTAGCTTCTGAATTTCCCCATCATTTTCATCAAACCAATCCTGATGTTTGCAAGTCTTCTAGCCCAGATGAGCAAACGCAGTGTTGTACACCAAATCTCTGAAACCTGCCCACCCCTTTTCTGCTTCACCGTTGCTAACTGTGTGTTGGCTTAGCTTGCCTCCAGGTCAGCAAGGAACTGTTAGAAGCATGGAGAAGGGCTTCTAATCTGTTGACTCTGAGTTTCCTGATAGTTGTCTTGCCTTGGGGCTACTGCTCTTGTTGAATTTGAATGTTTATCTTGGAGAGGATAAGTCTATGATCGGTCCAGCACTCTGTGCCACACATCAACTTCATCAGTCTCACATCATGCCTGTCTCTTCTCCTGATAATGATATAGTCCATTAAATGCCAGTGCTTGCTGTGAGGGTACACCCACAATATTTTAGTGTGTTTAGGTAAGTGGAAGACAAGGTTGGTGATGGGGTCACGAGACACGTAAGTCTTTAGTAGTTGCTGTCTCTATTTCTGACTCCATTCCTCCCAAAGACTTCCTGCTACGTCTGCTAGTCTGTGTGTACTCTAGTGTTAGTCACCCAGAATTACAAATTTGTCCCCTTTCAGCACATTAATGGTGAGGGTCCTCATAGAATTTTTCTTTGGCCTTATTAGGATTTGTAATGGTGAGAGCATAGACACCAATGATGGTGGCCTGGCACTTTCCTGCAAGTGGCAGTTGCATTGTCATGAGCCTATTGTTCACTCCTTTTGGGAGGCATACAAACTTTCTGACTAGATTTGATCTGATTGTGAAACCTACACCAGCTTCATGGTGCTCCTTATCACAGTAGCCACTCCAGAAAAACATGTATCTAGTCCCAACTTCAGAAAACTGGCTTTTATGGCTTTTATTTGCCAGCCTTGTTTCACTCAGGGCTGCAATTCATGTGTGGTATTTGCTGAGTTATCTTGCAAAAAGAGCTGTTGGTCCCTCAGGGCTATTGGATTTCTTGTTGTCCACGAGCATGTGCACATTCCATGTACTATTCCATGGAACCATCTTCGCAAAAATTTTTGTACTTTTTTTTTGTATTTTGACTGCAGGGTGGTGTTCCTGCCTGCTGTGGTAAGCAGACCGGGGTTGTGTGAAGCAGACAATTTTCAGGGCACTTTTTCTAGTCCCTTCCTCATGCCAGGAGGCAGGCCGTATGGTCCTTAAGAAGGCTGCTCAGACACCCAGGGGCATAACTCAGCAGGTTCTGGAAATCTCCTTTGTAGAGTCCTAAAGATGCTTTCCTTAGGTATGGTATAACTCTACTGGGCTCCTTTTAATTGTCAAAGCTATCTTTCTTCAGGGTGTCCTTGGTTCTGGTACATGCACTGCTATTTCTATAATGGGACTAAGATGCCAATGAGAAGTCCAAAGTTCACAAGATCAGCCTAATCTTATTCTTGCCTCACCATTCCCCCTTCTCCCTCCCAAGGGATTCCCTTGTGGTCATTGACTAGAACTACTCTCTTTTCTAAGCTGCCAGATACGCAAATACTGTGTTCTACACTGGCTTATATTAAACAACAACAGCAACAAAAAAGACCCCACAGCATGTAACAGAGCCTACATTAGTTTAATTCCTTCGGTTGAATGATTGATTTGATAAATGTTGTTCCTACCTGATAAAAATACCTGGCTACACTATCTTGTTGGTTATTTTAAATGGGATCAGGTGTTTGGTTTATTTAGTATTTATTATGCCCTTCTTATGTACCAGGCACTGTGCTAAGCACTGGGAATGCAAAAAAAAAAAAAGACAAGAACAGCATTGCTCCCAAGAAACTTACATTCCAATAGGGGAGACAATGTGCAGAAATTAAAACATATGAGACAAAAACAGAGAAGACGGAAGGCAATTTTAGACTAGCAGCAAAAGGGACCAGGAAAGGCCTCTGGGAGGAAGTCAGACTTGAGCTGAGTCTTAAAGGAACCCATGGATTCTTAGAGTCTGAGTTTTGGAGGGAGAGCATTCCAGACAAAGGGAACATCCAGTACAAAGACCTGGAGACAGGAGGTAGTGTGCTGTGTGAGGGAAAAGCAAACAGGTCGTAATGGTGGGAATATGGAGTTTGTAGGGAGGAGTAGAATATAGAGTGATTGCAAAGGCAGAAAGATAGAATAAAGTGAAAAGTGAAAGGGGCTGTAATAAAGTTGAGAGGAACACCCACAGTGGGAGGGTATGACACATGGGTGAAAAACCGGCAAAAGAAACTGAGGAGCGGTCAGACAAGTATGAGGAGGTCCGAGAGAGTAGAGGCATGAAAACCCAAAGAGAAGAGAATATCCAGAAGGAGAAAGTGGTCAGCAGTATCAAATGCTGTAAAGAGGTCAAAAAGGATGAGAACTAAGAAGAAACCATTAGATTTGCATTTAAGAGATCATTTGTAACTTTGAAGAAAGCAGTTTCATTTGCAAAATGAGGTTGGAAACCTCGGGAATAAATAACCTAGACCCCCCAAAAACCATTGAAAAATCCAGACATGGGGTTGTCACCAGTGACGGGGAACTGTCCATTTTGCTTTTGGACAATTTAAAATGTCAGGGTAGTTTCCCTTATATCGAGCCTAAAATATGCTTCCCTGCAATGCAGTTGTAACTGCTTCTCATTCTGACTTCTAAGACCCAATAGATTGTCTATTCCCTCTTCCAGAGGAGAGGGCTTCACAAGACAAATAACATATTCCCTCTAAGTCTTTTCCAAGCTAAGCAACCTCAGTTCCTTCCTCTGAGCCTTCAGTGGTATTCTTTCAAGTCGCCTCACTGTCTCGAGAGTCAGTGTGTTGGGCACCCACAAGCAAGTACAATTCTGAAGAATACAGAGTGGGACAGTCGCCTTCCTCATCCTTCATACCAGGCCTGCACAACATACGGCCTGGTAGGCTCTCAGGCAACCAACCATAGCCAGTTAGTCTCTAGTCTAACCTATCTTCGGTCCAAAGAAGTTCAGGAGTTGTGCAGGTCTGCTTTACGCTATGCTTTTCTTAAAGGAGCTTACAGCTGGGACGGCCTTTCAGGCTGCCATATCACACTGACAGCCCTTGAAACCGCAACCGGCCCCCCCCCCCATCACTTTTATTTGAACTCTTACATATTCACTTGCTTTTCACTTTTTATTTTTGCTTTTCCTTTTCCTCTTTTTTCCTCCTCCTCTTCCTCCACCACTGTATGCCCCTTTGGTAACCTAGTGAAGGATGTAGATTCAGTCCTTAGGCTGTGAGCTCCTTGAGAACAGGGACTGTCTTTTGTCTTTCTTTGTATTCCCTGCACTTAGCGTAGTACCTGGCACATAGTAGGCACTTAATAAATGCTGTTGATTATCTTCTGGAATTGGCTCTAAATGGATACATAGCAGTTAAGGAGGTTTTGTTTGAGACCTAAGAGATTGGACTTGTAGCTTTTATAGTTGTATCTACAGCTCATTGGACAGAGCCTCTCTTTGGAGGTTAAAATTCATCTAGAATCTTTGAGTTTCATTTTAAAAATCTGAACACCAAAACATATGTTGCTACCGAGAATGACAAATTAAGATTAGTCAGAAGCCTTTGGTTCCACAGGTGGTTTTCTTCCTTTGGCTTATGCCAAAAAAAATGGCTTTGCCTTCAGTAAAGATGAATTGTAATACTTTATCTCATCAGTCATTGTATCTCTTGCTGTGAATGAATTTCTCCCAGATCCTTTAGTGGAAGCCTGTTTGATTGAGAAGTTGGGTGAGTGGGGGGAGCACATCAGTACAGCTGGCTTCTGCTGAGGGAGGGAAAAGAGCACAGGAAGGGGAAGAGAAAGGTAATTTCACCTTCACAATTTTGTCTGGTCCACTTTACTGTAGATAGTTCTCTCTCCAACACACACTTATGTAAGTGAATCTCTGGTTTTATTGTCTCATTTGTTTACCTAGTCACCTGGTTAAGAATCTTTGATCCCAGACCTGTAGCGGGGCTCTGTGGCAGGGGCTGGACAGCCAGAGCTTCAGAGGTAAGAGGAGGGGCTGTGGAAGGCAGGCACTGGATACCTTGGATCCTTGTAATCTGCCGTGCTTGCACAACCTCTCGATTGCATGGTTACTGGCTTCAGTGCAGCTGGGCACCAATTCAATGCACATCTATGGAGACCATGTTACAACAACAAAACAAACCACTGTAACTGCAAGTTACATTAGCAGCTTAAAAAAACAAGTCAACAGACTCGAAGGCTGCTCTGGGGAGCCCCTCCCAGGGAGTCAGTTTTGAGCCGAGAGGGAGTTACTATGCCTTCTCGTTGACTTCTTTTTTTTTTTCTGTTAAAAAAAATTTTATTTACCCTGAAGTTATTCCCTGCTGATTTTTTTTCCTAGTTTTTCCCCACTAGAGGAAGGAGTTCTTTCTGGGTCTTGGACCCATCATCTCAAGTTGAGACTGGCTCTTCCAGATGTCCCCCATCAATATTTCACTTTTAAAATTGATATTGGAGCAAGGCATTCAGCCTAGGGAAGAATTCATAGCATCATGTATTTAGGGCTGGAAGGGGACCTTAGGAGCCATCTGATCTAGCCGCCCCCCCCACCCCCCCACTTTCCTGGGCTACAGAGAGGGTAAGGGTAAATAAGACTTACCTGAGGTCGTAGAGATAGTGATCATGGGAGGTGGGATTGGGACCCACATCCTCTGACTCCCAAACCACTACTTCTTCCCTTGTACCTACTACCTGGTAGGTTCCACACAGCACATCAGTCACAAGCACATTGATTCAAATTTTCTTGCCCTCCTGATGTTTCAATTATTGCTTGGGAAAGCCAGTCATTTGGAAGAGTTAACCCACCTTCCAAAATTAGGAAGTAGGGGTAGAAATCTACCTTTGTCTAGAGGGCCCATTAATAAATAAAGTACTGCTCAAAGTTCCTATAGCACATTGCCCCTAAGTGAAGGGAGAGCAAAGGAGTTCCCAAAATGACAGTGAAGCAAGCCCAGGGCTACATTAGATTGGAGTCTTTCCAATATAAGGAGCCTCCATGTACTCATATATCTCTCCTCAATTTGTGAAAGTGCAAATGGACAAACAAAGAACACTGTATAGAAGTAATATGAAGCCATGGGAGCATGGAAGGAAAATTAAAGCTTTTCAGAGTGTTCCTGTTAGCTACTCAATTTAATCTCTTGAAAAACAAATATAAGGTAGGCTGAGACATTTTAGCCTGACTGATATTTCCTTTTTTTCAGTCCTTTACCTCTTGCCTGCCTCAGAAATTCCCATCTTTCCAGAGTGCAGAATATTGTAATGTTTCTTTTGTATTGTAAGCTTTCATTACCTTTGTAAAAAAAAAAAGTCAAAACAAATTAAAACCCAAACCATCTGTCCCCAAATTCCTTTTGATTCTTTTCCTAGGCTTTTCCTCCTCAATCTTTATTTCACTCTTTTTTCCTCTCTCCTTTGTCTGTCTTCTCAACTAACTAATACGTTGTCCCATCCCCCCCCACCCCCCATCTCTCTACCATCTCTTCTTATTTCTCCAGCCCTTTGGGGAGAGAGAGAACATTCCTTTTCAACTGTCATCACAGAACTTTAATGAAGCTCACCCCCAAGGCTTGCTTAATAACTGTTTAGTTCACAGAACAAATGGCTCTGGCGGCTCTGAAGGAAAACAGGGAATTGTTTGAATTGTGTGGGTGTGGGTGTGGGGTGTCAAGGGTGGTGGTGGTGGTGGTGGAGGATTAGATGACCTCTCCAGGGCCATTCCAGCCTTGAGATGCCATGATTCTATGAAGAGATGCACTTGGGTGTGGTGGATCATAGAATCATAGCTGGAAGAGGACCTTAGACATAGATGGAGTTGGAAGGGAATTCAGAGATTATCTAGTCCAACCCTTTGATCTTGGAAATGAGGTGACTGGGGGCACTGAAACGACTTGCCCAAAGTCATATAGCTAGATAACGTGCATATCATGAAATTCAGTCCCTCTTGGCTTGTTATCCCAGATTCTCCAGTGCAGATGCAGATGTTTCAGTATGCGTTTAGCTATGAACACTTGGCTCACACCATTCCCCTCCTCCTTGGTCTATTCTATATGCTTATCCTAATTTTGAGTTAATAAACTCTGCTAAAGTTAAAAGAGAAATCCCATGTTAACAGTAGCTTCCAGCTTACATGTATAGATAGGGTCTTGTGATTGCCTCACAATGTCTCTTTCTCAGTAAGGATTGTAAGCACTTTTTTCTTAAACCCCTACCTGTGATTTTATCATTAGAGAGCTTCTCAGTGAGGAAACCAAGGCAGATGGACAATTATTCTGCAGCTTAAAGTTATAGTGCAGTGGAATTTGAACCCAGGTCATTGTGACCTTGAGGTTCTGGCACTCCATCTAGCACTTTGGCTCTATTGCCTTGCTGCAGATCTCCCATTTTGATAAGAAAACTGATGCTTACAGAACCTAGACTGAGTTTCAGAGTTTCAGTTTTCTGAAAGACTCCTTGAAGGCTGGGACCATGACTTAGCTAAATGTTTTTATTTCCCTCTGCACCTAGCAGAGTATACAGTAGTGGTTTAATCTTTGCAGAATTGTAAGTGACAATAAAAACACAGTACAATGTGCTTAATATTTGTTTGATCTCATCAAGTGACGTACCAACAGTCATACACAGATAGGGTCAGAACAAAAAAAAATCAACCCTCCAAACAGATGCAGATCTAATTAAGCTACTACCAAGGTCAGTGGTGTATATTGTACTAACTATTCCATTAGAGTGTAAGTTTCCTAAGCCTGGGATTATTTTTTGCCTTTTTTTGTATTTCTCTGCTTGGCACAGTGTCTGGCACATAGTAGGCACTTAATAAATGTTCACTGATTGAAATGGTCCTGAGGCTCAGAAAGGCTCTGAGAAGCAGGAAATCCTGTTGAGATAAATTCCTAAATCTTCTAAGGTGCATGTGTTTCTATGTTTTGTCACTACTTGATGTAACATTAGGGCCACACAGGCTTCTAGTAACCAGGAGAACCCTAGAGTGTTCATACATTTGTGATAATTGCCTCATAGGGTTATTGTTGTGAGGAAAATATTTTGTGCATATGTGATGCCAATCAGAGGTTAAAGATCCCCCCTTCCCCCCATTCAATAGGCCTCAGGTGGGACTAGGTAAGGGAGACTAGATTAGAGGCAGGCCTAGACCCTCTACTTACTAAGTGCTAAGCCCCAGGCCTACACCTTTTTACTGTTTGGGCATGAGGCCCTCAGGCCCTGAGAAGAGTGTATATACCCAGGAGGTAGCCATTAAGGTCAGAATTCAGCTTAAGGAGAAGAAGTAAGAACTCTAAGATGACAGAGCTGCAGAGAGAGCCCAGAGCAGAGAGTTGAGACCAGAGAACTGAGATGGGGAGAGAATGCAGGCAAGCAGACAGTTGGGATTTGTGAGTGTTTATGGGAAGGCCCCAGCAGGGGGGAAGGTTATTGGATGACTTGGTTCTTTGTTGTAATACTGTTATAATTTCCTTGTTGTTACCTCGAGGTAGACTTACTGGCTTTGGGATACAACTGTTGCTATGTCAGGTTGGAGTTACTGGTTTTGGGATTTAATCCTCTGGTGTCCAAATAAATGTTGTACTTCCCTTGCCTTCTACCTGGAGAATCTCTTATACTTTGGGATTCCAAACTATACAGGCATGTTCATGGTCATCTTTGAGGTCATGAATCTTCCCTTACTGATACAGCATTATAAATAGGTCTAGAAATACAATTTATAACTATTGTTATTAATTTTACCAACCTTTATCCTCCCTCTGAACCTTTTTTGGGGGGATGTAATTTTAATATCTGTGTTTTGCGGTTTCGTGATGTGTTGTGGTGGAACTGTCTCAAAGAAGTCAGAGTCAGATCACCTCTAATCTAAGTATAGGCGTTTATTGAGATTTATGCCTCTCATGAAGAAGGTTAAGTTCCAAGAGGAACCAGCAACTTCATGGAAAGCAAGATGGATTTTTATGGGGTAAAGGTGCAATTATACAACAGAAATTATGAATATTAAAAAGGTGGGAGGGGTTTGTTAAGGGATTAGGTAATAAGGAAGGGGTCCCAGCCACAGTGGAGCACATGCAGCTACTGACAATGCATACAGAAAAACTCATTTGGGGGGATATGTATGTATAATAATGATATTATAATAAGCCTCTCTATGTCATAAGTTCACCTAAAGGACAGCTTTTGCTATTACTGCACAGGTGCCTATTTAAGGAAAGTCCTTTCTATTGTTTTGGGGTCCAGATCCTGCTTGGGCATCCTGGTGGGACTGCTTTCTGATTGGCTGAGTATTGTGATCCTGTCTGAGACTAGATGGATGTGGTTGTGGTTGTGGTTGAATGCATGGACATACCTGCTGTTTCTGTGGGAAATATGAGGAATGGGTCTGGGGGCAGTGGCAGCTGGGGGCAGTGGCTAGCTCGAGGCAGTGTCTGGGATCCCATCCCATGGACACACTTGTTGTTCTAATGAGTTGTGAGGCATGTATGAAGAAGTTAGGATATTGAGTGGGAGGAGGTGGTGGGGTGGTGGCTAGGTTGGGGCAGTGGGCCTGCTGTTCAGGAATTAGAATATTGGGGCTGGGGGCAGCTTTATTAGGATTCCATCGGGTGTACTTGATTAACAGAAGATGTTCAGGGAACTCAATTTCTTAATTGGTAAAATGAGTGGATTAGACTGAATCACCTCTGAGATTTGTTCCACTTGAAAATTCTGTTCTCCAACGTCTCCTCTACTTCTCGACTATTCATTTACATCTTATTTATCTTTTAAGGTTCAGCTCGACATTCCTTCCCAGATAACCACAAACCCACAATTCCTCTTTTTCTGTGAACACTTAGTGTCTGTGCTGCCTTATCTTTTTTACATATCTCATGCAAATGTTACATTTTACTAATGATACATAAATGCCATATTTTGATACTCTATGTTACACGGCAGCTAGGTGGTACCACGGATAGAGAGAATGAAAATTTGGCCTCAGACACTTATTAGCTGTGTGACCCTGGGCAAGTCGTTTTTTACCCAGTTTGCCTCAGTTTCTCATCTGTCAAATGAGCTGGAGAAGGAAATGTCAAACCATGCCAGTATCTTTGTCAAGAAAACCCCAAGTTGGGTGATGAAGAGTTGGAGATGACTGAAAAATGACCCAACAACAAGAAATGTTAAATGTAAATATTAGAATTTAATACTATAAGTAAATACATATATTTTTTACAAACTGCATGCAAACACTACATTTCACATATCACATGCAAATATTATGTATTACACATTATATTTCATGTGTCACGTGAAAATGTTTATTTTTGTGTTATATGTTTTACATATTACAGTACATGTGGTATTTTAACATATTAAATCTAAATGTTTTCATGTTATCTTTCTTTACATGTTGTCAACCTGAAATAAAGAATACTACCAAAGGGGATTGTAATTGGGGTAGACTGGAAGTACCAAAGTACTGGAGTACCCTAGGAGGAGGTCAGGCCAGAGGTTCTTAAAGAGCTCCAGGATGGAGGGAGATGGGTACAAATCTCTGAACAACCCAGCTGCATGTGGTAGGGGGTTGGGACATACTAGATTTTATAAGGTAAGTTGTTTTCCATAACAACCAAAAGTCCATAGAGAAAGCTTGGGAATCTTGGGAGGGAAGAGTTGAATTTTTACAAAATAGCCAGAGTCTGGGCGGGGGTGGGGATTGGGTGATGGTGGTGGTGGTGGTGGTGGTGGGGTGGTGGTAACATCTGGTCAGCCTCAGGCAATTCATGGGTTTGGGAACAAGGACAAGGTCAGCTTCAGTCAGGTCACAGTCAGTAAGGTCAGCAGCAGTCAGACCATGGTCAGCTGCATTCAACAATGTTTTGGCTCTACAGCTAATTTATAAGGTTTTTTTTTTTTTGCAGGACATGGCTAAAACTTTCACTTCTTTGTATTTCCCATCTAGTACACTAGATTTAGAGAATTTAGGTTCAAATCTCACCTCTGAACCTTTGTGATCTTGAAACTTTGTGATCTTGGACAAGTCATCTCTCTAGGACCACTGTTCAATCCTCTGTAAAATGACGGGGTTGCACTAGCTGGCCTCTGAGAGCCTTTCTTGCCCTAGATGTATGAGTCTATGGTTTAAGCACAG
Source organism: Trichosurus vulpecula (assembly GCF_011100635.1). Taxonomy (NCBI): domain Eukaryota; kingdom Metazoa; phylum Chordata; class Mammalia; order Diprotodontia; family Phalangeridae; genus Trichosurus; species Trichosurus vulpecula. Next base: position 334,143,728 of record NC_050575.1, on the reverse strand, counting down.
TACCTCACACATACTCTGAACAATCCATAAATGTTTGTTGGTTGACGAACTTTGTTTTACTCATTTTCCAAATGACTTTTTAGTTGCCTTTCTGGGAAATTAGAGAAAACCCAGCTGTTAGATTGAGAACAGAGTCCCCCACCTTTTTTTTCTGTTTATAAATAAAGCAACTCAGTACTTGTTGAATTGCATTAATTTGACTGGATTAATTTAGCAATTCGATCTTTTTTGGTAAGAGCTATTTCAGCAATTTTCTTTTCTTCAGGCTGTACTTTAGGAAGAGGCTCACCTGAAGACTTGGCAGTTTTTCAGGCTGCAATCTGTGGTCATTGGAATCTTTTATCATCTTCAGTGGAAAGTAACCATACCTCCAAGTTATATAGGTTGTGCCAAATTGAAATGTAATTTATACTAATGAATTATAAGAATTGAAACAAAACTTGGAAGGTGATCAAAAGATACAGATAGTGAAGATTTAAGTAAACAGATAAAATGTTTAGTAGTGGAGCCATTCACTGAACTATTCTTAGGAGCTTGGGGGATGGGGATGTTGGAGGGGAAGGGCTTAGAGAAAACTAAACCAACCAAATTCCTGAAAGTACTAAAGTAGGTACATGGATATAGGACCTGGGTTAAGAGGGCCTGAAAAATCATAGTCTAGTAATTAATGCTCTAAAATTTTAAAAATTAAATTATATATATTTTAATGAACAAATATTTGTTCTCTCTACCTCTCACCATTTCCCTACCCCATTGGAAAAGAAAAAAAAAAACTCCTTGTAACAAATATGCAAAGTAAACTCCCTCTTTATTTTTGTTTTGTCATGGTGTCTAACTCTTCCTGACCCCATTTGGGGTTTTGTTGGCAAAGGTACTAGAGAGGTTGGCCATTTCATTTTCCACCAAATTTTACAGATGAGGAAACTGAGGCAAACTGAGGGTTAAGTGACTTGAACAGGGTCACCTAGCTAGTAAGTGTCTGAGGTCACATTTGAACTCAGGTCTTTCTGACTCCAGGTCCAGAGCTCTCTCCACTGTGCTACCTAGCATCCAAAATTTGCTATCTTTAAAAAAAAATCTATATATTGAGATTTAGGGGTGCTAGGGACCCCAAAATACCCACACGCCGGGTCCTGCCTGAATGAATTTGACCCAAGCCTTCTTTCAGCCAAAGAGAAAAACAAAGTTTATTAAAAGTTCACCACTCTTAAGGAGTCTCACCATCGGTTAGACTTTTAAGGAATCTGAGCATTTGTGACTGGCCAGATTGAATTTAGCTAGATTGAATCTGAGTGCCTTCATGGAGGCAAGATGGATCTCATATACAGAAAGACTGTGGGAGGGATCTAGGGGTGGCCAAGTAGTCTGGGGTGACTAGAGGAGGGGTTTAGGGAGGGTCTTGAGGAGGAGTCTAAGGAGCATCTTGATGGGACTGGGGTGACTAGAGGTCAGACTCCAGGAATGCAATTAAGGGTGGGAAATAGCTGAAGGCTACAATGGAGGGCTGGACTAGGTCATGGGTATCTAGGGTGGGAAGTGGCCTGAGGCAACAGACAATGGAGGGCTAGGTTAAGGGTAACAGATTTGGGCATGAAAAGCTTATGGCCTCAATGGAATGCCAGATCAAGTGGGAAAATTCAAGGTGGGGTTCAAGGGGGTTCCCAGAGCCTATAACCCATCATATGTATCTATCTCTTCCCTTGCTCCCCATTCCACACCATTTCTCTATGGTCAGCATCACCTATCTTGGTCCTTTTGCCTCCTGTCTCCTACCACCAATCTATATGACCCTAAGTTGTCTGTCCCTCAATTTTCAATTCAGTTGAACTCAACATGCATCTATTATGCGAGGGCATTAGGCTAAATATTTAGAATACACAGGTAAACAGACAAAAGGGTGCCTTGCAGCTAAGTTGCTCAGTGGTTAGAATGCTTGGCCAGGAGTCAGGAAGACATGAATTTAAATCCAGCCTCAGAAATTTGATAGCTGTGTGACCCCGAGGAGGTCATTTAATTTCTTTCTGCCTCAGTTTCCTTAGCTGTAAAATGCGGATAATACTAGCACCCACATGACAGGGTAAAGATTATTTAGCATTGTAGACTTAATAAATGCTTGTTTCCTTCATTCCTGTGAAATGCTAGGTTACATATGGGGTGTTCACACACACACACATACACACACACACACGCACGCACGCACGCACGCACGCGCGCACGCACACACACGTAATTGTCTCCTGAGCTTGGAATGCACTTTTTCCTACCTCTGCCAGCCCTTTAGAATTCCTACCTTCCTTTAAATCCTATATGCTGTTCCCAGTGGGAAGCCTTTTCTGATTCACTTAGGTATTAATAAGTGTTCTTTCCCTCCTCTCAAATGATTGTATATATACTTATCTGTTTAGATGTTGCATATCCTTTGTAGAATATAAAACAGGGACTATTCTTCATTTTCTTTTTGTATCCCCAGTGCCTAGTACACACTAAGTAGCACATATTGACTTGAAAGGAAGGGAATAAGTCTTTATTAAGTGCCAACTACGTGCCAGCTGTGCTAAGTACTTAAAAATATTGACATTTTAAGTGCTTAATAAATGTCTACTATATGGGACTAGAGAGAGGTGGCACAGCAATAGGACCTAGAGTGTGGCAGATGGGGACCAGGTGAAGAAGTGAGAGTGGCAGGTAATCACTTTGGGTAGTGAGCATGCTCCCTGCATGTCAGTATCTGGAGGCAAAGCTGTGGTTTTCCAATACTAGTTAGGGCTCTCCTCCCCTGCCCTATTCTTTTATAAGACACTGGGAATGTGAAAACACTGTTTTATAATGGTAGTGTTAGACAACATATGTCTCTTGTATAGGCAGTTTCTGTTTTTATGATACACCACCTCCTTGGACACTGTAATTTTAGGTCTTTGTAGCACAAATCAAGCATGACTGCTGGCTTTATCTAATCCTCTGACAATGCCATGCATCTGGGTGGCTTAGTAGCTAGAGCTCTAGATTTGGTGACAGGAATACTTGAGTTCAAATCTTGTCTGAGAGACATATGTGACCCTGGGCAATTCATTTTACTTCTGTGCCTCAGCTTCCTCATTTGTAACATGACAGAGTTGGACTTCATGGCCTCTAAGGTCCCTTCCAGTTCTAAAATTATGACCTGAGGCTTTCATTTTTCTTTTATAATTTAAAAAATAGCAATCATGTTATCATTAAAAAGTATTTTAAAATATGGGTTGCACTTTAAAATGGTGTGTTCTGTTATTTAATTTGCAAGTTTTTTTTTTTTAAAAACATGTTAATGTATATTTAAAGATTGAAACAGAAGAAGGCAATAACATTTTTCTAAGAGCATGGCAAGAATTCATAAAATTGTAAAAGAAAAATTAGATTAATAAAATACAGAACTCTTAACAATTGTAAATTGAGTAAATCTATAAAAAAGACCAATTCCTTTACAATTCTTAAAAAAAATTTATTCTGATCTGAATCCAAATAAAATGACTATTTGAACATATAAAGAAGACAAAAAAGAGTTATATACAAATCTTTAAACACTGTTCAGTTCTCTTTTTATGTGTTTTATTCTTCCTGTTAGATTGTATGTTCTTTGAGGTCAGGGATTATCTCTTTTTGCTTGTATTTGTATCCCCAGTGGTTGGAGCGATGTCTGGCATGTAAGTAAGTGCTTAATAATTGGCTTATTGGCTAACTGACTGACTTTTTGGGCTACCACATAAAAACAAGAAGTCAGTGCAGAGGTATCTAGTCAAGTGGTAAACTAGTCTAGTGGAGGAAGGGTTCCAGTGCAGAAGTTTCCAGTTTGAGAGATGGAGCCAAGCCCTGGTGGCAACTCAGTGAATCTAGTTCACTCTAGGCTGACCTCACTACAACCTCGATTGGAGGTGCTAGGAGACCTGATCCTTATGAAGGGTTATGCTAATTACCATAACTACTTCATGTAAAGAAAGTTACAAAGTTATTCAGTAACAATGATAATGATCTTTCTTAATATTGCTCATGTATTAGGTGTGTTGTTCTATGATAGGTACTGAGTAAATTATTTGTCAATTGTGATCTAGGCTCTCTTGAGAGCTCTAGCTCTTTGTTGCTTGGAAAAGAAAGGCACAATGATTTCTACCATGGGAGTATGTTGGGGGTCCCTCATGTATGGCAGATGAGAACACAATTCTCTTTAAATACTGCTGAGTAGGCTGCCATGATCTCCTGGGATCTTCCATATTCCACTGAAATTGTTGACTATTTAAGATCTATGCAAATCAGAGAAAAGCAAGAATTCTCCGGCTCCTATTAAAGTTGTGTGCCTCTGGTTTGACTAGGTTTTGAATCATAGGCATTTAGAATTGGAAGGGGATTGTAAGCCCCTCCCTTGAAACTAGTATGTAGCAAGTTTGTTCATGTTTTCCATTCAATCTCTTCCTTTGCCAAGTCTTCTGTAGCACCCGTAAAACAAAATAGGTTCATTAAATCTGAGTTGAAGGTTGTGTGTTGGTAAATGAGATTGGCAATTACACCAATGCAAGTATATTTTTTAATGATGTTTATATTTGAGGAAAAAAAAAAGAACAGCCACATGATAAATAATTGACTAGTTGCTGCCTACATCATGTTTTCAGGATGAATGAGGTCAACTTAACTCAAGAAAAGTAGTTTCCTCCAGATTTAGTGAGAATCAAGTACCACAATAAGGAATGATTTTTATTGTTGTTGGTTTGATTAGATTTGTGGATAAGGAAGGACAGAGAGCTATCAACCTGAGTTTCTTTTCACCAGTCTAGGACTTGGCATCTAATTGGATGTTGGGGGCACAGGAGTAATCAGTGAGCACCATGATTTTTGAGCCTTGATAACTAGGAGAATAGTGGAATTGTTAACAAGAAGTAGAGGAGGACCAAGGTGTTTTTTGGGGGAAGTTGAGTTCGGTTTTGAAAGTGTTGAGTTTGATGTACTAGTAAGACCTCTAGGTGGAAATGTCTAGTAGGCAACCTAGATGGGAGACAAGATTAACACATGTGGAGAGATAAATGATAATCCAAGACAGCAATTCAAGGCAGGATGTGATATGTCTGTCGAGCAAATCATACAGAAAGATAAGAGTAATTGGAGGACATATAGGAAAGATGGCACTGTGGGTATTTAGAGAAGATCTCATACTTTACAATTTTTATCTCATTTGATCCTCACAACAACCCTGGGAGGTAGGTACTATTATTATCCTAATTTTACAATGAGGAAACTGAGGCAGAAAGGTTAAGTGACTTGCCCAGAGTCACACATATAGTATCTGAGGTTGAATTTGAACTCGTCTTCTGACTCAAGGCCCAGCACTCTATCTATTGAGCCTCCAGCTGAAGTGGATTTTGAGGTCCAGACTTGAATCACCATTCTCTAGTAGACATCCCTGCCTGAGTGTTTTGTAAGTATATCAAATTCATTATCTTTCTCCCTAAACCCATTCTTCCTCATAACTTCTCTTATTTCTGACAAGTTAACCCCTTCCTTCTAATCATGCCAGTTTACAACTTCAGAGTCCATTTTTGACTCATCACTTTTACTCATCCCCTCACTCATCTGTGCATCTGATCAATTGCCAAATCTTATTGTAATGAGGGTCTGGCACAGGTCCAGACCACCTGAATTGATGTCTCTCTACCATCTGGAAGATGCTAGAGAGCTACTTCTAAGAGAATTGTGATGATGTGTAAGTGAAGTGCCTTGAAGAGACTGAAGCATGTGTGGACCTTCTGTAACTGGTTTCAGTGGACTAACTCTGTGATGAGAGGAAAAGCTGTCTGACTGGCTTTAGAGACCTTCAAAAAGACATCTGGGGGAGCAAGGTGATTCCTCACTCATTGCATTGGGTGCAGGGAGTGGAGTTTCCAATCTGGGTTGGGAGTACAAAGTTATAGGAATCTGGGAGTAGTAAATGCAGATTTGATGTTATAGTCAACCCAATATTGATGCTCGAAGGCAGCAAGGTGTGACCTTTGGGAGTAAATTTCAGGACCCCAGCCCAAATGCCACTTTTGCATGTGAACTTTGTGGGACCAATACTATATAAGAACCAAGTTAAGTTTTGAGAGTGACCTCCACCAGAGACCAAGATGGTGTTGGGGAGATTATGCCTCCAAGGTTTTGGGGGGATTGTTTGTATGTTTGTTTTTGCTACATCTTTGAAGTAAATATCCCTTTGTAAAAACCAACCAATGTTAAATGGTAAAATGGGGCACTAGTCACAGATTTCTAACAAATGGGGGAAACAGATAGTCGGGCTTGAGTCAATGGCAATGGGGAAGAGCACCCCATGCACCCTTCAGAGTACTGTGGAACACAGGGGCAGTGAGGCAGCCTAGTCCTGAAAGAGTGGGGCTAGAGTATAAATGTTAAATGATCAATCCTATCAAGCAATCAGTAAGTATTTATTAAATGCCTACTATGTGTCAGGCATTCTTCTATGCCCATTTACTGCTACAGTATTTCTCACATCTGGGTCCTTTTTTCCATTTATAAGGTCAATGCTTTAGAGCACTCTCATCTGGATTATTGCAATAATCTATAATTGGACTCATTCCTTCCATTCTCTTTCCAGTCTATCCTCCAAACAGTTGCTCCATGGATATTCCGAAGCATAGGTCTAACCGTATCACCTTCCTTCAGGTGGCTTCAAGCTTCAGGAGCTTCCTATTGGCTTTAGGATAAAATAGAAACTATCTGCTGAGCATTTAAAACCCTTCACAGTTTTCCACTTGGACTTCTCATATTTGATATTACTCCCTCTCTTGCAATCTGCATTCCATCCAACTGGAAGCAACTAGATGGAGCACTAGATAGAATGCTGGCCATGGAATAAGGAAGACCTGAGTTCAAAGTCAGACACTTACCAGGTCTGTGACTTTGGGCAAGTCATTAACTTCTGTTTGCCTAAGTTCTTCAATTTTAAAATGATGATAATAAGAGTACCTACCTCAAAGGGTTATTGTGAGGGTCAAATGAAATAATGTTTATAAGTAATAGTGTTTAGGTCACATAATAGGCATTTTCCTTTCCCTTCTCCCATCCCTCCTACTAGCCTACTTGCTGTTCCCCAAATATGACATTCCACAACTCATCTCTATGCCTGGAATACTTGAAAAAATTTTTGTTTTTAATTTATGAAATAATACAAGCATTTCCATAACATAATAGAATTAAAAATATGATTGCATATGAAATTGCAAATTTATTATGTACAACTTACTATTCTTTTAAAATATATAATTATCATGTAACTTTTTTTTATTTTCCTTTTTTTCTTCCCTTCTCCCTAAGATGGCTACCATTATACACTGTGTGTGTGTGTGTGTGTGTGTGTGAAATCATTCTATACAGACTTCTACATATCAGTTCTTTTTCTGGATGCAGAAACCATTTTCCTTCATAGGTCCTTTGTAGTTAATTTGGGTATTTATAATAGTCAAAATAACTTAGTGTCTATAAAACATTTGGTGGGGAGAGATCTTTTTCAGTTTCCCACCCAGGTTTTCTTCAGGCATGTGATGAGGCATCCTCAGCTTCCCACTTTCCCTGACACTATCAGTTATCAACTTACACCCTATAGTTGTATGAATAAGGTCATGAAAGAGCCTATCTCCTATCTAGCTCCTTCCAGTGTAACTATGGTTCTTGAAATTCACAGGATGTCTTTTGACAATGAATAGAAGATTCACCTCCTTGATCTAGTTATGCCATCCCTGAGAAGTTATATGGCCTGGATTAAGGGAGACTTTCTCTTTTTTTTTCTCTCCCAGAATGTTATGAGGATAAAATGAGATAATATTTGTAAAGTTCTTTGCAAACTTTAAAAGCCCTATGCAAGGTGTCCCAAAAGTCTTTGTGCTATTTTAAGCTTTAATATATACATATATGTACACACATATAAAAATGGAATAAATGTTAGAGGTGATGATGATGATGTCATACTCCTGCTATTCCAAAACTTACTGCTTAGAAGCTGGTAGAACTTCCAATGTATGAATGAATGGATTAAAAATATTTATTAAGAACTCATTATGTGCTATTATGTTCAGAATACAAATACAAAAGCAATGACAGTCCCTGCCATCAAGGTGCTTGTATTCTTATAGGGAGGCAACTCATAAAAAGAAGTGGTGGCCAGAGAATAGAATTTTATTTCGGGAAGTCACAGGAGTGGAGAGTGGAGCATGACGTGTCTTCTCCAGAAACAACGGCAATGTTGATTTATTACACATAATTACAATATTGATCTGGGTTCTCAGAGCAAGGTGGAAAGCTGAGGAGGAAGAAGAAGAGTTGATAAGTATATGGTGGCAGAGCAGAAAATGCCTGGGGTAAGGCAGCAGGGTCCCAGAAAATTCTGAGCTGAGAACAACGTAGTGCTAGGTATTGTAACTCCTTTTGAGGGGGTAGTTGAGAAGTTAGCTTGGATTTAGATGACTAGAAGCATATGACCTAGTTTGATTGGAAGTAGTAGACAGGGCTTCTGAAATGTTTACTCTTACCCTTTCTTGCTCTCTCTCCTGTTTGGCCACAAGGAAAAAGCCTTTTACTTTTCCTCCTTTCTTTCTTTTTGGTTGAGCAGAGAAGTAGGGACTTGGTTCTGCTTTCACTTTTTTTTTCTCTTTTTTCCTCTTTTTCATTGCTAGAAGTGGGAAAGTCCAGATATCCTCATACCCATATGGGACTCGCTGAGCCTACAACATGTGTAAATTGCAATCCACCTGTTTTTCCTTTCCAGGGATAATTGTGTGTCATATTTTAAAGATTATTGTTAAGGCTACTATTTATGTTACATGAGAATAATTTTTTTATGCCAATAGGCACCATGGTATAGTAAAGAAGGCTGCAGATGATATAATGATGTACTTAGAGATGCTAGGGATACAAAACCAAAAGAGATAGTCCTTGCCCTCAAGAGAAGTAGAAGAATGTCTTACTAGGGATGTTGAATGTGTTCACAGATAAAGAAACCCAGGATGTACACAGCCTTTGCTTGAATATATCTGTAGTAAGGGGAAACCCACTACTTCTCAAGGCAGGCCATTCCATTTTTTGATAGCTCTAATTATAAGGAAGTCTCGTTTGATCCTTCCAATAATCCTGTGAGGTAGGTATCATCACTATTTTAGAGATGAGTAAAATGAGTTGAAAAATGGCTAAGTGACTTGCGCATAGAAGAGAACATTCAAAGCTAAGTTTCTCCTGATTCTAAGTCCAGCTGTGTTTCCAATACCCCCACGCTACCCCTATGCTCTCTGTGTTCCTTCCTGCATGGTCAGCTTATAAATCAGAAGACATATTGGTAATTGACATGCTTTTCTGTGGTAATTGCGAGAAGGAATGATGGAAACATTCTGGATCCTTTTGTTCTCCATAGGGTAGAATCCAGGCTTCCCATTTTATTTCGGTCAGTTTCTCTTTGTCTGTGGCCTAATGTAACCTGGCTTATTGGCATACCCTAAAGGATGAAATTGTGTATGTGCAAGTGGAAACTGCTTATGTGAAAATCTAAAGTCAGCCCTGACCAAATTGCGGTTGGAAATTTTGACCAGGAACTATAAAACTGTCAAGAGCTAGGGACTGATCTTGCTGCCACACCAAATAGCTTGTTACGGAAACTATTGAGAAGATAAAGAGTCATAGATTTAATTTGCTTTGTGCTCAGCATTGTTTGCTACGGGAGCATCTGGCAGAGTTAAATAGCTTTGCATTACATCATTTTTCATCTCTTGCTTTTCATTTATCATTTCCATTGATTTATTTGACACCGAAACTAGTCCCACCCTCTTCTGAGCACGTCCTGTAGAATAAAAAATGTGCATCGATATCATTCAGTGTCCTCAAGATGAAATATCTTCTTTGATTTGGTTTGGCCCTTTAGAAAAAAAAAAGAGGTTTCTTTGATGCTTTTGTAGCAGATGGTTTTATTTCTCCATCCTCATGAGCAAGGGTGGGCAGCTTGTAGGCTGAAAGGATTTCAGATTTCAAGTTCCATATTGGACTTTCTATTGTTCTGTAGCCTGCATTCACAACCCTAGGTGTCTTTCTTTATTGTCTTTACGTAGGCCAAGCCTGTTCTTCCTTCTGACTCGATTGCTTCCCCTATCGTTCACCTGGGCCTCCAGAATTGGAAACCTTGGTGTTATCTTTGACAGGGAGTGTGGTGTCAGGAAAGCAATACTAGACCAGGAAACAGGAAATCTGCTTTCAAGTCTTTATTCTGACAGTTGCTCGAGTGCTCAGGCAAATCACTTAGCTTCTCTGAACCTCAGTTTCCTTACTGATAAAATGTAACAATACTGTTGATGTTGCTTACCTCATAGGGCTGTTGTGACAATAATATTTTGTAAACATCAAAGGACAACATAAATGTGGGTTATTATCACTGTCTTTGAGTCTTCATTCTGCCTCAGCTTTCACATCCAGTCCTGTCAATTCTGTCTCTGTAAGATCTCTCTTCCTCTCTATTCCAATCCCTGCTACTCATCAGGCCTTGATTAACACCCACCTGCCCTATTGCAGCAGCCTCTTAGTAAGTCTCCCCATTGTTTTTTGCTCTTTTTCAATCCATCCTTCACACCTCTGTCAGACTAACGCAGAGGTAATGAGGTTTAATGGAAAGAATATGACATGTGTAGTCAGGTGACTTGAGTTTGAATCCAAGCTCTGATATTTACCAGTGATGTGTCTATGACAAGTTACCTATCTTTATGAGCCTTAGTTTCTTCATCAGGAAAACCAGAATAATTATAATCATGGGATCTATATGACACGGTTGATGTGAGAAAAGCACTTTGTACATCTTAAAAAGTGCCCTATAAATGTGAATTATTATTATGTACGTGCCACTCGTTCAAAAACTTCACTGTCTCCCTGTTGCCTTAGACATAAAGTTCATATACTTTTTGAGATACCTGACATCCTAATTTACTGTCTACCCCAGCCATCTTCTCTCCATACACCTGCCCCTGCAAACTTTGAACCCACAGACCTCCAGAGAGCTTGCCCTGGGGGACTTACTCTACTCAGCTTTGGAACTCCTGCCCTGGGCTGGAGCTATCCTGATTATGACCTATTAGACCATATTTTACATATAATCCAGCTGTCCACTCTGGCTATCTTCTTGACCTCTGTCCTGCCTCTGGGCATCTTCTTCCTCTTGCCTCACCCCCTCCTCCTACATTTTTCATTTCTTGCTCTGGAAATGGTAAAAAAAAAAATCAATCAAATCAGTACTCCCATGGCTTCAAGAAAGGACATTTCAATTTACCTCATTCGCCATCTCTGTGACTTACCAGACTAAAACATCTTTCCCTGGACATTGTATTCCTATATATGTTGTCTCTCGCTATCAGCATGTAAACATCTTGAAGGCAAGGACTCTTCTCTAAGTAAATGATTCTGTATTTGAATCCTTAGTCTAGGGCTTGGTATACAGTGAGTACTAAATAAATGCTTTTCATTCATCCCTTTGCCTGTTGTAAAAGGCCCTCTACAATTTGGTGTCATCCAACCTTTCTAGTCATTTCATATTGCTTACCTTTATATGCTAGTCAAATTGGACTACTCTCTGTTTTCTAAATAGGTTTCTTCGTTCTTTTCTTCCTTTGTAAAAATAACATTTATGGCTTTTATCTTTATATAACAGACATTTCTGGGTCTATCCTCCCCCCTCCTCCTGCCCACCCAAACTAAACTTTCCTTTTTAATAAAGAAAAAACAGTTAAGCAAAGAAGTGACCAATCTGATAATGCATACAACATCATAGTCCTGTAGTCCTCCATCTCACCGTTAAGAAAAGTCACTGTGCAAACTGTTTCCCTAGTTCTTACTTCACTCTGTGTCAGTCAAACAAAGTCTTCCTATGTATCTTCAAATTCCTCATATTTATTATTTCTAGCTGCACAATAATGTTCCACTATTTTTATCAACCAACCCCTAGCTGATGAGTATCCTCTTTGTTTGCACTTCTTTGTTACTATCAAAAAGTACTGCTATGCCCTTCACTTTCCTGTTTATACTTGCACTCATGCTGTTTCCTGTGCCAGAAATTTAAAAATCTCTTTTAAGCTGTTGAATTCCTACCCATTTTTGACAGTCCAATTCAAATGCTTCCTTGGTCTCTTTCATTTGGTAGCCACCTTTTCCACCTTGGATCTCACAAAACATTTTTTTTTTTTTGCACTAAAGTACTTATGATGTCAGCTCCTTGAGGGCATAGACTCTAGTCTTACCTAAACTTTGTACACACCCACAGGCCTACTATAATGCTCTGCAGACAGTAGGTAATTACTAATTGTTGAGATGAGTTGCCTTGAACTTTGTAACATTATAATTTAAGGTAATTATTTGCAGTCTTGGTTTTGGGATGCCTCAGATTTGTTTCTACTTTCCTCAAGGGGCATCAAAATAGTGTCAAAGTGGTCTTTGAACAAAATGCTTTCCTATTATCAATTTAAGATTTTAAAAAATGTTCTTTTGGAAAGGGGAGGAAGTAGAATAAGTTAAACCTAAGCGCACTAGGATGCTGCAGTTCTGCAGAAGTTGGGAATCACTGCTAAGAAGGAGAAAACAGAAGGGACCACATGGGCTGAAGCTCCAAGGTTTCCTTTTAAATGGGCCTCTTGCTCAGGCCCAGGCACAAAGAGAAGAGTGGAATAAATCCCTGATGATTTGTAAACAGTTTCTCCTGTTTATTATCTTCCATATTATTCATGAAGCTAAGTGGACTAGACTTGTTATCTATGGCTTTCCACGGGGCTAATTAGGCTTGCTTTTACAGAAGGGAAGGATGCCAAGTCTTGAACATGTTGTAATGAAATTTTGCCTTATTCTTCAACAGGTCTGAATTCATTATAATTTAATTTAGCATCTTTTTATTTCCTGGTCTGGAAATTTTATTTGTGTAGTTTTATCGGTGTGGAAACTTTCTCCATTGATGCAGATGAGACCATTTATCTGAAATTTACAGTCTAATCCTCTTCTCTCCACTCGCATGGTCCACCCCACCCCCTTCCCTTGTTCAGGCCCTCGTCATTGGTCACTTGGACTATTCAAATAGCCTCTTAATTGGTCTCTCTGCTTCAAGTCTCTCCCAATATCAATCCATCCTCCACACAGCAGCCAAGTGATTTTCTTAAAATGAGGGTCAGACCATGTTACTCCCCACTAAAAAAATGAAAACAAATCTCCAATAGCTCTAATTTACCTCTAGGATCAAGTATCAACTTCTCTGGTATTTAAAGCCCTTCATAATTTGGTCCTAATGGTGCAATTCTCCTTTCCTGTTCAGCCTTATTATTACACATTACATTACTCCTCTTCACAGATGATATAGTCCTGGCCTTCTTATCATTCCTCATGCCGTGCCCTTCATCTCTTCTTTTTCATATATTTGTACCGATTGTCCCCTGTTCCTGGAAGTAGTCATCCTCACTGCTTCTTAGACTCGTCGCTCAAGGAATATCTTTGCACGAATCTTTTCCCGATTCTCCCTCTTCCCACCCCCAACACCTAGGTAGTAATAGTCTCCCTCTAAAATTACCTGGCATCTTTTTTTTTTAAACCTGCGTGTGTACATGTTGTTTTGCCCAGGTAGATTATAAGTTTCTTGAGGACAGGGACTGTTTCACTTTTGTCTTTATGTCTCCAGAGTCTAGTAGAGTGCCTGGAATGTATTAGGTACATAATAAATGCTTGTTGCTTGGTTGATTAACAACGGGTAGCATTTATATAATTCCACCTAGGTTTGCAAAGTGCTTTACAAATATTATTTCTCATTGGAGCCTCACAACCCTAGAGGTAGGTGATAGTATTATACCCATTTAACCAATGAGGAAACCAAGGCAAACAGAGGTGAAATGATTTGCCCAAGGTTACACAACTAGTCACTCCCTGAGGCCACATTTGAACTTAGATGTTTCTGATTCCGAGTCAAAGGCTTTGTCCACTGCACCACCTAACTACATTTCAGTTGATTTTGGCACATACGTAGTGGAGGACGGCCTTTAAGCTTTCATTTTTCTCTACCAAATCAAATGCCTTTTCATAATTGACAAATAATGACTAGAATTATTCTTCTTGTTCTCTGCAGCTCTCATTGCTAACAAGTTTTTTTTGACTATAACAAATTTCATGAAAGCTACCAACTAAGGCTATATATCTGTATCAGGGCAGGGAATATCTATATCAGGGGAGGGAATATCTATATCAGTGGAGGGAATGTCTATATCAGGGGAGGGAATATCTACGTGAATGAAATGATTGCTTCTTGAAGTATTGAAATACTCTAGGTGTAGATAACTGACATCAGGTCCCTTCTCGAGAGCAGATTCTAATACGGGGGTAGAGGCAAGGGTGTGCCGATAAATGTTAAACTAGCTCTCAAAAAAATGTTCACACAACTTACTTTTAAGTTTAATCTGCATTATTAAGATTTTTCTGCATCATTTTCTTAATTCTAGACAATCAACAGAGCAATAAAGCAAGCATTTCTGAGGTGTAAATGCTCCTGAAAATTTAACAATTGGCTCTCACAAGCTGATCTGAGCTGGCTCCAAAACAACCGTGGGTGGGGTAAGAGGGCACAAATAAAAGTGAGGAGAGGAAATGATGAAGTAAGCGTTAGATTGTCATTCCTTCCTGCCTCTTCTCTCCCTCCTCCCCAACTCCCCTTTGCCAGTTCCGTATTTAGGTTCTTCTCCAGGAAAGATGCTTTCTTTGCCTGCCTTTGAAGGAAATACATCAAATTTTCATTGGAAAAAATCAACGAGTGTCGTAATTTTTTTTCAGGTTTTCAAACTCAGGAAATTTCAGCCCATAAGCCTTTTTTATTTATTTGTTTGGTTTTAAGAAATGTGGAAACTGTAATACTTTTAAAAAATAGATAATACCATCTCGTACAGAAAATCTTATTCCACCCTCTCCAATCAGGTTGGTACAGCATTCAGATTTTTTTTTTCTTTTAATGCACGAGAGACATACAAACTGCTCAATAGATTTACTCAAACAAACTTGCCCAGGAAGAAAAAGGCACAGATTTAAGAAGATGCCAATGATTTTTCTGAATATAGCAACTGAAGTCTTGGCTTGGCACATGAAGAGACACTTAGGAATCAAAAGAGTCAAGAAAAAACAAACAACTGTGTCAACTCTTCAGTATTACCTGCCTTCATTAATATGGATTTTTAAGTTAAATTGTATAAACATATGATATCAAGTCTAAGGCCCAAGAAACTTCTCCCTTCCATATTCCCATTATGTACAAATCTTTGTACACACTGTTGATGTTCTTGTGTATTTACTATGTATGCTAAAAAAAAGCAAGCTAGGGTACCTGACTCCTTTCGAAGATTTGGCCCTGAGACATGGTAGTACACTAAGGTAGTCCAACATATCCTCTTGTTTTCTGTCAGAGAAGTAACTGGAAAGTGGGAGTGACCAGTGGCTGGTTGGGCACACTCGACCCAATCATACATAGTCATCCTCTACTGGCTCTCCATTGACATCACAATACTGGCTGAAAATGGTAACCATTCACTGAGAAACTCCTTGCTTCAGTTGAAGCAACTTTGAGATTTCCTCCTCTATTGTTGCCATACAGATGTTGGCAGATAGCTGCCCTTTCCTCTGAGTATCGTAGATGGTGATTCTTTCATCATCCTCAAAGTCATATTTTGAATAGCTATTAGGCTCTGCTGTCTATAGTGACCTAAGCCACAGGACTTCTATAATCATGGAATATAAGGCTCCATTCATAACACATTCTAGAAAATAATCTCTCTTCCCCAAGGGAACTTGGTATATTCAAGTCTCCTTCACTTTGTGTGGCTTCAAGAAAGAACTCATACTTAATGAATTCTTGATTTATGTTTGCTATTGTGTCCATTCAACTGCGAATGTGAACTTTGTTCTGCACATTGGAGGGTTACTAAAGTTGTGAGTGATACAGATTGTGATAGGAATGAGGGCACTGAATATCTCTATTCCAAAGTTAGAGTGTTGACCTGCTGCATTGGGCAAAAAGTATTTCTCTTTGGTGGCAGGTTTATGATTTGGTCTAGTACCTGATTTGTGTTCAGTTTCTGGCACTGAGCAGTCAAATTGGTTTGCAGTTGGTGTATTCTTGATCTTCAAGTGCTTCAGGACTTTATATCTTGTAGTATGAATGAACATCATCTTAGGACAATCTTTTAGTGTTATATCTGTGATTCCACAGTTGGTCATTGTGATTCCAACAAGATTTTTGAATTTCAGAACAAGAACTGTACGTGATCATCTTTGATAGTAGGCTAGCTGGTATTCGTGGACGTATCAACTGTACTTTTCCACTTCATTGGATGATATGACTTTGGCTTGGTAATCTCTGATTCAGATACCAGTGGTACATGAGAATGTTTGCTCCTGGCTCTCATTAGAGGTCTTTGAGGGTAGTCTTCATATACTACATTTCAAAACTCTCAGATTGGGAGCTTCCTCCTGTTATCCCCTGTGGCTCCATAGACATTCCCATTAGTCCTCTTGTCATTGACTGGGCTTGGAGACCTATCAGTTGGGAGAATACTAAAGGAAAATTCTGATCCTATGCCACTGGGACCTTTTACATGCTCTACTGGTCAAAGGCTGTTCATCATTAGAACATCTGCTAGTTCTGCTATGTGGTTTCTGAAACTTATTGCAGGAACACCTGGAGGAAACTGAATTTTCTCTTTCTATGATCCTTGAGCCTTCAGTCTTACAAGGAGAGGAGATACATGGCTAGGATGGGTCTAGTGCTGTGGTACTGGGCTCACCAAAATTTCCAATCACAACCCTTACAAAGTCGGGGCTTTGAGAAACAGCATTGCATAAGGGGGAATTGCCCACAGAACCCAGACTATTGTCACAACTGGGATAAACATCTTTGCTTTTCTTCTTTGGCATGTTGCTGGGTGCTTTCATTTTTGCTTTGTTCTGTTCAGTTGTAACCTGGCAGCCTTTCTCAAAGCTATTTTCCTTGATAGAGATGATTTCAAATTGCCCACTTGACAGAAGTTGTATCTCTTTTGAAATGGCATCTTGCCTTTTTCACTCATTGGAAGTTGCCTGTATTCTACTGGCTCTCTGATTTTGTCTTAGTCAGAGTAGTTCTGAGAATTAGTCTTAGCAATGCAGGTTCCAGGGACTCCCATACTCTCTTCCTCAACTTTACTGTCTGAATCAGGAAGGGCAATTGATGTCGCTTTTGCAGCATGCTGAAGACTGCTGGGTCCTGCTTGCTTTTCATCAACCTCTATGGGTTGGTGGGTTGATGGATTTCCCACAAATGCCATGGGAAAAATAGTCTGGCTGTGAACTGAGCATACATTTCTATTCTATCTTTGTGAGTCACTTCTTATATTTCATTCAATGCCTTAATGGCAATCTACTGATCTTTGACCTGTCTGTCCTGGCAGGTTTTGTTCTCCTCGTTCTGGTCATTGACCTTCTGGGAATTATTTATTGGGCACATTGGGGCTGATGGTTTTTTAAAAAAAATTTATTTATTTAATTTATTTAATATTTTTAGTTTTCAGCATTGATTTTCTTTTTTTTCTCTTCTTTTTTATTTTTTTTATTTAATATATTTAGTTTTCAGCATTGATTTTCACAAGAGTTTGAATTACAAATTTTCTCCCCATTTCTACTCTCCCCCCCACTCTAAGATGCCCTGTATTCTGGTTGCCCTGTTCCCCAGTCAGCCCTCCCTTCTGTCACCCCATTCCCCTCCCATCCCCTTTTTCCTTTCTTTCTTGTAGGGCAAGATAAATTTCTATGCCCCATTGCCTGTATATCTTATTTCCTAGTTGCATGCAAAAATTATTTTTTTTGAACATCTGCTTTTAAAACTTTGAATTCCAAATTCTCTCCCCTCTTCCCTCCCCACCCACCCTCCTTGAGAAGACAAGCAATTCAACATAGTCCACATGCATATCCTTATGTAAAACCCTTACACACTACTCATGTTGTGAAAGACTAACTATATTTTGCTCTTTCCTATCCTATCCCACTTTATTCAAATTTCTCCCTTGACCCTGTCCCTTTGCAAAAGTGTTTTTGATTGCCTCCTTCCCCTATCTGCCCTCCCTTCTATCATGCCCCCTTTTTCATCTCCTTCCTCCTTTTTTCCTGTGAGGTAAGATACCCAATTGAGTGTGTATGTTATTCTCTCCTCAGGTCAAATCCGATGAGAGCAAGATTCACTCATTCCCCCTCACCTGCCACCTATTCCCTTCCTACATAACTGCTTTTTCTTGTCACTTTTATGTGAGATAATTTCCCCCATTCTATCTCTCCCTTTCTCCATCTCTCAATATATTCCTCTCTCATCCCTTAATTTGATTTTATTTTTTTAAATATCATCCCTTCATATTCAACTTACCCTGTGCCCTCTGTCTATATGTACACACACACACACACACACACACACACACACACACACACACATATTCCCTTCAGCTACCCTAATACTGAGGTCTCATGAATTATACACATCATCTTTCCATGCACGCATGTAAACAAAACAGTTCAACTTTAGTAAGTCCCTTATGATTTCTCTTTCTTGTTTACCTTCTCATGCTTCTCTTGATTCTTGTGTTTGAAAGTCAAATTTTCTCTTCAGCTCTGGTCTTTTAACTGAGAAAGCTTGAAAGTCCTCTATTTTATTGAAAATCCATATTTTGCCTTGGAGCATGATACTCAGTTTTGCTGGGTAGGTGATTCTTGGTTTTAATCCTAGCTCCATTGACCTCTGGAATATCATATTCCAAGCCCTTCAATCCCTTAATGTAGAAGCTGCTAGATCTTGGGTTATCCTGATTGTGTTTCCACAATACTCAAATTGTTTCTTTCTGACTGCTTGCAGTATTTTATCCTTGATTTGGGAGCTCTGGAATTTGGCAACAATATTCCTAGGAGTTTTCTTTTTGGGATCTTTTTCAGGAGGTGATTGGTAGACTCTTTCAATTTCTTTTTTACCCTCTGCTCTAGAATATCAGGGCAGTTCTCCTTGATAATTTCTTGAAAGATGATATCTAGGCTCTTTTTTTGATCATGGCTTTCAGGTAGTCCAATAATTTTTAACTTATCTGTCCTGGATCTATTTTCCAGGTCAGTGGTTTTTCCAATGAGATATTTCACATTGTCTTCCATTTTTTTCATTCCTTTGGTTCTGTTTTATGATATCTTGATTTCTCATAAAGTCATTAGCTTCCCCTTGCTCCAATCTAATTTTTAAGGTAGTATTTTCTTCAGTGTTTTTTTGGAGCTCCTTTTCCATTTGGCTAATTCTGCCTTTCAAGGCATTCTTCTCCTCATTGGCTTTTTGGAGCTCTTTTGCCATTTGAGTTAGTCAATTTTCTAAGGTGTTATTTTCTTCAGTATTTTTTTGGGTCTCCTTTAGCAAGTCATTGACTTGTTTTTCATGATTTTCTCACATCACTCTCACTTCTCTTCCCAATTTTTCCTCTACTTCTCTAACTTGCTTTCCCAAATCCTTTTGAACTCTTCCATGGCCTGAGACCAATTCATGTTTTTCTTGGAGGCTTTTGATGTAGGCTCTTTGACTTTGTTGACTTCTTCTGGCTGTATGTTTTGGTCTTCTTTGTCACCAAAGAAAGATTCCAAAGTCTGAGTCTGAATCAGTCTGTTTTCTCTGCCTGGCCATGTTCCCAGCCAACTTACCTGACCCTTGAGTTTTTTGTTGGGGTATGACTGCTTGTAGAGTAGAGAGTACTTTGTCCCAAGTTTGAGGGGCTGTGCTGTTGTTTTCAGAGTTATTTCTACACAGCAAGCTCTGCCACACCAGTGTTCCTTCTCTCCCAAGAACTGCCCACCCAGACTGGACTCAGATCTAAGCTGGCTCTGCACTCCTGCTCTGATCCACCACTTAATTCCTCCCACCAGGTGGGTCTGGGGCCTGAAGCAACTGCAGTTGTAGCTGTGTAAGTATCCTGAGAGCTGCATCACCTCCGCTGCCTCCAGGGTAGTGGCTGAACCACGAACTCCTTTCACTTTGTCCCAGCAGCTTTTCCCACTAACCTTCTCTGTTGTCTTTGGTGTTTGTGGGTTGAGAAGTCTGGTAACTGCCACAGATCACTGACTCAGGGTGCTGGGGCATGTTCAGCCTGGCTCCTGGTCTGGTTGGTCCAGTTGCGGCTCATGCTGGGCTCTGCTCTGCTCCCAGCTCTGTGCGTGATAGACCTTACCCAGCGACCATCCAGGCTTTCCTGGGCTGGAGCCCTGCTTCCCTCTGTTATTTCGTGGGTTCTGCAGTTCTAGAATTTGTTCAAAGCCATTTTTATAGGTGTTTGGAGGGACCTGGGGGGGAGCTAATTCAAGTCCCTGCTTTCCAGACACCATCTTGGCTCTGCCCCCTGGGGCTGATGTTTTGATGTTTGTCATTTTCATTGTTGGAATTCTTGTTGCTCACAAGGGCTGATGAAATGCCAATCCCTGTACCTGCACTCAGACCAACATGTGCACAATCTTTGCATGGTTCTTGAAACATCTGGTCTAAAGAGATAAACTCTAAGACTGGCAACAAATTGACAAACTGATGGAAAGAATCAAGTTTTAGTGCATAATGTCTCACCAAGATAAGGTCAATAAACCCTATCCATCTTGAATGGTCTGTGATCCAGTTATTTGGGTTATGCAAATGAAGGCAATTATAAATGAGCAGGTGTTTGATACAGGAAAAAAAAAACAAACCTCATTGATGGCCTTGTCCTGTTATCTGTGAGGATGCCAGGGTTTTCTACATCAGCGAGGCCTTGCTTCACCAAATCAGCACCCATCATTTTGCGTCACGATAAAAACTCATCTACATATCCCAAGTGGAAGGTTTGAAACTGTGGGAACATCAATTCTGCCATCCTTGGTGTAGAAAAGATGCCATCTTTGGTTAGAGAAGGCTGCATTCTAACTTCATGTAACCTTCAAGCGGCAGTGATGATGAGGTAGCCAAGATTTACTTCGAGAATAGCTCCAAAACAATAGCGTGCAAATTTCAAAAACAAGCTGATTGCCAACTGTATCCAACTACATCTTGGATGAGACCTCTAAGGAAAGGAACTTGGAATCAACTCTAATTGTTCCAGGTTTCAAGCAGAAGTTGATCCTGTTACCAATGGTACACTTCAAAGAGTTTGTAGACCCTCTACCGTTCTTCATGACAAAAGTACATACACTGATGCAAAGGAAATGTTTAAAAGACTGGGGCTTGGTGAATCTCACCCACTTCAAATACAGGTGCCTAAGCATTGGGATACAAGGAATTTCAGGAACATTCACCCCTACTAGATGCCAGATTTGAATTTTGGCTCCTATGGGAATTTTCAGTTTGTTTTCAGAAGGGATGGGAAGAGCTCCATTATGATTATGAAACTTCCCCAAAATATAAACTTAAGGCTTATACATCCAGATGGCTTCCACCAACTCCAAATGTGAAATCTCCGTGCCCAGTAAGTTTGAGCAAGCTTGCAAGGCTTCTAGCACATCAGGAATGCTAAAGGCCTCATGGCCATGGACCATTGCCTCTCAAGGTGAATGACACAGAGCTGCTCAATGTCTGGCATCTTGTTGAGTGTTAGAAAACTGGAATCAGTAAAGCCAGTTGGCATGTATTCCCACAAGTGGCCTGCATGGGGATCTGTAATTTTCACTATTCTCAGATACAGTGTCATTGCCTCCTTCAGCTTCTGAGAGAGGCATTCTGTACATGATATCCTGCAGAGGGAGATACCTAAATATATGGCAGAGTACTTCATGCGAAAGCTGGTTCATGTAATGTTTTGTTTCATCTGATTTTGTCACCTCAGGGCCCTCCTTCCTTGGGAGACACACTTTCATAGTTTTCCTTCATGAGCTCATCCTTGTGGTGACTCCAGGAGAAAATGACTAATTGCAACTTGGTTACTTGAGTTCAAAATGGCAATCACCTAGAGGCCAAGGCTATGGCGGAGGCCCCCTGGAGGACTGTGGAGCTACAACAACAACAACAACAACAACAACAACAACAAGGGTTCTGCATGAGGTCTCTACACAGAGAGAAGGACTTCCAGAACAGGTGATGCGAATTAAACCTTGTCATACACATTTGTTACATGTGGATCTCACTACCATTATGGTACCTAAGTTTAAGCCTCCTCCTCCCATGGATGCTGTGTGTACTTGTGGGAAGGAGTAAACCAGGTTCTTAGGAGAACATTTTGTATTAACTGTCTTTATCATGTGATCTGAGAGTAGTAGTAGCTGCCCTCTGGGAACCCAGCCAGACAATTCGAACAGAACTTGGGAAATGCTGCTATTATTTCTTTTATCCTCCTCCTCCTCCTCCTCCTCCTCCTCCTCCTCCTCCTCCTCCTCCTCCTCCTTCATTATTTTTTTTTAAAAAGCTGAGACAATTTACTTTTGTCCAGTGTAGATTTCATTTTTGATTTCTTGAAATATAACTCTGAAAAAAGGCTTAAAAAGTCCATTGTGTTTTAAATGGAGCTACTAGACTAGCCTTTAAACCCAAATCATTCTGATTTTCATTAAATGGCCCAGACCAAGCCTCTGTGGCTCTTTGTTTAGATTCTGATGACTTAGAATGTGTATAAATAGCAATCGTTCTCTGTTAAGGCTAGAAACTCTAAGGGTCTTGATAGCTTTGGGATGGTAAATTGGGCCACCTTTTGTCTTACTTTTTACCTAGCCCTGGTTCTTTGAATGGGTGCAACCTCAGAGAAATTGAGACCTGGGAAAGACCTTAATTTAGAAAGGTCGAGGTCACCCACTGCATTCTGGGCCATCATCAATTGTCTTGACTTTTGTCTTGCTATTGGACTCTGATGACTCTGGAGGAGAGAGCAAGGCTGATGACTTTGCTGAGCTGTCTCACTCAAAATCAATTCATGAAATCACCCTCATTGGTCCTCTTCTAGAATGAAGGATGAACAACGACAACAGAGGAGATGTAGGCTCAGAAGAGGTGCAGCTGCCATGGCTAAACCCAGGCTGGAGCCTTGGGAGCCTTGGGCTTCCCTGGTTGTAATTTTTAGTATCATGGCAATGCATTTTAATGAATTTTCTTAAAGAACATAAGCCACAATAATGAAGGTTACTACTATTGGACCCTGGGGTAATAGTATGGAAATTTTATCATGCAAAGGTAGCTAGCTACTTTATCAAATCTCCGCAGCCTCCTTTACAGCTAAATAATGGACCAGACATTTTGTTTGTTTGTTTTACAGGGCTGAGATGCTATACATCTTATGAATTGGGAAAACTTACAAAAAGCCAATCTCCTCAAAACACATCTCCTTTTGTCCGCTTGAATCCTGACAGTTTTGATGCAGGCAGAAGTTGGACTCCCCCCAATTAGAGCCCAGCCTATGTTTATGCAGCTTTTTAAAAATGCTTTCAAAAATGGAAAGAATTCCCTGAGAACCATTAATCAAAGTTATGTCATGTCTAGCTACAGAACTGTAAGAATCAGGCTCTTGGTTGTCATGGGCTGCCCCAGTTTGGTGATCTTTATATTGGTTGACAACTCAGTTTTCAAGAAGGCATTAAAATCTGTTGCTGAGATTTTGGTGGAAATTTTTTCTAATTAGACTGGCAATATTTGGCATATACTTCTCCAGGCGGAATAAGATAAACAAAAAACTATCTCATTTGATTATTGTACCTGGTAAATTTTACCTTTTCTTGTTCTAGATAAGGCCTTATGGCAATTTGTTTTCACTTCATGCTCATAACTGAATCAGTCAGTATTTGTGGAATTCTTAAAGCCACATATCTTCTATATTGACTTTTATATTTGGAACTGTGACAGGTATTTTTTTGGGGATACAATTCTAACTGGCATTCCAGAACAGGGAAATGTGACATATGGGACATATATTAGGATGTAACTTTTAAAGATTTCTTTTCCTTTCCTTTTTTTTGCTCTGGTTGTTTCTAAAACTCAAATGTTTAGACAATCACTTAGATACTTAGGCCTAAATATCTTCCAGCTAAAGCAATCACTCTTTTTTTTAAATAAACAAGTATTTACTTTCTATCTCTCCTAACTACTCCCCATTTAAAATAAAAAAAGAAAAAGAAAACCCTTGTAGCAAATATGTTCCTATGTTATCCATTTCCAAAAATGTCCATCTCATTCTCCATCCTGTCCATCAGGAGGTGAGTAGCACAGTTCATTATCAGCCCTATGGAATCATGGTTGGTCACTGCATGGTTTAGAATTCTTAAGTCTTTCAAAGGTGTTTGTATTTAAATGCTTTTTTATAGTATAGATTGTTCTCTTCTTCTTGCTCACTTCACTCTGCATCAGTTCATAAATCTTCCCAGGTTTTGATGAATCCACTCCTTTCATCTTTTCTTATGGCATAATAGAATTCTATTACATTCACATGCCATAATTTGTTCAACCATTCCCTAACTGAGAGGGATCCTGCTAGTTTCCCAGTCTGCACCACCACAAAAAGAGCTAAAGAAGTTGTTTTTAGCCTCTGGGCCTCAGACCTCTGCAGCATCAGAGAGTTTGTTGTCAAAGGTCTGAAAATCCATATATGCACCAAGCGTTGGCATTTTGTGGGTGGAATAAATATATCTCATATGGCTTACTTTTAAAAAATGTGCATCGATGATATTGGAGCTAATAAATATGAATTCATTTAAAAACATTACTAAATTCTTAGTAGTTTTTTTGTTACGTATTTTCTCAATCAGTGGATGCTAATAGTATAACTTTTATCTTGCGTGGCTCTATAGAATTTTTTGATGTTAAAAAGGGATCTTAATACTCAGAAAGGTTAGGAACCACTGATCTAAAATTATGCTGTTGTACTTGACAGCAAATTCCAAAGTAGATGCCGCAATGAAATTGGTTCTGAGGGCTTTTTCTATGAAATTCATCCTAAAATGCTCCCTATTCTTATATCTAGAGATATGTCATATGGAGTTTTCCTACCTGGAGATATCTCAGTTCTTATATCTGGAGATAACAGAACTCAGCTCTGAAATCACACTACAGTCGTCAACAGTCACAAAGGCCTCGGGGAAGCCATGCAGCCATGCTCTAAGAAGCCTCAGGTTTATTTAGGTGGGTGTCCTAATGTTTAGCATGTGCTAGACAGGACCATCTGTGGGAAATTCCACTTGGAGTCACAGGGAAGTCATTTTACTTAGAGTATAAATTACAAGTACCAGCAGACTATTATTGCCGCCGAGTGAAGTTGGTCAATGGATCTTTGCATAGGTAAAACATAGAAGATGGCAGTTTCTGTGAAGTAGCAGAGGTTGGGTTGATGTGAGGAAATCATTTTGTAAGCCATAATGTCCTATAGAAATATGATGTATTTTTAATTTTTAGCTCTTTCCAAAAGCTCCCTTCTATCTACATTGTCTTTTCATTATTATTCAGTTACTTCTTTAAGTAATAGAAGACTATCCTTTTTGAGGTAGGGATGAATCACTGGGAAGGGCCTCCCATGGGGATGCTTTATCTTATTGGATACACAGAAATACAGGAATACACAGAAATACGGGAACTAACTTTCTGCTTATCCTTGACTTTGAAAGAGGGGGAGGATGATAAAAGGAAGAAATATGAAACAAAAGAATTGGGCTTCAAAATAAAATGGGAAATCACCGTCTGCCCTTTACTCCCATCGACTACTCTTCTTACCTGGGGGAAAGAATAGCTATCCTCATTGTCCAGTCCTCTGTCCACCAGTGTGGAGTAATGGATAGAGGGCCCACCTTGAGGCACGAAGAGATGAGCTCAAGTCTTAACTCTGATGAATATTAGTTGTGATAACATGGGTAATATACTCAAATTCTCAGACAACTCTCTTAAGTCTAAGATACAGATGAGTAGTTCATCAGTATTGGTGGAGGGAATTTCTACGCTGAGAGTTACCCAACCTGATGATCATTTGTTTGTTGTTTGTCCATTGTTCTCAAAGAGGACCAAGACAACAAGAAGGTGATGTCATGACTTGCAATTGAATTGGATTTAAGTGAGGGAGGGCTGTGTAAAGTCACCAGCCTCACTTTCTCCTCCAGAGCCATCTGTGTCCAGTGGCAAGACATAGATCAGAATGACCAGAGATGGCCCTGGATGCAATGGGAGACCTTGGCCTTTTTAAGCTAAGTTCTTTCCCAGGTCTTAGTTTGTCTGAGGCAATGCCCATTTGGTGATTAAATCTAGGTAAGAAATGAGGCAAAGAATGGCCTATTTCACCTAGTGAAAACACACACACACACACACACACACACACACAACACAACACAACACAAACCATAATCAATCTGGGAGGGGAGGGGAAGACCCTCAGGGTTTCTGGCCAAAACAGAGACAATTGCTATTTACACTCACTCAGAACCATCAGAACCATCCTTCTTTCCTTCCCTCCTTCCCTTTTTCACTCCTTCTCTCCCTCCCTCCACTCCCTCTGTCCACATGAGGAATCATGACCTTACCTGCTGCTACTCTGCCCAAAGGAATATAAATTTTGATCACTGAAACCACACAAGATATCTGGGGGGTTTACAGGCTAGATTTCTTTTTTAAGGACTCTGCCTTAAGCCAAAATCAATCTGGCTCTCATTGATTGGCCAACAATAGGTCCTAGAGTAAGCCTCACTTGGCACTCTGATGAAATCCCAGGTCCAGACCTCTTTCTCCCAAAACAAAAAGATTCAGCTCTATCACATATATTAGAATAACGAGGCTGGTTTTGGGAACAAGAGTACGTGCAGGCTTGTAGTGCTGATTTCTCTGGAGTCTCTGTTCACTTGTTACTGTCTGATCAACAAATCTTAGTCGGAAATAAAGGCAAAAAGACTTCTGGGGGCAACCAATTCAGACACACTCAACTAATTGCACCCAGTCCATGAAGAGAGACTAATAGGAATGTGGCTCAAAGACCAAGCTAACTATGACAAGAAGAGATAATAACAGCTAGCATTTATATAACACTTTAAAGCTTGCAAAGCACTTCACAAATATCTCATTTTATTCTCACAACAACCCTGCGAGGGAGGTGCTATTACTATACTTATTTTATAAGTGAAGAAACTGAGGCACAGACAGGTTCAATGACTTGCCCAAGGTCACATAGTTATTGTCTGAAGCTGGGTTTGAACTTGTGTCTTCTGGACTCCAAGTCCAACACTCAACCACTGTGCCACTCAGCTGCTTGCATTTCCCAGATTTTGAGTATAAGCCAAGGGTCAGCAACTTTTCTAGACATTTTTCCCCTTATACTTTTCTAGTGTCATCAGTGGGACTAACTAAAGACCTGTCTTTGGGTCATGCCAGTGCAAGGGCCCCTCCATCTTGACTTTCAGCATCTGCCTGGTCTAGAACATTCTCCCTATTCCTCTACATCTATCCAAAGCTTACCTGTCCTTCAAGGCCCTGCTCAGGTCCCTCTTCCATGAATCTTTTTCCTGTTACTTCCCATTTCTGAAATCATCTCATTTAGTGTATATACCATCCATTTGACAATTAACCTTCCATTTTTTCCCCTTATGTAACATCCCCACATTTAGGATGAGCAGAAACCAGGTATGTTTTATAAGGTCAAGATTAGGTAAGTTTGGCTGATAGGGCACCTCAGTCTTTTGCTGCAGAGGTGAGAAATCAACTGAGTTTAAAGGAAGTGTTATGGCTCCCTTATATGCTGACCTTTACCGATTACAATGTGGTTTCCTCACAACAAGCCTGTGAAGCAGAAAGTCAAAGTATTTTTTTTTATCCCTATTTTATGCAGAAGAGTAAACTAAGGCTCAGGGAAATTAAAACTGAACCTGGGGTTCAATCGAACAGAAACTGGATATTTTATAAGACAGGGAAGTGTGATTTAAGAGAATTTTAAATTGCTTGACTAGGGTTAGTATGTGTTGTGTCCCCTTGTTAAATGACAATGCTTTGATATGGAAGAGTGTTTTCTTAGGAAAGGCTAAAATTGAGTTGCTGCATTCATATCTTTTAAAATTCTTTTAAATCACACCTGTCTTATAAAATAAGCCTGTCTTCTGCTAACAAACATCTTACCTAGACATCTTTATTGACCAAATAGGAGAAGTTCATTTATTTTTTGCCCCAGTTTTGTTCAGCGGACCTGATATCTCGGTCTACTGGCCAGATGAAACAATTTTGATTTTTGGTACCAGATGGATCATGGCTTCTTAGGTTTGTGTTCTACAGGTGTTCTCCCAGCTGGGAAGTATGGAACCTTGCCATAGTTTCGAGATGATGACTTGGTATAGAAATGTGAGAGCATTAAAACTAATTCTACATGTTAACAGTGGGCTTTGTCCCCGGTGGGCTCCATATGCATAACATATGACCAGTCCAGCAGCTGTTCTATATTTCAACAGGATAGTTATAAAGTTAGAGACATGCATGGCTATTCAAAACATAAGCAGTTGCTTGGAGTCATGGAAACAAGGTTCAACAATAAACTTGATTTGTGAAGTTTGCAGAGGAAATAATCTCATCGTCCTATGTTCAGGTGGTCTTGAGGTATTGAACGAACTTTCTTTCTCTTTCCATATATTTTCAGTTTGCTGAAGCAGTTACCCCCTAGAGGCAGTGGTAGAAGAGAAGCTAGCACCATCGCTTATTTTTTTTTCTTTTTCTACAGTTTTCATTTAACACATTGTGAAGGAAGCGACAGATATGTTGGGATTCTGCAATGCATTACTACCCTATTCCTGGCTTCTCAGTCAAAGGATCTGTGCAGTGGCAACTTCCAAGGTCACATCACATACTTTAAGGCCCTTTCTAGTATCAGTGGACAGTGTGTGTGTGTGTGTGTGTGTGTGTGTGTGTGTGTGTGTATAATACATACATATACATACACAAGACAATAATATGAGATGAAGTGCTAATACAAAAATGGATATTTTCATATATATTCTCATAATTCAAATCATGACTTTTTTTTTTCCTGGAATCAACTATAAGATTACCATTATCTCCATTTATAGGTGGGATAAATCAAGGTCCAGAGAAAATCTTGGCAAAAGTCATGGAAATGATGGTACCACAAGGGCTAGTATTCTTTCTATACTTTCCAACATCATCAAGCATCAGGTAGAATGTGACTCACACTGAACTTATGGCCAAATGAATTGGAGTTCTATTTAAATTATTTCAATTATACAATTTAGCCATGTTGGTTTCATGTGTATGTGTGTATAATTCTTTTATGGCTGATGCATCCAATAATCACAATAGGAATCACTCTTCTCTTCTGTGGCTTGGCTCCGTGCATATTTATCCCTCATGTTGACTGCAGTGAAAAGAACTATTTAACCTAAAAGAAATAGTTATTCAAAGTAAAGGCTGCTTTTGAGGCATGAAGGCACCATATTGAGAGAACACGGCATCCATCATTGTCCAAGTGCCTTTAGAACAATCAATTTAATCACTTTACTTTCTTTCAGGTAATAATAATGAAATAGTCACCCCACCTCACCCTAGCCTACTTTTTCCCTTCAACAAACTATGGTTGCCATCGCTGATTTTTCAGCGACAACTACCTGAGTAAGTCAGGGGCTATCCAGGCCAATTTGCAGTACATTCTACTGGTACAGAAAAAAGTGGTGTAAAAACTGGGGCTTAACCATGATAGCATCCCTGGGAGGAGGCCTTAGAAATAGATAAGATCTGATTATCTTTTGAAACTTATATACCAAAAGATCTTGGGAACTCATAGGCAAGGTCATAACATAATCACATAATACTGGTGGTGAGCCATTTGGCCTCATTAATTAGGACTATTTTATACAGAATACAGACAAATCCTGTATTTGCTCAGTCCTTATTGTAGTGGGCTCACCTTGGTCCCTAAATCCTAACCAACCCTAATAATCTTGAAAGCAATAACAATATATAGTCAAAGAGAACCATGACTCACAACAGACTCCCTCAAGCATCTGGTGGACTGGAAGGGACTTGTGAGGTGAAGTAAGACAAGGCATAGCACAGGGGGAATAAGGAATGGAGGCAAAAGGACCATGGATATTATAGCCATAGGAGGACTAGAGAAACCACTGAGGAGGGGTCTAGGGAGAAGGGGAAATGGGGAAATTTAGGGTCCAGGGGAATTATAGAGGAGACATGAGCCTACAGGAGGGAGAGAAGAAAACTTCCCTTCTCTGCCTCTCAGTTTCTTCATGTATAAAATGAATGTATTGTAGATAAGAGGCATCAAGCACACAGCCTGTGGGCTGCATGTGGTTCACAACACCATTTAGTGTGGCCTGAACTAGAAGAAAATGTAACTGGGAAGTATTTAACAAATAATATACAATATAACATAGATAATATTACATTTTGAAACTGTCAATATGTGGCTTGTAGGGATCCTTATTTATGGTTGTCCCTTTTTGTATTTGAGTTTGACACGGCAGTAGATGACTTGCAAAGTCCTTTGCATCTGTAATATTCTGTCCTATGAAGGGTTATGGCCCTGAGAAGAGGAAGAGAGGACAATGTGTATATCTCAGGGTTGCAAAAGGTCTTCTAACTCTATCCTATCAAGTCACAGACTTTAGTTCTGCTTTTGACTCCATCTTGCGACTCATTTCTCTGGCTAATTCGGTTCCCTTTGTATTCAGTTATGGGTCTAGTCCAAATTCGGTCTTGTGAGGAACATTTATTCAGTTGTGGGAATTAGGAGAAAACCTTATTGCATTTTTTGAATTTAGCTCTGTATGGCTGGGAAACTGAACCACCTCTTCCTGCTGTTTAGAGACCCTTAACCAAGGACCTAAGTTATGCTGACGAGAAACTCAGTCAGCCCCAAACAGTGATGCAAGGAGTTTTCTCACAATTGTCTACCTCAAGCAACCCATGTGTCTTATCTGAAAACTGGCTCTGTACTGAACAATTAGGTGTTATTTCCATATTCCTTTGTTCACAGACAGTTGGGGGGAAGTAGGACACCTCTTTTTCTGAATTCACGGGATTACACCTGTTCACTTTCCCCCTCCCAACTTGGAAAGTCCCTGATCTTTCATCCAACTAGAAATCAGATTACCTAATATTGTATTGTTTCCTTTTAATCAATTGGCCCCATTCGAGTAATTATTTTTACTGTATAAAAATCTGTCTCCCCCTCTATTCGGGATCTAGCCTTAAACTGAGGAAGTGATCTGGTTCCAATTTGTTAGGCAATTAGCATGCATTGCTTAATAAATTGATATGTTTGGAAGATCGAATCTTTGTTTCCTTAGTCACTCCATCTTTCACTTGCCACACTTTCTAGAAGGAAAGGTAGTATCTGGGCTCACAACGATGATGATATGCACAACAAACAGCAGTCATGGCTGTGGTACCACTATAAAAAATAATCATGTCTTGGGTGAAGAAGTTATAAGAGATAAACCAACCTTTTGTCAATAGCTATTGCTCAATCAGAGAATTTCCTTGTTCAACCCTGCAGTAACTAACCTCGGTTTTGACTTTTGACTATAAAGTCCTTCCACTTCTTGCCAAAACCTTTGTATTTGGTTCACAGGTAAAACTATAAACTTTGCATTGACTGGTACAATATTGTTTTTCTTTTGTTTTGTTTTCTGTATATCAAGACCTCATTCCTCAGAAGGGTTACTCTTCCTTGAGCAAATCCTATTAATTGATCTTAACTACCAGAATGTGCTACCCCACCTCCCATAAGGGGCACAGATTTGGAATAATCTTCTGATTTTTTTTCCAGAAACCAAAATCATACAGGCTGTCAGAATCTCACACAGGCCAGAGACTAGATGGTCCACTATAAGAATTACATTTATTTTTATAAAAAATATATTTGTACATCAAAGTAAAAACTGTTACATTTGAGACAAAGAAGAGGACACTAAAGCATTTTCACAGATATAAATGGAAAGGCAATTTGATATTGTTCACTTGAATGTCACTTCCCAGCCCCTCTCTAACGTGGACATAAGGAATAAAATCTCAAGTCTTATACATAAGACCACCCCTGCTTTTTTTTCTTTTTGTGCACATGTCGTGTACTAATTAAAAGCTATGTTTATAAGGCAGCAAACTTTAGGAATTTAAATTCTATTCAGAAAGCCAAACCCCTCCAGCAAAAGAATTCTGAAAAAATCGTATTTTTAGCTTCATTTTGTTTCATGTCGCTTGGGACTCTATTCAGATCAGTGACAACAGGTGTCCCATGGGGCTAGAAACAGTCATGATTTTCTTATACAGACAAAGAACACTGAAAATATTTTTCAACACCATAATTTTCTATTAAAAGTTTCATGCACCATTGGACAAAATTTACAGTGCCTGGCACATAGTAGGTGCTTAGTAAATGTTTATTGAATGTATTGAATGAAAGAATGAATAATCACAGTCCATAATTTTTTAAAAAGAAAATTAGGATGGCCCTTGGAAATAAACATCATTGTATTGTAATCAGAGCTTCAATACAATCTTTCCTCTGCCATGTAATAAATAACCACCTCTAAGCCAGATGTAAAAAACAACACAAATATAAGATAGGTCCTCATTTTCTAAAGAAATAGATTTTTATTGACCTTTTCTCTTTCTTACAAGGCAGTTAAAAAAAGAAATACATTTAACCTATTAGATAAATTTTTACTTGTATGTTACTTAATATTAAATTTTTGTTTCCTTTATGTGATTGTCAGTAGAGGCATATTTAAATTTTTTTAAACTATTATAAGTATCATGTATTATCGTTTGCTTTGTCCTATTGTGATAGGAAAAAAACCAAACCAACTCTAAAATTTCACAGGATAGTGTATGCATAGACCTCTTGAACTAGACCTGCTTACTGGATTAATGTTTAATTCAGATACAGTAATAAAGGCAAACTTTGAATCTTGACAGTATGTGACAATGCCCATTTATAAACACGGTGCTAAGTTTTTTGAATTATAGGTGAGTGTACAGATTACAGATGCAGGCTTACTAGATATGTCTATAAATAAAATATTAAGTGCTTTAAGATAACAATATTCTTTGGCTGATTTAAGTGCCTATGGTGGTTTCTGATGAATGACTAAAATGAATATGGCCCTACTATTATTGTTAGTCTTAACAATGAGCTGGTCCGGAAGGTTCCTATGCTGTTGACTGTCAACATCT
The DNA here is from genome assembly GCF_011100635.1 of Trichosurus vulpecula. Taxonomy (NCBI): domain Eukaryota; kingdom Metazoa; phylum Chordata; class Mammalia; order Diprotodontia; family Phalangeridae; genus Trichosurus; species Trichosurus vulpecula. The sequence continues at coordinate 334,110,541 of NC_050575.1, read as the reverse complement.
CGAGATCTACAATATATTCTCTTGGTCCGGATAGTGACTTCACTAGCACGAGCATTGCACTTATGGCACTTGTTTGCTGAAATTAGAAAAAAAAAAAGGAGAGTAAGAAGACAAGTTCCTCTCAGGCTGCTACTTTTCTCACTAACAACTATAGCCCTTTTAAGGGCTGTGGGAAAATCTTCAGGGAAGGCATCATCTCACTACCCCACCCTTTTCCAATGCAACCTGACTCTTTGTTAAGTTCACTTTGTTCCTTGTTCACCTCCAACCATTATTACCTTCTTATACGTACCCAATTTCTGCCTTCCTGACAATACCTTGTCTTCTAGGTTTCCATCCATGCCTATAGTTTTCCTTTTAATTAAACCCAACTTTAGATAAAGACCACTCAGATGAGAAGTGGATCATTTTTAAAATAAGTGGAAAAAGTCAAGGTGGTATTATTATCTCAATGGGATGTTGTGATTCGTTCTTCATTGTCAACAAACACCTTGCATTTTGTGAGTCACATATTAGTTGTGTGACCCTGGGAAAGCCACTTAGCCCTGTTTGCCTCAGTTTCTGCATCTGTAAAATGAGCTGGTGTGATGCCAATCAGTGATTAAAGAGCTTTCCCCACCCATTCAATATGCCTCAAGTGGAGCCAGTTAAGGGAGGCTTGATTAGAGGCAGGCCTACAGCCTTGTGATGCCAATCAGTGATTAAAAACTCCTTTTCCCCCATTCAATAGGCCTCAGGTGGGGCTAGTTAAGGAAAGATTGATTAGAGGTTTGTTTGTAGGCAGGCCTACACCCTTTTACTCACTAGGCACTAAGCCCCAGGCCTACACCCTGTTGTTGATTGGGCATGAAGCCCTTGGGCCCTAAAAAGAGTACATATACCCAGAAGGTAGCCATTGTAAGGTCAGAATTCAGAATTCAGATTTGAGCCCAAGGAGGAGAAATAAGAATGACAGAGCTGCAGAGAGAGTGTAGAGTGGACAGTGGAAATCAGGGAGCTGCAGAGACCAGAGAACTGAGGGGGGAGAGAATGCAGGCAAACAGTTAGGATTTGTGAGTGTTTATGGGAAGGCCCCAGCAGGGGTTGAAGGTTACAGGATGACTTGGTTCCTTGCTATAATACTGTGGTGTAATTTCCTTGTTACATTGAGGTAGACTTACTGGTTTTGGAATACAATTACCGCTATAGCGAATTGGAATTACTGGTTCTGGGATTTGATCCTCTGATTTCTACATAAATGTTATATTTCTCCTGCCTTCTACCTAGAGAATCTCTTATACTTTGTGATTCTGAACTAATACAGGCATGTTCATGGTCATCTTCGAGGTCATGAATCTTGCCTTACTGATACAGCTGGAGAAGGAAATGGCAAACCACTCCAGTATCTTTGCCAAGAAAACCCTAAATGGGGCTCATGAAGAGTCTCAATGGGATAGGAATACACTGACTCCCTTTTGGTGGAGGGGAGGCATGGACTGTGTGAGAAGGATGGCGAAAAAGTCTGAGTGATTTGTGATTATGTCATTTAAAAGTATTTAACATACTCTTCAGAGAGTATTCAATGCCATAATGTGCCTCTTAAAGATTTTCTATGACTAAATGTTATAATCTCATGTCTTAAAGATGATAAATAACAAAATTATAGATATGCAATATACAAATGGTTGTTTCAGCATGTGAGTCTCTAAATGGGTCAGTAAGTTCATGAGTAGGTTCTAAGGTTGGCAAATTCTCAGGCTTTAATGTTTCCCGAGTGTGGGAATTCAGTTAATATCTATAACTATAATAAACATATACAATAAATTTAAATGTTTAATCTTTAGTCATTTGCTAGTATGCCTATGCTAATAAGCATATTAAAAGTACTGAACAATCACTTTTATATTCAAGGGAGGGTACCATATCCCTTTATTCTACATAACATCATGAATTTGCAGAGTTGAACAACTTACAAATCTTTCTGTAGTCCAAAAGACATTTATGGAGAAACCACAATATATCTCTGTTTAAACACTATTGCGTTTTGGTTGAATGAAATTTTACAATGTTGAAGGAAGAGGGCCTGGCCTCTTTAAAAAGTCAGAAACAAAACTATTTTCAGATGTTTCTGACAGAGACACAGTGTAAAACAGTAGTCAGACCACAAAGCTTATTAAAGAAACTGATGTTGTGCAAATGGAAAGTGGATAATTGGAAGGAGGTAGAATGTTCAAGCAAGTTAGGTGATAAATGCTTATTGAGTGACATTAGTTAAATGGTCACATGAGTGAAATTATTCCCTTTGGACTGAAAGTAAGAGGGCTCATGGTACAGTGTGAGGAGCAATGGCTTTGAAGTCAGAGGACTCAAGTCTAAAAATCTTTTCTCTTTTGCTTACTTACTACTTGTGTGATTTTGGCAAAGTCAATGTTAACTCCTTGAGGCTTAGTTTCCTCACTTGTAAAGTCAAAAAAGTTGGATTAGACTAGGTATTTCTTAACCTTTTTTGTGTCATTGACAGTCTGGTGAAGCCAATGGACAATCCATTTCTAAATAATGTTTTTAAATACATAAACTAAGGATTACCTAGGAAATAAATTACATTGAAGCACAGTTATGAAAATATTAAAAACAAACAAGTTCAGGGGCCCCAGATTAAGAACCCCTGCACTAAATAGGTGTGATGGAGATCCTGGGAGTCACCCTATAGCGTTTTACCCCTCTCTTTCTGTTTATTGCAAGGTAATCCAAAGGGCAAATAAGACTGGAGAAGTAAGAGTATGAACGCATGCTTAACACTAGTTGATAGAGCGAGAAGATGAGGGTTGATGGAAATGATCGGTTATGACTTTTTACATAAACTTGTGTTGAAGCTTGGAAGAAATGGAGTGATAGTCATAGCTTTTCTTATACAATGTTTCTTCAGCAAGTATTTATTGAGCACCTACTGTGTACAAAGCACTGGGTCAGAAATTGTGAGGGACACAAAAACACTATCCCTGCCCACAAAGAAAAATTATAATACTTGATGATTAATATTTGTGATAATTTTAGTCAGAACTTATTTGATAGAAAAATGAAGATTGACTGATATCATGTGATACTGTGGAAAAGGTAGCCCGTTGGCCTCTGCTGTCCCTGCTTATCTGATAGCAGTTACTCAACTTGTAGTCACCGTACTCAAGAGGGCACGTCCAAGCTCAGTGTATCTCTCACCTTCTCCAGGAAGCTTTCTTTGACTAACTGCAGCAGTTCACACTCTTTTTTCTTTCTTTTTTTTTTAATTTTAAAAAATTTTCTTTTTTTTCTTTTTTCAATAATACTATCATCGGCAGCAGTTCATTTGGTACAGAACTGTTCTATGTTTGTTTTAGATTTGTTAATTTCATCTAATTATAAGCTCTCTCAGGGCAGGAGTACATTTAATATTTCTTCTTCTTCCTTCAATACATCTAGCATAGGGGGTGAGGGGGGATGGGGTGTGAGGGGTACATAGTAGTTACTAAACAAGAAGTTCTCGAATCTCTGAAAATTCATGGGGAGAAATTCTGCAGCAATTGCTTCGGCTACTCTTTTGAGTTATGGGATATGAAATAACCATGCTTTTATCCCTATCACTATGAGATATCATACTCTTCCCGTAGTCATTTTTAAAATTCTTGTTGAATCAAATAAGAAAAAAAAGGCTAAAATTTAGAACCAGTTTTAGAACCAGTGTCAGTGCTCTATTTCACTTATGGAAGGCAAGATTCATTATTTTCATTTGGGAAAGCATTTAGTTTGTAAATAAGCTAGCTGTGGTATTTATATCTGAATGTACCATACTACTAACAAATAATAAAGGATTTAGTGAACTTTTAAGGAATACCCCAGGATGAACTACACTCAGCTTCCAAGGAGTACATATTTATGTTCACAGAAAAGGACAGATTGAACTGTGCCCCATTTTTTGAGGGGGGGAAGGCAGGGCAATTGGGGTTAAGTGACTTGCCCAAGTTCACACAGCTAGGAAGTGTGTCAAGTGTCTGAGGTCAAATTTGAACTCAGGTCCTCCTGACTTCAAGGCTGGTGCTTTACTCACAGTTCCACCTAGCTGCCCCATTTTTAACTGCTTGTGAGTTGTCCCAGAATTACTTTCTTCAGATCTTAAATTATGCTTACTTTAAACTTTAAAGTTAATTTTCCAGTGGAAGATTTTGAGATGTTTCTATCCAACTGCTGCGTATTATCATGGTTATTTATATGATCCAATATTACTGACTTAGCATTAGCTGAGGAAGAAAAAAAATTACCCTAATAAATTTCATGTCTAGCACTTTAGATTTTAGACATTAAATACTGAATGAATCTATGCTTCTTTATAAGTGAACAAAAGGAGCGGCAAAGAGTTGTAAGGTCAAATTATAGACAGACGTTTTTTCTTTTTAGAAGTTAGTTATAAGAAGTTAATCATATCTAGCACATTGGCAAAGAAACATACACATCACAGAACAGTGTAAACATGTAAACATTTAAAAATATGCAAACCTTACCACAAACACAGTTTTCCCAGTTTATTTTTCCTTTTCTTAAAATAAAACCTTGACTTTTAAAGTTGATTAAGAAAAAACTATTCCTAAAGGGATTTTCAAGAAAGTTTTAACTTCATGAATAAGGTTATTTTAGAATGAAATGGCCCCTACCAACTTATAACTGCTCCGTAAAGGGTGTTGATCCTATCTTAAAAGGTGCCAGATTTAAGACCAAAAATAAACTCACTGAGATTATGTAGGCTGGCACAGGGGGAGACTGGAAACAGTGAGACCAAGTGTAATAGGAGGCTGCTACAATAACCCAGTTGTGATGTGTTAAGTGCCCAAACTCGAGTGGTGACAGTTGTAAAGAAAGAGTAGATTTGAGAGACCCTCTAAGAAAGGGCTCAGTGACAGATGGAGGGGAAGGAGAGAAAATGACTTTAAATGAACAGACATGGTTCATTTGGGAAGGAGAACATTTCTTGACCCATTTAGAAAAATGGTGTGTGTGTTTGGTTACATGTGAAAAAAGAAAAACTTGTGAGATTAAAAAACCCCCAATAAACTTTTAAGGATTATTTTTCTAATTTTGTTTAAGACTGATTGGAGATGCTTGACTTGGTGCTGTACACTTGCATCTTATCAAGAAATAATATTGCCACCCCTTTCCATAGCTGAGACTTAATGTAAAATACTTACTCGTAAGTAGAACTCTCCATTTTCGTTTCCAGATTTAATCCTGAAAGTGTTAATAGTATTGGCATAAATAGTAGTGGCCTGGATTTGGAAGATATCTGATGGCACAGACCTATCTGATCGGATGCTCATATACTTGTAGACTATAGACTGAGGGAGATCTCGGCACACCGCATTTGATACAGGGCAAATACAACGACTGCAAAACAAAACAAAAGAGAAAGCATTCAGAATGGACATTTATTCATGAAGATGCTAACTGTTTTGACTTTCTGAGTTCTGAACAGTGCCATCTTTGAGAGAGGTATGACTTTTCTTACTTCTCTGATGTCAGGACGTATGGATCTGGGCAAGGGTTTCGTGGATAACAGCGGAATCCACCATGGTAATTCCAACACATTTCCTCTTCCCGGCATTCATTTGCTGTCTCACACTCATTTATATCTAGAGATGATGCGTCAGAATGATTTTCATACAAAAATAAAGGTGTATAAATGTCAAGTTCTGATTTTACAAAGAAAGAACTTTTTACAAAGAATGGAGGTGATTTAACTTTTAGAAATATGTTTTATAGAAGCCTTTTGCATCAGTGTCACAGCTATTGCCCACCATTTCCCTCATGACAAAGATAAAACAATTAAGCAAAAGTATTAGATATAACAAATGTATCTGATAACATACACACTAATAAAATAGTCTCCTATCTTCACTATTTCTTCTCTGAGACTTTCCTAGTTTTTCAGTTATTTCAAATTCTACTTCCTTTTAGGGAAATTTTCATTTACATTGCTGTAATCCCTATGTATATTGTTCTCTTCCCACATTTCTCTGAATTACTCAAATTCATTGTTTCTTACTGAAAAAAGAACATTCTTTTATAGTCATATACCATAATTTTTTTTCCAGCCATCCCCAGATCAATGGGCATAGATACACCATTTCCAGTTTTTTTTTAAACTGCCACAAAGAGACTTGCTGTGAATATTTTGGAATATAATGGAGTTTAGTTTCTGTCTTTGACTTATTTTCTTATAGGGTATATGCCTGGTTGTAACACTACTGGGTTGAAGGGTATGGACAAAGGAGCATTTTTTCTCAAATACTTTCAAAATGATATGCAGAATTGTTGGACCATTTCGCAGTTCCACCAATATGCCTTTCTTCAATAACCCCTCCAAAACTGAGTATTCCCAACTTCTGCCATTTTGCCATTTGCCACTTTATAAATTAAAAACCTCAGAGTTGTTCTAATTGTCACTTATCTTAATATTAACAATTTGGAGCAAGTTTTGAAATGGTCATTTATAGTCGACAATTCTTTTGGAAACTTTCCATTCTTGTTTCTCTTCTAATTCTGTCTTTCTTGATTTTATTAATACAAAATTTTTAAAATTTCATGTAATCACAAGTGCCTATCTCATGTTTTATGATTTTTTCTCTATTCCTTATTTTTTTTTGGTGAATTCTCCTGCCATAGCTGAGATAGATTTCTGATTTCATTCTTTTCTATTTTTTAATGGTGTGACCTTTCATATTCAGTTTATTTATCCATTTTGAACTTATTGTGCTAATATGGTATATGATGCTGTCCCCCACCAAATTTCTGCTAAACTACTTTCCAATGTTCCTAGCACTTCTTGTCAAAAAGGGATTCCTTCCTCGATGTAACTGCTTTTGATTACTTATGCTTCTTGCTTATCTAGTCTGTTCCACTGCTCCACTCTTCTGTTTTTTTAACCAGTGCCACGAAATTTAATTACTATTACTGTATAATATAGCTTGAGATCTAGTAATGTTAAGTCCCTTCTTGCCCCTTCTCAGTTCACATTTTGGGGCTTTTTACTCATTCTACCATCTTTCTAGGATTTTTTTCTAGGTTTATTTTATTTTTGGGGGGGAAGCTTTTGGAATCTTAGTCATAATAATAAGGCAGAGAGGTGGGACAGTGGATAGAGTTCTAAGTTTGGAGTCAGCAATAAATGAGTTCAAATCTGGCTTCAGACTCTTACTAGCTGTGTGGCCTTGGGCAAGTCATTTAACCTGTTTCCTCAACTCTAAAAACTGGGGATTTTAACAGCACCTACCTCCCAGGGCTGTTGTGAGGATCAAATGAGATAACATTTGTAAATCACTCAGCATAATGCCTAGCACATATTAGGCACTACATAATTGCTATATAAATGTTATTATTGTTTACATAGTCCTTCAAGGTTTACAAAGTATTTTACAATCATTATTTCATTTGATCCTCACAACAATTCTGGGAGAAGCTGAGGCAAATAGAATTAAGCTAGTTGCCCAGGGTCACATAACTAATTAATGTCTCAGGCAGAAGTTTGACCTTAGGTCTTCTGGATTCCAAGTCCTGGGGTCTATCCAGCATGCCACCTAGCTGCCGAGATCCCTACATCATCATCACCATGATTCCTGAAAGGACAGCAGTTAGGCCATTTCAAAGACTCGTATTTGTTTTCCTTTTAAAAACTACTAGGAACAGGTATTTTTGCCTTAACGTAATGTATTTGCATATTGCTTTACCTTTCATCAGAACATTTTTATGTCCATTATGTACTTTGAACCTCACAACAATCTAGTGAGGTAGAAGAGGGCTAGGTGTTAACCTCATCTAACAGAAGAAATGGAGATATAGAAGAGTCACATGATTTGTCCATGGTCACAAAGTCAAGATTATGCCCTGGTCACCACTATTTCCACTACAACATGATAAATGGCACCCAAATGAATGTCTTTCATGTTTCATTTTATTAAAAAAAAAGAAAGTAAAGAACGAACATTCTGGGCCTCTGACTTGTCTATAATTAACCTAAATCTCTAGAAAAAGTCATACAACTTTTAAGATCCAATGATTAAAAGAGATTTATTATGAACTCAATGGGGCTATTAATAGAAATCTTAGATTGCACCAGAATAACTTTCAGGAGACTTTCCCCCTTGATATTTTTTGTTTATTTTAGTTTTTGAAGTATAAAGGTACCATTTGTTCTCTAGTTGCACCAGAAGCCAAGAGCAGTTTGTTAATTAAAGGCTAGAAACTGCTAAAAAGAACCTTTATGTTGCAGTCTCATTCATGACCTCCAGTAATGTGAATTTCGATTTAACTCCTTTGTCTATCTAGATGGGTTTTAAAAGATTGCTTTTGCCTTATGAGCACTTAGTGGTGCTCTATGATTTTGGTGGTTTATGAAAATTCTAGAACTTGGAGTAAGGATGCTGATGTGAAGGATGGAGCTGTTCAGCTCAATTCAATCTGAACAACAACAAGGCAGATAGGCTTAGAGAATATAAGGTAAAAGGTTTTTTTCCTTTATACCTTAAAAGAACTAAGCTTCATTAAAAAAATACCCTGGTCCGAGTTTCTTTATGCTCTCTTTAGCAGTTGGGCTCTAGGTAAACAGGAGTATGCAGAATAAAAATACCTCACATTTAATGTTAATAAGCTTATTCAGGCATAGCCCAAGGTAGATTCAATTCAATTAAACAAACGTTTATTAAAAGCCTAATATATGAAAGGCACTGTGCTAGGTCATAATTAAAGGTAGTGTTTATATAGCTCCTACTATTATGTAAAGCAATGTGCTAAGTGCCTTCTTTATTATCTCACATTGATCCAAATATTAACTCATTTGGTCCTCACAACAACCTTGGAAGGTAGATGCTATTATTACCTCCATTTTACAGCTGGGGAAACTGAGGCAGACAGAAGTTAAGTGACCTGCCTAGGATCACACAGTTAGTAAGTGGCTGAATTAAAGCTGAGGCTGAATTGAACTCAGGTCTTCCTGACTCCCGGTTCTCTATCCACTGTACCACTTCGCTGTTTCTACCCACATCATGAGGCTAGAAAGACGAAAATGAAAAATGGTCTCTGCCCTTAAGGGAATTATAGTCACCTCCAAGCATATTCCCAGCCAGCAAATTTTCATTAAGTACTATTGTGTGATGGGTGCTGTTCTGAGCCTTGAGGCAAAAATACAGTTCTCAAAGAACCCACTGTAATGAGGGAGACAAGGTGCAGATAAGTAGGTACATATAAGATAACTGAGTTCATCCAAACCCTGCTTTTAAGAAAGGATCTGATACCACTTATTAATACCTGAGTGTGCATTTTTAGTATATGCACTTTGAGCTTTATTGCAGATGACCTTGTTCCCACATTAGTAGAATCTGGCTTCCACATTAACAGAAATTCACATTTTACAGAGTAGGTGAGAGAGGCATATTTTTGGCCAAAAAGGTTTTTTCCTGAATCCTTAAAGTTATACTGCGTAGGTGGTTTCTTATTACTTCTAGGTATAAATCTTAAATATCCTTATTCTTAAGGATATTTAAAAACACGGAGATTAATAGGATTTTTTTTCTCCAAAGAACTCCAGCTATGTCCAGATAGGCAACAAGTTCTATGACAAAAGAAGTCCTATTTTCCCAGAACTTAAGTGACTTTCTCATTTAGAGCCTTGATAGTCTTAAAACAACTTATATATAGCTTCCAAAAGAACCTAAGTAATTTACTTGAAGATTGAGCACTGAGAGAATCAAGCTCACTGCAGAAATTTCTTTTCCTGGTATACTGGAAAGTTATTGATCATACACAGCATAACAAAGTTCTGTGTTGCTAAGATTTGTGTTTCATAAAAGCTCCATCCATGAAAAGCTAAGAAATGACCTAAGGAAAAAAAAAAACCTGGCTCCGAAATCTCATGAGAAGTTAAGGTTTTAAATCATTTGTGCAATTAGGCAAGGAGCTTTGATACCTTTCTTGCTGAATGAAGGAGGAAAGAGCTAGAAATGTGACACAAGCATGGAGAAATGAAGGTCAGCGGTAGAAAATTCAGCATTTTTTTCTTCTAAGCCTCCCCCATGTGAAATTCCCAGCTAATGCCAAATACTTAAAAAGTACTGAGATAAGGAAACTCACCTTGACAGGTTCTACTCCCAACAACCTGGTATCCCTCAGGGCACACACAGGAGAATTTTCCTGGTTCGTTGACACATTGATATTGACAAAGGTAGCTTGAAGTTCTGCATTCATCAATGTCTGTAGAAGAGAACAAGAGCTAATTGCATTCAACCAATTCACTGCAATCAATCAAAGTGCCTACTATGTGCCAAGAAGTGTGCTAGGTGCTGGGGATATAAATACAAAAAATGAAATAATCCCTCCTCTCAAGAATGTGAAAGCAGGCGGGAAGTTCCTGGTCACTTGAATGTGTTCAGAGACAACTTGTTGGAAATGTAAAAGAGATTTATATATCCTTTGGACTTAACTATGTGTCGGGCATTATGTAAACACTTTACAATTATTGTTTCATTGGCTCCTTGCAACTCTGGGATGTAGGTGCTATTATCATCATCACTATTTTATAAATGAGGAAACAGAGGTTATGTGACTTGCCTACGGTCTCACAGCTAATAAATTTCTGAGGCTGGATTTGAACTCAAATGTTCTTGACTCTAGGCTCGACACTCTTATCTACTTTGCCACCTAGCTACTCCTAGATGTTCTCTGAAGTCCATGCCAGCTTTAAGGTTATATGATTCTATTTTAAAAACAAATATGTATAATAAAAATACAATTCTAATATTTATGAAGTGCCTGATACATGCAGGATCCTATGTTCCTTATGGGAAAAGAAACAAAGTTTAGATAAGGCACACTCACTGCCCTTATGCAACTTACAGTCCAGTAGGGGAGTAAGAAAAAATCTATACTTATACTGGGTGCTCATTTTATCATATTTTACATATATATATATATATATTTCAAGATGAGCAACAGAATGGAAAGAAACACATAAAACTCTAAAACACAAACAGAATTACAATATGAGAAGCCAAGGCAAGTTTTAGCAAAAGCTAAAAATATTAGCTGCTCTTCAGAGCACAAAGTGAATTGGATGGAATCTTTTTTTGGGTGTTGGGGGAGTTTCTCATCCAGAATGAACGAACTAGTTAATAAATTATAACCATTTCCTTTGTTGTTGAGTAAGCAGTCTTAAAGCATACTTTAAAAAATTAAACTTCTCAGAAATTGGGTGAACTAGCCATAAAGATGATCTGAAGATCGAATAAAAAAGTCCCAGTCCTGGCAGGGTGGGAAGGCCTGGCAAGCTTTGGGAAATGGCATGCTCAGGCCTGGAGGCAAGGAGTGCTTTGCATTTCTTTGTGGTGATGTCCCTCTCATTTGCTCAGAAGGGGCAATGGCAAGTTCCAGGGAGCAACTCTTTTTTAGTCTGAAGTACAGTAGTCATGATGTGGGGCTTGCAGGGTGGGGTATGACTCTCATGGCCCCAAGTGAAACTTGGAGGATCCTTTGGGTGGAAAGGGAAATGAAATGTGGATGATATCACCCTCAGGAAAATCTCATGCCTTTTGAATTATACTTGTGGGACTCTGCACTTGCATGCTCTTCAAGGGATAAGCTACTTTTCCTTCCCATATCAACTAAATAACAAAGAAACAAGACTCGGTTCAGTACCTCCATGATTCTGGATTATGTAAGATTCTATCTTTGGAAATAGGACATCACATAGTCCTACCTCTTCCTTTTACAAATGAGGAAACTGAGGCATTGAGCAGTTAAGTCACAGAGAGAATGAAAAGTGTGTTGGATCTGGAGTACTAAGATCCAAGCTTGAATCCTTCCACTCATTTCCTGTGTGTCCTGGGACAAATTGCTTCACTTCTCTGGAGCTCAGTTTCCTTATCTGAAAAATGAGGAGGACAAGACTGGATGACCTCTAAGGTCATTTTCACTTCTAAGACTGTGGTAGTAAATAGTAGAATTGGGATCAGAAGCCTATAGGAACTTGAGCTTGAAGTGACTTGATCATGGTCACATCACTGAACAGACAGTGGCAGCCTTGGAACCACCTTGAATCCCTATCCGGTACTCAGGTGCCTCCATGACATTCTTCTCTGATGAAAGTTAAATGGCCTACTTGTCACTCATCACAATGCCATGTTTATTTTGGTTTCTTCCATTTCCCATTGATAACTCATACTCCAAATGGGCTTCTCTTTGTTGTTCAGTCATTTTCAGTCATGTCTGATTCTTCATGACCCCATTTGGGGTTTTCTTGGTAAAGATAGTGGAGTGTTTTGCCATTTCTTTCTCCAGCTCATTCTACAGATGAGGAAACTGAGGCAAAAAGGGTTAAGTGACTTGTGTAGGGTCACATAGCTAGTAAGTGTCTGAGGCCAGATTTGAACTCAGGAAAATGACTCTTCCTGACATTATCCACTGTACCACCTTGCTACTTTTCTATCTAAACTATATTAATTGGAATTCAAAGTTGAATTTCTTTGAGCAAAAATTTATTTCACAGAAGGTACGGGGTTCCTCCCCACTCTCTGCCACCCCTATCCTCATCCTGTTCACATTAGATATGATTTGAGAAATAACTCACCTTCACAGTTGAGTCTATCGCTGCTTAACTCATATCCTTGGTTACACTGACAGATGAATGAGCCGAGGATATTGTAGCACTGCTGAGCACACTGATTGCTGGCATCGCATTCATTGATATCTGAAAGGACAGGTTTCATATGTTTAAGCATATTTTCTTTCTTTGTACCAGTTGCATCAGCTGATGACAAGTGGCTGATTTCCCTAGCTGAATCCTTTGCCCCGCAGAAGCTCATTGGAGAACATCAATTTAGATTTCATAGATGCTGGAACAATTTCAGATCGGGGCTTTACATTCCGTTTTAGAAACACTGGAATCATTTTTCGAGGAATGACAGCTATTCTAACGTGTGATGAACCTTTCCAAAAACAATTTAGTGCTGCTATTAAACTGTACATTCCAGCATCTTTCTTTTTTTCAGGTACAAAATGCCAAGTCTATAAATAATTGATATAAGAAACACACACTGATATGGTCTCTCAGCATGCCGTGGTGAAGATTTATCTGTGCTATTTATTACTTTTTAAATAGGTTCTGTTAAATTCCATTACAATTATAACATGGGCCTTTGAGACCCATACGGAGTTTTGCAATGCTCTGAGGCACTGAAAATATTGTGAAAAGGCATTTTTTCCCGTGCTAGATTCTTTCCATGTCGTGCCAATCTTAAAATTGTGTGCCGTGACAGTGCATTCTTAAAAGAGAGAAGCAGCTTGTGAGAATTGGAGGTGCTGTCAGTGGAAAGTTTATGTACATGAACTTGCAATAACCCCCAGTCCCTTTGGCATCTCCAACCCTTATTTCACACGCTATTGACTAATTGGTGTGTGTACATCAACTGCTCTGTAGTTTCTTTTTAATGCATACACAGAGGAGAAATAAAACCAAGAGTAAAAAAATTTTCCATTCACATCTTGATATGTTTTGGAAAACAGATTGGTTATTGTCTTTTTCTGTTTAGGGATTGCTTAAAGGATCCTGATGAAAACTAGTCCACAAAAAAACATCAAACTGGAAATAACCATGCCATGGTGGGAGATATGCTTTTTTTGGAGACCTAAATAAGCAAAGGGGGCAATCCCTTCCTGAGAAGGCTTACCTACACAGGTGTAGTTGTTTGCTGCCAACTGAAATCCAGCACTGCACTGGCAATAAAAGGAACCTGGTGTGTTCACACATCTTTGCTGGCAGTAAGGAGGGATGCTGCATTCATCTATGTCTATGATATCACAGAACAAAAATATCATTGCTCGGTCATATTCCCCAGTGGTTTGTGTTTATGCCCCCAGTTTAGAAGTGTCAGTACAAATAAATCTCATGAAGAAGTGGAAATTCAAAAACATTTTTTTCTATACCTGGTACTTTGGGGTATAGCTAACATTACCTTGAATACTCTTTGGTCTAAATTTCACCCTGATGTGAGGAAGATGGGAGGATGTCTTTTCCTTCACTCATCACAAGCTCCTAAGAAGAGCGGTGAGTTATTTATGCAAATCAGTTATGAACAATATCGTGTGTGGGCATAAAACTTAAAGAGAATATAATGATTGCTTCCAAATATTAGTGTGTCATTTAGGGGGTTATATCTCTAGAATATCTAAAACCTGAGTAAGATAAACCAGAATTCAAATTTCAGGGTGATATGTTGGAAAAGATCCATGTGCAAGAGCCCAAAAACCTAGGTTTAGGCCCATCACTGAATATTTGGCAAGTCATTTGGCCCTTCTGTGCCTCAGTTGCTTACCCTGTAAAATGGGGCTGATAAAAATCATGCTTTAGAAAAGTAGCGCTACCCACTCTCACCCCTGGATCAGAAGAGAATTATTCTTCCTCTTAGCTAATGCAAATACCTTTATCTCTCACCACCTTTTCAGGACTTTGGTCCAGAAGTCCTCTCTCCCACATACTCTCTTCAAACCAACTTCGTTCCTATCTGCCACATATTCAGATCTTCCTAATTCTAAAAAAAATCCTTTGACCTTTATATACCATCCAGCTATCATCCTATTTCCTCTTCCATATCTAAAATCCTTGGTAAAGTAGCCTAAATTGCTATCTTCACTGCTTTATCTTATACTCTTCCCCCAAAACCTCTTGAAATATGGCTTTCACTCCCACTCAGTCACTAAAATTTTCTTTTGAGGTGGCATAATGGATGGATGCAGCATTGGACTTGGACTCAAGAAGGCCTGGGTTCAAATCCTCCTTCACACTCCTATTAGCTTGTGGCCCTGAGGAAGTCACTTAAGCTCTTTGGCTTTAGTTCCCTCATTGGTAAAATGGGGATAATCATAGCACCTACCTTCAAAGGCTTTTCTGGGGATCAAATGAGATGATACATAAAGTATTTTGCAAACCTCAAAGGACTACATAAACACTAGCTATTATTATTTCTCAGGTTACCAATAATAATAACCAAGTCCAGTGACCTTTCTAAAAGTCTTTATCCCCTATGACTTCTGTAGCATCTGATACTTCTTATCTCCCCTTACCTCCCAAACCCCAGATGCTTTCTAGACACTTTCTCTTCCCTTGGCTTTTGAGACACCAGGCTTCTCTGGTTCTCCCACCTCTATCACTGTTCTTTCCTTGCCTCTTTAGCCGTCTCCCCTTTCTTATCTTGACCTCTTTAGATGAGTATTCTTCAAGTTTTATCCTTGGACCTTCTTTATTTCTCTAATCTCTCATCCATTTTCCTGACTTCACCTATCACCTTTATGTAGGTGACACTGAAATATGGACCTTCGGCTAAGATCTGTTTGCTGTGCTCCAAAGTTTCAGTTCTGAATACATTCTTAGCACCACAAACTTAGATATCCAGATCTAAATTTATAAGCCTTCTCTCCAACCTGCCTTTTCTTCTGCATTCATTATTTTTGTCAGGGGCATCAATATTTACAAGATCTCCTTTGGCACTGTCTTTGACTCTTCCTCTATCCCACCCCTCATCTTCTCATAGCCAACAAATAAACTAAGCCCTATTGAGTCAATCTCTGCAATCTCTCTCTACTCCCAATGCTATATAACCTGCTCATTACCACCTGCCAAGATTACTGAAGTAGCCTCCCAACAGGTCTTCCTACTGCCGTTCTCTCTACCTTCAAGTCAATCCATTTCAATCACTGCCAGATCAATTTTCCTTATGGTTAAGTCTGGTCAGGCCATTCCTTTGGGCAAAACACTGCAATGGCTCTCAATTGCCTACTGAGGAAAGTTAAGCTCTTCTGTTTGGCACCGATGGTCACCTACAGTCTGGTACTACTTTATATTTATCTCTTATAATTCCCTGCCATGTATTATTGCCTTTCCTCAGAGACATTTTCAAGGCTCTTTGGACAATACTATTCCCCACACCTGAAACCCCTTCTTTGAATTCTATCTATCATTTAAAACTCTACTCAAGTGCCACCTCTTCCGTGACACATTCCCTTATTACGCTGTCAGTAATGCGCTTTCTCTTGTATCTCACATAATACTTTGCTTGTACACCTTATATGCTTATAATATCCTAGATTTATAGATGCAAGGGACTTCAGAGGTCAACTATTCTAACCTCCTTAAAGATGGGAAAAGTGAAGCCTAGGAGGGCTAAGTGACTGCTCATGGTGTCATAAGCATTAAGAACCAGGACTCCAACATGTTTTCTGATTCCAACAGCAGGATACTTTCCAGTCTACCACTATGTCTCTCATCTGTTATTTTGTATTTTAGATATTTGATTGTGTGTCATATGGTCTTACTAGTCTGTCAATTACTTAGTGTTATGGATTGTGTCTTCTCTAAACATCACATCACCTAAGATCCTAAGCATGGTGCTCTGGACCTAGTGGGTATTTGAGGGTATTTCCCAATATAAGTCTACACTAAAGCAATAGAGAGAAAGGTTAATATTTTCAGGAAAATGTCTAGTTAATTTAGAATTGTGTTATATATAATTCATATTGAGTTTTTAATGTCTCTGATACTACTATGTGGTGGAGCTACCTGATGGTTAAAGAGATTTATACTGAGATCCTTTAAGTATTAATCTTCAAAATGAACTTGCATGATCTGAATGAGAACTTTTGACACAAGATTGTAAAATTGTCAAATTTCGTCCTATTGTAAATAGTATTATAGGAATATCTAACTTTCACAGTTATTTGCTATTAAGTTATGTTTGTGTGTTGCTATTCCATGTGTTTTTGTGCATTTTTAACGGATATTTGTCAAATCAGTCAATAAGCATTTATTAAACATTTACTATAGGCCAAACACTGCTAAGTGTTATACAAAGAAAGGTAAAACACAGTCCCTGCTCTCAAGTAGCTTACAGTCTTTATTTGCTTTACTGTCAATATTTATTTTGTCTTTGAGAAGACTGTGTGCTCTTGATTTTTTTCTATCTCTCTTCAGCAACAATGACTTTTATATGCCATTTGTGTTCAATAAACTGTTGTTAATTGACAATGAAAGAGGTGAGCAAAAACTGAGTCCCTGTTGATTTTTCAGGCTGTCTTTTTCTAACCCTAAGGTTTAGTCAGCAGAGTCAAAGATTAGAGTCCAAATAATGGCCAGGCACTTTCTTTAGCACTCAGGTCCAGGCTGGTGGCAGGAGAGTAGATAACATTTTTCAAGTACTTAATACGGTGTTTGGGATATAGTTAGTTGCTTAATAAAGGCTTGTGCTCTTCCCTTTCC
Source organism: Trichosurus vulpecula (assembly GCF_011100635.1). Classification (NCBI taxonomy): domain Eukaryota; kingdom Metazoa; phylum Chordata; class Mammalia; order Diprotodontia; family Phalangeridae; genus Trichosurus; species Trichosurus vulpecula. The sequence continues at coordinate 334,093,245 of NC_050575.1, read as the reverse complement.
CTCTCCTCTCCCCCCGCCGTTAGCTGTCATCTTTTATGAATATAGAGATGGTTTATCATAAGAACCTCTACACTTAAAATTGAAATGTCATCCAGAAAAGGCATGTTTTATCCCACTAGAGTACTTACCGACACACTGATCTCCTCGTTTCTGATAACCAGGGCGACACTGGCAGCTGAAAGATCCTCTTAAATTGATACAGACTTGGTCTGCCCTACAGTTATGAGTCCCTGTCGTGCATTCATCGATGTCTTTCAAAAACAAATAGACATAGAGAAGTAGTTTTAGCCTGTTGTGAAAGATATTGTTATTTCTATCTCTTCGTCTTGAAATTTTCTGTTTCCATTTTATTCAGAAGACTCTGCTACTAGAAGGACTGGATAAAAAGCTCCAACCATTGTGTTGATCCTCCTTAAAGGACTTAAGGAAAGACAGGGATAAGTAATGAAGGGCATGAGAATATTTGGAGGGACCTCGATATGAACCAATGGAAAGAATACTCACAATGATGAAATCAAACTACATAACTTCTGTAAGTAGCCTTCTTAATCAAGTTCTACTGAACTCTATCAATAGTCAAATTTTAACCTCACATTTTTACCAATTTATCTGTTTCATGACCTACAAATACTACTGAAGTTTTTGCAAACTTTATAATTTGAATGTAAAGAATAAAACGATTGCAAATTTCAAAATGAATTGAAACACATTTGACTATATCCTAGTGGGGTACAATAGAATACTATCACCGAAAATGCTTAATTTCTCAAAGCTTCCTAGTTTTTCTAACAGAACTTAAAATGTCAGATTATGCATTCCCACTTCCCACTCTAACATGCATACATGTGTGAAAATCTCATATCAGGCCAGTTACAAGAGAAAAGGACAGAAGTTTTTTTTTTTAATTTCAGATCTAACATATGATGCAGTTACTTGGAAGAATTTTAATTTGAGCTTAAAGTATGATTTTTCTGTGTGTTTCTGGGTTTGTATACATACATACATGTATATATATATACACATATATACTACATATTGCAATATGTATCCTAACATATATAATATTAGCAATTTTTACAATTTAATTTCAGTTTTCTTTTCTATATCATAGAACCATTACTTTGAATGATCCTTATTGTAAAGTTATAAATGAAAAGATTATGTAATCTTTCAGCAACTGGAGATGATAAACTGCATCAACAAATTCCTCAAAACTTGTGATTTCTTGTTGACCAATTTCTTAGCTGAAGTGGCTGTTTATACAAGCAAGGGAGATTTTAGAACATCACAGTGGCAGACCCTGGGTGGTGCTTTGGAAAAAATGAAGGATTCTTTTATGTACTAAATAAAAATGACTTTGACCACAAGATTCAGTAGAAAATAGACCATTGACAATGTGAATTTAATTCTCAATGCTTGCCTCTCCCCAAACACATAGAAAGTATACAAATATTTTAAGAACACATCTTCAAATCTGGAAGGTTTAATTATGGTTCACACTTTGCTGTAGACTTGTCTTTTACATGTCTATGTAGATTACTAAAGCATAAACATCTTCCTGAGTTGCCCTGTTCTGCCAATGGAATAGCTTGGGTTCAGGCAGAGGGTAGGATTTTCAGACATCAGTTCAAACTGACTGGACACTGAAATGATATGACAGGTTCTTTCCCTGAGGAAAAGGGAGGGGCTGGTGCTAATAGACAAGTGTAGACATCCACCTGTTTCATATCAACTCTTGAAAGATTAACTTTTAACCTTGCATTGGGCTTATGAAAATGCCCTGTCAGATTCTTAATTTAACCAAAATTATACTGCTAGATAAATATACTTGACAGACAGATATACACCAATGTGACACCTATGGACGCGTACTGACATATTCCTCTGAATGTATTGTAAAATCCCTTGGCTGTTGCACAGTCTCCTGAGAGGCAGTAATTACCAGCTATTTTCTTTCTATGGATTGTGCCAGAGGTGGAGCCTACCTCCCCTTGGAAATCTGTGCAATCTTTATGCCTTCTATTATATTCTCGTTTGCAGCTGATGAAAACATTCCTGTAGGGATTTCTTCAGTACTTTATGACTCTCTCATGAAAAACGACTTGCAGGATTCCTATTGTTTTAGGTCAAGAAACTTTGCCAGGACTTACAGTGATAACTGCCCTTAGAGATACTGAAATATTAGATTCAGATATGGCAAGATTCCCCATTTAGCAAGTGCTGGCTGTCAATTATGGATTGTGTTTGTATTGCTCCATTTTCTAAGGAAACCTCATAAATGACTGATACTTTTCCAAGACTTCTCTATTCATAATGTCTCCACCCCATTCACATTTTTTATAGTTTGAGACTCTCCTATATTTCCCTTTATTTTGTATTCCAAAATCTCCTTTGATAAAACTGATTGAGAATTTGAGTTTTCTTGTGAGGTAAGTTTAGAATTAATTAGCTTTCATAAATAAAATCAGTGCTGCCTAAACCTTTTACTTCTTGAAAACCATGTATCTAGGGAAGTCTATTTAGTAGGCAAGAATTTGATATTAGATAAACACTAGTAGTGTTAACTGAAGTTACTTCGAATTCAATAAAGCATATGCCTCCACTCACTCCTTCCTCCTCCCCCTCTAATCCCATAATAAATCAGGAATATGAGGTCCTTGAGGGAAGTGTTTCATTTTGTATTTGCATCCCAAGTGTAGTGATATCCAGGCATTTGTCAGCCTCTGTAATCAGTATTTTACTTTCTATGGGCAGTAATGTCAGCAAAGTTGCTCCAGGGTTTAGGAAGCAGCTTTAAGCAACAAGATCTTGTTCTCAGCAAACAAACTAATTACTCAGAAAGATGAAAACAAAATACCTTATGCACCAAAGCTAAACTGTTAAAAAAATCCTTTATCAGGATTTGAAGGATGTATGGAATAGAGCAGTAGTGTTGAATTTAAAAAGAAACGAGGGTCACTGAATTGTACAGTATATAAGGATTCCTGAGGGGTTGCATATTGACTTAGAATCATACACGTTTATATGTTTCTTTTTTTAAATGAATACACCAACACATTAAAATCAGATCGGAATTATGTTTTGGTCTGGCTCAGGTCACACTAGGGAGTGTTGTAGGCTGCATGCAGCCCTTGGGCCAAGTGATATCTCTGTGATATAATAGTATTGTTTCTGTAATGCTTCTAAACATTTATTGAGCACCATGGGTACAAGATGTAAGGGGCATCAGTGAATCATTAACTCTGTCAGTTCTTTCTTCTACTTATTCTTGCCTTGGCTCATGCTGTTTTCCCTGACCCAAATGCCCTTCCTTAGTCTCACAACTTATTTAAATGTTTATCTGTTGAGTTGGATGTACCCCGTAGCTCACAGGCTAGGTTCCCTAAAGAACAGTTATCCCATATTCAAGGTACTCTGTTCATCTGTACTCCTAAAGCTAAGCTCATGAGCCTGCACCAATGTGTTTACTTTTAATAGTCAGAGGACACAATGAATTCAAAGCAAAGGTATTTACTGAAAAAGTAGGGCAAGAAAAACATGTCTTCTATTAACCTGGGATGTCCTCTCCCCCAAATACGCTCAGGATGAGTAGAGAAAATAGATACACATAAAGGAGTAGAAAGGCATATGTGTGGCCAGTATGTACCTGGGGAGAGGCAACTCCTATCTCTTATGCTATAGGAACTCTAATGTCTTTACAATGTTTCTTGCTGACCTTGGTTTCTAGGGTCCAATAGGTGCTGCTCTATGGATTGCCGCCAGACATTGCTGTACTGGACACTGCAGAATGTTGCCTTGTTGGATGCTGCCAGATGCTGCTCAGGTTTGGTTTCCACTGCTTCCAACATCTGGTTAAATTGCAAATTTTGGGTAGCTTACTGTGATGCCCTTTTAGAAAGAGCAGGAACTTTTATTTGGTTTTGTGTTCCAATTAGGACACTGCACTGGACCACGTGGATTACTGTCTTCTTTCTCTGAGGAGCAGAATGCTCCTCGCTCTTTAGAAGATACAGTGCCTAGCTTAGGAATTCTTGAGCTTGGAGTTACCAATGAAATAACTCTCACAGTTGGTATTGTCTTGGAGTAGCATGGAATAGTGCATGGACTACTAGACTTGGAGACAAGAATGCTCAAAATCAAATCCTGCCTCAGACACTTGCTACTTGTGCGCTTTTTGGAAAGTCACTTAAGCTTTCCCAGTTTCCTCCTCTGGAAAATGAGGGGCTGGACTCAGTGACCTCTAATGTCTCTGCCAGCTCTAAATATGTGATCTCATGATCATAGGATTAATCATAAACTTTGAGAGCTATAGCATAAAAAATGTAAGCAGAACTGGAAATCATGGAAGGTTTCTTGAGGAGTCGGATTTTGAAGGTTGGGTTTGTTATAGAAGAGTAGGGAGGAGATGGTACAGAGTAGAGAGGGAGTGGTACACACAGAACAGAGGGTCAAGAACAAATAGGTTGTCTGTAGAGAGTGGTAATTAGATTGAGTTGACTGAAACAAATAGTCCATGTAAAGAAGAAACGAGGCCAGGTGGTAGAAGGTGTGGAAGGCCAAGCTAAGGGCTATGGCTTGGATATATAATAATATAGTACAGAGATTAAAATGTGCCACAAAACACTAAAAATAGTGTAACTTTGTAAAATTTTATAAAACAAATCAAGTCACATTTCCTTATTCTAATACCTGAAATTCCCTCATTTTCCAGAAATGTGGCCACCTCTTTCCTTTCTTCAGTGATTAATATATACTGTGGTATCCCTATTGCTAACCTTGGCAACACAATCTTCAGTTGAGTCATCATTTGCTTCAAATAAACCTGTCTGACCTATGCTTTGCTTTCCCTTTCAGACACTTTGAAACACTGACTCTCATGCCTTTCCTCTTGATTGTTTCCTATTTATCTTATATGTATTTGTCCCCCCACAAAATGAACTTGAGAGCCTTGCCTTTCTTTGTATCCCCAGTGCTTAGCACAGTGCTTGGCACATAGTAGGTGCTTAATAAATGCTTATTGACTGTGTCATGGCATTACACATTTTGTTTTCTCTCAGAGCTTAATGGGGACAATTGTGTCCCCATTTCACTTATGTCCATTCAGTCCTTGCTTAGTTCCTCATTTTCTAAACCATGAGTTTGGCAATTTCTCCTTATTCTGTGACTCATATTTCCCAAACCCCTGACTCATGCTGCTCGCTCTCTGTCTTATGCAACATTTTAATCTCTGCAATGTTCTTTCCACAACTTGATAACTTTGCACTGCACATGGGCATTTCAGTGAGTTCTCACCAGTGCAAGAATTAACTTCGCTCAAAACATTTCTGCAAAGTTCCCCCCAGGGCCTTTTTTTGATTTATGAAGATCCTCAGTGTTGGATCTCTATTAAAATGGAATAATTCATGATAATTTTTTTTGAGATATTATAGAACTAAGGTTAAAGTAGTACTGGGAAGCAGGGGGACCTGAATTCTTTATGGCTTGGCTGTTTAATGTGTAGCCTTTGGCAAGGATCCTAATATTTTCCCCCCTCTCTCTCCCTATCTATAAAGGGGACATAATGTCTACCCCAGTCCCTTTCATAATGATCTTGGAAAGATTAAAAAAAACCCAACCACCACTTTCCTTTAGGACAAAGACCATATCTTTGGCACATGCTTGAGTGGGGGTATAGTACCTAGGACAATGTTGATGCTTTACAATTTTTATTTAATGGAGATTTAAAAAAATTCTGGCAGGGAAAATGCCAGGCGTTTCTTGATTTGTATGTATTTAAAAACTTCAGTTTGTGTTTGGTTTCCAACTGGGGCCCTTTCACATTGGGAACATATGAGAGAAAATGCCAGGAAGGATTTATGTTTGATATAAATAACTACTATCTAACTGTCTAGTGAGTATCAGACACAACACTTACAGTTATTCCTTCCTTGGAATATTTTGAGATTTGGGTATATGCCGATCTGTCTGGGATGGTTTAGGCACAATTCTCTGCTGGGGAAAGTGGGTTGAATTAGTTTGACCTCTAGGGCAGCGGAGTCAAATTTGAACAGAAATGGAGGCTGTGTTCTGTGCCAATGGAAGAAGTGTGCAGACTGACAAAATCCCAGATGATGAGATATCAACAGTTCTTACCTTCTGAAATTTATTACAAATTTCTATAGGTACCATGGAGCTTTTCTGGTATCACCAAACAGTACCTATGTCCTACACACAGAGGCTATGTAAATATCATTGAATAACTGAATGAAAAGAAGGCCTCAGAGCTGTCTCGTATCATCTCCTGTACATAGAGCTCCCTTGAGCTCTATTTTCAGAAGATGAGTTTAGGGAATGTATTGCATTGATAAATCTGTCTTCACTTGCATAAGCCCTGGCTTTATTATCCACCTATGCTTAAAAGTCTCCTTGCCTAATGCTGTTTAGAATTTGTTTGATGTGTTTTCACAGATGTGTTGGCTTCTTTCCAACTATTCCAAATATTTTAACTTTTTATTTTCTAATTAGACACCCTCAGTTTAATCTGATTTTTACAAATGCCAGCCATTTCATTATCTCTATTCTTTAATGTCCCTCTAAATAGTCATGCTCCTTAAATACAGTTAAGCAAAGCAAAGACTTTTTATGAAGGTGGTAGTTTAGATGTCAGTAGATAGAGCACTGGGCCTGCAATTAGGAAGACCTAAGTTAAAATCCAGCCTGAGATAATGACTGCTGTGTGACCCTGGGCAAGTCATTGAACAATCTGCCTCAGTTTCCTCAGCTGTAAAAAATGCAGATATGCAATAGTGCCCACCTCCCAGGGTTGCTATAAGGATCAAATGAGATAATATCTGTAAAGTGCTTAGCACAGTGCCTGGCACATAGTAGGTGCTTAATGCATACTTATTCTCTTTTCCCTATAGAATAATCTTGGGTACAGCACGTTTGTAAACTTTTTTTCATATTTTTAAAAACCACCTTCATTGTCATGATTCTTTGAAAAAAGTTGAATGCTTTAAAAAAGCTTAAGTGCATAATTCCTTCTCCATGACAATTTGATATCAAATCAACAAATCAACAAGCATTTCGGTGCCAACGTGTGAGGCACTGATAAATACAAAGGAAATATTTATAAAGCGCTTGCTATTCAAATTCAAACTCAACAAACCTTTATTAGTTTGAATTCATTCAGTCTCATTATAGAGTAATAGCTCATTTAATTGGAATATAGCTAGAAACCACTAGGTAAACAAAGGAGTTCTTATGAAGCAAAAATGGACTTTACATGGTATATAGCTGATGCATTTTATACTCAAAAGACAACCTATTAGGCCCTTGCTCTGAGACTATTTACTCCTGTTTTTTTTATACATTTCTAATGACTGTGGTAATCTGATTTTAAAGCCCACAAAGAGCAAAATTGACAGGGAGACAGAAGTTGCTATAAACATGCATTCAAGAAATAAGAGCTGACAGCAAGAGTAGAAAAAGAAAAACTATAAAGAGAAGACACAAGAATGCAAAATATATGGCAATCTGGGCTCATTTGCTATAGAGTCAAACAAGCTTACATAGCCAGAAGTCCTAAAAGGCAGTACTTTATTAGATCCATATAATCATCGATGTTCATAATGATGACAACGAGTCATCAAGAAAAGGCTTACCTATGTTCAATACACTCTATTTAAGAAGGCTTGGTTAAAAAAAGGCTTAATTGAATGGGGTACATTTCAAAAACGCATTTACAGCATGGTGAAAATAAAATAATGTTTTGTACTTTATGGGAATAAAACTTGAACTCTCTGGAAAACTCTGCTATCTAGAACAACCTGCTCCTTGAGGATTGCAGAGAAAAGTATTGCTTGTCTCATTTGTCCTATTTTTCCTTATGAAGGTTGTTACTTTGTAGTTTTTTGGTTCCTCCCTTGATCCTTTCTTTCATATTAGAATAACATTCATAACGTTCCAAGTTTTCTGGGTTCCCTCCCCAATCCTCAGCCAATTATCAACGATTTCTGTCAAAGACTTTTTATTTTCCTTGCTTCTTCCTTCACAATACTGGGATCAAATTAATCTGGGCCTTATGCCCAGTCCAAGTTAGCTTTTTCACCCTTTTGAAATAATCAGCTAGAATTTATCCATGCTAAATAGTCATGGGAGGGAAAGTGAGTGTCAATATTAAGTAACAGAAGAAAACTATCTTTACTGATGTCCAACAAAAGGTTAATAATTCTAATTGCTTATCAGTTCTGCAAAAGAGATGGTAAATAACTCATTGTGGTCTAAATTAAAAACAAAAATCTCTCCCAAATTCAACAAATAGCACTCCAAAGTCCTTTCAGTGTTCCTGTTTTAAACAATGGGACTTAAGTCTTTGCAAAAACTGCCAAGTCAACTGTCCTGGATTTCATAACGGAATAATATGCTGTCATTCATATGTAAAAATGATGCTACTGCATGTGTTTTTAGTTGCTTTTTCCAGTAACCCTCTCTTGACTTCTCTCCCCTGTGACTAGTGGCACACATCTGTGAAATGGTCAGATGGGGGTTAGAGGTGTGGTCTATGGCTGTGGAAGAGAGAAAAGTTAACTGGCTCATGTGGAAATTGATTCCATGACTCATCAGTACCATTCATTAAACACGTGAGCCAATTAGCCAGAGACTTTTACAAGACTGAGCAAAGAAACAAAGGCCCTAATTATCATTCTTTGCTTGCCTGCATGCTACCAAAGTGGATACTCCATGACACAACTTACAGGGAATAGAGTACTTTGTAAAGAAGTAAATTAACTTCAGGGATATATCCTGGAATTTTTATAAATGATCTATTATATCCATGTAGAGACTCCTGGTTTCCATCTTACTCAGTTATTGAGATTCAATTTTAAAAAGGGAGGAAAAGATGACTCCAGAAATGATAAGTTTAAATTTGATATTTTGAATGACAGTGGGACAAATAAACAATTTGCAACCACTTGGAGGAAAAGAATGTTCAGTAAGGAAACCTCATTGTTTTTGTCAAAATTAAATAATGTCAGACCAAGTTGATCACTCCTGTTTTCATCACTGCACCAGATTCCAGAAGCTTGTGGCCAGACTATTAAATAGAGACATGCTACTTAATTTACTTATAGAAAACAGTATTGACCTTGGTAATTTTTCTCTGAATTTCTGTTGGCTTCCAAATATTTTCTAAATAAGACTCAAATACACAGTTGTTGCTTTCTGAGCTTTCTACCACTGTATTTTCCTGATATTGTCAGCAGTAGAAAGAGTATCAGTGACAAGTTCCATTGATGTCCTGCTTGGTTCCTTCCTTGTGGTTAGGTCAGCAGAGTGCCAATGCTGGTAAGCTGCACCAAGATGAAAAGAAAAGCTTTGACCATAGGGCCAGATGGACTCTATGTTTGCTGTCCAATGACCAGTCTAGCTACATTCACAGATGTTTCTTGCTAGGTTAGTTGCAATATTAGTGATTAATGTTTTTGGTCACAGCAACTCTCAAATACTTTCAAATGTCAGCTCCTTGCAGGGTGTTTTTTTTTCTTCTTTGTATCCCTAGCACTAAACATGGTGCCTTGAACCTGGGATCTAATTAAAATGTTTGTTGATTGACTGCAGACTGCTTCATAGTGGAAGTATCCATACTGGTGAAATAACAGATTCTTGAAATGTTAAAGTGGGGAAACCATCTGTTAAATGTGCTGATTCTGAAATGGCACGTGATTACCTGATACATTGAGGCAAAAAGGGACAATAATGAATTATTGGTATTTCTAAATTAGCTCTGTAATTCTGGTTTGGCAATGCATGTGAATAAGTAGGAGCAAGGGATGAAGCTAGACAAGATTCCTAGGTTCTTTGTCTTCTGTGTATTGGTCCTGCTGTGATGCTCATTGCTTAAAGGGGGTTAGCATCAGACTGTCTTGCACGTATTCCTACGAACAGGTATTGCTAGTTTTCCTCCATACATGCAAGCTGCTTGGAGGCCATAGGTAATTGTCTTCTATTTGACATTTTCCACTGAGGGAATTTTTCTTTTCCTAAAAGTTGTTCCTCTGCAGAAGTGCTCTGGCTTGCCCCTTCATTTCAACTTCCTTCTCTTGATCTCATGTAATTTCTCTCTGTGCAACCCAAGTTTCTAATGGTTTAAGTTAATTTACTAGACAAAGCAAGGTTGGAAAAGACTTGATCTTCAGTGATTACTTAGGGTCCTTTAGTCAGATGCGTACTAACCTGGACAGCTAGTCTACTCACAGAGGTTCCCAAAGTGGGTGATACAGTCCCCAGGGACAGGTGTGCTGGGACAATCCAGGGGGGCAGTAGTAGCCTCAGGTGCAAATGGGGGGTGTTGAGTAAAAATAAGGAGGTGGTGGAAGCAAAGGAAAGAAGAAGACTTTGAAAAATCATTCATACATGTTTCATCTGTTGTGTAACAGAGTTAAAGTTGTAATGATTACATTATTTTCTGGATAAACACACAAAATGCAAGTTTTGACTGATCAGTGGTCAAGTCCACTGACAGGTCTTAACAAGAAAGTGTTGGCAGGAGAATGTGTCATGCATTGTCAGGAAGTCCAGTGTGTATAGGCAGGAATATGTGCATGTAATGATGTGTTTACAATATAATACTATATTGTTACATGACACCATTTTGTGTCCTCCAAATTTCAATGCAGGAAAAAAACTCACAAGTTTCCAATAAACTATTAAATTTAAGATGTATCATTTTTTTGTTTTTGTTTTTTTCTTGGAGGGGGGAAGGCAAGGCAATTGGGGAAAAGTGACTTGCCCAAAGTCACACAGCTAGTATATGTCTCAAGTGTCTGAGGCCAGATTTGAATTCAGGTCCTCCTGAGTCCAGGGCCAGTGCTCTACTCACTATGCCACCTAGCTGCCCCTGAGATGTCATTTTTTAAAAAAAATTATATTTTTTGAAATGATGCAAATTTAAAAAAAAACCCACTAAAGGGTTAAAGAAAGTAGACTTCCAGGGGGGTACCAAGTAATTTTTTTTTTGAAAAGGGGGCAGTAAGTCAAATAAGCTTGGGAACTTCTGGTATAGTATATTTTTGATGACTTTTGATGAGGGAGAATCTGCAACTCTCAATATGATTTAAGGCATTTCACATTTATTAGCCAAGGTGTTATAGGTAAACAATGATGATCTTGTGCCTGAGACCTTCATGCCACAAAGTCGAGTAGGAAATGACTCTTTGCTTTGGTTCCATATTGGGATTATGGTTATTTCTCTTAGGGTTTTCAATACAATCATAATATTCTGTTGTATGTTTTGATGGATCCATGATTTAATACATCTAGATATTCTTCCTACCAATACAGATTGCAACCTTTCCCTTCCTCTTCAGACAACATGATTTTTGTTTATGTTTTCCCATAAATCCTCCATAAAGAATCCACTTAAGGCCTTCCTTTTATTATGCTATCCAGGTCCATGTTGATGTTGATACAATAGAGTTGGGGTGTGTCTGAGCATGTTATTACCATCTACCACACTAATGCCATGAATGTGTGCTTTCTGGAATGGTGAAGTTGTGTGAGAAAAATGATCATTTCACTGGCACCTATCTGTGAAATGGTCAGATGGGGGTTAGAGGTGTGGTCTATGGCTGTGGAAGAGAGAAAAGTTAACTGGCTCATGTGGAAATTGATTCCATGACTCATCAGTACCATTCATTAAACACATGAGCCAATTAGCCAGAGACTTTTACAAGACTGAGCAAAGACACAAAGGTCCTAATTATCATTCCTTGGTTGCCTGCACTCTATCTGTACGTTTCCCCTGATATATTCTGTATTGAACTCTCTGACTTTGACTCTCACCATGAACTCCTTTAATATTGCCTACTCCCTTGGATTTATTTACCTTCTGAACTTTGGCTTCACTTGGTACAATATTCTATTTATTCTCGCAGAACACAACTTGAAGCACAGCTTCTTTGTGGATTTAAGGTCTGTTCCTTAGGCTCTTACCCAAATACACAAAAAGCTATGATCTGTCTGATTATTGTCAGTATGGAGAATTCAAGGTAGTAGGCAGTTTGCAGCCATCTCTAACCTTGTAGGTAAGTCCTAGGAAGGTGCCTAAAGTACAAAGAAGTTGAGGGATTTGTCCAGGGTCACACAGAAAATAATGAGAAGCAGAACTCAAATGTAGGTCTTCTTGACACTAGGCCTAGCACTCTATTTTCACTTCCACATTGGCCCCTTTGTTTGTCCACAATCATTATTGTAGAAGTGGGGTCTCAATCCTCTAGAGTATGAAGTACCACTTTAGCCCTGGGGCTATCCATCTAGATCTCATTCTGTCTAGGTGACTGTCTAACCTACTTTTCCATATGATGCCTCTGAGGCTTCTTTTCACAGGCAAGTCATTCTTAGTAACATGCTATCATTCCAACCACCAGGAGTCTTCCATTGCCCTTTGGGTTCTTGGTTGTTTTAATTTTTCATGATATTGCATTAGTCTCAGACATAGCACTGTAGTGTTCTGGTAAGGGCACTGGCCTTGAGAGCGCCAATCTCTGACACAAGTCAGGTCACCACTGTGTGCCTAAGTCTTCTCATGTGCAAAACAGAGATTATGATATGTGCACTATCTATCTTATAAGATTGTTGTGAGAAAAGTGCTTTGTATTATTTCTATTACTAGAAGCCAGAGAACATTGGGACCATTAAAAGGCAAGGTTATCCTCATCTTACTAATCAGTTTCAATTTTATGTTGATATCAGATACAAATGATTAATGCCGTGGGCTCTCTTTGAATTCTACCATATTGGGGGGAAAAAAAGCAAATGAATATCTATCACATTTGCTAGCTTCTTGTGAAACAGCAGCATTGAAATAATTGTCTAAGTGTTTATACAAACAATACCTAAGAGCAAGATGGGAAAAGGGAAAAATTATTTGTTTAATGAATATACTTAAGAGAGCTAAGTGTTTTCATTTCAAAAAGTTTCTCAGGAAGAAGCCAAATAAAAAAAATACATTCTTCTGCTCTTTAAATATGCTTATAACATTTTATCTGAAATTCCCATTGGAAGTTAGCTTTCTTGAATTCCCAAATTCCAGAGTAAAATGAAATTTCAGGTTCCTACTTTTAGAATTCTCTCTACATTTAAATTGGGGAGCCAAGGCAAACATGAATGATAAGGAGTTCCCTAATCAAAGAAACAAAAAGTAGTCTAGAAATGACCCTTCTTTCTGAACTGGACAAATAACTTGTTTCTTCAGGATAGCTGACATTTAATTTTCAATTCGTTTGTACAAGTGTGTTGGGAATACCTTTCTCTTGGAGAATTAACCGTGCAACCATCAAATCAGCAAGCATTTGTCAGGGAACTACTGTTTGCCAGGTAATCTGTCAGAGTATTGGGGATCCAAAAGAAAAAAAAAGAAAAAAAGATACAATATCTACTCTCAAAGGAGCTATGGTGTTGCTGGATTGTTAATGTTTGGTAAATTTAGAAAAAAAATTATGAAAAGGAACAATGGGTGATACACAAAACACAAAAGGAAGAGATGTCACATATTTGAGTTGAGAGATAGACAAATTAAATAACCCTCAAAGTGGATTACTTAGCATCAAGTAATATAAAAGTTTGCTTTGCTTTACTTTCCCTGGATTTGGTATTTATTCCTTAAAATAATTACAGTATAAAGTCCTCCCATAGATTCTATAATATTGTTTTCTTTTTTTTCCCAAAGAAAAGGAATCAATTTAAATTTCTGATCTCAAAATTAGCTTTATTTTCTCTTACTTAACTTAATGACTTATTTATGGAAAACTTTTAATAAAGACTTTTGGCTTGAGGCACAGATTTGGTTAACTTTGTTTATTGTGAAGCTGTTAGACTTGGCTTAAGGGGTCCTAATAAGTGATCTTTAATTGTGAAAAAACTCTTTTCACTATTTCCAGGGGTAGCTAAACACCATAGCTCTCTTAATAGCATGGAATTATAAGTTTAAATGGACACTCTATTGTTTTTATTAAAACTACTTTCCCACTTCTGATGTTAGTTTTTCCTACCCTAAGAAGAACATATTGAAATATAAGTTATATAAACAAGATGTGTTGATAATTTTTTAAAAAGAGCCAATATAAAACCAGCTACAAGGAATACAGGACTCTTTTGCATTTAATAAATCAATAGCTGTGTGACCTTGGGCTAATCCTCCAACCTCTCTATCCTTCAGTTTCGATAAAATGAAAGGATTAGAATAGATGAGCACTAAGGTTCCTTAGAGCTCTAAATTCCTTTGGCCCTATTAATTTGAGAGAGAGTACAGTATGGAGGATAAAGAACTGGTTTTGCAGTCAGGGAGAACTGAATTCAAGCTTCACCGCTTTCATATCCTGGCTACTGGTAGCTGCTGGTGGTACAGTAGATAGAGTACTGGACTTAGAGTCAGGAAGGCTTGAGTTCAAATGTGACCTGAGATACTTACTAGCTAGGCAAGTCTCTTAAACTCTGCCTGTCTCAGTTTCCTCAGTTGTAAAATGGGGATAATAATAGCACCTACCTCACATAGTTGTTGTGAGGATCAAATGAAGTAATATTTGTAAAAGTGCTTAGCACAATGCCTGTACACTGTATAGCAGGTACTATATAAATGCTTATTTCCTTCCTGGATGTGACTCTGGGCAAGTCAGTTAACATTCAAGTATCACAGGCGAAGAAGACTATAAATTGCAGAATAGATGCCATCTGCTTTGGTAAAGGAAATTTCATACTAATAAAATAAAACAGAATGAATTATTGTTGATGTTTACTACAATTTTTCATAGCAATAAAAAGATATTTTTATAATTAAACAATGGAATTTAAAAAAAATGTACATTTCAAATACAACTCTCATTAAGGGTGAACATATACTTCAGATAATAAGGGAAAGAAACTTTACTGTGAAATAATTTGGTGAAAAAAATTTCCTGATGGAAATAGTGTCAGTGAATTTTCCTTTAACATAGTGAATATGACAAAAAACTAGTTTGGTGTTAATTATCACAGTTTGCCGAATGAGAACCAGAGGATGGGAGGTTGTTTTTTTTCCAAATAATTTTTTTCTTTGATGAAAGGGAAGCCATTTTAAAAAATCCAATTCCCAGATTGAGTTCCTTTCCTCCTATCCTAAGCTCCCAGCAAGTAACAATTATCATAAGTAGAAACCTATCATGCTGTGCATCGACAAAGCTACTCTGTTGAATACACAAGTGACAAAGTGTTCCTCTCAACTCTCACTAGCTCACTGTTAAGTGTGCTGGGCAGTTTTCCTCAAGACTGGTGCTTCAGAGTAAAAGTGATTAACTCTGACCTCAGACAAATGGCAAATAGTGAAATTATAATTCCTAACACTGAGATACTGCTGTAATGTTTGTGCTTCAAAGGTCAAGGTATAAAGAGACGTAGGTGAAAGTTTACACTTTAATACCTTTTTCTGGTCCAGGTAGGTAGAAGAAATTTGGCAATTGAAAATGATGGTGAGTTGACCACCTTACGGAATAGCATAGCTATTACTCTATCACAACTCAGAAGTTAACCTATTTTGCAAAGTTTTGAATTGTAAATATTAGAAAGTGATATTCTAAGCAGAGAGACACACACAGAGTAAAGGGAAAAGACTGGAGCTGAATATATTATGCTTCAGCTGAAGTAAAAAAAAGCAGGGTTAGCAATCCTGATATCAGACAAAGCAAAAGCAAAAATACACCTACTCAAAAGAGACAAGGAAACTACATCTTAATGGTACTACAGACAATGAAGTAATATCAGTACTAAAGCTATATGCACCAAGAGGTACAGCATCCACATTCTTAGAGAAGAAGTTAAGTGAGTTACAGGAAGAAATAGATAGCAAAACTATAGTAGTGGGAAACCTCAACTCCCCCCTCTCAGAGCTAGATAAATCTAACCACAAAATAAGAAAGAAGTTAAGGAGGTGAATAGAATTTTTAAAAAGTTAGATATGACAGCCCTCTGGAGAAAACTGAATGGGGATAGAAAGGGATATACCTTTTTCTCAGTGGTACATGGCACCTATACAAAAACTGACGACATATTAGAGTATAAGAACTTCAGAATTAAATGCAGAAAGGCAGAAATATTAAATGCATCTTTTTCAGATCATGATATGTAATAAAAGGCCATGAAATGATAGATTAAAAATTAACTGGAAACTAAATAATCTAATACTACAGAATGAGTAGGTCAAATAAGAAATCATAGAAACGATCAATAATTTCAACAAAGAGAATCACAATAATGAGACAACATATCAAAATTTATGGGATGCAGCTAAAGCAGTACTTAGGGGGAAATTTATATCTCTAAATGCTTATAGGAATAAAATACAGAAAGACTAGATCAATGAATTGGGCATACAATTAAAAAGACTAGAAAAAGAAAAAACTTAAAAATCCTCAATTAAACACCAAATTAAAAATTATGAAACTCAAAGGAGAGAGTAATAAAATTGAACTAAGAAAATAATTGAACTAACAAATAAAATAAGAGCTGGTTTTATGAAAAAAGCAATAAAATACATAAACCTTTGGTTAATTTGATTAAAAAAAAAAGAAAGCAGAAAACCAAATTACCAGCATCAGAAATGAAAAGGGTGAACTCACCACCAATGAAGAGGAAATTAAAGCAATAATGTTGGAGCTATGTTGGCCAATTGTATGCCAATAAATCTGACAATCTAAGTGAAATAGATGAATAGTTATAAAAATATAAATTATCCAGATCATCAGAAGAGGAAATAAAATACCTAAACCCTTTTAGAAAAAGAAATTGAATAAGCCATCAACGAACTCCCTAAAAAATCTCCAGGGCCAGATGGATTTACAAGTGAATTCTACCAAAAATTTAAAGAACAATTAATTTCAACATTTGTATAAACTATTTGGAAAAATAGGTGAAAAGGAGTCCTACCAAATTCATTTTATGACATAAATATGGTGCTGATACCTAGACCAGGAAGAGCCAAAACAGAGAAAGAAAATTATAGTTCAATTTCCCTGATGAATATTGATGCTAAAATTTAAAATAAAACATTAGCAAAGAGATTATAGCAATTTATCACAAGGATAATACACTATGACCAGGTGGGATTTATACCAGGAATGCGGGGCTGGCTCAATATTAGGAAAACTATTAGCATAACTGACCATATCAATAACAAATCAACAGAAATCATATGAATATCTCAATGTATTCAGAAATAGCTTTTGACAAAATACAGTACCCATTCCCATTAAAAGCACCAGAGAGTGTAGGAATAAATGGAGCTTTCCTTAAAACAATAAGTAATATCTATCTAAAACCACCAGCAAGCATTATTTGTAACGGGGATAAGCTAAAATCCTTCCCAAAAAGATCTGTAGTGAAACAAGGATGCCCATTGTCACCACTATTATTCAATGTTGTATTAGAAATTTTAGCTTTAGCAATGAAAAGAAAAAGAAGTCAAAGCAATTAGATTAGGCAATAAGGACACAAAACTATTATTCCTTGCCGATGATATAATGGTATACTTAGAGAATCAACTAAAAAACTATCTGAAATAATTAATAACTTTAGCAAAGTCTCAGGATATAAAATAGACCCACATAACTCATCAGCATTTTCATATGTCACCAACAAAGCACAGCAGCAAAAGATAAGAGAAATTACATTTAAAATAATTATAAACAATATAAAATACTTGAGAGTCTACCTACTAAAACAAACTTGAGAACTATATGAACATAATTTATAAAACACTTTTCATACAAATAAAGTCAGATCTAGACAATTGGAAAAACATCAATTTCTGATGGGTAGGCTGAGCTAATATATTAAAAATGACAATTCTACCTGAATTAATTTACTTATTCAGTGCCATTCCAATCAAATTATCAAAAATTATTTTATAGAGCTAGAAAAAATAATAAAATTCATTTGGAAGTTAAGAATATCAAGGAAATTAATGAAAAAAAATGCAAAGGAAAGTGGCCTAGCCACACCAAATCTAAAACTATATTATAAAGTAGTGATCATTGAAACTATTTGGTACTGGCTAAGAAAAAGAGTGGTAGATCAGTGGAATAGATTAGGTACACAAGACACAATAGTAAATGACTGTAGTAATCTACCATTTGATAAACCCAAAGACTCCAGCTTCTGGGATAAGAATTCACTATTTGACAAAAAATGCTGGGAAAACTGGAAAACAGCATGGCAAAAACTAGGCACAGCCCAACATCTCATACCGTATGCCAAGATAAGGTCAAAATGAATACATGATTTACATATAAAGGGTGATACCATAAGTAAATTAGGAGAACAAGAAATAGTTTACCTGTCAGATCTATGAAGGAGGGAAGAATTTATGACCAAGCAAAAGATAGAGAACATTGTGAAATACAAAATGGATAATTTTGATTACATTAAATTAAAAAGATTTTGCACAAATAAAACCAACGACAACTAAGATTAGAAAGAAAGCAGAAAGCTGGGAAACAATTTTTACAGCAAGTGTTTCTGATAATGGTCTCATTTCTCAAATATGTAAAGAACTGAGTCAAATTTATAAGAATACAAGTCATTGCCCAGTTGATAAATGGTCAAAAGATATGAACTGGCAGTTTTCAGATGAAGAAATTAAAGCTATCTATAGTCATATGAAAAATGCTCTAAATCACTAGATTAGAGAAATGCAAGTTAAAACAACTCTGAGGTACTACCTCATACCTATCAGATTGGCTAATATGACAGAAAAGGAAAATGATAAATGTTGGAGAAGTTGCAAGAAAATTGCGACACTAGTGCATTGTTGGTGGAGTTGTGAACTGATCCAACCATTCTGGAGAGGAATTTGGAACTATGCCCAAGGAGCTATAAAACTGTGCATACCCTTTGCTCCAGCAGTACCACTGCTAGGTTTGTATTCCAAAGAGATCATAAAAAAGGAAAATTTTTATGGCAGCTCTTTTTTTGGTGGCCAAGATTTGGTAATTGAGGAGATACCCATCCATTGGACAATGGCTGAACAAGTTGTGGCATATGAATGTAATGGAATGCTATTATGCTATAAGAAATGATGAGCAGGTGGATTTCAGAAAAACCTGGAAAGGCTTACATGAATTGATGCTGAGTGAAGTGAGCAGAACCAGAATGCTGTACACAGTAGCAGTAACAATGTGTAATGATCAGCTATGATTGATTCAGCTCTTCTCAGCAATACAATGATCCAAGACAATTCCAAAAGACTCGTGAAAGACAATGCTATCCATAACCAGCGGAAGAACTATGGAGTTTGAATGCAGATCAGAGCATAGTATTTTCAATTTTTATTTGGTTTTTTGGCTTTTCCCTTTCGTTCTGTTTCTTCTTTCACAACATAGCTAATGTGGAAATATGTTTCCATGATTGCACATGTATAACCTACATCAGATTGCTTGCCATCTTGGGGAAGGGGGAGGGAAGGGAAGGAGGGAGAAAAATTTGGAGCTCAAAATCTTATAAAAATGAATTTTGAGAACTGTCTTTACATGTAATTGGAAAAAATAAAATACTACTTACAAAAAAGAAAGGGATATTCTTCTAAGCCTCATGCTATAGACAGAAGAATGTCAGTGCTAGAAGGGTGCTAAAAGAACATCTAGTTCAGAGGTTTTAATATTTTTGAGTCATGGACTCAGGATAATATTTCGAAAGTGCACAAAACATATAAAATTACAGAGGAAACCAATTATATTGAAATAGTTTTCAAAATATAAAAAAAAACATGGACTCCAGGTTTAAAATCTCTGATCTAGTCCAATCAATCTAATAAATGGTTTATCTAAATAAGAACAGCACTTTATGGAGAAAGGATTATTTTCTAGAGCTCATCACTTTCTTGTGCATTGTGATCACTGGTAGGTAAGTATGCTGAACAGGAAGGGAGTGCTATTTATATAGATCAGAGCTCAGGGTCAGATTCATTGAGGGTTTGTAAGAAATACAAAAATTGGACTGATGGCCTCTTGATGAGCAGACCTTGGAAGACTCCCCAAAACTGCTTGTTGATCAGTTCCACATGTACATAATGAAGAAACATTTAATCTTAGAATCCACATGACTTTGATTTGGGGCTGAATAAAAAAGTCATGCTGTATGAATCCAAATGCTCAGAAAGCATTTGACTGAGCGCTAATGTTAAAAGTGACAAATGACATTTGAAACAGTACAGTATTCCACTTAAAAGCCTAATTTAATCTCAAATGACAAAAAGGATACTTTCACTATAGGAGAAGGCAAATTAGGTGTATGTTAGGCCTCAAAGAGAGAGGACATATTCTACGGTACTTAAAATTAATAAGAAAGGAAAGGAATAAGCATTTATGTAATACCTATTATGTGATAGGTATGGGACTAAGCACTTTTTTTTTTTGGCAGGGCAATTGGGGTTAAGTGACTTGCCCAAGGTCACACAGCTAGTACATGTGTCAAGTGTCTGAGGCCGGATTTGAACTCAGGTCCTCCTGACTCCAGGTCCAGTGCTCTACTCACTGCGCCACCTAGCTGCCCCATGGGACTAAGCACTTTTACAAATATTAAGCAGTACTTTCAATGATCCGTGATTCTCACTGGAACAAAAAATCTACCTCCTAAACACTAAAATTCCTCCAATAATGCTACATGGCTAAAAGTCATGGAAAATCCCAATCTCCAAATTGTCAAAATTGTGGGTGATCTAAAGATTGCGCAACAACACCTATTCGATGGGTGAAAGGTTAGGGGACCTGAACAACAACAAACACTTGCACATCAGAAGTGGCCTAAAAGGAAACATATCAACTGGAAAAGTAGACCAGTAAACATATGGAGAGGAAGGGAAAAGAGATGAATAAACCAGGGCTGCACTGTTACCATCATAATAACACAAAGGCCCATTAGGAGGATTCCCTTTGAAGGATTTACATGAGGATACATCACACACAAGTCTAAGAATGGGTCACAATCTGAAACATTAGAAGGGGTTTTAAATCCGTGGTCCATGAACTTGATCTTTAAAATATTTTGATAACTATCAATACAATTGATTTATGTATTTTATTCTATTCATTTAAAGATATTAGTCTGAGAGGGGTCTCCAGGGGATGGAAGGGGTCCATGACACAAAAGGGTGAAGAATCCCTGTGCTAGAGGGGATGCAATGAAGTCCTGAAACACCCCTTACTGATGCTCCTATGGCTAAGTCTGTTTTTTTTATGTTTCTCGATAGTCCCCACTCCTCTGGGGACATATATATGCATGGCTGGCATGTCATAGTAAAACTTAGCTTTGGAATTAGAAAACCTGGGGTCAAGTACTAGTTCTGTTACTTATGAAATTTCAACTCTCCGAGCCTCATTTACTTCACCTGTAAAATAAAGTCACTGCACTATCTGTAAGGTCCCTTTCAGCTTTAACATTTTTGGATTCTCCTATTCTCACATTCGTAAGTGCCATGAAGCTCCAGATTGCTAACTTGTTCACTAACAAGTAGGCCAGAATGATGGACCAAACTTAAGAACATGAAATTTCATAAGGGATCCGATGGAGAGAAAATGTATGAAGTGCTTATTTATGCACCAGGCAGTGTTCTAAGCATGGTAGATAGAAATAAAAGCATTTCAGACAGTTCTTGCCCTCAAAGAGCTTACATCCTATTTGAAGGAAACAACACAGAAAAGGGAGCTGGGGACTGAAAAGGTATGACCGGGCGGAAGAGGGTATAAGATGACAATTTGATGGAATATTAGGGTCTAGTGAGGTTTTCTTTCTGAGAATGAGAGAGACCTGAGTATGTTGTAGGCATTAGGGAAATAAAGAGAAGCTTGAAATGACAGAGAGAGAAAGAGAGGAAGAAGGGATGATTTGGGGAATGATTTGCTAGAGAAGATGAGGGGATCAAATGCACACGTAGAGAGGTATTGGCTTTGGAGAGAAGGGTCATTTCATCATCAGAGATTGGAGCAAAGGAGCAGAGAATGGAAATAATGTCTAGAGGTTGTGAGATGTAAGGAAGGGGAGAAGAGGAAGTTCAGAGTGAATGGTCTCTATTTTCTCAAGCATGAGATGATATTCTCATTAGTGAGACAGTGGAGGGGGTTGTGTGGAAGGATTGGGGAGAAGAGAGTATTGTCAATAAATTGCCCCAGGTTTTTTTTTCAAGATTTTGTACCACCTTCTTCACTTTAAAGACTGTTCATTTGTTAATTTGTTTAAAATTACCAGGAAAATAAAGTAAATTCCCAAGCCTCGAGTTGACCTAGGAGATGAGTATATAATTCTGTGGAATATAGGAAAAAAGAAATGGACAGATGAAGAAGGGAGCAGCAGCAGTGGCATGAAAGCATTGCTTTTAGCTTATAATGACACTTTAGATTCCATGTTTCTTTCCGTTTTCCTGAAGTAATAAAAATGAAATATTCATTTAAAAATGATGCTTCACACATGTATAGAGACTAATATAAGCATATTAAAGAGAAGAATAATTTCATCTATTTCTTTAAAATGATAGCTAGGATCATATGTTTAGAGATTTGTGCACCATTACATAGACACTACTTTATTTTTTCAGAGGTCTGTGGGGTGGTACACTAAATTAGATTAATATTTAGATTCATTCTTAGTTATGTTCTGATTTTAGTTTCAAACTACAGCTAGGTCCTTGTTAGTGCAATTAATGAATTCCCTTAACCCCCAGTGGTTGCATCATTTGAATTTGCACTGTATATTTCCATTAGGCTACAATCCGTTAGCATATTTTACATAATTATAACTTTGACGAGTGTGTTCAAATACATATGACCACTTCATGGGATTTGAACTAATTAGGACCTAGCTGTAGCCTTAAGAAAGTACTTAAATCCTCCCTACAATAGACCCTGAGAGATGAATACCCAGCAAGTCATGATACTTTGTGCAAGAAAAACAAAAGTGGCAGCTTGTGGAGTATTTTTTTTTTTCTGATAAAAGACTTGCTTTCCCTCAAGAACTTAGGTTTTGACATTATAAGTTCATAATAACAGAACTTAGCTTTCTTTTTAATGACATGCATCTTTATTTACATTTGTAGCACTTATAAAGTCAGTTCCAATTAATTATATAAAAAGCCTAACAAGTTTAACCTATTTGTCAGAAATAGGCTGTAGGAGAAAATAAAATGTATTTTATGGACCAAAGACTAAATTTTGCAGAGAATGAAAGGTTGTCAGATTTGCCTATTGAAATTTGTTAACTAGTCACATTAGAAGGAGTTCTTTGAAAGATCTATATTTGAACATGATCTGAGGCATTCTATTAATAAAATATATTCTACTGGGCACTCAAACTAAGCTCATTTCTACTTTGAAGTGATTTTTATGGATTCTGAAGTGCTATGCGTATGCTGTTCTCTTGTGCTATTTCTCACAAAGCAAATTCCCTGCCACATGTCAGGATTCTCCAATCTAATGGGAAATAAAAAGGGAGTGTTTATACAATCAATATAGATCATCTCAAGCAGACCTTCACCTCTGAGAAGTACAAGTAAAGGCATACTCCCTGTTTATGAGGTGTTCCAAGATGGAAACTTAAATTGGCCAATAAATGGATAAACCAGGTGTTTTACCTTTGCCAGATTTTGGCTGTGGGGAGGTCTTCAAAGAAAAGTTGGAAAGTCAAGATTGAATAAAATGGGATCTAAACATAGTTAAAATTCTTTTGGAGTTTTACTATAAGCTACCCAATATATCCTCAAATCCTCTAAGCTCTGCTTTTATTAGTCCAGCAGTCAAACTTCAACTTTTTAAGATTTTGTTGTCTCACTCTCTTCTCTTACAATTTTTTCTCTGAAAATTTTTTTTCCATAGAAGCAGAGGAGAGAATGGATTTATCTTCTTTACCCATTTTTTCCTCGTAGAAGGGTTGGATCAATGAGCTGTTGGTGGCAGAAAAAAATCTCTCTGGGCCTCAGTTTTTATTATCCTTTTTAAATGGGGATACTTACCCTACCTACATGAAAACGTTGTTCTGACCAAAGTACTTTGCAAATTTACAAGTTCTATATGACTATGAGTTCTTATTACCTTCCAACTATTATTACCTGTAGGCTCAAAGCACCTTGTTAAAAGTAGAGTGGTAACTCTAACTCTAGGTTGAGTTCATTGCCCTCACATAGTCACTGCTTTGGAAAATGTGAAAAGAATATTGGTTTCAACTTTCTATCTTTAAACCATTTATGGCAGGGGACTTGTCCCCAGTCATTCCAACTACATTACTGTGAAAATTATTAAATGTTCTGCAATTAACTAGGTATAGGTAGAAGATAGCAAACAATGGTTTAAAAGATTGTTCAAGAGCTTATTTAGATAGCATATTGCTTCATGGAACCAAAATAGCAGTTAAAACAATATTAACTAGGATTGTGCTAATTTGGAATTTGTGATAGGGAACTCATGGCTTTTTGAGCTAATGTTTGGCTTTGTCTTTATCTAGAATAAATGTGATTGCTGAACAATTACTACTATTAACTGGGAAAGCATTTACCCTACTTAAGAGTGAAAATACTGTTTCTAAATAGCATTTACATTCCAAATATGAATGGGCTCATTATAAATTATTTTAGACTATTTATTAAAGTTCTAATAAAGTTCTCTATGATAGAGATCTAAGTTTGTTTTTTACTTTCCTACCTATAAAGTCTTAGGTGTATTTGAAATTAGTACAACTATTTCTTGAGAAATGTCCTTACTTTTTACTATCAGACTGACTAATCACAATGAGGATAAATTAGCAAAGTTCAATTACATATGTGTAATTGCTTTGCTTCCCACACTAAAAGTATTTGAAGTTAATGCTTTCATTATGTTACTCTGGTTCATAAGTATTCTGTGGCTCCTTATTCCGTCCATCAACGCAGATCCGCAACTGCTTTGCAACTCATACATAGTCTTAAGAAAGTTGACTGGGGCATGGAGATATTAATTTCTTCATTTGTATAATAAGGGGGTTGGACAAGATAACCTGTAAGTTCCCTTCCAGCTCTAAATCTATGATCTTATGGTTTTCTCAGGGTCACAAAGTGAGAATGTTCCAGAAATAGGACTTGAACCCATCTCTTCCTGAATCATATTGCCCCCCCATCATTTTCCCCCATTAGTTAGAGAAGAATGTCCAAAGTCTTGTCCTGGCATTCAAAGACTCTCTTAATCTGGCTACATATAAACTTTTGCATGATCATTTCCCACTTCTGTCTTATCCAAGCATAGTAGATAGAGCATTAGAATTCAAGTCAAGAAGGCTTGAATTCAAATTTTCCTTATCAACTGCATGACTATGGGCAAATGTTTTGGGAGCTTTGCTATTTTCATCTATTACATGGAAAGAAATACTTGTAGTACCTACTTCATAAGATTGGGGAGTGCAGAAGAGGTTGCCTTAATAATTAGAACTTAATGAAAGTGGAATGGGATATCCTGGGAGATTAGTGGGTTTCCCATAACAGGCCTGCTTTCCTCAAGCAGAGACCAGATGACAATTTGTTGGAGATGTCAGAGTTCTAATTAGATCTTGGTTGGATGACTTTTAGGGCTCCTTCTAATACTGAAATTCTGTAATTCTATGAATTAAAGGCTGGCTATTAAAAAACAAACAAATATGGTCCTTGATGCCTAAATTTCTATTTAGAATCTGCAGAGCATGGAGCTGTGGAAAGTGGCTTCCTAACAACATGCTCTTCCTTATTGACTGTCATTCTAATTTATAGTGTCCAAAGTGGTCTCTACCTGTTTGGGTGCTGAAATGTGTGGACAGTATCCTAGCCTCATTTAATCAAAGTCAAGAGCAAAGATTATGACTTCATTGCTTAGGGGGAAACAGGCATCCCTTTTCCCCAGAAATTCTTATGCTGCCCTCAGGTAGATTAAGCTCCATAGTAATTGGATGGTGGGAACTGGGGTAGCAAGGGAAGGGCAGGGAATAAATCTTGTTTACAGATTATATTACATTTTTTTCCCTCTCAACTATTGAAATGATCAACTCTGATTTTAGTTTTTTTTAAAGAAAGAAACATACATGACCACTTCTTCAAATTTATTCCAGATGGATTTAGTTGTAAGATGATTGATTATCTACTCAGCTTTGTAGCTATGTGGTTAAGGTAAAAAACCTGAAACAAACTGGTTTGGATCTGTCTTTCACAGTAAATAGCAGAAAGGGCAATCCTTAAACTATCAATCTGGATTTAGTGATGAGGGGAGAGAGAATTCAGAGGGACTACTTGTGTCAAGGAAATGGATTCACAAATAGAAAGGCAGGTATGCCATACAATCAAAGTACAACACCAAGAACACCGAAGGAAACAAAGCTTCTCTTTCCAACCTGGACACCCTGGGGCTTACCCCAGTAAGTAATGTATACCAGGGCCCCCACTTTGGAACTGCCCAGAATACCTGGTTATAGCCCTGGATCAGGCTCACCCCCTGGGAATCCTCTTATGCTGGAGCCAGAGGCTGGCATGTACCTGGCTTGCATGGCACCCATTCATCATCTAAATTCACTTTAATAGAGCTGCATAATGTTTAATATTGGCATCTAAAAACTGAACAAGCATGGAAAAACCCAGATGAGAGAGTGAATAGAAGAAAAAAATGACCGTCCTTCACACAGTACTGTATTATGTGGTTTTTAAAGCCACTTAGGAATATTTGATTTCTTTCCATCTTCCCTACAGAATCCACTTTGGTCACTTCTCTTCTTAAATGCTACAGCATTTTTCTTGTTCTTTCACTGATGCCAAGCATTTTTCTTGTAGTTAATTCAAAATGGGGCTGATAAAATAGCCTTCTGTTTTTTGTTTGTATGCTAAGATTTAGCTCAAACTTCTCAACAAACATTTTTATCATGTATGCTCATTTCTCTTTCATCATTTTTCTCCTAACAATAAACCATTGTTTTCCTTAGTAATAATAGCTAGCATTTATATAGAACTTTAAGATTTGCAATTTACTTTACAAATATCGTCTTATTTGATCCTCAAAACAACCCTGGATGTAGGTGCTATTATTATTCCCCAGTTTATAGATGAGGAAACTGAGGCAGACAGAGGTTGAGTGGTTTGCTCAGGGCCACATAGCTTTTAAGTGTCTGAGGCTAGATTTGAACTTAATTCTCTATGACTCCATGTCTACACATACCCTATCCCCTATACTACCCAGCTGTATACCCTACTCTACTCCTCAGAGCACTGGAAAGTTTGTGTTGAAATTAGAAGGTTCTGAATTTGCTGTCATACTCTTAATTCCTCCAAAATACAAATTCCCAAATGGAACAAAAAAGTAATTAATATAAACCAGAAATGGTGTTTATTGAATTTCTTTTATGCCAGTGAAATGTGAGAATATGCCAATCTGCACAGATTAATTTAGCATGTATATTTTTCTATTTTCTTTTTGTTTCATGGGTATTCTTTCTGTGTAGACCCAAATAAAAGTGTTTTTTAATTTTAAAAATCAAAACAGAGAACTCAAAAAGGATAGCCATTAAGTCATTTAGGATAAGTTGATACCATTTTTAGAAATTTCACTTTTATGAGGAAAATATATCAGATTTATTAAACCTCCCAGAAAGATATTAGAAGCAGCCCCAATCTTCTTTTGGACAGTACACTGCCTATTCTGACCACACCCATCAAGCTGTGTATCTGAATCATCCAGGCTCCTGCCCTTCTGGGGTTACAAGTTTTTCTTTTAACTCCTACTTAGTTTTTTTTTTGGGGGGGGTGAAATTAAAAATCCAGATGTGACTAGAAAGGTCAAGCTCCAGAAAAATAGTGATAAACGTTGATAACCATGAACCAAAAATTAGCACTTTAATTAATTATGGTTCTAGTTGTCATTCTTTTGTGAAAGACAATCATTTGTTAGCTCAAGCAAAAAAATGTAATACACCCTGTAAATTTTTGCCTAAGACTGAATACCAGCTGGGAAATATAGAAGCATATTATTCCATATTAACAATGACTAATAATGTCTCTGATGTAGACAGGGGAGGTTAGTCAAGCAAATACATTATGAGGATTGATATATCAAGTATAAATAAGTTCCTTTTCATTATGTGATCCTTTAGCATTGCCTTTTTGCCTTCTTTTGTACTCCAGTGCTTATTATCACAATGCCAGAAAGTCAGTAGATGCTTAAAAATGGTCTTGCCTTGTCTTTGAAATTCTGGATTAATCATTACTTTCTGTTTTCTTTTAAGCACAGTCTAAGAAATTATTTCCCTGCATTAAATCCATCTTTGGGGGAAATGGAGAAAGAACTACTCTGGGCTCTTGATGCTATCTTGATCTAAGTCTATCATCATATAATCATAAGCAAAACAGTTTATCCTAATCTCTGAGGGGTTATAAATTCATTGTGTAGTACAGAAGAAACTCTTAAAGATTTGAATTGAGTTAAAAATCTTTAGCTCCTGAATATACTACAAGATAAAAAATTTCTACTCTTTAAAAGCTTCAGTGTTATGGTCCAGACTTTTAGCAAACTACTCCTACTAGTTACCATTGATCTAGGAGGGACTCCGGAAAGCACTGAGTCCTAACCCTCTCCCTTTAATTCTTCAGACAGAAAAGGGACTTGACTCTGGTCACACGACTACTAGGTCTGACTTTTAGGTGCTATTTGATCCGAGTCTAGCACCCTATCTCCTACATCATCCATCATACTTCCTATTTTACAGATATAAAGCATCAGAACACTAAAACTTTTGGGTTCTTGTCCTTGAGTCATTCATGTTATGGTCATAGATACACATGAACTCTTCTGAGGGCACATTTTAACATGCCTTGGCATATTTTCCTGATAAAGATACCATCCAAATAAAGAAGAAAAAAACCTATTAATAAAAAATTACAGCTGTATGTTATATGTATCAGTACTGTATATTGAATAAGCTTCTAAAGTTTTATAACTTATGCAAATGTCAATAATCAGGAAGTTTTTTTAAAAAACTATTTAGTATCCTCATCTTTTGCCTTCCCATTACATTAAAGCAAAAAAAAATCATATTAACTGACAGGCAGTTAAAAATAATATCTCTAAGAGTAACAGTTACATTTTAATTTGTTTTATAAAATACTGAAAATAAAAAGCAAATTAGAAAATATACTTTTGAATGATTTACCCTGTGTAAAACCATTTCCCCTGTTAAAACTCATATATGTATACACAGATGTTGTTATTTTGGTCCAGATCTGTGTCAGCACAAGGAACTCTCTGTAAAGAAACTCTCTGTAGTCATGTAGATCAATGGCCCCATTGTAACTCATCGTCTTGGACAACTGCCCCAGAAATTTATCAGTGATCTCCAAAGTGAGGACCATGCTAGCACCCCAAGGGACGTGTGATATCAGAGAGTAAGAAGATGGGTCACATCTCACTTTCCCCACAACAGATATCCTAGGGCTTGCCTCCAATTCATCCACACATATACCTAGCCCCCAGTACTTTCCTCCTCCCTCTTCTCCCTCTCTGTACAAATTCCCAACCTGCTCCAGCTTCTGAACTGGGTATCGTACGCTCAGGGGCAGTTATAACCTAATGCTGTCTAGGTACCTTCAGCAGCTGCACAACTGCCATTGGGCAAACTCTCCCATGCCTTCCAGATCACCATATGGCTGCAACAGGTGTCCCTCAAACTCTGAGCCTCAGGGCAGTTTGTTACCTGCTAAGGGAGAGTCCTCTCTCTCTCTCTTTTTTTTTTTTTGTTTTGGGTGGTTTAAAGAAAGTCACTCAGGATAAGGAGGCATGGATCGATTGCTATCTTCATCTTATTGTGACCTTATTACATTATCTTTCTCCCCAAACTGACTCTTCTTCCAAACTTCCCCACCATCATCTTTCTAGTTACCCATTTTCACTATCTCTGTTATCCTCAACTGCTCACTCTCCCTCATCCAACATGTCTATAGCCAGTCGGTGACTCTTGTCATTTCCACTTCTGAAACATCTCTTGTATCTTCCTCCTTCTCTTTATTCACACAACTACCCCCATAGTTTGGGCCCTCATCACCTCTCACCTGGACTTTTTCAACAACCTTTTATTGAGTCTCCTTGGCTCAAACCTCTCCTCTCTCTCTGTTTTATGCTCCACACAACTGCCAAAATGATCTTTCTAAAAGACATGTCTGATAATTTCCCTAGCACCTTTAAGTAACCTCCTGTGGCTAGGATTTCATCTTTATCTCATATTTTTTATATTATATTTTCTGGTATATAAAATATATACATTAATAATATACTTAATTATTAGTATGGTAATATAGGTATATAATTTACAAATGAATAAATATATGCATATAGACATATTAGGGGACATGCTCCAAAATTTTTTTATGCTGCCTTTTCACCCCAGAAAAACTCTGTCCTCAGGCCTCACTCTCCTAATTGGTGACTCCATTTCAGGAAGAGCCTCAACCATGGTTTGCCTCACTCATGCTTTGACTTTCTATATGTCTTCTCTTCCTCCTTGCTAGCTGCTGTGTGCCCCTCCCTGCTTCCCAGATCCCTTTTATGTGTTGTCTTTCTCTATTACAATATAAGTTCCTTGAGGAAGTAAGTTGTTTGTCCTGTTTGCTTGTATTTGTATGCCACGTGCTTGGCACAGTGCCTAGCACATACTAAGTGCTTAATAATATTCTACCTATTTCTCTATATGATAGAGGTATATGACAAAAAAGTTTGAAGACCTATGGATTAAATGACCGTTGATAAGCCCACAGTTACCCAGATGGTATGTGTCAGAGGGGAAATTGAACCCAGGTCTTCTAGATTCCAAGGCTGGTCCTCTATTATATACTTTATAATAATCTCGTAACATCTCTTATCCCTATTCTCGTTCTCTGTCTCTCTCTCTCTGTCTCTGTCTCTCTCTCCATCTCTGTCTCTGTCTCTCTCTCTCCCCCCCACTCCACTTTTCTCACCTCTATTCTCGCCATCTCTCATCTTTCATCGATCTGTGTACAGAAAGCACATTAAAAAGGTTATTAAACATGGTCTCCATTTTCTAATTGTTCTTGGCAACTGAATGGAGAAATGAATGTCAGTTCCTGTTAAACAGGCATCCTAAGGTTTTTTTGATAGCATAAACAAAGTATGGATGTTCACTAAGTATGAAACAAAAGAAAACCTTAAAGTTTTGTTAGCCATTGTTTTTAACCTTCTTAGTCAGTCAAATTTTACCTACGGTAAAATCCATTTATTTAAGTTTTATGTTTTTTTTTTGCCTTCTTAGCCTGTTTCCTTCAGCAAGATTTGTATTGCTTTTAAAGTAGGGCCTACCTCATAAATAGGTTTGTACATGGAAACGTGGATATTGATAGTTATATCTTAGTAGAATATAAGCTTCTTGAGGGTACACACTGTTTCATTTTTGTTTTTGTATCCTTAGCACCAATCATAGCATACAATAGGCACTAAATAAATGCTTGTTGAATTGAATACCCTTAAGATTATTTGACAGAACTTATTTATAGTTACTAGAGACTTAGGATCCATTACAGCTGGCCAATATCTCTTTCCATCATCATCTTAGTCCCATTCTCTTCTCTTTGCAGTATTGGTTTTTTCCTTCCTATTATTTTCTTTTTCTTTTTCCCCCATACACTGTGCTGCCATATTCCAAACTAAGGAGCCCACACTATGGTATAATGCAAAGATTTATATTTTATATTTTGCTCCTCTCTAGCTTGGCCATTTTTTCAGCTTCCTTTGCCTTTTGTCTACTAGTCCCTGGATTTATATTTCTGCAAGCCAGTTCAACACAGTATTGCATAAACCATTCAGAAGAGGAGGAATTAGTATAATTATATATGTGGTCTTATAATTCCAACAACACAACATGGGATATACATTGAAAAAAATTTATCCATGTCCAGCTTGGTATTTAAGTCATTTAGTTACCAGCAACGAGTTTTGATTCTCCTGAAAATGGATTGTTTAACTCTTTTTAAATGTCAGTTATATAGTTAAGGGGTTTGTCTAACTGATAGGAGGTAAAAGAATTAATTGATAGAGGCTATCAGTTGGGTCTTCTGGCTCTGTCTTGGGAGCCTTGTGATCTACTGCTGTTCTAAGGGGCCATCACTTGGGTCTTCCTTAGGGTCTAACCCCTAGGAAGCCCTGTGATCCCCATAGATAAAGGGGGGCTACCACTTGGTCTTGCTCTGGTAGTCCTGTGGTCTGCACAGCCTTCCTTAGGGGTTATCACTCAGGTCTTTCTCAGGGTCCAACCCTAGGAAGTCCTGTGATCCCCACAACCGTTCTAAGGGGCCATCTCTTGGGTCTTCCTCAGGGTCTAACCCCTAGGAAGCCCTGTGATGCCCACAGTTGGGGTGGGGGCTACCACTTGGTCTTCCTCTGGGAGTCTTGTGGTCTGCACAGTCTTCCTTAGGGGTTATCACATGGTTCTTCCTCAGGGCTTTGGCCCTACCCAGGAAGTCCGGTGATCCTCCAAACTGTGTTTCTCACAACTAGCAAATGACAAAACAACGTTTAGTCTTGGTGCAAATTTCTGAAGTTAGTTTACAATTCTAGGACATTAATGACAGAACAGGAAATATTCTTTTGATCTATTGCATTCCGGAAAGTGTTAAACAATGAAACTAATGTATATATGAGTGAATCCCTAAGTGGGATGAAAAAAATCTCATTGACTTTTCTAGTGGAGAGAAAAGGGGATCATGTTAGATAGCCAGTCTATCCAATCAACTGAGCTATTGCAGATGGCTGGTAACTTTAGAGAGGAATACTTGCTATATTAGAAAATCCTCATGGGATACTGATATCCACTATAAAGCCAAACCATGGAGGGCAATGCTGTTAATATTCTAAATTTAATACAGGGTTTAAAAATTATTCACTAAATTCTCTCCATTAAAGAGTAAAAATAAGAAATGAGCACACAAACTTCACAGTACCTAAGTGTTATGGGATTGCTAAAAGTTGTTTTCAACTGGAGATATTTTGTAAGCAAAATTATGAACATTAGATATTTTCTTGGCCAGGACTAAGAAGCTGATTATGGAGGATGGATAAAGAAATAAGGAATAAGAACTGCTTTGGGGGTTAGGCATGTGAGGTATCTGAGTGACTTTGTAATTTAGATATTGTTAAAGCCATAAAAACAGCAAGGGAAAATAAAATTCTGGTGAGACTTTGGAAATGCCCAACGATATCCTCGTACCACAGATTTTTGTAATTATTAGTCCTCCTGCTTCTTCCTTGACCTGAACCTTGAAGCAGGAAAATAGGGATCAGTGTACAGCTAAACAGGAGGATTAATTTATCATGAATGACTAGATTTTTCTATCCTTGCTCAATGAATGGAATTCTGTTCCAAAATGTCTCCTGATGATAAAACTTTTATAAGTCCGAAAAGTAAAAGGGCTCTGCTTGTAATATAATCAGTTTCTAGAACATTATTATTTTCTATTTTATTATATTAAGTTTCACCATAAATACAGTTGCTCAATTAAAAAAAATACGCTGCAGGAAGAAATACACATTTGCCTGTGAGGGCTGAAGTTGGGTAATTCTTAAGGACAAAATTAAAGAAATTGGTTAATGATGTTTCATTATGTGAGATGAGGCAAATTTATGTCTTCAAAGGAAACATTTATATTTTTTGCCTCTATATATTTGAAGGTTATTTTATATTAGATGACCTTTTTGACATTTAATAGGAGTCCTTAGAACAACTAGCTGAGAAAAAAACTATGTGGTAGCTGTCCAAGGTGCCCCTTTTTCTTTTGATAGATAATTTTTCTTTTGATAGATAAATCACATCACTTTGGAGCTTTAATGGCATATTTAGCAGAGAATACAATTTAGAGAAAAGTGAAGTGGATTACCATGTACTCCTTTATCATGCCATTTTAGTTAGTACACTTTCAGATAATATTAGTTCTCTTTCTATATAAATGGTATGTGTATGTGTGTGTGTGTATGTGTGTGTGTGTGTGTGTGTGTGTGTGTGTGGTGTGTGTGTGATATATAAATACAACTGTAAATGAGCTAAATCTAGGTAAGGAAGCAAGATATTAATCCTGAATGAATAATTTGGCTTCTAAAATATTTTCTAAAAGCTTATCCTGGATTTTTTCTTTCTGGACAGATTCTGAGATCAGGGATCTTTTGATACCAGGTCTTGAACTAAGCTGCTCATGAAAAGACACAACATAACCAATCTGAATGGGGCCATAGATTCAGAGGAGATATACCTCACACAACGATATCTATAGAAAAGCCCCTGTATGCTGAAATAATAATGATTATAATAAAAGACATACTTAAATAATACTACAAGACTAGGAAAGTTGAATTTTGTTGAAGGCCTTATTACTGAATAGTCTTTTCAGAGAACTGGGTGTGTGGGTTGAAGCAAGACAGTTCTTCCAAACAGAATTAATTAGTAATATTATCCATTATCTCTTTCTCTACAGCATTTGATACTGTTGACTATCACTTCTGGACATACTCTTCTCACCTGGTTTTTGTAACACTGTTCTGATATGATGATTCTCTTTCTGCCTGTCAGACTGATCCTTCTTGGCCTCTTTTCTGGGTTTATCATTCATGTCACATCCTCTCTGCAAATGTGCATCTCCGGACTCTTCCCTGAGGCCTCTTCCCTTTATGCTCCCCCCCAACAATGATTTCATCAGCACCCATGGATTCAATTCCTTCTTTGCAGATATGCCCCAAATTTACACATTAAGTCCCAATCTCTCTCTTAATTTCCATTCCTACAACTCCAACTATTTGCTGGATTGTCCAACTGCATGTCCCAAAGGCATCCCAAACTCAGTATGTCCAAAATAGAACTCATTATCTTTCCTACTAAACTCACCTTTCCTCTGAATCTTCCTGATTTGCCAAGGTCACCCATCATTCTTCCAGTCACTTATATTGGCAACGTGGGGGTCATCCTTGACACTGTGACTACCTCCCACATCCAATCAGATTCCAAGTCTTATCAATTTTGCTCTTCTTGGTATTTCTTGCATCTGTCCACTTTCCTCTAGTCATATCACAACTGTTCTAGTCCATTCCCTAATGGCTTCTCATTTGGAGTATTACAATAGTTTCCTAATTGGTCTCCCTCCCTCCAGTCTCCCCTCTTCAATTTATCCTCCACACAACTTCCAACTGGTATTTCTAAATGAAATCTAACCATGTCATTCCTCTATTTGAGAAGCTTCAATGACTCCCCAATAGACTAAAAGAGAAACTTTATGATAAAATACCAATGTTAAACAAAACATTTAACATTTAAAACCCTTCACAATCTGGCTCCAGGACTATATTTCTAGGCTGACTACATATTACTCATCCTCACACACCCCATGCTCTAGTCTACTTTCTGTTCACTCCATACATTCTATTCCAAACCATCCGTGTCTTTGCACAGGCTTCCTCCTCATGTCTAGACTACCTTCTCTCCCTACTTCTACATCTTGGAACCCTAGAGTTCCTTCAAGACTCAGCTTTCCTTGTTTGTCCCAATTCATGCTTTGGTTAATAGGAATAGAGCCTGTTATCAGATACAAGTCAGCATTATTTTTTTTATTGTCTGTTTGTGTAAATGTATCACATCTTGCATATGCCATTTCTTGCATTGCTCTATGGAACTGTTACGTAGCTACTGTATTATTGTTTAACTTTTTATGTATTTATACCATTTCCATAACTAGATTGAGCATAGGGGCTTTATCTATACTTTGTATTTTCCATAAGCCCTAACATAGCATTCTGTCTTTAGTAGAAGTTCATTAGTATTTATCTTTAATTGAATTAAGTTCCTCCACTTAAATCCTACTCTTGTGAGGCATGATGGTGTAGCAGACAGAGCACTGGACTTGGAAGAAAGAACTGGATTCAAATTCTGCCTCTAATTCTTACCACCTGACTGGCCTTGGGCAAGTAACTCAACCTTCCTATGCTTTACTTCCTCATCTGTACAATGAAGTGGTTGGACTAGGTGGTGTCTGGCTCTAAATCTATGATGCTGTGATCTCATGAACATTATATACCAAGGCAAAGAAGAGTTGTAATTTGCACATGTGGAGGAAATCTATATACTGACAAAATCATGTGTCCTTGAAATACTGCATTAATTAGTGAATGACAATCCTATCAGTTGATTTTTTTTATTCTGGAAGTTAACTTGATCACCAATTATGTAGCATCCAACAGCTTTAATAGATGCATACTTACTTGAGAAGGACACAATCTTTAATTTTATTTTATTCAAAAGCTTCTGAGTCTGGTCAGGGTATGATTTAAATGGCCTGATAATTGGTTTCTTCTCAGTTTAAATTTGTAACCATATGGAAACTACAGCAAAATTCCATCCATGCTAAGACCAGGATCTGTGCAATGCAACTCCCTTTCACATAATTTCCTCATCCTCAGCTTTATTAAATGTTTGCAATCATTTATTTAGGTTATGCTACAGGGCTACTTGTGGTTAAATTGTGGTTAATGTTTTGTAATGACATGATTTCTTCTGCTAATTTTGGAGCAGTTCTATTTTTCAGCATTCAATTTATAGTTACTGCCTGCAAAAACACACGGATGAGTTTTAGATGTAGAATATAATTATATGTTTGTGCATTTGTGCAAAACCAAGCACATGTGGGAAAAATCCAGTTTACTCTTTGGTTTTTAAGAAGAAAAACTGTGCCAATAATTCAGCAAGTGCAAGAGTAGTCTTTATAGGCTGGGCCACTTGTTGATTTCTGAAAACAAAATATTGAGGCTTCTCCTAGAGAAAGTAATAATAAGCAAGACCAGTACACATTCCTGAGGTTACTCAGGCTTGCAGTTTTTACTAAATCTGCTTCTCATTGCTACTATTATGTGATGAGACTCCATTCTACAGATTGTATCAACTGGTTTTAACAAGAATCATCTTCCATCATTAGAAAATAAATCTTTTAACTAAACTGACCAGATGATACAGCAAATAAAACTCTTCAAATGCTTGACAACTCAGTTGTAAACAGTCAACTATAATTAACTAGATGTCTCTTTTGTTCTTTGAAACTGGATATAGTATACTGACGAGATTGAAAGGTGCATCGAGGCAAGGTTGAATTTGACTTCCACCTGGAGGCTACTGCCTTCCTGAGAATAATCTGCTTGGTATAACAGAAAGATTACTGGATTTGGTGTCAGAAAACCTTGTTCAAATCCTTGCTCTGTCACAGACTCCCTGTGTGACCTTTCTGGGTCTCGGTTTCCTCATCTGTAAATGACTGTGTTGGGCTATGTAGCAAGGTTTCTTTCAACTCTAAATCTATTTCCTATGAATAATCACAAATTGAATTCCTAAGTCCCAGAGGTCATCTCATAAGTTTGTGTCATTTATCTTAAGGGGGAATGGTTGAAAAAAATTCCATTGCACAAATCATCAACATGACTAGAAAAACACTAAAAAGTGAAAACCCTATTGATAGCAGGTAATTAGTGTCACATTGATATATGAAAAAAAGCTCATGGATTACAGAAAGATGACAGCAACTTGCTGGTTTTTTTAGATGCCCATTTTTGTGGCCTACATCCCAAAACATTATTCTCATGATTTAGGGAGTTAATTACATGCTTCTAATAAATTCTGAGAATATCTGGGTTGTAGCTCAGATTTCGAAGTCAGACTATTGGCAATCAAAGCCAGTGCTCAGTAGCCAGGTCAGAGAACCAAAACAGGAGTGCTAATTGACTGTTCAGAGCCAAGGAGCAGAATGAATAAGCAGATTCTGCCAATATTCTTTTCCTCTTATTTTCCTAAACCAACTGACGATAGAAGTTTGCCTCTGATCTCCTTTTTCTAGAGCTGAAGTTAAGGTTGGGTTGCTAGAAGGAGAACAGTAGGTTTTTTGAGAATTGTGCAGAAATGAGAGCTATCCTTTTCATGTCTTTCCTATCCCTCTCTCTCCTCACATCAAGCTTTTGGTGATAATTCCCAAACTTGCTTCTATGTACAATTAAATAGCAATTTCATCACTAAATAAACACAAATATTTTAAAGTGAAAGACAATTATAAATAAAAGGAATTCTCAAAAGTTACTTTTAAATATGACATCAAAACTTCAGAACTGACGATTGTGACCTCTTTAACTTAACATTCCATGTTTGGTAGTATTAATTCTATAAAATTAGTCTGTACTACATAAAGCTTTAATGATTTTTTAAGTATAGAAAGACTTAACCAAAAAGCATTGAAATGCCTTAGTAGACCAAATATACATTGTATTATATGTTTTCAATACTTTTTTGAGGTTAATACTATAATTTTACTCAATTATAGCACAGAGTTTACCATCCCCCTCTTAGTATATAGTTTCTGATTTCAAGGTTCTTTGCTATACTATGTAATTATGCTACCAAAATTTGGTATTTTCCCCACAAAAATGAATGGAGCTAACTAGACCACAACAACATTATTGTGGATCAACAGCAAGGCAATGTAGAAAGCTATTTGGAAATGATAACCTCAGGTGTGCTAAACTACTTAGTTACACTGTAATTTAAAAAATCTTTTCTGTATTGTTAAGTAACTTAAGTTGCAAATTAAAGAAGTCAAAGTGAGACTTTTTCAACCGCTAAGAAGAACCATACATGTTAGTTCAAGTTTTTCTTTTTAGAATAGAAGGCTGGCTAAGATCTTCTTTCCTTTTCAAAACAATATTTTAGCTTTCTTTATGTCTGTAAAGGAAATATCAAAAGATAATAGATGATCCCAGAGAGCATAAAATATTTAATCACTGAGGATAATCTGCTTAACATCATAGACTTCTTACCAGAGGCTAGGCTTTTTGAGCCTTTAAATTGCACCCTAGTCACAGATGGTAAAAATCCATCAATCAATGAATATCCAACTGAATACTGTGTGTAAATTTGGGGAATGCAGTTTTCATCTAATTGGGGATTTTATAAATGAATCAGAATGTGTATTTTGGGAATGTAGGTAAATTTTCATGTATACCAACCTGAAAGTTTTACATGTATGTAAGGAGGTGCTAGATATCCTGTATGCCTGAAATGGTCCCTTTAGAGTGGCCAAGTATAGACAAATTTAATTCAGTACTCAAACCCCTCCCCCCCAACAATTAAGTTCACTTAAACAAAAATGGCATTAAAATAATTATATTAGCAGATTTTACTTTCAAACAATTAAGAAGGTTTGTTTATTTTAATGAATTTAAGATTTTAAAAAGCCATTAATTAAAGAAAACCTTGAATCAAAGCTTTGATGGGTCTGGACATAATATATTAGTTTGCAGATGGCTCATCTATTAATAGGCAAGCTTCTCATAAGGTTGGTTTTCTTTAATATTTAAAAACTTGGCCATATTTTGTATTTCTACTCTCATAATCAGTTTATTTATATTTTTTTAAAAAAGAACCTTAATCAGTTTTGATTATATGACCTGGAGAAGGAGAATAGTAGCAAATATAATGAGAAGTGATAGATACTAAAAATCACTTCGATTTTGGCCACAGAATCTCTTCTATGTAGATTTATAAACAGTACTTCTGATGTTCTGTGAATTTATAACACTTTCAGCCAAACATGAAGAACTAACTTAGGAAGAGAGAGAAAATTGTTCAGAACAGCCATACTGTGCCTTTTGCTTGGAATTCTTCCCTGTTCCATACTCTAGGGAGACAGTTAACATGAGTTCTCAGATTGATGCAAAGACTAGTACAAATTAAGTCCCCCCTCTCCCCTGAATTTGTTGTGTTTTGACACACCCTCTCTGGTTTGGAAAAAGAATCTAAGTATTTAAGTTTGAGAAGGCTTTTTTTTTTTTGGACTGCAGGCTCATAGGGAAATAAAAATGTATTAAGAGAAAGTGAATACTGGCAACAAAGAACTTTATCACTTAATCTGGCAACTTATTTCAATGGAGACTTGAAAGGAAGAACTTATATGAGCAGACAGATAACCTGATGACTTGAAGCAGTGTAGTGCAGTGGATAGAGAGCCAGGCTTGGAGTTGATAAGACCTGGGTTAAAATCTCCTCTTACACTATAACTACACTAAATATGTGTCTTTGGACAAGTCATTTAAGC
Organism: Trichosurus vulpecula; assembly: GCF_011100635.1. Lineage (NCBI taxonomy): Eukaryota > Metazoa > Chordata > Mammalia > Diprotodontia > Phalangeridae > Trichosurus > Trichosurus vulpecula. The sequence goes on along the minus strand of NC_050575.1, from coordinate 334,053,110 downwards.
TCCTCAAGCCACAGATTCCTTATAGTAATACTTGCAGCATCAGCTCAAAGGGTGGTTATGAGGGTCAAATGAGATAAGGTATAGAAAATACTCTGAAACTTTAAATTACTACATACTCAGTTATTACTATTGTAGTTCAGTTTTTTAAACCAATAAATAAAATGAATATGGGGCAAAAATCTGTAGATTTTAGTTGTCTGAAGGTCAGTTTCCCATTGATGTCATCTCTTCTGTGAAAGGTTTATGAATCCTCCTAGTTGTCATGTTTCCCTCTTCCCGGCAGAATGGAAGCTCCTTGAGGGAAGGGGATATTTCGTTTTTGTCTTTTTTTATCCCTAGTACCTAGCACATACCAGGCACAGAGTAAATGCTGAATTGAGTTTATTTTCATTTGTGACATATCTTAATTAAATTATTTATTATTATTTATTTTAAAACATTAAAAAATTATATTTATATATATTACATATTATAGGTTATAGTATATAATTATAAATTTATTATTTATTAAAAATAAATTAATTAAAATCAAAAGGCTGTTTCAGATCACTGATGCTAATTTAAAAAAATGACTTCAACTTTTTACCATTATTTTCCCTGATAATAATGAATGGCTATATGCTTTACTGACACTGGCAAAGACATGGAAGATTTTATGAGTATTCTTATTAGAAGTGTTAATTTTGAAAACGAATAGGATGTGTAATCAGGGAGGAATGCTGCTTATTTCTAAGGCCAAGAATTCCTCAATCTTTACCTTTTTCTTGAAGAGTCCAAAAACTAATTCCCTAGAAAAAGGCATACCTTTTTCTTTGGGGCAGCATAACATGGAGAGATATTATTTGCTATTGTGTACTTTAACTTACCAGTCTCTATTTACTTTGATGAAACAAAAGGCCCTCGGATCAGCTACTCTTCCAGAGAGCCACATAACACTCCCGAGGGTGCCAGAATCAGATTAAAATATAATTGGGAAAATTTAACAAATAAATAAAAACAAAACAAAACAAAACAAAGATAACATCAATATGTAGTTTTCTGGCTCAATATGTAGCCAGTACAGATCCTTATGAATGGTTTAGTGGTTCCTGTTTCTATCAGAGTTTGATACCAATGACCTACTCCACATATTCCTCTTTTACTCTACCCTCCCATACTTTATGTAACTTATTTCCCTAGATAAGCTCCACCTCCCTCTCTTCCCTTTGGAGTGGCTAAGTGGCACTGTGGATAGAGTGCCAGACCTGAGTTCAGGAAGACTCATCTTCCTGAGCTCAAATCCAGCCTCAGACACTTACTAGCTAGCTGTCCCTTGACAAATTACTTTAATCCTGTTGCCTCAGTTCCCTCATCTGTAAAATGAGCTGGAGAAGGAAATGGCAAACCATTCCATTATCTTTGCTAAGAAAATTCCCAAGTGGGGTCATAAAGCATTGGGTGTGACTGAAACTACTGAAAAACAACAACAAAAGCAATTTTTTTTGGTGTCTAAATGCTTGTTTTTGTTCTTTTAAAAGGAAAACAAAGTTGAAAAGAATAAGAAACCATACTTTTATGTGGCTTTCATTTTTGTATTTATAAAACTAGCACCCACCAGCGTGCCTGACACATAGTAGGTGCTTAACAAATGCTTGTTGATTTACTGATTGATTGACCTGAGTGTTAGACTAGTCCAAAGAAACCTGTCTGGGATCATAATGTTGATAAATACTGAATTACACAACCCAGAATCTCTCTTAAGACTTCTGTTGCTTTCCTTTTTTCACTGAAGCCCTGTGTGTATAGTCTATAAGAATAACCGATCTATCTGGAATTCACATAACTAGCAATTCCTTGATAAAGGTAGAAACTTTGAGTAGATGTTCATTTTGCTTTTTGACCTCTCTGTCAGTCAGGACCGTGCAATAAGTATATTTGGTATGGATTTTCCCATTGATTAGGCAGTTAAGAGATACTACTGTTTTTAGGATCAGAACCATAGATTTAGAACTAGAAGGGTGCTTAGAGTGTAGCAAGTTGTAACAACAATGTTACTTGCAGCTACTGTGGAGGCATAAGGCCAATTATGCCAGTACACGGGAGGGCTACTAGTACAAGTTCTTTGATCTGCTTTTCTAAAGGAAAGCAACTTTAAGGGGTTAACAATCTTACTTTAATTAAACATACATTAATTCAGGGGAAAAAGTCAGCACCCTGAACTTCAGAGCTGATACAAACAGAAATTATAAACAGTGAAAATAACACAAATCAACAGACAGGCTTCTAACTGTCTGACCATAGCAATACATATAGTTACCAGACAGAGAAGCACCAACATCTGGGTTTTCAAAGCCAGAGCAGGGCAGGGGACTCCTTAATGGCTACCCAGAGTCTGGTCTGGCCAAATCACACGAACCAATTTCAATTCCAATGAATGAGCCCCAACGCAAAATGCTAACCTCAGAGTATATGTACTGTTTCCAATCAAGGACTCTTGATTCAATCAAAGACTCTTGATTCAAACAAAGGCAAGACTCAATCAAAGGCACTTGACTGCCTTAGTGCTGAGGAACACTCCAAAAGAAAAAAAAACAGCAAAAGTCCCACTTCACTTGCACAAGTCCACCCCCATTCTTTTATAGTTGAGGAAACTGTGGCAGAGAGAGGTTAAGGACTTGTTCAGGGTAACATAGCTAATAAGAGTCTCAGTGCCATGCTGCCCCAGGAGTAACAGAAGTCTACACAAAGGCTTTGAGAGTTTCTAGGTAGAACTCCAGGACAGTTCTAACATCATTAGATCTAAATGCTTAGTGTGGTTAAATGATCCACTTAGTTAAAGGAGAGCTGAGGGTTTTGGGCATAAGAAAAGTTGTTATAGCTCTATGATTATTCAATTTTCATACATAGACTATAAAAATATTTAGTATGAAATGGGGAGGGATTCAAGTACAATTAATGACTCATTGTCCAGGTGTGAGAAAAAGCAAATATTTTAGCTGAGAACAAGAAAAATTATTCAGTTATCTGCCACAATCAATACTGCATGTGAGAGAGGTGGGGCCACCTAAGAATAGTAATTTAGAAGTCAATTTATCTCTCTGTGCCCTAGTTTCCTCATATGGAAAATGAAGTTGATCTAGATGACCTCTACAATCCCTTCTGAATTTAATTGTATGATGTAAGGATCCAATGAACTAGCTACCAAGAGAAGGTGAGAACCATGACATATGGACAAGGACAACCAGATCCAGAGAGGCCAGGTCTGGTCCAGGGCCACATAGTCTTAGACTGAATGTCATAGGTGGAAGTGGTGACAGCTATACATTAGGGGATGAACTAGGTGAAATAGAGGAAGATCCAACTTATTGAATTTGGTTTAGAAGACCAATTAGGAGAGAGAAAGGGCATAGGATGTCAAGATGAGAGTTGCTACACAAGTGTGAAGATCCTCTGAGGAATGGGGAAGTGGGACAAGAAGGGTCCTCTCTAAGTGTCTGGATGAGGAATTCCATGGAAGGTCTGACTAGGGAAGTGCAAGTGAGAGGAAATGGCCCTAGGGTGAATCCGTCACCCTATCAAGTAGCATTGTGGTCCCTCAAAAAAAAAGTCCCTTCTTTTTTTGGTAAGCACTTACTCCAAGATTTCTACCACCCCCCCATGTCAGCTTTCAGCTTTCTTTTAATGTTGTCTTCTCCCATTAAAATGTAAGCTCCTTGAGGGCAAGGACTGTCTGTCTTTCAGCTTGTATTTGCTATGCTTAGCACAGTGCCTGGCATACAGTAAGGGATTAATAAATGCTTGTTGACTGACTTCCTCCATCATAGTGCTTTCTAGTAAATTTTCTTCAAGACAAATCCTCTTCAAGACATTTCAATTGACATTTACTCATGGAAAACAGGGAAAGATGTGGGGTGGGGTTTAAGACTGGCAAGAAACTACTGCAGTCTACTCACTCCCAGGGCTCTGGGATTTAAGGAAACCCAGAACTCAGTAATGGCACAGTCATTCAGGTTGAGGGCTGGCTGGTGCCAAAATGAGGCAATGTGGGCACCTAGTCTCTAGCCACATGGCATCCACATTTGGAGAGGTTAAGCCCGGGAGCGCCTAGGCTATTAGGTGATCAGAGGGGCCCCTAATCGCTGTGGATAGTTGATGACTAATGTTTGAAGCCCTGAAAAACGGTTTCAGTAAGGCCAACCTTAGGCAAAACTGTGGCTAAGGTAAGGTTGTCTTTGGCTCTCTCCCTCTTTGCCTTTCAGGGTTCATTTATTCTTCACTCTCCAGGTGGCCTCATGCTGCCCAAGGCCATTGGCAGCAGTGCCCCACTCGGGCTTGCCCTCCCAAGTGACAGTGCCAGGGCTCAACCCTATTTTCATGAATCTAAGGATACAATCTTTCTTTTCAAAAGCTGCTTGTATATAGGAACAAAATTTAGGATTGGATTAATTAACTACTGCATTAACATTTGTTTCTCTTAACTAAATCATTAGGTAAAGGAAATATATAAAACATATAGATCTATCTATCTATCTATCTATCTATCTATCTATCTATCTATTCCTCCATTCCTCCTCCTGCCCCTGCCCTGGTCAGAATCTATTTTTCTCCCACTGGTCAGGGGTTTGATAATTTGTTTCATTTTCACAATCAAGTCTTCATCTTTTGAAAAGTTATGAGTAACAGAAAAAGTGACTGAGAACAGAAATCCTTCCTAGTCTTAACTGGTATTTTCAGTTAAACTGAAGGAGTATATTGAGATTATATGATTCTTATATTATAAAAATGTTGAGAATGCAATAAGACTTAGATACAGAGCAAAACCAGTATAACTGATAGTTTTCCTTTACATTTTGATGCATTGGTGGCATAAAACATCTAGGTGGGGCAGTCCATAGAGTACTGGACCTGGAATCAGGAAGACCTGAGTTTAAACCCAGGCTCAAGCACTTAGAAGCTATGTGATCCTAGGCAAGTCACTTAACTTGTTTGCCACAGTTTCCTCATCTGTAAAACAGGGATAATAATAGCACCTACCTCTTAGTGTTGTGAGGATAAATGAGATATTTGAAGGTGCTTGATGAAGCTTCAAGCGACACACACACACACGCATATACATGTATATATACATACATATGCATATATATGCTAGCTATTGTTATGATGATATAAAATTAATTTGGTAAAAGGTCATTTACATGTTAGAAGTCTAATTTGTAGTAACAGTAAATTTCATCTACTTTATATGTACACAGCTTCTTCCCTTGGAAAATCTTTCTGTGGGTTGCTACTGGACACTCTTGTAGTGCAAGTTTGCCCAACAAGCCACTGAGAATTGTAAGTCACATATTACACTGTTAAAATTCTTTTGTTTCCCATGAAAACTAAAAAAAATGGAAAAATAAATATTGCAGAAATGTATAGTGTTTATTTCACTATATATTCAGATTTTTGTAAGACTGTTTTTCATTCAACTGATAACTGTCAGTAGAAACATTGATGACTAAATAAAAAGTATCTCTAAGTAGTTATCAAAAAGCATGTAAATACAATTATCTGTTTTACATTAATAAAACCTTGTTTAAAATTGGTAGCTAAAGTATAATGAAAAATTTATTTAAGTAGGAAGCTAGTATGGACTTATCAGCAAATAAGTTATAAAATAGTCTCAGTTTTAAAACATTATCTGCCAATGAACTCCACCTGTTGAAAAATCTGTGGGGAGAAATGAGAGATACGTTTAGTGCCAGTGTGACTCATCTTTAGGCATTCATTCATTTATTTATTTGAAGGCGGCAGCTCATGGTAAATGTGTTTGCATTACCAGCACGACCAGACAATACTTAAAAGGAGTGGGCATCTTTATTAAAGCAGAAGGCTCTTCAAACTCCAATATGATGTCAGTAATATAGGTCCTCAGAGTGCACTATTGTTTTAAACAGAGGTCTCCACCACACGTCACATTGGGTATAAATATTATTAGTGCTGCTGGACTGGAATGCGAATGTCATACATCTGTAGGCAATTAGAAGAAGCTGGACTGCACGTTTGATTAAATAATAAGACAAGCCTAAGTGTGACTATTCTTAAGTTAGTCAGATTCCCTTGACAGATTAGCCAGTTGTTATCATATGAAATACTCTCCTTTTAACAACAATTAAGTAAATCCACATTTATAGAAGTTTGCAAAACTATAAAGTAGGAAGAAATCCAGCTTGTGCCTTAAGTCATCCAAAAGACTTTTAACCTTGCTTGAAAGTTATACAGACCCCATCACATTTTTTTTACAAGATGGATTAGAGAGAAAATCTTTTTGATTTGGAGGTTACTAGTGTGCACTCAGTTAATCAACAGTTATTTATTGGTTCATGCTATATGTGAAGTATTTAATGATTCTAACTTACAAATTAAGTTTTCCCCAAACTAAGTATTGTGGGTTTTTTTGGTATTATCAAGTAGTTCAGACTAATTTTTAGTACTCTTAAATTTTTCAATGAAAAGAAAATATGATTTAGATATATTCTCATCAATAATGAAAAATGGTGACCTTACAGTATAACCAATGAATAAGCATCTGAATTAGTTTTAGTACTAGGAATGCTTAATTATAACTACATATCTGTCCCTTTTCTTTCTTTTCGACTCTAGGCCTTGTTCTAACCTTTAGGTACCTTGTAGATCACTTACCAATGGTACCAGTTGGAATGAGTGATTGTATACAGCTCTGGGAAATTACACTATTTTTTTAACTATGGTTGACAGTGTGATACAAACATACCTAAAATCAAGGCACTGAAAATAATCAGCACTTTTAAAAGTGAGTTATACTCTTTGAAAAAAATTATAGCAAATTCTACATAAAAAACACACCAGCTTACCAATTTATGTGTTTAAATAATAGAATAGAAAGTTGATATATTTGCAACAAACTCAACACACTTTGTCAGACTTCACTATAACGTACATTATCAGCATCATCAGATTAATTTCCATCCCATGTGACATAATCTTTGAATTAAATACACTGGACATTATGCAGATGTTTAAGAATTCATCATCAATATTTAAATACTGACTCATGGAAGTAACAAAAAACAGATGCTAATATGAAGAATCCTCTGAAAAGTGACACAATCCTGTTCCTAGTCAGTACATGATGTGGGAGTACTTAGAATAAAAAAAGGCAGAATATGATGGATTTCACAGATGTTGATCCTTCACTGAATGGGGCATTCCAAATTGCAGTATCTTTGAGGAGGATATATACATTAAATAGTCATAATGACCAAACACTATTGCATGAGAAACAATCTCATAGATAGCTCCAGGGGGATAGGTCTGAGAATACTGAATACCATGGCTGTATTCTCCCTTTCATATTTAGGACCAATGCAAAGCGTGTGCTCTCTCTCAAGGGCTGCAATATTTTACCTTACTATGAATGACTGTCCTCCTGGGCCCATGTTGGTAAAGAAGGGAAATGAATTATACAGTGTCACTAAGTCAAAGGGCAGATCCATGTATGGAGACCTAGATTGCTATGGATGACATGATCTTTGTAGTTATATACTCTCCTGCTTGCCCTAACTTTGGTCATGCTCCTATCATTTCTTATACAATGAGGGATAATGTCTGTTGGAACAGCCTGTCTCCAAGGTACTGCTCAGATGGGCAACAATTGGTTTGTGGTAAGTTAAATGGGCTATTCTTAGGAAGGGAGACAGAGAAGTGGACACAAAAATCCCTCACTACAGTCTTGCTATTTGGTGAGTAGCTTATATCTCTTCAAACACCAGATTCTTAATCAACTTTGTAAGTTTAACTTTACTGTTTTTGCCACAGTGACACAGCTGCCGCAGTGACACAGAGATGAGTACTCTTTATAAAACCAAACAAAAGGCAGAAGACAGTACCAGTGGTGCAAATGAAATGTGGTCAAATCAAGTTTTAAAATACATGATAAATGTGGGTGGGCTAGAGGAGATCATTCAATGGCAGCATGGAACATAGTTCTGGTCCTTGAATCCCAGAAAGGAAATAAGTTAGTGGCTAGTTTGAAAAAAAACTAAACATCTTAAAAGCATAAGAGTGACACTCCGTTGAATGACACTATTTCAAATTCCAGATGGATAGATACCCACTAAGAAAACAGGTGTCTCTATGACCCAGTCTCATCATAAAGTGATGACAAAATAAGCACTTTAATGTTTAAAAGAGAATCCACTTACCTTGGCACACGTTCTGCTCACTTGGTTCATACCCTGCCACACACTGAATCTGATGAGGAGGATGGGAGTTCACGCGTTGTGGGTCAGCTGGGGTCCTTCGAATGACAAATTATTTCGACCTGTAGGTGCTTCTGGGGCTCTTTCAGGCTGTGATGGCTCATTATTGACAATAATTTGAGCTGTTCTAGGTAAGCAGAGGTATCCACCAAAGTGGTTTACACATTTCATTCCTCCTTTGCAGGCATCTGGGACAATTTCGCATTCATCAATATCTGTAGTCAGTAATAATATAAGTGAGGAATATTCTTAGTGGGGTAAATGTTTCTTACAAGTAGGGCACTTTTCGGTGCATATCATACTTTTTCACAATAGTAAATGTATAGAAATAAATTGCTCATGAAATAAAAAATGGTTAAGTTAAAATATAAAGCTTTTAGAATTTATTTACCTTTGCATTGCTGCCTATAGGATCCCATTCATATCCATCTGTACATTGCTGTGTATAAGACATCAAAAGGGAGTCCATAAAACAGTTAATTAATGCATACTTTCCCTTAAAACATTCTGAAGCATCATTTTTATGTTGTAGTGACAATCTATGTGTTTTTCTGTCATGGACCTTTCATGAGATGGGTGTTTGAGTACTATCTAACTCTCTGGGAAGAAGTCAGGTAAGCATGCAAATTGGGCACACCTTTTATTAGTCAAATTTAACTATCTCTTTTCAGTTCCAATCCTTGATTTATCTGTTGTTTCAGCTCTACTGACCACTTTCTTAGAGTTTCTTCATTTGACCAATATGACTCAGATCTCCTCCTAATTTTTTCACTTTTTTGCTGATTTTCTTTCTGCCACTGTGGAAATTCCCCCAAAGTTCATTTTTTCTGTTTTTTTTTCCTCTAGATTTATAGTCTCAGAGAGCTCATCTACTCTTATGCCTTTAATGATCATTTTTATTAAATTGCTTCTAAATCTTTATCAACAAACTCAACTTTTCATCATCTCTCCATTTATATCTGTAGTCATCTGTGGTCAGATATCCTACAGATGGATATCCTGCTAATACTGTTAGCTTAATAACGTGAAAACTAACCATATCATCTGACATTCCAAACCTGTCTTCCTTTCCCACTTTGTCAGTGAATTCATTTTTATTCCTTGAATGCCAAATTCCTCACTACTCACCCAGTTCTGCTAATTTCTTTACATCATTGTCTCCTATTCAAATATGTTCCATTCTATAATCATCACATTAGTCATGAGCCTTCATGCCTGGACCCCAGATTATGTCAACAGACTCCTAGTCTGTAACCCTATCTCCTATTTCCCAGGGTCATGGGGCTCAAATGAGATAACATGTAAAGCACTGAGCAAAATTTAAAATTATTATCCTTTATATGGGGTGCTAGGTGGCATTGTGGATAGAGCGCTGCGCTTGGAATCAGGAAGACTCATCTTCACGAGTTCAAATCCAGCCTCAGACACTTACCCACTGTATGACTCTGGGCAAGTGACTTACTCTGTTTTGCCTCCGTTTCCTCATCTGTAAAATAAGCTGGAGAAGGAAATGGCAAGCTACTCTAATATCTTTGCCAAGAAAAGCTCAAATGTCGACACGACTGAAATGACTCAACAACAACAACCCTTTGTATACTTGCCAGTATAGAACTATAATAGTTCTTAAACACTCTTCCCCAAATCACCTCTCTGCCCAGAAAACTTGTGAACTGCCATCTCAATTTACCATTGAATCCACTCCTTCCAGTCTAACCCATTCCATCCTGTTCAACTTCCTTGCGCTGCTATCTTTAATATTCTACATGAGCTATTCTGATTTCTTCATTATTTCTTGCACATTTTGGATCTTCCTATTTTCACACCATTGCTCATGCTATTCCCTAAAATTAACTCATTTCTCTGCCAATTTCTTTCATTCACTCCATTCAAGAACCAGATCAAAACCAATCTTCAATCTTCTCTTAATTAATCTGAGATTGATTACTGCCTTGCCTTACCATGTACACTGTGTTACATTATCTGTACAAGGGGCATGAAGGTTGTTCTCCCACTCCACCATTCTCCAGTAGTGGCTAACATAACTGCTTAATGAAATGTGGTCATAGTATGGATGGGTAACACAGGGATGTTTGTCAGACAAGGAGAAATCCTTTGTTATGTATCCTCTTAATGAGAGAAAACTGATTTACTCAAGTAATAGATATGAGAATTGAAAATGCTTTCCCAATTAGTTTTAGGTACTTAGCACTAATATGTTTTATGTAGAGCTGATATTAAGCATATACCAAACTAAATCTAGTATTAATGTGAGCCATAAACATACTGTCAGAACAGGTATAGGCTTAGTACAACAAGGGTATTGTTGCACTTAGGAAGTCTTTATTATGTATGAATAGTGGATTCTAAATCAAGAACGTGAAATTATGTACTCTTAGGAAATCCACAGATATGACTGCTAAGGTTGAAAAAGTTTTAGGTGATTAGTAAAGTGAGGTATAAGGCAGTATAAGTGAATGATAAATATTCACTTACAAGATTAATTCATTCTTTAGTTTATGTTAAGTAATTTATTAAAGCAACAGTCTTTTATTAAATAATTGGATAAAGGGGAAGCAAATTTAATTTTAGCTTTCTGAAAGAGTGACTTTGGGCTGAATTAATAAGTGAACATTAAGCCTAGAGATTAAAAAAAAGGAGATGCACTAATTTAGTATTTCTCTGACCTGGCTTAGTCCCAGGAGAGGAAGAAATCATCATCTGATCATTAAATTAATAAATCATTTATAGTAAATTGTATTTCATTATAATTAGCCTTAATAACACAAACACATCTTGCCAGATAAAATTAGCATTTTGAGGATTAAATGGTATTGCAAAAGTGAGATGATGTTTATTATCAGTAATACACTTACTTTCAAGAAAATTTTTTAAAATTTCCACAGTAATTGGAGAGAACTTACTAAATTTGCAAATTGGGATCAACTGTTGTTTTGAACATTTTAAGCCAGGGCAAATGTTAGTATTCTCCTCATAACACTGATTATTAGAAAGCAGAAAACACAAGCAGGGTGAAAAACTTACCGGAAGTGAGGCAGTCCCGACCCTCCTCTGTTCTTACCACATCAATTCCCGGCAATGGGAGGAGTGAGAAGATATTTCCAATATTTTATTAACCATTGGTCATAACTATACAATTATTTTCTCAAAGAACTATTGGAAATTTTATGTATTCTAATAAAAATTTCATATAACCTATTTCCACAAAGTACATTTTAAGACAATTTTTTACCCAACACTAGATTTTGACTAACACGAGTAAAGTCTCTCACTAATGGGGGACTTTAAATGCATGAAAACATTTGACTTTGCTGTCAGCATTATTAAACACACATAGCTCTTAAGACATTTAATAAACTAGTGTCCCTTCATCTGAGAAATGCCAGTTAGATGTACACATGGTCTAAGGTACTTCTGTAATGTTCTATGTACTTAACTTAGGTTTTAATTGGGAGCAACCTGTGACTAAGTTTTTGGCTTTATCAGTTAGTGTATGACTGCCTACTTACCCTTTCAGGTTTTTTCTGATTTAATAAATATGTCTAGGATGTATAAATATCTTTCATTTTTGTTTATAAATCAGTTTTTTTCTTGCCTTGGCTAACATATTTTTGGTTCTTATCTCAGTTCATGATGTAATAAACTTTTGAAAGGTCTGCTCTGATGCTGTAGTATTGCTTAATTATTACACACATCATGGTAAAGACCACTGGGTATAATCCCACATCTGCTGCCAGAGGTAGGTAGTTTCTCTAGTGTCACAGAATCTCTATAAACTGAAGTTATCTCAAATTCCATCAAACCTTACCGTGTATGTGATGGTCTCCTCGGTCTCCTGGGACCTTACAAGAGCAAGAGTCAAAGTGGTCAGGAAGAGTATTTTCAACATCCTGAATCTCAGAGGAAACACAAGACAAATGGATTTTTAATATCTTTGCTGATTGAAAGGACAAGACATGAGTCGTAATGTAACTTCTGAAGGAGAATAGAGGGCAGGAGAAGCTGTCTACCATCCTGTACTAAGAATTCACTTTCTCATCGGTCCCTATCCCACCCTTCCCCTTTGCCAAACTAGGCACTAAAGGTAGCAAAAAAGCAGCAGAAACCCCTTGGACACCGTGCAGTGTACATCACCTGGCAGACAGATCTACATATACAAAGTCCCAAAGCAATAAAGATGTTCTTATATATACATTGGATATCACACCTAGAGGGAGAATTAACCACAATCTATTTCAAAAGAGATAATGTACGTTCATTACTAGTCTTTTGGAGAGAGGAGTCATGTGTGGGTTTTTTTTTTTTAACACAACTTCAGATTTCTTGAGGCTTTTCGCTATCTTTCTGATAACCGGTTGCAAAGACCAGCAAAGTCCCCGAGGAAAAAAACCCTCATATTTCCTTAGTTCGGGATTTTTGTAGAGATCTCCTAAGCATTTTTTTTCCTCCCTCTCCCTACTCGTTACCCACCCATCTCGGTAGTCCTCTCCTGGCAGCTCTCTCCTCCCCCGCACAAGTTCTCCTATTGGAGCTTCCATAGAGGTTCCCAGCTAACAGTGGTATAGCCTTACAATCCCACGCAATGAAGATAAGTAACCTGGAGTGGTTGGCTCCCTTTTTCATCGTCCCCCCCCTCCCCCCCGTACGACCTGGGAGGTTGAACAGCCTCCAGGCAGAGGGCACAGAGAAAGGCGTTGCAGGGTAGCCAGGGTTGGGGGTTGGGAACGTTGGGGGCGCGGCTGGCTGTGGTCTGGGCGGGCATGGAGGTGTTTTCCAGCTTCTTTGAGGAGCCTACCTAACTCCAGGAGACAGAGCTGCAGAACTAAGCGCTCCTACTTTTAAGTAACTCAGTTTTGAAGGACTCGAGATTTGGCTTAGAGCACACACTCCACGCTGATCCACATACATACCTACAAGCACATACACAGGCAAGCAATCTGAAACATACAAAATCGTATTTACATCCACGCAAACTTGCTGACTTACCTGCACACATAAATTGAACGAAGAAAAAGCCCATTGATGCAAATACGAGCTTATATGCATTCCGATGTATGGACACATATTCTGAAATATCACCTACCTCTAAACACACAGATACACACATAGACACCACACACACTCACGCACACGCGTGTACACACCTGCTACCTAAAGTTTTAACTGGTGCAGAGACATACGCAGACCCGTGTGCCAGCAGAGTCGCTCCCACGTTCCCGAAGCGCAAGTCTCAGTTTCTCACCAGGACCCACTTATGAACTTTTGCATACACGGACTGTTGCGCTTTGTCGCTGCTCCTGCGCTACCTAAACATTAAAAGCCCTACGATCGCCCCAGGGGCCTCTTACCTGCAAGGGTGCAGTTTCCCCTCCAGCCCGGGGCAGTAAAGGTGTGTGCGATGAAGAGTGAAGCTAGATAAGTCTGAGTTGGTGAAGTCTGGCTGCAGCAGCAGCTGCAGAAGGAGGAGGAGGAAGAGGACAGAGGGAGGGAAAGGGGGAGGGGACTGAGGGAGGCGCAAGGCCGGTGCAAGTGAGGCAGCCCCTACGGGAGACCGCGGCTCACTTCTCCGCGCGCTCTCGCCCCGGCCGGCGCGCGCCCTCCTCTCTCGGCCTCCCGGGTTTCTCCAGACCCGCCCGCCCCGCCTCCCCACACCCTGCTCCTGGCGCCTCAGTTCCTTCCCTCCGCCCCCCGCCACCTCCTCTTCTAGTCCACCTTCAGCTTCTTCGCTCTTTCCCTCCCTCCCTCTGGGCTTTGCCTTTCGGGGAACTATAAAATGTAGACTGGACTGGGGCACATTTGGCTATGTTTTCTCGTGGTTTGAAATAAGACTTCATTTTTCTCCAGTCCTTCAGTTAAAAACATGCTTGTGTATAGCTATACACAGGACACACAGGATTTTAACAGGGATTAGGCTTATTCTTTTTATTTTATTTTTTAAAGAACAAGTTACTCCCAGCGTTTAAAAGATGAACATCCAGTAGGTTCTGCCCCTTTGCCTCCCCCCTTCCCCTTTCTGTCCTCCCCCCTTCCCCTTTCTGTCCTCCCCTTCTCTCTTCCCTGTCTCTTCCTGTCTTCCCTTCCCTAATGTAGAATTTCAGGCATAGTAAGGGGCACCTCTGGGTAAGGGGAAGTCTTCCCAGTCTTGTCAGATCATAACATCTATTTTTCATGTTAGAGTCAGACTAATAGTTTGTACGCATATCTTCAGTGAGCAACTCACTATGCCTTCTCATCCTATTCCTACTTATTCATGCCCACCTCTCATAAATCTCCACAAGCCTCTACCCTAGGTGCAGGGAGCCTTCCTCTGGTCCTTTCGGGGCTACCAATGGGGCACGTTGTCCATTTGCTGTCTTTCCTTCTCATCACAGAACCCATCATACTTTGTTTTCGGACTATACCTCTGATAACATCGCACCACTGCACAATTGCTGATAAGCCCATCATGAGCCTCTCCTCTTTTGGGTAACCCACAAATTTAATTGTTTAATTGTATTCTCGTATTCTATATTTTGCAGCAATACACAATCAACAGAAGAACAGGAATCTTAGAGAGATGGGACTTTCAGGGTCATAAAAACCCTGCAAAATTTTCTTTTAATAATGTTTATTTTTCTTCTGAACTTAACAACGTGGGAAATTCTATATCTATAGAAATGCATAAAAGAGGATTATATATGAAACTGCAGATCTCTGTTACGTACTATTATGTATGCTTTATTTTTTGAGTATATAATTCACCCTGTAACTTCCAAAGATGCCCTGCTTGTCTGCTCTTTCTTTTCATTAAAAAAGAGACTCATGTCCTACTGACTCCAGGGCTGGTGCTCTATCCACTGGAACTGCCCTTGCACAGAGTTCTTAAAAAGAACTCAAAGTTGTTTGTCTTTACACTTTTGCTATTGTATAAATTGTTCTCCTGGTTCTGCTCAGTTCTTTCTGTATCTGTTTCTATAAATCCTCCCAAGTTTCTGTGAAACTATCCCCTTTTCATTTCTTATGGGCACAATGATGTCCCATCATATTCATGGAGGTACATATTCAAATACTATAACTTGTTACAACAGCAATTCCTTAATTGATGGGAATCCCCTTAGTTTTCAGTTCTTTACCATCACAAAAAGAGGTGTCCTAAGTATTTTTGTACCAACAACCCATTCACTTTACACCGCTAGTAAGTAGTAGCTAGGTGGCACAGCGTATAGAGGGGCCTGGAGTTAGAAAGACTCATCTTCCTGGGTACAACCTCAAATACTTAGTAGTTGTGTGACCCTGGGCAAATCAATCCCAATTGCCTGCAAAAAAAAAAAAAAGAAAAAAAAAGAAAAAAAAGAACTCTGCAATGACCAACCTCAGTTCCAGAGGACCAATGATGAAGCAGATTACCCACCTTCTGACAGAGAGGTGACAGACTCAAAGTACAGAATGAGACATATTTTGGGACATGACCAAGGTGGGAATTTGTTTTCTTTGATAATGCATATTTGGCACATAATAAGTGCCTAATAAATGTTATTGGTTAAAAAAGATGCTTCATTTTGTTTTTCTCTCCTCTCCTTACCTCTCCCCTGTTGTCCTCTCCTCTCCTCCCCTCCCTTCCCCTCCTCTCCCCCTTCTCTCCCATCCCCTCATCCCCTCACTCCCTCCCTTCTTCTCCCTCCCTTCCTTCCTTCCTCCTCCCTCCCTTGCTTCCTCTCTTTTTCTTTTCTTATCCTATTTTCCCTCATCCTTCCATCTGTCACATTGAAAGAAGAAACATAACGACGATTCACAGAAACAGCAAAACAAAGTCCCACATTGGCTATGTCTAAAAATATGTCTTATTCTGTTTCTTAAGTCCATTACCTCTTTCTCGAGTGATGAGTAGCAAGCTTCATTGTCACTCCTCTGGAATCATTGTTGTTCATTGCCTTGGTCAGAGTTCTCAAGTCTTTCACAGTTTTTTTTTACAATATAATTATATTGTATAAATTGTTTTAGTTTCTACTCAGTCCATTCTAGATTAGTTCACATTTGTCTTTTTTCTGTTTTTTTTTTTTTCGGAGGGAAGGTTGGGCAATTGGGGTTAAGTGACTTGCCCAAGGTCACACCGCTAGTAAGTGTGTCAAGTGTCTGAGGCGGATTTGGACTCAGGTCCTCTTGACTCCAGGGCTGGTGCTCTACTCACTGTACCACCTAGCTGCCCCATTCATACTTGTCTTTGCAGGTTTTTCTGAAGCATTCGTTCATTATTTCTTAGGACTCAATAATATCTATTAACTTCATATAGCATAATTTGTTATCCATTCTCCAATAAGTGGGTCTTTAATTTCAAGTCCTTTGCTAACACAACAGAGCTGCTATAAATATTTTTGTACATACATATAGATCATTTTCCTCTTCGATCTTTTTGTGGTTATAAGCTTAGTAATGGTATTGCTATACCAAAGGGTGTACACAGCTTGGTAACTTTTGGGACGTAATTCCAAATTACTTTGCAGAATGACTAGACCAATGTATAGCTCCACTAAATGTGCTTGTTTTTCAAAGCCTCTCCAAAAACTGTCATTTACCTTTATTCTCATCTTCGCTAATCTGGTGGGTTTGAGGTGGAGCCTTAGAGTTGTTTTAATTTGCATATCTCTAAATATTAGTGATTTGGAGCATATTTCACGTTTGTCGTTAGTTTAGATTTCTTCCTTTGAAAACTGCCTGTTCATATGCTCTGACCATTTTTTAATTGAGGAATGGCTCTTGTTGTAAATTTGAATGAGTTCCTCATGTATCTTGGATATGAGATCTTTATCAGAGAAACTTACTGCGAAGATCCCCTCCTTGACCCTAGTTACCTATTTCCCTTCTAATTTTAACTGCTTTTGTTTTGTTTGTGTAAAATTTTTAATTTTATACTATCGAAATTGTCCACTTTATTTTTTGTGATCTTCTCTATCTCTTGCTTGCTCATGAACACTTCCCCTATTCAAATCCAAAAGAAAGATCCAAAAGTTCATTTCTTCTTTGCTCCTCCAATTTATTTATGGTGTTATCCTTTATATTTAAGTCACGAATCTATTTGGATCTTAAGCTGGAAGATGCTGGTCTGTACCTAGTTCTTGCCATACTGTTTTCCAGGTTTCCCAGCAGTTTGTGTTGAACAGTGAACCTTTGTCCCAGTATTTGGGGTCTATGAGTTTAGTGATCACCAATCTCTAGTGTGTTTTGTAGTTTGTCCATCTAATCTGTTCCACTAACCTGCCTGTCTATTTTTAAACCAGTACCAAATTGTTTGATCTGTACTGCTTTGTGGTAAGTTTGAGATATGGCACTGCTAGCTCTCCTTTCCTAGTTTTAAAAATTATTTCCTTGGAGCTTCTTGACCTTTGTTTCTACATGTGAATTTCACTATTATTTTTCCTATCTCTAAAAATAATGCTTTGGTAGTTTAGTATGACACTGAAGAAGCAAATTAATTTGGGTAGTATTGCCATTTTTATTACATTGGCATGACCTTCTTATAAGCCAATTAATGTTTCTCCATATCTTTGCCTTTGTAAATTGTTTTCCTGCACAATTTTCAAAAAATAATCTGGCTTACTTTCCTTCTCCTGTTCAATTATTTTTTTTCTTTTAATTTAATTTATTTAATATATTTAGCTTTCAGCATTGATTTTCACAAGAGTTTGAATTACAAATTTTCTCCCCATTTTCTTCCCTCCCCCCCACTCCAAGATGGCATATATTCTGGTTGCCCTGTTCTCCAGTCAGCCCTCCCTTCTGTCACCCCACTCCCCCCCCCAACCCCTTTTCCCTTCCTTTCTTATAGGGCAAGATAAATTTCTACGCCCCATTGCCTGTGTATCTTATTTTCTAGTTGCATGCAAGAACTTTTTTTTTGTTTTTGAACATCTGTTTTTAAAACTTTGAGTTCCAAATTCTCTCCCCTCTTCCCTTCCCACCCACCCTTCCTAAGAAGTCAAGCAATTCAACATAGGCCACATGTGTATCAATATGTATAACCCTTCCACAATACTCATGTTGTGAAAGACTAACTATATTTTGCTCCTTCCTAACCTATCCCCCTTTATCCAATTTTCTCCTTTGACCCTGTCCCTTTTTGAAAGTTTGTTTTTGATTACCTCCTCCTCCATCTTCCCTCCCTTCTATCATCCCCCCTTTTTATCTTCTTCCTCCTTCTTTCCTGTGGGGTAAGATACCCAACTGAGTGTGTATGGTATTCCCTCCTCAGGTCAAATCCGATGAGAGCAAGATTTACTCATTCTTCCTCACCTACCCCCTCTTCCCTTCCTAGAGAACTGCTCTTTCTTGCCACTTTTATGTGAGATAATTTACTCCATTCTATCTCTCCCTTTCTCCCTCTCTCAGTATATTCCTCTCTCATCCCTTAATTTGATTTTATTTCTTCAACTCACCCTGTGCCCCCCCTCTACATATATATATATACACACACATACATATATACATACACACACATGTACATATATACATACATATATATATGCATATTACCTTCAGCTACCCTAATACTGAGGTCTCATGAATCAAACACATCATCTTTCCATGTAGGAATATAAACAAAACAGTTCAACTTTAGTAAGTCCCTTGCAGTTTCTTTTTTTTGTTCTTTTTCTTGATTACCTTTTCATGCTTCTCTTGATTCTTGTGTTTGAAAGTCAAATTTTCTACTCAGCTCTTGTCTTTTCACTGAGAAAGCTTGAAAGTCCTCTATTTTATTGAAAGTCCATATTTTGCCTTGGAGCATGATACTCAGTTTTGCTGGGTAGGTGATTCTTGGTTTTAATCCTAGCTCCATTGACCTCCGGAATATCGCATTCCAAGCCCTTCGGTCCCTTAATGTGGCAGCTGCTAGATCTTGGTTATTCTGATTGTGTTTCTGCAATACTCAAATTGTTTCTTTCTGGCTGCTTGCAGTATTTTTCCTTGATCTGGGAGCTCTGGAATTTGGCGACAATATTCCTAGGAGATTTCTTTTTGGGATCTATTTGAGGAGGCGATTGGTCGATTTTTTCAATTTCTGTTTACCCTCTGGTTCTAGAATATCAGGCAGTTCTCCTTAATAATTTCTTGAAAGATGATATCTAGGCTCTTTTTTTGATCATGGCTTTCAGGTAGTCCAATAATTTTAAAATTGTCTCTCCTGGATCTATTTTCCAGGTCAGTGGTTTTTCCAAGGAGATATTTCATATTGTCTTCCACTTTTTCATTCCTTTGGTTCTGTTTTATATCATCTTGATTTCTCATAAAGTCACTAGCTTCCACTTGCTCCAATCTGATTTTAAGGTAGTATTTTCTTCAGTGGTCTTTTGGAGCTCCTTTTCCATTTGGCTAATTCTGCCTTTCAAGGCATTCTTCTCCTCATTGGCTTTTGGAGCTCTTTTGCCATTTGAGATAGTCTATTTTTAAGGTGTCGTTTTCTTCAATATTTTTCCGTATTTTTTGGGTCTCCTTTAGCAAGCCATTGACTTGTTTTTCATGGTTTTCTGCATCCTTCTCATTTCTCTTCCCAATTTTCCTCTACTTCTCTAACTTGCTTTTCCAAAATCCTTTTTGAGCTCTTCCATGGCCTGAGACCAATTCATGTTTTTCTTGGAGGCTTTTGTTGTAGGCTCTTTCGCTTTGTTGACTTCTTCTGGCTGTATGTTTTGGTCTTCTTTGTCACCAAAGAAAGATTCCAAAGTCTGAGACTGAATCTGGGTGCATTTTCACTGCCTGGCCATGTTCCCAGCCAGCTTACTTGACCCTTGAGTTTTTTGTCGGGGTATGACTGCTTGTAAAGAGTCCTATGTTCCAAGCTTGGGGGGATGCGCTGTTGATTTCAGAGCTCTTACAGCTAGCTCTGCCACACCAGCACTCCTCCTTCCCCAAGAACCCCCAACCTGGACTGGACTTAGATCTTCAGCAGGCTCTGCACTCCTGCTCTGATTCGCCATTTAATTCCTCCCATCAGGTGGGCCTGGGGCCGGAAGCAACTGTAGCTGTAGTTCTGTAGCTGCCTCACCTCAACTGCCCCCGGGGTTGTGGCTGAACCTTGAACTCTATCCCCCTGTTCCCAGCAGCTTTTCCCACTAACCTTCTCTGTTGTCTTTGGTGTTTGTGGGTTGAGAAGTCTGGTAACTGCTGCAGCTCACTGATTCAGGGCGCTAGGGCATGCTCCGTCTGGCTCCTGGTCTGGTTGGTCTGGTGGTCTACGCTGGGCTCTGCTCCACTCCCAGTCCGAGCGTGAAAGACCTCACCCAGCAACCATCCAGGCTGTCCTGGGCTGGACCCCTGCTTCCCTCTTCTGTTTTGTGGGTTCTGCAGTTCTAGAATTGGTTCAGAGCCATTTCTTATAGGTTTTTGGAGGGACTTGGTGTCTCCTGTTCAATTATGGTCCCTGTGTGGGTTTGAGAAAACAGTCACACTAAAAATAAACAGAGGTTATTCTTGAGAAAAAGGCAAAAAGGAGTTTATTGCTTTCTCATGAGAAAGGACACACCCAGAGTAGCCCAAGATAATGCCACCAAGCATGCGTGTGTGGCATACAGCTCAAAGCAAGTTACATAGGCCCTAACGTAGAGTTCCCTCTGCCCCCCCCCCCCCCCAACTGCTCCTCTTCCCATTGACTGGGTTTGGAGCTCACATTCTAAATGTGGAATCTTTTCCCAGCAACACAGAACAAAGAACAAAAGAAACAGGTGTGAGACCAGGGACTACTATTAAACAAAAAGGGAGTAAAAGCTAGATAAACAGGACCTTACTGATGTAATTTCTTATCTCTACTTTCTCAGCAGAGCAATTTCTAAAAATATAGGAGGGGTGCAGGGGGGTGGGTGGGTGGTAGGAGAGGTAAGGTCTTTTCCCACACTGAGGGGGCTTCACTATTTCAGCATTCCACTCAGTCCTCAATCGTGGTCTGTCCACATTGTCTATCCAACGTATGAGAATTAATGTTCCCTTTTTCCCCTCCACCCATCAGTCGACAACATTGTTGATTCTATTTCCATGACATATCATAGAATCATAGATCTATAAGGCAATTCAGAAGCCAACTATTTCAAATCCCTCATTTTGCAGGACCAAGAAAGGCCAGTGATTTCTCCAAGGTCACACAGGTAGTAAACATCAGAGGCTGTGTTTGAACCTGGGTCCTTTGACTCCAGAGACAGTGCTATTTCTACTCTACCATAATGCTTTATCCCATCTATCTCCTTTCCACTCACATAGCCACCACCCTGGGACAGGGCCTCAATCAGTTTTCACCAGGATTACTGCAACAACTCCTAATTTGGTTTCTAGGCCCTTCATCCTCCACACACCTGGCAAGATAATTTTCCTAAAGCACACAACTCATCATATCACTCCTCTGCTCAGCAATATTGGGTGGCTTCCTATTGCCTAGAGGATAAACTGGGATCTATTCATCTGTGCATTTAAAACTTTTTATAATCTGGCTTCATTTCACCTTTCCGATATTAATTTATATTATTTCTCTTACTGTACTCCACATTTCATCCAAACTGGCCTACTCACTATTCCCTGAACTGGGCATTCTGTCTCCTGGTGCTATACCTTTGCCATTGGCTATCTCTTGCCTGGAATGCGCTCTATCTTCACCTCTGCCTCTTACGATCCCTAGCTTCCTTTAAGGCTATTTCTTAAGGGAAACATGTCTTAATTGTAAGTGCTTTCTCCCTCTTCAGATTATTAGGCAGACACTTTTCTGTTTGAATGTTGTATCCCTTAGTGGAATGTAAGCTTCTTGAGGGCACAGACTTATTTCTGTTTTGACTTTGCATCCTCATTACTTAGTACAGTGCCTTGAACATAGTGACATTTAATGACTGCTTACTATATTGCAATGGATTGGATGGACCAGCTCTATGGCTTTTCCATCTAATTAGATATCATGACTGGGACAATAAACATTCTTTATCCACTTGGTTTTTCCTTTGTAGGTAGTTAGGTTGAACTCTTTTGAGTTAGAGATTAGATTGTAAGCTCCTTGTGGGCAGGGACTATATTTCGCCTCTTTTTGTATCCCTAGTGCTTAGAAAAGTGCCTGGCACATAGTAGGTGCCTGATAAATATTATTGATTGATTGAGGTATGTATCTCATGTAGGAAATTCTGTAACGTTCCACAGTTTGAAATATCAGCAAAATGTCATTTGAAAATAGGTCCTCATCATTTATAGGGCAAGTCACTTAACTTTTCTGGACCTTTTTTCTAATATGTAAAATGAAGGTGTTGAACTAGGTGACTTCTGGAGTCCTTTCTAGATCTAGGTCTATGATTTTGTTAAAAAGGTAGTGGTTGATTGAATAAATCAATAGAGTCACTCTGCCTCATTTAGAGTAATAGATACAAAGATATACCCTAATACTTTAATTAGGTGAGAACAGGTGAGTGGGAAAAAGTCAGTTATACAGGAAGAATATTTAGATTGTCTAAGGAAACTAGGTAAAGCCTTGGGTGACCTGTATCAAACCTGGGAGCTGGTTTAGAACCAGAGAGTCTCTAGGAGATTTGAAAACACTCCAGCTAAGTCCCTGGGAAGGAATCAGCTTGGGGGAAGAGCAGAGTCCTTTCCCCATCTCCTTGACTGGAAGAGGATTTTGTGTACCTCAGAGGTCCAGATGACTTCTCGTCTTTCAATGTATATCCTGGCAGTGTCCCCAGATCAGCTGCACTGAGAATTGAGGGCATATGGAACACAGATTGACAGCTCCACAAAGAGCTGAGGAGAGAAGCAACACCATAACTAAGGGGACTATTGTGGGGCTCTAGAAAGAGCAATAGCAGGAGCTCTGAGTTCTACCTTTGCCACATATGTTCTCTAAGCATCAGTTCACTCTCCCTCGGACTTTGTATTTGTGGAAGACTGTGTAGAGATTTTGTTAGGAATAGGATGCTTTATACCAATTGTTCTTACTATTTTCAGTCATTTTTTTCAGTTGTGTCTGACGTTTGTGACTCCATTTGGATTTTTCTTGGCAAAGATACTGCAGTGGTTTGCCATTTCCTTCTCCAGCTCATTTTACAGATGAGGAACTGAGGCAGAAGGGGCTAAATGACCTGCCCAGGGTCACATAGCTAGTGTCTGAGCCTACATTTGAATTTAGGAAGATAAGTCTTCCCTGATTCCAAGCCCAGTGCTCTATCTACTATATCATTTATTTACCTTAGTACATAGCCCTTTCTAAAAGCTAATTAAATCTGGCTAATTGGCAATCAACTGGCAATTGTGGCAAGAAGCACACTGGTGGGGGCTCCTGAGCTATGCATTTGAAAAGACTTCCACCAATCTTCAAGAGCTACCTCTGGATCCTTGAGTCAATGTAGTAGCTGTATTCTGGGGACCTGACTCATCAGTGAGAGCTGGAATGATAATAATAATAACAACGATAACCATCATTTATATAATGCTTTAAGGTTTGCAAAGTGCTTTATAAATATTATTTTCTCTTCACAACAACCCTGGAAGGTAGTTGCTATTATTATCTCTATTTTTTTTTTTCAGATGGCAAAACAGGCACAGAACAATCAAGTGACTTGCCCAGGGTCATAGAGCTAAAGTCTGAGGTCAGATTTGAATGCAGGATTTCCTGACTTTATCTACTGCAATACCTAGCTGCCTATTAGAGCATGTGCTTCACTATGATCCCCCAAAGGAAACTCTGGAAACTTTTTTCACTATAGAGACTTGAGGGACTTAGGAAGACATGTAACATGCAGCGGTGTGGATAGGAAGCCTTCAGTATTATGAATTATGGAAGCTGAGAGGTGATGTGTGTCTGTGTGTGTGTGTATGTGTGCATATATGTAAGTATATACACTTGTGAACTGGGCCCCATTGGACAGTTTTTCATATTCTGTTTTCAGAGTATCAGCCATTGGGGATGCCTTGAACTTTTACCAGAGAGAGGTTGTTGTGAATTTTAAAGGCCTTTCCATTCTGAGGCAGGTTGAGTCCTGGAGCTATTTTCTGCTTGGAGCAGCCTCCAAATGTAGTTATTTTTGTGACCTTGCATATCCACATCTTCAAAGTTTTAAGGCACTAATTCTTGCTTTCACAATCACTTAATGATGACAAGCATGACTCCTTCAGGAATCTGACTTTGGCTTCCTTTCATGTGGTTTAAGGAAGGAGCCAGTGAGCAGTTTCTAAACAGGTTCCCCCATTATCTATGCGTGTACTGCTTTACAAAAGCAATCTTACATTCTTAAGTCTTCTTTAACACGTTCTTTTCTTTTAACTCATTGGGCATAAATTCCAAGAGATAAAGTTTTAAAAGGTTCATACTCAGCTTTAACTTCATGAACCTCTTTGTAAGTTATAGAAGTCATAAGGTTTCAACTCCTTAAATCCTTAAGGAGGATGTTCATTAAGATAGTCTTCACAACAATCTGTAGTGGTTGTAAGGTGAAAACAATGCCCAAAATAAACTTCACAGAGAGGAAGTGAAAAGGAAGCAAATATATAGAGGTCCCTTCAAGCACTAAGATTCTGTGATGCTATGGATTTAATCTTTCATCCCTAGAGGAGACCTAGATTGAATCCAGGATTAGATGAAGAGGAAAAATTACTTTGCAAGTTTTAACTGAACTTGTAGAAAATTATCTGTTGTATGAGAAGTCATGAGGTCTTATGTTCTATGGATGGTTGTTTGATTTCTTTGAGAATTCTGAACATTAACCATCATGACTAGGGTGGTCTGTGCTTTGGAAATATCTCAGATGGGGAATGTGGAGGGGGAACTGCAGATGAGGATTAAGGAATTCTAGCAGAGTAGTATTTACATAAAATTGATTTGCCTGAAGTCTTTCATTGCTGTAAACACCAAGCCCATCTTTTAAAATATGCTTGGTGTTTCTTTCTTGTCCGCAAAATGGGCATGAGAAAACTTGCAATCTTTCATTTTGAGCGTAAAAAAATACTCTAAAATGCCTGGAATTCCAGTGGAGGCTTGATTTCATCATAGAACAGACTCTATCTTGAATGATCAAAAAAGAAATTAATCAGGAATGACTAGAACCACTAGAGAGATGAAGTTATTTAACAAATTTACCACATTACAAAAAAACAAACAGAAAAAAACTAGTGCCCTTCAACACAATGCTAAATCTAAAAGCTTCCACTGTGGGCATAGTTGTGGTAACACACATTGTGTTTTGCCTTCTGCCACAGTTCTTATGTATTTTAAATGGTTGAGATCATAGATTATTGTGTTGCTAAGCATGGATTGAGAATATCAGGAACTTCCAAAATTTTTGTTGTTATTTAGTCCTTTTCAGTTATATCTGACTCTCTGTGACCTCATTTGGGGTTCACTTGGCAGAGATACTGGAGTGGTTTGCCATTTCCTTCCCCAGATCATTTTACAGATGAGGAAACAGAGGCAAACAGGGTTAAGTGTGGCCATTGTCACACAGCTAGTAAGTGTCTGAGGCTGGATTAGAACTTGGGTCTTCCTGACTCCAAGTCCATGCTCTATCCACTGCACCACCTAGCTGCCCCTAAAATTAAATTTAAAGTAATTTAAATATATAATTAAAAACAAAATCCCTGCTTCACTTTATCATTTCACAGTGATCGAGGTGACCAAAGATTAAGGTAGTAAATCACAAAGATTGTCTGTGAGAAAAGCTTCAAAAACTGGCCTGGTGAAGGCAGTCTGTGCACTGGCCCTGGAGTTAGGAGGACCTGAGTTCAAATCTGGCCTCAGACACTTGCCACTTACTAGCTGTGTGACCTTGGGCAAGTCACTTAACACCAGTTAGCTTGCCTCCCCCCTCAAATAAAAAAGAGAAGCTCATAGCCAGGATGGCCAATTAGTGAAGGAGGGGTTGTGATATCTTACACTAATGAAAACAAAGGCTAATAACAGATAGCACTTGCAAATTTGCAAAACATGTTACATATATTATCTTATGTGAGCCTCCTAACAATCCTGTGAAGTAGGTACTAAAAGTAATATCATCATCCCCACTTTAGAGATGAGGAAACTGAGGCTCAGAGACATTAAATGATTTGAGCATATCACACATGAAGTAAGTGTCAAAAGTGATCAAAACTCTAATTTTCCTGCCTCCAAATCCAGGTCATGTTCTACTCTACCTGGCTGCCTCTCACATATCCTTGTAGTTTGGAAATATATCATTACAATAGTCTGCCAGTGTTTTATTTTTGCCTATTTTCCTCAACAATGTTATAATTTTTTTGCATATGGCTCTCAAAATATCTTGAATCTCGTCCTAATTATTTTCTTCCTTCATTTTATGAAGGGTCAATCACAACAAAAATGCTTAATATGTGCACTCTGTGAATATTTGGACCTGCGTTTTGATACTAAGCATGTGAATGATGTGTGATGGCTAGAATCAGATGTAGAGTCAGGAAGACTCAAGTTCTGCCTGTGATACGTACTGGCTGTGTGGCTGGACAAGCCAACTAAGACTAAGTTGGAGGGCAGTTTCCAAATTTCATTGGTAGTTTTCTCATCACTTCCCAATACCAATGAAATCCCAAGTATGGCACCCCTACCCCCAAATCATAAAAAAATTAAAGATCTGTTTTGTAGATACTTTAGTTAAGTATTGGGTGTCAGTGAAGAAACAAAACAATATGATTCTTTATGTGTATTTAAATCTAACTTTTAAACATTGTGATATATTAGTGAGAGTAATTTATGATTCTTCCCCCTTATGTCATGTCATGTAGCACAGGAATTGCTGAAACGAAGTCCTAAAATGGAATGGAAATTATTATTTTTCTCTCTGCACTTAGAGGAATTTTAGAGCATAAATTATTTTGATAAAAGTAGTTTTGACTGATTTTACTTTCATTATAGAACGTAGAAAAGCTGAAAAAAGTTCTTCAACTTGGAATTTATAGTATGTTGGTAAAGGATAAATTATGAGAAATGACATCTTTGACTTTTATTACTGATTAAAAAAGACAAATACGGAAATTTTATTTAAGGTTACAGGTTGAAAGTTTATCCTTAGAGTATTTCACTTGGATAAATGTTGCTTATATTTGAGTTTTTTTTAATGAAAGCTTTTAAGGATACTTAAGCTCTAATTATATATTTTTAAAGGGATAGTAATTACAAAAATGGTTGAATTCAATTGGGAGGATTTTAGGGACAGAAAGGACTGCTTCAATTTAATTTTCAACTAATTTTAATTTCAATTTAATTTTTAAAAATTGTTGACAACACTTGAATTCACTTCATGAGGAAATGGATGAATAGAGGAGAAACATTTACAGAAGGATAGAGCTAGAAGGAACCTTAGAGATGAGTTAGGCTAAATCCCTCATTCCATATTCCTCAGTCCTTCCATGAATCCAGATTCACAATTTGAAGTCACCAACAAGCATTTAATCAGTCAACAAGTATTTATTGTCATGTACTACATGCCAGACTGTAACAGCAAGCACCCTAGCACACCCAGGATGGACTGAGACCACAGGTTCTTTGATTTGCTTTTCTAGGAAAGCAATTTTAAAAGAGTCAACAATCTTCTTTAATTACATTCATTAGTTCAGGGGAAAAGTCAGCCCCCTGAATGTCAGAGAAAATACAAACAGAGAAATTAGCATAAAGACCAACAGACAGGGCTCTGACTGTCTGAATCAAAGCAATATTGCTATACACTTTAAATATACCACTGAATGGAGAGAGCTTTTACATCTGAGCAGTCTGGAGAGTCTGAACATATGGCTACTCAGAGTCTCGACCAGGAAATCACAATGTCCTTTGGTCCTTCTCATAAGCAAGCCCCCAAAGCAAAATACCAACTCAGAGTATATATACATTTCTCAGAGCCAGAAGGGATCACAACCCTCATGACTCAATGCCTAATTAACTTAGTACCAAAAGGTGTGAAAGCCTTCCTACAAGCAAGCCTCCCCTAAGCAAGCTTCCCTTAATGGGCTCCATGTGAGGCATATTAATGAGCAGGGAAGATCTTCATATCCCATTAATATTACACAGACATAGTTCGCATTCTGGGGCTACAAATTATAAAAAACCAAAATAATCCTTGCCTTCAAAGTGCTTGTATTCTACTGAATCATCCCCAACTCTTCACTATCCCTGTTGTTTATATCGAATTATATCTAATAAAGTGCTAAGTCTTGTCTCATCTTTTCTATCTCCATTTTATTTTTTGTATCTATCCCTTTCTCCCCATTTACCTGGCCACCAGTCCAAATCAGACACTCATTACCTATTCCCTGAATTCCTTTTGGTTGCTTGACTCTTCCATATCCAAACTATCTTCCATGTGACCAACAAATTGCTATTCCTACAGCATAGGACTGACCATGTTACTCCCATGCTTGAAAACCCTCAGTGATTTGTCATTCCCTCTAGGATAAAATACAAATTCCTCTGTTTTGCACCAAAATTTCTTAACAGTCTGCTCCAGTCTGTCTTTCAGATGTGCCACTCCATTTCATGCCCTTGATTAGTTCCAACTAAGTTGTTCTACTTGCTATTTCTCCATATACAACATGTCATCTCCCACCACTTTTTTATCATCCATACCTGGAATATGTTCCCTCCTCCCCTCAGCCTCAAAGAAACCCTAACTTCCTTCAAGGCTCAGCTCATGTGCAATGTCCTACTCAAGGCCTCCCCCAGAACTCCCATTTGTTAATACTTTCCCTTAAGTTTTAACTCTAGGTGTATTTTGTATTTTAACTCTAGACATATTTTATACAAATACATTATATAATATACTTATATCTATCTATCTATCTATCTATCTATCTATCTATCTATCTATCTATCTATCTATAGATATATTTTATATCTCTGTGTACATCACACATGCTATTTATTCCTTCCCTCTTCTCCCCACCCCTGTGCCCATTGTACTATGTGCTATGTACTATAAACTATGTAAGGTCCTTGAAGGAAGGAACTGTTTTGTTTTTGCCTTTTTATCTCCAGGGCCTGGTACATAGTAGACCCTTAATGCTTATTGAATGAATTCAATTCAACAAACATTTATTAAGCAAATACTACATGCCAGTCACTTTGCCAGGTACTCTGTTTAGCCTACACTGGGTGTAGGGGTTACAAAGGCAAAACTAAATAGTCCCTAACCAATGTATTGGGATGAAATAATATGTATACATATAAGTAAATGCTGAATATACACAAAGTGATTCCCGAAGGTAGGGCATGGGTCTAATATTAAGGGCAATTTGTCAACAATAGACCAAGAATTCCAGAGGGCACAATGGTAGGGTAGGGAAGAGTGGGATAGGGACAGTAGAGAGATGGGGTTGATATGAAAGGGTATGAGAGAGCAGTAAACTTTGACTTGGAAAACATCTAACAGCTCAGAAGCATACTGACTAGATCAATAGGACAATAGATTGTTACCTCTTTCACAGTAGCAAAAGTAACATTGATTTGACCATCAGTCCCAATGAAAGAACTGGAAGATGGAGTGGGGAGTTAAACAGGGATGGTGGCAGAGTAGATATCCAGTCCTTGGTCTTGCCTGTGCAGATTGAAGTTGGTGTAGTCCCAAAGCCATTTTTTTATATAGAGTGGTGAAGCATGTTTGGAGTACTCCCCCTCAGCCAGGTGAGTTTTTCTCTGCATCAGGACTTACTGTGATGTTCAATATTTAGATTATTTCTCCATTGGGTAGAAGGAGGAAACAGAAGAGTCTTTGTTCTTAGATTGGCATCCAGTATGGAATGGGAGGAGAAGCAGAACATATGGCCTATCCCTGATGAGTCTTGGGCCTAGAGAAGTTAAGGAAGGGATTTGTCCAACATCAAACAGTTAGTGGAAGTTCCCCTAGGAATATAACACAGGTTTCCTAATTCTCAGTCCAGGAGCCACTCCACTTCACCATCCTGCTTTTTTGTATCCTAGACTATTTATATAACTCCTTCCCTTAACTCATTTATAATTCATCCTCCTTTATTTACTAAAGTCATTACTTGCAGACTAAGCGAGATATGTAGAGAAATTGTAAGGGCAAGAGAACACACAGCGTTTGTTCACAAGTTGTCTACGTTCAAATAGAAGAAATAGAACAAACACAAAGTAAATTGCCCAAAATATCTTAAATTAGGAGAATAAATAAAAATTATTTAAAATTCTGAATTGTTAGGATAGCTGGCCCTTGAAACTGACAGATCCTATGGATAACTGGCAATTCTTTGGTTTATTCTGTATGGTATAGTTTTGTTGTTTTAGGTTTTATTTTCTATTTCTCTTCAAAGGAGGAATTCTTTAACATTTTTTTGGGAATAGTTTATGTTATAGCTAGGTAGGTATTGCATATCATGGCACATGATTTCCTTTTTATTTAGAATTTCAATTCTATATTTTTGTCAATTAGCAGTTGTTTCAAAACAACAAAATCCTGCATGATTGAATCATCTGTTAGGCATTAAAGTTACCCATTGTTTGTTTTATTCTGGAGAAGCATTTTAAAAGAACGGAAACTCAAGACTCGAAGGGAGTTTTTAGTAGTTTGCTAAAATTTAAATTTCCTAGGAGTGTTCTTTTCTAAACATTCTGTTGCTTTTCACTTTCTATCTAGTCTCCTTCATCCTTATAACATGACTGGCACATGCCCTTTTCTGACCATACATTTTATAGATGAAATTGTAAGGAGGACAACGAACGGATCACAAATAGAGCAAAATTTTCAGTACTATATGAAGAAGTAGCCCTGAGGAAGAAGAAAGCGGGAAGAACAACTGGAACAAACCAAGTAAGGTCATCATTTCTATTCTAGTTTCATCTAGTTCAACCAGTTCATCCTTCCAGGTGAGGAGAAGGAGGGCTGGAGGGAGAAAGGGACTTGCCCAGAGTCATAAAGGCAGTAGAAAGCAGTACTGGCATTCTAACATGGGTTCTACAGTTCCGAGTTTGTTACTCTTCACTGCCCCAGGCTGCCTCCTTAGTGTGTGTATGTATGTATGCATGTGGGTATATGTATATATATATATATATATACTACATACTATTTATATGTTTTATATCTGTAGTATACACACATACACTTAAACATGCTACATACAAATGTATATATACGCAGTGTGTGTGTATGTGTATGTTAGAGGTGAAGCAGTTTTGAAAGTATTGTGAGACTGATTTTCAAGCCAGTTAAAAGAGGGAATGACACCCAAATACTAAATAAAATTACAAATGGCATTATGACTCCCAAGAGGTGATTAATTGGGCTTCAACAACTACTGACTTGTATGCCAACCTTTTCATCATTATAAAATTTCTATGAGAATGATTGGAATGTAGCCTTGATAAAAATACAAGTGAGAACAGGTAGGCTTTCACCAATGATTTTCTAAGGCAGAATACATTTTTATAGTGATAGAACTTGATTGAAAAGTACAGGGAATATAAAATCCAATTGCTTATTGCTTGTTGTTTATAATTTTTTTTTTACTTACAGGCTTGAAGACTTTCTTCCAATAAGGAATGTATTTTATGCAGGCTAATTCAGATTCCTGCAATCTGTTTTGGGTCTATTTTCTACTCAAGTTCATGCCCATAATTTCCACTGAACCTTCCCCAACCAAGACCACAATTTAACACATAGTATCATAGTACAGTGCCCCCTCTGACCTCACTCTTTCAACCCCAATTTGCACAAGATTCTCAAAAGGTGGCTCACTATTTCTTTCCTTAGGTTTCTTGAGATAACTCCAAGGGGGATGGTGTTTCTGACATTATCACTCATGGGCCCTCATCTACTTTGCTCCTCTAATATAGATTAGCTTTTATATCAATTAACTTTTACAAAAGGATATTTTTTTGAGAAGGTATAGCAAGGACAGAAGTTATAAAGACAACTCCCAAATCAGAGGTGCACTCTCCCTTTGGTACCTACTGATATAGTCAAGGGAGAATGAGTTCAAGTTTAAATATCCCAACTGTAATCCAGTTAAATTTCTTCTTCATTTTCAATTATGGGCTCAACTCATTATCTATCTATAAATGTCCATCTGAGGTATGTACACCGCTAGATTAACTCAGTAGGCTCCTCGACGATTTATATGTATAGTCTAAATGATAGATATTCTTCATGCTTTTGGGTTTTCATATGTGGGATATTATAATGATATCTTTTGACAGGCTATTGATCTCACAGAGGAAAACCTTTAATATTAGAGTTATTAATAATATGTTATTATATTAGTTAATAATAGTTATTAATATTATTCATGACAGTGGCAAGCAATCTTAGCAAGCATATATCTAATTCCATTTTATTCCTCACTCAGTATTGATAATAAGGTAATTATTGAACAAAATAATTTCTGTGGTGATAGCTATTAAAAAATCTTGTACGATATTAATATGTATGTAATACGAGACAGCAGAAATCACCTCTGCCATCAATGGATCCTTCCATCAAATTTCTGACTTGCCCACAAGTTCCAAGCTGCGCATCACCTGGACTTGAAGATGTATCTAGAAGAGAGTGATTGGCATATCTGTGACTGCAGAGAGATTAAGAGGGTTGAGGACTGAGAAAAGAACGTTGGATTTGACAATTAAGAGATCACTGGCAACTTTGGAGAAAACAGTTTCAGTTAAATGATGAGTTAGAAAGCCAGATTGTACAGAGTTAAAAGGAGAGTGAAAGGAGAGGAGGTAGGGGCACCTATTGTGTACAGCCTTCTCTAGGAGTTAAGCCACAAAAGGCAGGAGAAATAGGGGATGATATTGGAAGGATCAAATGAGGGTTTTTTGAGAATGAGTGAAACACAGGCATGCTTGTGGGCTGTAGGGAAAGAGCCAGTAGATAGAGATTGAAGATAAGTGAGAGAATGAGGAAAGACACATCATCATAGGCCTAAGTAGGCTGAAGATGATTATCAGGGATGATTTACATGCAAGGAATGGTCTAAAGGCCTTTTGAACAGCAATCTATAAATAAAAGAATTTTGGTAATCACAAAATCTTTGAACAGAGGAACTTAAATCTAATTTGTACCAAAATATCAAATTTCATTACAGTATTCCCAGCAAATGATTTTTCTGCTTCCCTTTGAAGAATTTCTGTGATTGGGAACTCACCAACTCCTAAAGAAACGCTTTCTAATTTTGATGACTTCAATTGTTAGAAAGTTTTTTCCTAATATTGGGCTGAAATCTAGCTCCCAATAATTTCTACCAATTGGTTCCATTTCTGCTTTCTGGGGCAGAACATTTCAGTGGAAAGAGTGCTGGATTTGGAGCCAGAGGACCTAAGTTAAAATCCTAGGTCTTTCACTTACCTATGTGACTTTGGCCAAGTCACTTGACCTCTTTGGGCCTCAGTTTCTTCATATGTAAAATGAGAGGGATGAATTACTGTTCAAATGTTTGAAGCCAGCAGTCAATTCCCATAAGGAATGTAAGAGCTGAGCTTTTCCCACAAAGTTAGGAATATTAAAGTATTTGCTAGTTGTTTTTTTAAAGCATGTTAGAAGGCCTTTTGTATTTTCTTTAAGATGTTTTGTTTTTGAAGTATTTGATAGAGTTTTGTCCCTTACTTGACTTTCACAGTCACATTTGCTCCTTTCATGTTTCTCCGGTGGAGTCTGTTTGCTTTCTCAGTTATTTTTCTACTAGTTGCTAAGGAAAGCACTCATTTCTAGAAAAAAAGCACTAGTTTGTGAAACAGTACTTTTATGTGGCAAAAAACGGCCCATGTGAAATGAAGGTATGCTTTGTCCCTTTCCACCTCTACACCATTCTCTGAAATTAGCTACCCTGAATCCGACTAAAATGGGTAGAGTTAATTTGAAGGAAATTATACTTTTAATGGGCCACATAAAAGGTACTGGGTTCCTGTCATCCCTAATAAAGATAAGAAATTATTTCACATTTCTTTTTTTTCTCCATATGTCTGATAAGGATTTTATACCATTAGAAAAAAAGGAAGGAAAGAACAGAGAAAGGAAGAAAAAATAAATAAGGAAAATAAAGATTGGTAATTTTTTCAAATCCTGTCACATTGAAACCACTTTTAATATTGAATGTCTCAGCTGGAAGAGACCTAAGAGATCTTATAAATTGACCTCTTCATTTTACAGATGAAAAAACAAAAAGGGGAGGGGAAGAAAGAGAGAGAGAGAGGGCGAGAGGGAGAGAGACACACACAGACAGAGAGACAAAAAGGGAGACAGAGAGACAGAGACACACAGAAAAAGACAGACAGAGACAGACACACACACAGAGAAGCTAAGCAATTTGTCCAAGGTCACACACAGCTAGTTAGTATTGGCACTAAGACCAGAATCTGTCTCCTGACTTCAGGGATGTGTTGGTAAATGTTTTACAATTGACTCTAAGGGAAAAAAATGTATGTGTAATTCATTTTAAAGTTTAATCTTCATTATCAATATTTTCTCCATCAGTTTCTTAAGTCTAGACAGTGAACAAAACAATAATTTGCACCATTTTTCAGTCTCTGAGGTGTAAATGCTTATACTGAAAACTTAACAATTGTCTGTCCTGAGCTAGTACAAGTGGCCTTCAGTACACTTTTGCCTGAATTCCAGCTCAGTATTTTTCCTACTATACAATCATGCTTCTTAAACTTTTTAAAGATGACTTTAAAAAAGTAGATAATCTTTATGAAAAATGGTTTTACATGAACTGTTCCTGGGGAGAGCAATATTTAATGTGCTATTGAATATTAACAGTAGAAACTTTGCGAATGCTTTTGATTGAGTTCTCACATGTGAAGGTTCTGCAGTGTTCTCATTGTCAAGTACAAATTTTGAGTTTTTTATTTCCACTAGTTGGGATAGCTTTGTCCATGTCCATTCACCCACTTTTCTATCGTTCCCTTTGTGACCAATGGCATAGATTTGCTAAATTTGGCCAAGTTTAGGGGTTTGGATGATAATAACTGAGTGTAGCAAAGGAACAAAGAGTCTAGACACTAGACTAGAATCTAGACACACTAGAGTGTGACTTTTTTTTTTAACTTCGCATTGAATTAATTTATGCACTAGTCAAGTCGTGGAGAAGAATTTTGACCAATGGAATGAATCATGAGAAAGAAGAAACAGAACCAAAAAAAACCCCCAAAAACAAAAACAAAAAAAGAAGCAAAAAAGGCGAGCATGTAGTGCGCCTCGATCTGTATTCAAACTTAGAGTGTGACTTTTAAAAAAACATAATTCAATTTTCAATTAAAATATCCAAAAATTGCACATGAAAGTTAAGGTAATTTCAAAATACCTTCTTTTGTCTTAGGAAAATGCCATCTTGAAGGAATATGATGAATGGGGGAAAATTTCGGAGAGTAGAAATATATCAGTGGTTATATTTTTTAGAATTGCATTGTAGAATTTTTTTCCGCTGGATTTCAACTATGTATTTAAAATAGTTTCAAAAAATGCACCCCACTCCTCAACACTAGGTGTATGTGTGTTTGGGGCAAGGAGTGAAGTGGGGATAAATAATAAAACAAGTGTCTTGCCCCCTCAAACGAACAGTAAGAAAATAGTGAACATATAAAAATGTTTCAGAGTTCAGACAGCTCTGAGTAGAAAGCATTAAAAGTTAAACACCTTAGCTTCATTTTTCTACCTAGAATGAAAAAATTCAGTGTGAGGTTTACCTTCACTATATTGATAACCAGAAATTTTTTTTTAAAGTGAGGCATTTAACTCAGATCTGTTCTGCCCTGTGTTGTCATTCTTTTGAACAACATTTTTTTCAAGGTCACCAAACACCTACTAATTGCTAAATCCTATGACCTTTTCAAAAGCCCTATCTGTGATGACCTTTATGTAACATTTGACACTGTTGATTTTACAGTGGTAATATCATCACATCCACTCCTCTTGATTACTTATGCTGCAACTACTGTAACCTACTTCAGCACATCACTGTCTTTCAACTGCTCAATTTTAATAACTTTCTAAATGGTCTCCTTGTCTCCAGCCTCTGTGCATTCTTCACATGGCTACCAAAACAATCTTTCCAATGAATAGATATGAATGTCATACTCTCTCTTAAAAAAAAGCCAAAACACTTTAGTAGCTCTGTCCTACTGCTTCTAGGATGAAATAGGACCTTCTTTTTTGTTTTTGATTTAAAATTTTATTTTTTCCAATTAGATGTAAAACGATTTTTAACACTTGATTTTTAAAATGTTGAGTTCCAAATTCTCTCCTTCCCTCCTTTCCCTGGCCCTTCCTTGAGAATACAAGCAATTTGATATAGATTATATATGTGCAGTCATATTAGTCATGTTGCAAAAGAAAACACAGACCCCTCAAGAAAACCCCCAAGAAAAATAAAGTCAAAAAGGTATGCATCTAATTGCATTCAGACTCCATCAGTTCTTTCTCTGGAGATGGACAGCATTTTTCATTATAAGACCCTCGGAATTGTCTTAGATTGTTGTATTACTGAGAATAACTAAATCATTCACAGTTGATGATTGTATAGTATTGCTATTGCTGTGTAAATGCTTTCCTGGTTCTTTACTTTGCATCAGTTCATGTAAGCCTTCCCAGTGTTTTTTCTGAAACCACTCTGCTCATCATTTCTTTTAGTACGATGGCATTCTAGCACATGCATATGCCACAACTTGTTCAGCCATTCTCCAATTGATGGGCATCCCTTCAAGTTTCCAATTGTTTGCCACCACAAAAAGAGCTGCTAAAGATATTTTTGTACACATATGTTCTTTCTTTCTTTCTTTCTTTCTTTCTTTCTTTCTTTCTTTCTTTCTTTCTTTCTTTCTTTCTTTCCTTCCTTCCTTCCTTCCTTCCTTCCTTCCTTCCTTCCTTCTTTCTTTCTTTCTTTCTTTCTTTCTTTCTTTCTTTCTTTCTTTCTTTCTTTCTTTCTTTCTTTCCTTCCTTCCTTCCTTCCTTCCTTTCTTTCTTTCTTTCTTTCTTTCTTTCTTTCTTTCTTTCTTTCTTTCTTTCTTTCTTTCTTTCTTTCTTTCCTTCTTTCCTTCTTTCCTTCTTTCCTTCTTTCCTTCTTTCCTTCTTTCTTTCTTTCTTTCTTTCTTTCTTTCTTTCTTTCTTTCTTTCCTTCTTTCTTTCCTTTTTTCTTTCTTTCTTTCCTTCTTTCTTTCTTTCTTTCTTTCTTTCTTTCTTTCTTTCTTTCTTTCTTATTTCTCTGGGATACAAACCTAGTAGTGGTATTGTTGGCTCAAGGGGTAAGTATGCACAGTTTTATGGTCCTTTGGGCATCGTTCCAAATTGCTCTCCGGAATGGTTGGATTAGTTCACGACTCCACCAACAGTGCATTAGTGTCTCATTTTCCCCACACCCCCTCCAACATTTATCATTTTTCTTTTCTGTCATATTAGCCGATCTTGTAGGTCTGAGGTGGTACCTAAGTTGTTTTAATTTGCCTTACTCTAGTCATTATTGAGAGCAGAAATAGGAACTTCTTAATCTGACATTTGAGGCCAGTCTGACTCTAACCTATTTTTAGCTTCTTTTCCAAGCTCACACTCTATATTCCTAGCTAAATGGACCACTTACTGTTTTCTGATCCCATCCTGTCTTCTCCTGTCTCCATGCACTTGCACAGACTATCCCTTATGCTTATGCCCCCAGCCAGCAGACACTCAGACCAATGTCTGATTCTATGCAGGAGTAGGAATTCACTGTTGTCAATCAAGTGTGTTATACATACTTGGTGACAAGCACCTTCTAAACCTAGAGGTGCTAGTTTCCTCTCTACCCTCAGCTCTATCCCCTGGCAGGTAACATTCCTCTTCTCCTTAGTCTAGGATTGGTGTTATGTGTGGATCATCCAATCAGATTTTGGCTTTGCCTACCCTAGGAAAACTTTTCCCCTTGTGTCCTTCTGATGTTTCTTAATTATACAACTTCCATATCATGAGTATAAATGTCTAATCAAACTAACCAAATATAAAACCAGAAATATCAATAATGGTTAACATTAACTTGTCCATTTAGCCATCCTTAAAAAAACTCTCACTAGATTCTACCATGCCTACCAATTATCATCCCATATCTCTGCTGTCCTCAGATGAATTCCTTGAGAACACAATTTACATTTGTTTTTTTCTATTTCCTTTGCTCTCACTTTCTTTTAAATTTGGTGCAATTTGGCTTCCAATCTTGTCATTCAATTGAAACTCTTGTCTCCAAAGTTACAAGTGCTCTCTCAGTTGACAAATGAAATGGTCTTTCCTCCTTCCTAGACCTCATTCTTTGTAACTTCTTTGCAGCACTTGACACTGTTGACTACCATCTCCTAGACTCTCATCTTTGGGTTTTCATGATTCTTCTCTGTCTTGTCTCTTTTTCTATGTCTGTCAGCTTCTCACTCTCTTTTGCTGGATCTGTATCCACATCATGCTCATTAACTGTTGGTGTTCTCCAAGATTGTCATAGGCTTTCCTCTCTTTTTTCTCTATACCCTCTCATTAAAAGAGCTAATCTGTTTATTGGACATCTCTAACTGGTGTTCTGTAGGTATCTTAGGCTCAAAATATCTTCCCCTCCCCCCACAATCCCTCATTATCTTTTCTCTCAAACCCACCACTGTTAAAAACTTGCCAGTCTTCTAGTCATACATGTTGGCAACTTTGATGTCATTCCCAACTCCTCTCTCTTATTTACTCCATATGTCCAATCAGTTGCCAAATAGTGGAATTTTTTTCTCTACAACATCTTTTGTGTATATTCCTTCCCATTCACATAGCCAGTACCCCAGTTCACCCTTTCATTACCTTTTGCCTGGATTACTGCATTAGCCTTCCAATAGAACTTCCTGCCTCAAGTCTTTCCTGCTGCAATCCATTCTTCACTTTACTAAAGTGATCTTTCTAAAAGGTAAGTTTGACCATGTCATCCTCATACTCAGTAAACTCCAATGGCTTCCTATTCCCTTTAGAATCAGATCTTAATGTTGTCATTTGTTAGTTAAATCTTTTCACAATTTGGCCCATCCTTTCTTTCCATTTTTTAGCACATTATTGCCCTCCAGGCACTTTTCTATCTAGCCATATTGTCCTACTTGCTGTTACTCATATATATATACATGTATATATATATATATATATATATATATATATATATATATATATATATATATATATATATATATATATATATATCTCTTGCTCTCATCTTTGTACTTCTACATTGGCTGTCCTCCATGCTTACAATCTTAAATTTCTTCTCCTCTCCCTTACAAAATCCCTGACTTCCTTCAAGACTCAGCTAAAACACTACTTTTAGAAAGTTTTTTTACTTCTTACTTGCCCCCACTGCATTCACCACTTCCATCTAGATCCGACTTGTTTGCCAAACAACGTAGAGCCTAACTGTTAAAATCTTAATAAAGGTAAAGACTGAGTGGTAAAGTTGGGCTGGCTCTGTGCTCATCATGCTGTCTTGTTTCTGCTCCTTGTCCCTTTATGCATAATGAAATCTTAGGTTGCAAACCAGTCAGATGAAGCTAGGACATGAAGATCAATATAATATTAACTATATAGGTGGTGCAATAGATAGGGCACTGGGCTTAGAATCAGGAAGACTCGTCATCATGAATTCGAACATGTCTCAGACACTTACTAGCTGTGTGACCTTAGACAAGTCACTTAACCCTGTTTGCCTCAGTTCCTTATCTGTGAAATGAACTGGAGAAGGAAATGGCAAACAATTCCAGTATCTTTTCCAAGAAAACCTTAAATGGGGGCATGGAGAGTTGGACTTGACTGAAATGACTGAACAACACCAACACCAACACCAACACCAACACCAACACCAACACCAACACCAACACTAACACCTACAATATGTTTTACTTGGAATATAACTCTCTCCACATATCTGTTGAAATTCTATTTCTACAGGGCCTAGGTTGGGCACCAACACATCCATGAATCTTCCCCTGATTCTCTGAGCTCAGGTTTTCTTTTTTAACCATTTTTTTGTATCATGGATTTCTTTGACAGTCTGGTGAAACCTATAGACCTCTTCTCTGAATTACGTTTTAAATGAACAAAATAAAATATCCAGGATTGCAAAGAAAACCAATTATATTGAAATAAAGATTTTTTTCTCATCCAGTTTCTCAAATAATTAGGAACTTTCTAAATTCTGAATTCTTGTTTTGTTTCATCCTGGGCAAGTTTCATAAAAACAACAGGTAGTAACTACACCCTGAGAGAAATTATTATCAATAATCAATGATTTGGGGAGATCCAGAGTTCCCTTTTTTTCTGAAGTCCTTATTTCAAAGCTCATTCTATGAAGGTTTAACTTTCTCCTTAGTCCTAGTCAGAATATACCCAACCTTACAAAGAATTTAATCTATTTAATCAGATCCTCTGAAATCTGTTTATAGTCCTCTTGAGTATCTATCTGTGGACTCCAGATTAAGAACATCTGCCCTTGTTGAAAACGATCATTTTATCTATCAAATTTGTTATATACCTCATCTAGATTTTTCCTTTATCTTTATCACATTTGACCAAACGCTATACTTATTTTTTGTATGCTTTATATCTCCTATTAGAATGTAAGCTTCTTATGGGGAAAGAATTTTTTTTAAGATTCCATTTCCTAGCTGGGTGTCTTGTATGTACGAAGCATTTAATAAGTGTAAAGTGATTTGAACTATATACTATCATTTTTACTTCTATAGACTGTGTTTCATTTTAAAAATGAACACAAAGCTGAGATAATTTTTAAAGAAGTTAGTCTTCTCCTACCCTCCCCCACCACTTGTATTATAAGAGTGGCTGTGTATGTGGTTAATTCTAATAGCTGATACTTCAAGGATTTCTTGAATAACCTTGTGAGTTGAGCTTGCCACCATTCTCTCTCAAGTGCTGGAAATTCACGAAGACCCCTCATAATGGTCTTCATATGAGTCCGTGAGTTGATTTGTATGTATGTTTGCCTCCCCACGAGACTGCAAATTTCTCATTGGTGACAATTGTCTTCTACTTCTCTTGTATCTCTTATTTCCCCCAGTATAATGTTTTGTGTATAGTTGGTATTCAGTAAGTGCTTTGTGGGCCACTATTTCCTCTTTTTTTGGTGGTAAAGTCTAACAGGATTCTGGGGTAACTTGTTACTAGGAAAGGAGAAACTATGCAAATCACATAAAAGGCCTTTCTTCATGAGATAAAAGAGTTGTACAAATCTGGAAAATGAATCAAAATGGGCTAAACATCTCTTTGGAGGTAGAGTCCAAGTGGTGCTATGGGACTTAACTGGCTTCCCTGGAAAGTTAACATCTGTGCCTGGTCTCCTTGGAAGGAAGATTTAATGAACTCCTAAACTGGACTCTTCTGGGGAATCTATGCCAGATGGCTAGTTTCGTCTAGTGAATGACAGGCCTTTTGAAGTTCTTCTATCCACATTCAATTCTAGCTTTATTCTAACTGCCAACCAAGATCAGCCAGCAGTTAAGACTGAACGATTACCATAGTGAGAGGATCCTGTGAGCAGAGAAGAATGACTGATGAGACAAATTTTCAGGAAGTAGTAATATTTTTTTCCACAATTAAAAAAAAGATATGAATGAAGAATTATAAATTATTCCCAAACATATATGGATGGGGTAAGTAGGGAATTAGGGAAAGGAGAAAAAGGCAATAAATACAAAAGTCGAATTTGTGATTAAAGGAGAAAGAACAAAAGCAATAAACCAACCAATAAAGTAAGTTTAAACCTTAAAACACAATTTTCTTAAAAGTAAATAAAATATAAGTATGAAAAAGGACATGTTAGATGGAAAGACAGTTATAACAATGAAGGAAGCCAGTGTTGGTTTGGCTCTAGCCAGGGTGCATCGTCACTCACAGAATGTTAGAACTGGAAAGTGACCTTAGGGAGCATCTTGTTCTCCTCATTTTCCATGTAAGGTCTTTCATAGATCTAATCACAGAAAGGTTCAGACAACCAGGGGTTAAAATAACTGCACCAGTGTGGATGATGCCAGGTGCAAATGAGTCCACTGAGAGAATAAAAAAGGAAGCC
This sequence comes from Trichosurus vulpecula, assembly GCF_011100635.1. Taxonomy (NCBI): domain Eukaryota; kingdom Metazoa; phylum Chordata; class Mammalia; order Diprotodontia; family Phalangeridae; genus Trichosurus; species Trichosurus vulpecula. The sequence goes on along the minus strand of NC_050575.1, from coordinate 334,010,838 downwards.
CTTGCATGAAGAATGATAGACCATGCCTCTGGGTAACCTTTGGGGCAGCTAGGTGATGTAGTTGATAGGGTTTTGGGGCTGAAGTCGGGAAGACATCTTTGTCAGTACAAATCTGGCCTTAGATACTTCCTAGCTGTGTGACCCAGGGCAAATCACTTAATCCTGTTTGCCTCATTTCCTCCTCTTTAAAATGAGCTGGAGAAGAAAACGGCAACAACTCCAGTGTGCCAAGAAAACCCCAAATGGGGTCATGAAGAGTTGGATATAACTGAACAACTGGGTAACCTGTGGAAATCAATCCGCTGAGTCAAGGAGGGAGGCTGAGAGTAATTCACTCGACTGGACTGGCAGAACCTCCCAAGAAGGTGGAGAAAGGGAAACTATAAGAAGCCATATAGACCAGGGAGAGCAATTGCTACAAAAAGGGGCCAAGACTTTGGGGGGAAGTTTCTTGGGCTAATCAGTGTGTAGGACTGAGAAGCTGTTTTACTAACAACACCTCTCCTGACCACTGTAAACCCCAAAGTGAAATTCTATATTGCCTTTCTTCATAAGAACCTGAAATCTTTTTCTCAAGGCAAGGGAAAGTTCTGTTTGTGTTTCTTTGTTTGAAATGTTTACTTTCTGTTTGTAAACAGTATCACGTATTTGCTAGTTGGGGGTATACTTACTGGGAATATAGTTGGGAGGAAGTAACTGAGAGGGAAATAGTCTTCTATTTGAACACAGCTACTCTGACTCTGAATCCTAGTATACTATATTTCTCTTTTGGAAAATGCAAAAGGAACAACTTTGCTTTTCAAGTTTTTTTTTAAAGAATGATTTCTAGTTTAATCATGATTGTATATGTAAGTAGAAGATGATCAGGGTAGTCAACAAGCAATGTTAGGAGTTCTCACAATATGAGGGTATGGGCTAGTGTTTGATGGGGACTGAATAGCAACCTCTTCATAAAAAGTTAACATGTCCAATGGAACTGTATTAATTGAATTTCAGAGATAGGGACTTTGCCGCATTGTGAGCCACAAAAGCTAGGTGGTTAGTCCTCCTGAGTATAGCAAGGAGGAGGGATGGGGTTTTTCTTTTTCCTCCTTCTTTCCCTTCCCAGGAACAGTTGATGGTGGCTTGCAGGAGAAGCATTTGGCACTAGTAGACATGCTTACATGTACTCTGAGAAGAGACATCCTGAGAAGAGACTTTTTCAGTTTCACGGATGGTAGGAACCAGGGTTCTGAGAAATTTTCTGCAAAAGCACGTGGAAATAGCAGATATTTTTATGCTCACTTGGCCTGAAAGGGGAGTCCTTCATGGGAACCTCAAATTCAAGAGTTCCTATGTTTGAGAGTTTGGGCCCTGGGCCATTTAGAGGATTTCTTGAGACAGTGTGTTCCTCAGAGAAAGAAGAGGATAGCATGTATCATTCCTTTTCAGTATTCTTTGGTGAGCAAAGTCAGTGACTTACTTGGATTATGCAGGTCCAATGGAAAGGCTGTTGTTTGTTCAGTAGCCTTCCAAATATGTTTACTTTCTGGGGAGTCTAAACCACAGGGTGTTACTGATTCTGAAAGGAACCGTGTATGACCCTGTGAGACAAAGAAATTTCAACGGAAATTTGTATTGATTTGTTAATTTAGTTCCTTTCAAGGTAGGAGATTGTTAATGGGCTCTTTTGAGTACTCTGTTTCTATATCTACTCATGGATTCTAGTGTGTTCTTTGCATTTTTGTGTTTTCTTTGGGATGAAATAAGATCTGTCCCATACCCAACACCTAGATTTTATGTTGAATGTTTTTAAGTGTGCCAGAAATCCCTTTTACCTACATTCGTAGAAACTTAATAATGATCTATACCAAGAACACACTAGGACATTTTCCTGGAGCAATTCCAGGTTTGGGCAGTGAGTCAGAGAGAAACTGACCCTATTAAGGGTCATGTCCTTAGGTTAGAGCCAATTTGTATGAGCTCAGAGTATCAGGAGTAGTGTAGGTACCAGGAATATATGTAAAAATGTAAACCTTATTTTTCCACATAATGTTTATGGAATATTCTAATAAGAGAGTTCTTTCCAAATTAAATTTAATGAACATTGCAATGTCTTTTAGTGCCAGGGAACCAACACTGGGTAGCATCAAATTTGAGGAAATGATGCTTTGAAAAATAAACTACAGCAATAAATTTGAAATTATGTAATACTATATTCCTTAATTAGAACAAAAATTGCTATGGAACTTATGTATCTACAATCTCTAAAGAGCCAGTCAGATTAGAACATTCAATGAAAAATTTACTTGCGAAAGCACTAATTTGTATTAATGTTGACTGTGGATAGTTTCACTGTGTCTTAGAGATATGCCCTACCACATACCATATACCAAATCAACTTATATGCTGATAAAACATAAGTATTTTTCAATGGATAGATGCTTAGGACATTTGACTTTATTAAATACATTTTGTCTATGTTAGCATGATATTGAAAAACTAGTCACCAGAATCAGAATCCTAGGCTGAATCTAAAATGATGACATTTCATAGGGACCAATGTAGAGTTTTATGTGAGTTCAAAAAATAAACCTCACAAGTCTGCTAGTTATACCTTTGTCTAAGTCAAGGCTGTCCAACCTTAGGTTATCTTAGGACTGCATTAAAATAAAATAATTATTCGAGGGCCGCACCCAGAATAAAAAATACAGTACCCTAATAGAAAGTGGGGGAATGTGCATCATCAATATGACAGGCTAAGGTATGAAGCACAAAAACAAACACAAACAACAAAGCGACAACACAACAGTATAAAGGTAGGTGCATACTGACTTGTCTGCAGCATACAGACAGATCGATTGAAAATTCTGTGCAATACGTTCCGTCCGTAATAGTGCTTAAAAACACCAAAGAAAATTAATGTCAACAAGTTTATTTATTAGTGATGGAACTAAACAATCTAATATGCATTCCACGGAAATTATTATTTTATTTTTTTGCTTGTGAAAATTAAAACCCATGGGTGGGCCACATAAAATCGCATGCGGCCTGTAGGCCCTATTTTGGACAGCCCTGGTCTGAGTCAAACATTTTGAAAGACTCACGACTGAAGACAGATCTGTGGAGTCTCTACTAGATAACTTGTTTTAAGTAGACATTGAGTCATTGATTTTTTTTTAAAGCTGATCATTTTACCAGTTTCAAATCCAATTAATTATTATGAACTGATTTCTATTTTGTCCACAAGGATAACATGAGAGACTGTCAAATATTTGGCTAAAATCGGAATATACTGTATGCATGACAGTTCCCTGATATATCTAACTTTGTCAAAAAAAGAAATAAGTATAGTTAGGCATTAACTGTTCTTGATAAAGCCATCTTGGCTATTAGTGTTCGCAGTTTCTTTTTCTAGATACTCATAAATTTTACCAGTCCATTCCAGGGTTTCAGGAAACCGAATAAGAGCCTTATTAACTACAAGAATTATACAAACCATCATCAATATAAACACATATAGAACCAGCTTAGAGGTTTGCAAACTCCATTCCCTCCTTCCTTCCCTCTCACTCTCCCTTCCTCCTTCCCTCCCTCCCTTCCTTCCTTCCTTCCTTCTTTCCTTCCTTCCTTCCTTCCTTCCTTCCTCCCTCCCTTCCTTCTTGCCTTCCTTCCTCCCCCCTTCCTTCCTCCCTCCCTCCTTCCCTCTCTCCCTCACTTCCTTCCTTCCTTCCTTCCTTCCTTCCTCCCTCCCTCCCCCCTCCTTCCCTCCCTCCCTTTCTCCCTCCCTCCCTTTCTCCCTCCCTCCCTTTCTCCTTCCTTCCTTCCTTCCTTCCTTCCTTCCTTCCTTCCTTCCTTCCTTCCTTCTTGCCTTCTTTCCTCTCTCCCTTCCTTCCTCCCTCCCTCCTTCCCTCTCTCCCTCCCTTTCTTCTTTCCTTCCTTCCTCCCTCCCTCCCTTTCTCCTTCCTTCCTTCCTTCCTTCTCTTCTTCCTTTCCTGGAGACTGTGATGGTATAGAGGAGAATGTGTTCCTGAAGTACTGGGAGGAAATGTTTAGACTTCTGTTCATATATATCTTGGAAATAAATATCTAGTTGTAAAAGCTAATTGATGCTAATTGGTTAAATAGAACTGGGGCACCAGTCAGTGGTGCTTAAAAGTGGTGGGGATGCAGAACACACATAGAATTGGGGCTGAGGCAAATGGCATTAGAGAAAAGACCTCCCAACCTCTCAGAGGGAAACCCTAGAATGCTAAGGGTCAATGTAGCAGGTCTCTAGACTGAGGTCATGAGAGTCATGAGAGTACTCATTACACCAGAAATCCACTGATTGCTGAGGTTATGAATTAGAGGGTACCTGGGACAATTCTCAAAGAATTATGGTAGGAGAAAGCCAAGAGTTAGGAGCAGAATGTCTGATGGCTTCCACTCTGAGGACATGAAGACTTTTACAGAGTCAACTAGCATCAAAGTTGGGCTTATCTGTTCTCCCATTTAAAGAGTCCTCTGAAAGTGGCTGTAGCTATGGCGGTAGCAGTTTCTTGATCAACAGAACAGTTGAGGTGGGGCAAGAATAACTGCGACAAGTGAGTGCTGAGAAAGGTGGACCAGGTTGGGTGAGATCACTCTTGCTGCCCTAATGGCAATTCTCTGTAGTTTGTGCTTCACTTCAATGCAGAAAAGCTGGGGCTTCTGAGACAGCCGGCTCCACCCAGTGAGTGTAGACCCACTGTGGTTCCCCTTCCCTCCTCTGATTTCTGTCCATTTCTTTGACACTGTTTATTCTAGCGTTACATAATGTATAACTGGAGACTAATCTTTGTTGATTGTTATGTGGGTGACAGAAATTAGGAGTCAGCTCAGTCTGGAATGATGTAGCAGACTTATCTAGAGTCCCTTAGAGAGGTTGAGGAACGACTCAATGATAGGCCCCCCCTGGGAGATCTCAAACCCAATATGATGCAGCCTGCCACCACTTTCTTAGCCAACCTCAGTAGCAGAAATAGATTAATAATCTGAAGTGAGTCATGTTTTTCTGGAGTGGAGAGATTGTTAGTGGAAACCTAAAAGTCTAGATGGAATGTGGAAAAAAGGGGGGGCATGGAGAGAGGTGGGGTGGGGTGGGGAAAAAATGGGTTGTTCTCTCAGAACCTTTAAGGAGGGTACCCCTTGGTTCTTCTCCCTATTTGTTGCTACATATGGGTCTGTCCTGCCAGTGTAACCCTATTAAATATATGCTTCAGTATAGTAGTCACACAGTAGAAATGCCCTATTATACATGAATATCCCTGATACCCTTGGAAGAAAAAACAGGATAAGGTTAGATATTAAAACTGTCTTCTGTTTTCATAATCTTATATACAACAAGCAATAAGCGTGTCACTTCTCTGGTCTTCCTTTTGCCCAAAGCATATCTATTAAAAAAGCCCACATTATTTTTTATTTCTGTTTGGAAATTCATTTAGAGCCTGTCTGTCTCAGTTCATTCTTGTTTTAGGATAACAAACATTATTCCTGTAGGAAAGTGCTAGTATTTTTAATCTTTCCCTGTTTACTGTTCTTGCTTCTACTGTCTATAGAAATCTTTAATATCTGAGTTAGATGCTGAACTCCTCTTCAAGCCATAAAAGATAAAGCTGTGTTATTTGATTTTCTCTATAGGACTTTGGTCCATTGGATCCTAACTGTTCTTTCTCTAATCATTTGAAATTCTTAAAACCTAGGGTGCATATTAAACTATGCTTGACTTTAATCTCTTAATTTTGAAGTATGGTCATTTGAACTTTATGAAAGGGAACCATGTTTTATCTCAATTTTGTGTCTCCCATAGTACAATGATTAGCACACAGCAATAATGATGATAATACAGCTTTTAAGATTTGAAAGGCTTTTGAAAAGATATTTACATATATTATCACATTCCTGTGATATGGGTGCTGTTATCCTCTTTTACAGATGAAGAAATTGAGGCAGAGAGAAGTTAAGGGTCATACAGCTAGTAAGAATCTGAGGCAGGATTTAAACCCAGCTCTTTCTGACTCCAAGTTCAACGCTCTATCTACCTGTGTATCAGTAAGAGCTTTAACAATTGTTTGGAAAAAACACAGGATTTGTAACCAAAGGGCCTGGGTTTGATTGACAACAATTGATATCCATGAGACTTTAACCAAATCATTTGACCATGATGAATCACAGTTTCTTTATCTGTAAAATGAGGTTGGAGTATATGTTGTGTAAGGTTCCTTGCAGTTCCAAATGCTATGACTCTGTGAATCTATGAGCTGGTTGTTGGATTAAATTAGTTTTATCCAAATGCTCATTTGTAATGTTGCTCCCTTTGTATTGTTCCATATAATACAACTTCCCCTCATATCATGTTTTTGTGGTACCAATTAATGGTCTTAATCAGGATGCGTCTTTATAATGAACCATAGAATCTTACAGTTATGAGGAACCTTAAAGGTCATATGGTTAACTCCTAAAGAAAGCATCTCAGACCATTTTGTTCAGCTAGTCTTCACCTTATTTCATTTTAGTGCCTTTTTTCTCCCTTTGAAAACATCATGCCACTCAAAAATCCACTAGGTTATAGATAGAAATCTTTATAAAATGTTTGAAAGGCTATGCTTGAAAGGTTATTAGGAAATTGATTTTTTTTAAAGATCAGAAAAAACTATGGATTTTTTAACATCAGTAAATTTAAAAGAAAAGATTGCTTACATAGACTATGGCCATGCTAGGGTAAATCCTTAAAACATTAAAAAAAAACCCCAGCTCCTTCAGTAGGCTAATACATTAGCCTGGATTACTAATGATATGCGAATAGACTAAAATATATTTTGCTAGTAAAGTTCTTAGTATATTCAGGACTCATGGAGGACCTTAGTAAAGGGTAGTACTTTAGAGTATTCCAAACACTCCCATTGGTACCTAAGAAACAGTACTTCTTATTTCTAGCTAACGTCTAGGCAAATGATATTGCCAAAATGGTATTAAATTACTACACAGAGGTTACTCTGAGAATATGTTCAATTGAGTCTTCCTTACAGTAACTAAACCCTTTCTTTCTGATCTGCCTATCAAATAAGAAAGAACCATGTAACGGAGAAAGGCTTTGAGGTCTCTGGGAATTCTGTATGTGAGGCAAGAAAAGAATTTAGTTGTCCATTAAAGGCCTGTTCTGAACCATTAAAGCTTTTTTGCCTGTTAGCAATACTTCATTCATATGTCAATTTGAATATCTAAGAATAGTTTTTTATTTTTAGAGATGTAATCACCTAAAAAAATTGGTACCAGATTAGTAATTAATCTGATATTTAGATAACATATTAAAAACTATCATGGATAGACATAAATTTGATGAGACTGTTTCCTTTGTATTTGATTTTTTTTCCTTCTTCCTCCTGTTCTTCCCTGTATTTGAAGTTTGTCTCAGATGTTCTAGCAGAAGAGGACTTGAACCAGATACCCTCTTGAGATCTCTTCCATGCTATAATTCTAGGATACATTTTAGGGTGTGTGTGAATTGAGTAAACTGTAAAAAACACCCACTCTCTCTTTTTTCTCTCTTTTTTTCTCTTTTTGGAGGGGGGAAGGCAGGGCAATTGGGGTTAAATGACTCACCCAAGGTCACACAGCTAGATCACCCACTCTCTTAATGTGATAGCCTCAGAAATTCATTAAGATGTATCATTTGACACAACTGCTTTTTAACATTAGACTTACCTTTGTATAACTAAAGTCAACAAATTTCTTCCTAAACAACATATTTTCTACCCCATTTAGCTCTTGGGAACTTGGAGATGCACTCCCCTGGAATTTGTATTTCTAGAAGTGATAATCTCAGTTGTCAGATTTGGGGATCTTGGCCATTTATACTTAACATTATATAATCTATATAATATATAATATATAATTATATAATATAAACAATATATAATTATATATCTCTAAGACAGAACAGGTCTCACCATATAAATCTAGTCTCTGAAAAAAGGCCAAAAGGAGCCAGAAAGACATCACTGATTGGGACTTCACTGAAAGTTATCTTGACTCAACATTTTGTCAGCAAGTTGGGGCATAGCTAGTGATCCATCATCTGATAAGAAATTTTGAAATTTGTTGGGAAAGCATTTGATGTGAAAATGTCCAATATGTGTTTTTAGGCTAGTTATCAGAATGTTCAAGTGAATGTTATAAATTTAACACAAAGCATAGAATCACAGTGGTGGGAAAGCAAATGTTAGTATATATGATCTGATAATGTAACAATTTTTTTTGGACTATGGAGTATGGCTTTGAATTTTAGCATGCTTCAGAATATTTATTCAAACTTATTTTTTAGGCAGTAGAGATATTTTTCTAGATTTGACATATATACAGAACACTCTCACTTAAAAAAGGAACAATTTCTTTAATAAAAAGTTAGATCTATAGTGATGAACTTCAGAATTAAAATCTCTCTTTCTATTCCCACTTCATGCACATGGGCGTTCATTGTTTTCCTGCCACAGATTAGGTAAAGTTCGTTATTAACCTTTGGGCTTTGATATTCCTAGTGTAGAGTCTAATAAAATGTGCCAACTCTAGTATGCATTTTTTTTTATAAGAAAGCTTTCCCCATGGAATGGAGGTCCACGTAACAACTAGGGACATAGGAGGTAGTATGACTCTTAGTCACTGCTGATTTAGGCTAAATTCCAAACAAAGATCTAGAGGGGAAAAGTTCTAATTTCTTGGGCTTTTCTGCTTGTTTTTCTTTTCAGTACATTATTAGATTGGATTATTAACTCTCTGTTGTCTTGCCCTGTACCAAACTATAATTTAACGCAAAAAAGAACTCACAGTTTGGATATTCTCAAGTCCATAGAATGCTGTATTTACTTTGTTTCAACTTTGAACTACAGATATTTTTTCCTAAACCATTGGACATAAGATTTTCTTATTTTTTTCTGATGGATTTCACAAACTCTTCATTTTCCTTTTATTCTTACTTCTTGCCTAAATTAGTGAGTGTACTCTAAACATCAGAATATTTATTTTTCTTTCTTTCTCAAGTTACTCTAGTCCAATGTTCAAATGCTTAGGTAATCCTCACTATTTTCTCTTGCCTTCCCTTTAAACTCTCAGGACCTTGTATGGTTAAATTTGCTGTTAGAGTCTGGGAAAACAATCAGATGTTTTGAGTCTCAGTTTTCTTCTTCATAAAGTGATCTGTCTTGCCATAATGAAAAATGTAAAGTTTAAAAACAGATATAAGAATTTAGTATTATGTTTAACAACATTGATTAAACATGGAATAATATGTTAAGCGGGGCAGCTAGGTGGCACAGCAGATAAAGTACCAGGCCTGGAGTCAGGAAAATCCTCTTCCTTGGTTCAAATATGGCCTTAGATACTTCCTAGCTGTGTGACCCTGGGCAAGTCACTTAACCCTGTTTGTCACAGTTTCCTCCTCTGCAAAATGAGCTGGAAAAGGAAATGGCAAACCACTCCATTATCTCTGCCAAGAAAACCCCAAATGTGATCATGGAGAGTTGGACACAATTGGAAAACAACTTAAAATATATCAAGTAATATAAATTAGTCATAATAAAGGTTATGAAGGTGTATTGCAGGGTAATCACAGAATCTCTGAGTTGGAAGGAATTCCAGAGGCTATCTAAAGTGATCCACACCTGAAAGTCACACACTGTACAACATACCCAAGAAATGGTTGCCCTTTGGATGCTCTCCTGTTCATCAATGTCCTTTTTAAAATGTGGTACCCAAAATGAATTCTAGGCTCTAGAAATGATCTGGCCATGGCAGAAGGGGACTATCACATACCTGTTTTTGGATTTTGTAACTCTCTTGACGCAGTCTAAAATCAAATTAGCTTCCTTTGGGCTGATATAACATACTATTGTCTCGTATTGAGTAGTGTTTAGATGTCCGTTAGCTCTTAGATTGTCTTTTCTTGATGTTTTCCAGGTAAGTTTCTTTTGATATCAGAACTCTTGGATTTTGTTTTTTTTTCTTCAATTTTTTCCCAATATTTCTTTTCTTACTGAGTCATTGGTTTCTGTCTGGCCCATCTTAATTTTCAGGACAATCAACTCTTGGGTGAGGTTTTCCACCATTTGTTCTAAGGTATCATTTGTGTTCTTTGCCATTCTTTCCTTCCTCTATTTTCCATTTGTATCTCTTATTTCATTTCCTCCATTTCTTGTCTCTGTGGCTAGGATATTCCATTTTTTGTTTGAGGCTTGTGTGGGATTTCTATCCTTTTTGGAGTATACCTCCTTGTTTTTTTCTCAGACCAAAGTTTTTATTTGTCATGGTTTTTGGAATTTTTCTTGGTTTGCTCATTTGAGACCCTGTACTTGGTTAAAGCTCCACAGCTGAGTGGTGTGGGTTGGGCTAGATTGGTTCTGAGTATAGTGGGCCAGACTAGCCTCCTCCTTTAAACGATCCCGGGGTTACTACTGAGCTAGGCTCTGTGTAGGGACCACCTCTTTTCATGGGGCTCTGGAAACTCTTCCTATTGGAAGCTCTGCCTAATGCCTGTCTGATGCTGGGCTCAAGGACAGCTTTTGTATTGGGTTGCTACCACAGCTTCAGGGACTCTTCTGGTTGGATTTTACCTAGGGCCCATCCTGGGAAGCTGGAGTTGGGTCACTGGTGCTAGGCTTGGGTCAGCTCTGTTTAGATCAGACTAGAAGTGCTACAGTGGACCTGCTCAGAACACCCCAAAGCCATTCTCTACGAAAATGAATCTGGGAATTGCTTGGGCTGGGCTGGGCTTGGACCCTGCTCCAAGGGATCCTGCCTAGGCAAAGAGTGCTGGAACTGCTCTGGGGCATCCAGATGCATCTGCTCTCAGCCCTCTGTTTTTCACTCTTTCCCCTTGTCTATCCGAAAATCTCTACAGGATTCTAGGGGTCCCTATGTGGATTCTTTGGTTGAGTGAGGGAGTCTAGAGGTGATTCTTTCTGTCTCTTACTAGAGTGGTGCATCTCTAAGTTCCCTGGGAGTGTTTGTGGAGGATCTGAGATCTTCTGTGTCTTAGCTCTCTGCCATCTTCTCACATCCTTCTAATATTAGAGGAGGCTGTGTGGTGACTGTATTGGAGTCCAAAGACTTGGGTTGGAGTTCCAGCTCTGACACTTGCCAGTCTTGTGATCCTGTATTAATCATTTAGCTTCTTAGTTTCTTAATTCTTTATTCGTAGAGACAGTTGCATGGCACTGGACTCAGCATCAGAATGACCTGTGTTCAAATCTGGCCTTAGACCCTTACTAATTTGTGTGACCTTGGACCAGTCACTTAACTTCTCTATGCCTCAGTTTTCTTACCTGTAAAATGGGGATAATAACAGCATCTACCTCCTAGGATTGTTGTAAGGATAAAATGAGACATTGGTAGGTGTTTTGCAAAACTTAAAGTGCTAAATAAAATGCTAGTTATCATTATTAGTATTAGTAGTAGAGGTAAAATGAGTCAGGAAGACTGGGTGATCTCTAAGATCCCTTCTAGCTTAAAAAGTGCTATCAATTTATGTTGGAATGGGGGTTGCAGGCTCTGTAAGGTCAGAATATTTTTGGAATATCTTGGGAAGTTTATTATGAAACAAACTGCTGACACCTCTGAGAAAAACACTACTCTCTGGTGATTATTGAGTTAACTGGTGGCTCACTCTCCTTTCTTAGTGAACAGTCGGTCAACAAACATTTATTAATAAATAATGAACACCTATTTTGTGCCAGACATTGTGTGAAGTACTGGGGATACAAAAAAGGCAGTCTCTGATGTCAAGGAGGGACAATTTAATGGAGGAAGACAACATACACAAAGGAAGCTGAAAAGCAGGGGGTCCGGGCAGGTACCTAATGTGGAGAAATGGTGTAGAAGTGAGAGTCCCAAAGTAGTGCAGCCAAGAGGGAAATGAGATGCTCTGAGCTGAGCTTTCTTTTCAAATAGAGGTTTTGGAATTCATGGCTCCACCTTCCAATCAGAGGGACAGAGGGTGGTTATGAGGAAGAGTACCGAGGCTGATGGGATCTTGCAGGATGATGAGGTTTTCCGAATAATGAACTTGTGGCATGGTGGAGAAGTCAGAGATGTCTCAAAGTAGTGCAGCCAGATGAGAAATGAGGAGGATGTTGCCTTTGTAAGTTAAGGGATTTATTGAATGGTATAATTCTCTGTTTTCTGCACAAAGATACTTGAACTTAATTTTATACATACTAGTATACTTATTTTGATTAAGTGAAAGCTTATGCCAGACAAAGTAAAGAAAAAAATTAACTCATTTATCTTAATATGTGGTGTATTTCCTAGAATGTCTGTTTTTCTTTACTGGCATTTAAAAATTCTATTTATAAGGTTTCTTTTAGACTCATCATATATCTAATTTAACATTCAAGTCATAAATTCTGTTGTGCATTAGAATTCAGTAGAGAAACACTTGGGAAGCTAGAGATGTCTGATTGTATGTGCAGGTGTCTATGCATAGACTCCATGCTCTCACAATGTGTAGGGCCAAGAGAGCCTTGCTTATTGGAGGGAATTCTCTTTGATTGCAACTTGTGAGGTCTGTGCATGAGCTCCAAGCATGGTGACATCCCTAGCATTTATTCAAATTGGGTAGGCATACTTCTGAAGCAGGCAGTTTAAAAAGCCATGGAAGCCTCACAAGCAGAAAGTGAGAAGATAAAAGAGATGAGGAAAGGTAGTAGCTGCCTCCAGGTTGGTTTGGGGTTAGTGTAGCTGGCAGAAGTGATCGTGTCTCAATGATCTCACTGTGTTCAGAAAAACATTGAGAGATCAAGAGGAAAGACTCCTAAAAGTTGGATTGGCTATAAAGCATTGGACTAAAGGTGTTAATTAATAATGCCAGTTCTGAAGAGCCTCTGGGAGGAATGCGAGTCACTTAGTATCTCAGCAGGGAGAAAGTACTGATCCCGAGGAAAAAGAAGCGCTCTTCACATGGCCACATCGGAAGAATTTTAGAGATCTAAAGATTTTTGTCTAATTTGGTGGCTATAACATCAAATTTGTGAAGAATGATACCATTTATAGAGGTAGCTAGATGGCTCAATGGATAGAGCACTGGGCCTGGAGTCAGGAAGAGCTGAGTTCAAATCCAGCTTCAGATGCTTACTAGCTGTGTGATCCTGGGGAAGTCAATCTCTGTTTGCCTTAATCTTCTGGAGACAGAAATGGCAAACCACTCCAGTATCTTTGCCAAGAAAATCCCATGGACAATACTGATGTGCTATTATCCATGGAATCATGAAGAGTCAGACACGACTGAACAACTGAACTCCAACAACAATACCACTTGTGGCTATGCCTCACGATGCTCACTCATGTATATGCTTGGGAAGAACAGGAAGCAGATTTGTAGAAAGGAAATATCTCACTGAATCCTCTGGCACTATTACAGATTATTACATGGGCACTATTGACATTAGAAATGAAAGCAGGCCTCCAAGAACAAAGCCGATTGCCTTACGCATGCACTAGTGTTGGATTTTTCAGAACCAATGCGTCCTTTTTGTTACGAAGTGATGACAGAGTAGAGGGTTAGGAAGAGTTTTATACCAGGAGAGCAATGGTGACCAGGAGGGTATACCTTCTGGTAGTATTTACTGACAATGATACCTGTTATTGCCTTTTAGGTAGGCTGTATTTTTAAGTTCTGAGAGATGTGCACAAAACTTTATTTAAAGTTTGGATTGACGATATTTCACAGACATATTTTGACAATGGCTAAATTATATGATACCCAAAAGAACTAGTTAAGTATGAGTTAAGTATGTGTTACTGGCTGGGAAAGACATATGGATATAGATGCCCTGTCCTAAAGGTCCTATGTGTCCATTACAATGGTGAAACCTATAGAAGGATGACATGTAGGGGGTCAGGCCACTAACACATGGAAGTTCAACTGAAAGTTTGGGACTTCACTGCAGAAAGTGCCATCAGTGGTTTTAAGTTTTTGTAACACTGGACTGATCTTTAAGTTCCATGTACTTAGATAACTCATGTTGTGAGCTACTTCATGTTTAAGTTCTATGAGAAGTGATAACAGTAGATAAGGGTCTGACCACTGGGAACCCAACTTTCATTCTCCAATAGGGTATCTTACTATTGAAAGAGTGGAAGAATTTCTTCCATGAAATGCTGATTAGACAATAATTTATCCAACACAAGGTACAAAAACATACCTGGTGTTAGTTACTTAAGACTTACTGCTCTAAGACCATAAAAGCACTATGTGATGATTTTGGACACCTGGATCAAGAGACAACTCTAGAACCGGTACAAAATATATATTCTGCTGGCCCATGATAAAAGCAGATATATGTAGAAGTGTGAGATTTGTGTTTGATGTATTCAAAGGAATGTACTACCAACTTGTATCTCTTACTTGGAGAGTGTAAGTTCTGGTAAACCTTTGGAATTTGCATACATAAATTTTATCTTTGGAAGGAGTTAGTATGAACATAAGCAACATGATGGTGGTGACAAAACATTTCACACAGGATGCAGAAGCATCCACAATCATAGAACAAAAAGAATTTATAGTGCCTGGGTGTTGTGGGACAAGTATTTCTCAGTGCATGTTTTCAGGATCTGTCTGATGAATGTCAGGATTTTGAGAGCAAGCTGCTCAAGGTGGTGTTACTGTTAGCAAGATTTAAGAAATCTAAAATCATACTTTACCATCATTAAGGAGATCTGCAGTCAGTGTGCTTCATTGTATACTATTGACATGCTGAGGTAGCTGAGGCCTGAGCAGAAGGCTCTCTGAAGTAAGCATGTGGTTTTTCTAATGCATGAATATGATGTCACCAAAAATAGCACTATAGTCTTTGCCTCGTACCTGTTAATGCCATGAATACCTATTTATTTGCATTTTGCAGTCTTAGAGGTTGGAGAAGGCATAGTGACACACATACACACCCATTTTAGCTAAGCAATAAGTTGAAGGACATCTTCACATCTACACAGAGAGGAAAATGACAGTTTTATGCCAAAGTTCACAAGGGATAGCTTTTTGCTAAGAAATCTCAGTGTCCACTGAAGACACAAGATAGTAAACTGTTGGAGAACCACTTCATACCAAATAATTGAAAAAATTGGGGAATATTTGTCTGCAAAAATAGCCCTGGACAACAGTCAAGGACCTTCAAAGACAATATTACATTACAACTAGCTATTGTCTATAGCAGAGTTAGTCATATGTGTTAGAGATCAGGACAAGTGCAATGGAAAGAAGACTCTGAGAAGGAATGGGATAGATTCTTGGAGCCAGATGATGGCTTAAATGGAGAACATCCAGATTATGACTGTGATGAAAAGGAAAGTGCATACTGATAGTAAAAGGGTCAGAGAAATCTTCTAAGATTGGCCAGGCTTGAGAGGGACCTCTGCCTAAATGGAGGAGTAGGCAAAATGCAGAAGCTGCCCTTTTCCAGCCCCAAACTCAAGTAGTAGAGTTCTCAAAGGAGCAGAAGCCATTTATAGAGTTGAAGGCTGGATCCAGTTATATCCATTCCGGGCTACCTAGGAGCTCACAAGTAGGACTGCATGGTAAGTGGATCAGAGGATCAAAAGTGTGCAGAACTGATAGTAGTTTAATACCAAAGTGCTAGTTACTAAGCTGATTTATAATGTTTCAATTGTAATCAGAGAACTATAATATAAATTCAAAGGGAAACATATTAGGTATTTTACATAGCTGTGGCTAATGAGAGAATTCTTAACTAACCAGGTGAGAGCTAATCCCTAAAGACAAAATATTTCATTGCAATTACATGAAATTGAAAAGTTTTTGCATGAACAAGTCAATGCGACAAAGATAAGAAGGAAAGTGGTTGATTGGAAATTTTTTCAACAAATTCTCTAATTATGATCTGATATCCAACATATATAGGGAACCAATACAAATACATAAGATTAAAATCCATTCCCCAATAGATATGAATGGGGTTCTTAAAAAACAAATGGAAAAATGTTGAGTGGTGTGAAGGATTAATCCAAATGCCTAAAAGTAAAAGAAATGAAAATCAAAATAACTTTGAGATTGCACTTTACACTCAGCAAATGTGCAAAGATGACAGAAGATTGGAATAGTCATTGCTATAAGGTTATGAAAAGAAATGTTAATGCACTATTGGTGGAACTTTTAGTTGGTCTAATCTTTCTGGAAGGCATTTGCAATTATGCTACGGAAATGATTAACATCCATACCTTTTATTTACTCAGAAATCCTAATCCTAGGCATAATTTCCCAAGGAGGCCAATGATAAATAAAAGGTGTGTGTGTATGTGTGTGTAATGCCAAAATGGAATATGTTCCAAAATCTAAGTTATTAAAGCTTCAAATTTTAAGATATTAAAGTTAAAAGCTATTTAAGCTATTGGTAGCACTTTTTGTAGAAGCAAAGAAAAAGAAACAAAACAGATGGCCATCAATTTGGAAATGGCCAAATTGTGGTATGTGAATATAAAGGAAAATTACTATGCTATAGAAATGATGAATATGAGAAATGCAGATAAGTATGGGAAGATTTACATGAATTAATGCAAAATGAAGTGATCAAAACTAGGGAAACAACATACATAATGTCTACAACAAGGTAAATGGAAATGATGACAATAATCAAAATAGAATTGAACTAAATGTTGTAAAATTATATAATAGCCAATTTTGGCCCTAAAGAAGTGATATGAGGATGCACTTCCCTCCTTTTTTTATAGAAATAGTGGAGTATGGGTATGGAATATTACATAAAATGCTGGACTTAAATGGATGTGTTGATTGATTTTGCTCAAAAAAGTTTTTATTCTTTATTATAAGGGATGGTTCTTTGGGAGGGGATGATATTGAGAAAGGAAGATGATATAAATACATAAGATGTGAGTAGAAAAAAAGACTAATGGGAGAGAAAGTTATGCATGTATGATGCTTATTGATGGAGTGCTTATAAGGTACGTTTTTATATAACCACAATGTGATTTATGTATTGTATGTACATATATTTGATATATGTCATATGTGATATTGTGTGCTGTGTATTATGTGTGATCTAGTGCCTCATCTATTGAATACAACTCTAATGTCAGTGTAATGTCCAATGTGTCTGCCTATGTTCTTCACATTTGATAGGATTACAATTAGCTGTACTATATGCCAAATGCCTTGTTGTTTACTACCTGCATACTCAATTTTTACTATGTGATTTGTAGAAACTTCAAATTTTAAAATGAATGTCACATAAGTATATAGTTCCCTGGTTCCTTCAATTTTTGGAGCCAGTAGACTCCATTTTCTTTGAATGAACAACTTCTAGATACTTGTGCATGATCTTTTCAATATGGGGATATCATCCAGCACTTTGGGTAGATACATTTTTACCATGTACAGTGTAAAACCTTGGCAATGGGTGAATTTAATTCAGGTGATCATTACATACACTACTATGGGTCAAGAATCCCTTAGAAGAAATAAAGTAACCCCAATATTCAATAAGAGGGTGACAAAAGTGGCACTGGAGTATGATCTCAAAAATGGTAGAATGATACCTGTTCAAATACAGGGCAAACCATTCAGCATCATAGTAATACAAGTGTATTCTCCAGCCATTAATGCCAAATAGGCCAATGCTGATCAGTTCTATGAAGACCTACAACATCTGGAAAAACACCAAAAAAAGGTCATATGTGATTGGAAAGCTAAAGTTGGAAATCAAAAGATAATTGGAATAGCTGTCAAGTTTGGCTTTGGAGTACAAAAATGAAGCAGGGCAGGGGACTAATAGTGTTCTGTCAAGATAACTCGCTGGTCATAGCAAGCCCTTTTTTCAGCAATCCAAAAGGCAACTCTACACATGGACATCACCAGACAGTCAATATATGTACTTTGTAGCCAAAAGTGGAGAAGCTCTATATAGTCAGTTAAAACAAGACCTGGAGATGACTGGCTCAGATTATGAGCCTCTTACTGCAAAATTCAGACAAATTGAAGAAAGTGGGGAAAGACTTCAGACCATATAGGTATGACCTAAATAAAATCCCTTATGAATACAAAATGGAGGTGACCTGCAGTATTTATCTACATTGGGTTTTAATGAGGCTCAAATAAGATTATGGAAAAATTATTTGCAAACAGCAAAGCATATACAGAGTGTCTCAAAAGTTTTAGTGCAATGGCTTAAAACTGCACTAAGACTTTTAGACATTCTGTTTAGCTATTATTACTAAAACTATATTTGTTTTACTTGTATTTTCCCCCCTTTCCCACAAATAAGAAATGATAAAATGGGGGGGCAGAGCCAAGATGGTGGCTGGAAAGCAGGGACTTGCGTGAGCTCCCCACCAGGTCCCTCCAAAAACCTGTGAAAATGGCTCTGAACAAATTCTAGAACTGCAGAACCCACAAAATAGCAGAAGGAAGCAGGGATCCAGCCCAGGACAGCTTGGAGGGTCACTGGATGAGGTCTATCTTGCAAGGAGCGGAACTCAGTGTGGGCAGCGGCAGGATAAACCAGACCATGAGCTGGGTGGAACAAGCCCTAGTGCCCTGAATCAGAGAGCTGTGGCAGTTACCAGACTTCTCAACCCACAAACACGAAAGACAACAGAGAAGGTTAGTGGGAAAAGCTGTGGGGAGAGAGTTCGTTGTTCGGCCACTGCCCCAGGGGCAGTGGGGGTGGTGCAGCTACAGAACTACAGCTGCAGTTACTTCCAGCCCCTGGTCCACCTGGTGGGAGGAATTATGTGCGAATCAGAGCAGGAGTGCAGAGCCTGCTTAAGATTTGCATCAGGTCCCCGTTGGCGGTTCTTGGGGAAGGAGGAGTGCTGGTGTGGCAGAGCTGGCTGTATAGAAATAGCTCTGAAAACAACAGCACATCCCCTCAAGCTTGGAACAAAGTACTCTTTGCTCTACAAGCAGTCATACCCTGACAAAAAACTCAAGGGTCAAGTAAGTTGGCTGGGAACACAGCCAGGCAGTGAAAACGCACTCAGATTCAGTCTCAGACTTTGGAATCTTTCTTTGGTGACAAAGAAGACCAAAACATACAGCCAGAAGAAGTCAACAACGTCAAAGAGCCTACATCAAAAGCCTCCAAGGAAAACATGAACTGGTATCAGGCCATGGAAGAGCTCAAAAAGGATTTGGAAAAGCAAGTTAGAGAAGTAGAGGAAAAATTGGGAAGAGAGATGAGAATGATGCAAGAAAACCATGAAAAACAAGTCAATGGCTTGCTAAAGGAGACCCCCCAAAATACTGAAAAAATATTGCAGAAAACAACACCGTAAAAAATAGACTAACTCAAATGGCAAAAGAGCTCCAAAAAGCCAATGAGGACAAGAATATCTTGAAAGGCAGAATTAGCCAAATGGAAAAGGAGGTCCAAAAGACCACTGAAGAAAATACTACCTTAAAAATTAGATTGGAGCAAGTGGAAGCTAGTGACTTTATGAGAAATCAAGATATTATAAAACAGAACCAAAGGAATGAAAAAATGGAAGACAATGTGAAATATCTCACTGGAAAAACCACTGACCTGGAAAATAGATCCAGGAGAGATAATTTTAAAATTATTGGACTACCTGAAAGCCATGATCATCTTTCAAGAAATTATCAAGGAGAACTGCCCTGATATTCTAGGGCCAGAGGGTAAAATAGAAATTGAAAGAATCCACAGATCGCCTCCTCAATAAGATCCCCAAAAGAAAACTCCTAGGAACATTGTTGCCAAATTCCAGAGCTCCCAGGTCAAGGAGAAAATAATGCAAGCAGCCAGAATGAAACAATTTGAGTATTGTGGAAAAAAAATCAGGATAACACAGGATCTAGCAGCTTCCACATTAAGGGACCGAAGGGCTTGGAATGCGATATTCCGGAGGTCAATGGAGCTAGGATTAAAACCAAGAATCACCTACCCAGCAAAACTGAGTATCATGCTCCAAGGCAAAATATGGACTTTCAATAAAATAGAGGACTTTCAAGCTTTCTCAGTGAAAAGACCAGAGCTGAATAGAAAATTTGACTTTCAAACACAAGAATCAAGAGAAGCATGAAAAGGTAAACAAGAAAGAGAAATCACAAGGGACTTACTAAAGTTGAACTGTTTTTGTTTACATTCCTACATGGAAAGGTGATGTGTATGATTCATGAGATCTCAGTATCATAGTAGCTGAAAGGAATATGCATATATATGTGTATGCATATATATACATATGTGTGTCTATGTATGCATATATGTAGGTGTATGTGTATATATATACATATATATGTATATATATGTGTATATATATATATGTGTGTATATATATATATATATATATATATATATATATATATGGAGGGGACAGGGAGAGTTGAATATGAAGGGATGATATCCAAAAAAATAAAATCAAATTAAGGGATAAGAGAGGAATATATTGAGAGAGGGAGGAAGGGAGAGATAGAATGGGGTAAATTATCTCACATAAAAGTGGCAAGAAAAAGCGGTTCTCTAGGAAGGGAAGAGGGGGTAGGTGAGGAAGAATGAGTAAATCTTGCTCTCATCGGATTTGACCTGAGGAGGGAATACCATACACACTCAATTGGGTATCTTACCCCACAGGAAAGACGGAGGAAGAAGATAAAAAAGGGGAGATGATAGAAGGGAGGGCAGACGGGGAGGAGGTAATCAAAAACAAACACTTTTGAAAAGGGATGGGGTCAAGGGAGAAAATTCAATAAAGGGGGATAGGTTAGGAAGGAGCAAAACATAGTTAATCTTTCACAACATGAGTATTGTGGCAGGGTTTTACATAATGATACACATGTGGCCTATGTTGAATTGCTTGCCTTCTTAGGGAGGGTGGGAGGGGAGGGAAGAGGGGAGAGAATTTGGAACTCAAAGTTTTAAAAACAGATGTTCAAAAACAACAATAAAAAAAAAGTTTTTGCATGTAACTAGGAAATAAGATACACAGACAATGGGGCATAGAAATTTATCTTGCCCTACAAGACAAGAAGGGAAAGGGGAGGGGAGTGGGGTGAGAGATGGGAGGGTTGACTGGGGAATGGGGCAACCAGAATATATGCTATCTTGGAGTGGGCGGGAGGGTAGAAATGGGGAGAAAATTTGTAATTCAATGGTGAAAGAAATGATAAAATGTAAATTCCTCATGGGCAAGTACTCTCATACTTTTCCGCTTACCTGTTATAACGCCTACCACAGTGTGAGTTCAATAAATATTTAGTTGATTGAAAGTAGATTGCCCCAAAAAATCAGTTATTTGATATTTCAGGTTATTTGAATTCTAGTAAAACAGGATAATAGTATGATAGATATAGAAATGGGAAGGGATGTCAGACATCATCTAGTCTAATCTCCTCATTCTTACAGATGGAGAAACCAAAGCCCAGAGGGGTTAAGGGCCTTGCCTAAAGTTAGAGAGTGAGTCTCCTGATCAGTACAATGAATCCCATGGAATTTGCACTATTTAGTTACATGTAAAATATGGCCATTGGTTCCATCCCAATAGAAATATGCAGACAAATTCAAATAAGATGACCACTGCACAGGATTTATTATTCATACTAATTGCAACCTGAGTATTAGAAAAAAGAGGGTTTAATGGAATACAAGCAAGATGCAGAGAAGGAAAGTTGTTCAAAGGGCCAGGAAACTTGAATCTCTGGTCATGAGTACTAGGTGATTGGCTTTCTCAACTTCACATGGTGCTCACCCATAATTGGTTTTAGTTTGTTTTTTATGTGAACTTGAACTTTTGGGTGGTTTGTTGACTGGTGGTTTTTATTTGACATCTTTTAAAAATGATTTGCATTTTATTTCACAACATCTGCCTGGAATATCCTTGAAAAAGGGGGCCGTGTTTACCTTTAATACTTAAAAATCACTTGGAGGCAGTTCAATTGAGCGTGAGAGTATGTGTTTGTGAGAAAGTAAAACATCGCCAGAATGACTAACCTCTGTTCTTTGAGGCTTACTACATATCATTTATGCTTGAAAAAACATAATGAATTTATTTGTTTTAACATCCAAAAATGCTGACCTACGAGTTGAAAGGAGTTGGCTGGATGATATAGCAAAAAAATAGCAACAGATTTACTTTTTAACAGTGATGATATTTAACCTCATGTCCCCCATCTTCATCATAACACATGCTGAAAACAGCTTGAAGCCATTCTTAACATAAGAAGCACATTTTAGGCTGTATCTGCACTGGTACAATGAAGTGTGGGGTTGAGGCAATTATTTGGATAACTTGGGACCCCAAACTACCATGAAATAAAGCAGAGATTTTTCTCTGGTCTAAATTACTTCTCTAGTTTATCTTCTTAGTCTTATAACCCTTAGTAATTGCTCAATATTCATCTTTTCCTTGCTATCTCACAGCCTGAGATTTACTAATAACATGAAAAGATTTAAGAAAATAAAACTGATGAAATCCAGTAAAATTTTTTTTTACATAAAATGTAACTGCTGATTTAGGATATATGCATGATAGTTTAGTTGATCCTAAAGCAAATTTCCTTAATACAGAGTGGCCCAAAAGTTTTATCACTAAGACTTTTGGGCCACCCTGTCCAGGGTTGTGCCATAGATAGCTTGTGCTGGTTTGTGAGATCTGATTGTTAAATTTTCATTATAAACATTTACACCTCAGAAATTAGTAAATGGTACAAATCAGGGCTTGGTTTATTGTTTTATTGATTGTCTAGACTTAAGAAAATGCTGGAGGAAATGTTATTAATGCAGGTTAAACTTAAAAGTGTGTCATGTATGCATTTTCTTTTGAGAGTCAGTTATTAAACATTTACCACCCCTGTTGTGTACTGATACATCTGTATGGTTTTGGCCACTTCTTAAAATAATGGATTGTGGGTTCAATTATCTGTTCATTCTAAGACCCCCTAATTGAGACTAACCATTCCAAAAGACTTCTTTTGTATACCTGCTTCTAACAGCATGGATCTTGGTATCACTACCCCATTCTGCCATCAATAAAACTCTTGGATTATTCAGGGATGGATTTTGGATCCATTTTCCCTTCCTTTCCTAATGAACTTTTGGGTGGTTTGTTGAGTAGTGCTTTTTATTTGACATCTTTTAAAAATGATTTGGATTTTATTTCACTATGTCTGCCTGGAATATCCTTGTAAAAGTGGGCCATGTTTACTTTTAATACTTAAAAATCACTTGGAGGCAGTGATGGTTACACCTCTGCTTTATACTTTTTTACGATGTTGGGCAAACCACTTCGCTTTTCTAGGTTTGTTTCCTTAGCTCTAAAATGAACAGGTTTCACTAGATGACAGATAAATCCCCTTCCAGCCCTAAATTCCGTGACACTTATACCCTCATCCCAAAGGCAGTAGATCTAATCAGAGAGAAAATATGATGCTCAAATAACTAGACTTACTTAGCTCTTCTTGGGACCTCTAGTCAAATCTAAAGGGATCGTTTGGGAGAGAAATTTAATGGCCAAAAATGAAATTCATCTCAACTTAAGATATATTTATTAGATGCATATCATTTACCCAGGACTATATTAGAGACAGTGGAAGATGCAAGTGGGGTAATCTGTATCTGCCCTCAAGAAATTTAAAGTCCAGGTAGAGAGAGAGATATAAAGCATGCACACGTGAAACAATAAAAATTAAGTTAATAGATGATCCTGTATCAGCAAGGCAATAATCACAATATAGATGATAATTGTCAAAATGCCTATGTCGTCTCCACATAGAAGGTAGAAGTAAACCATTCATTCAGACACCAGAGAACTAGAACCCATAACCAATGAGCCCAATCCATCACAGCAGCAAAGAATTCAATACACAATATCACAGCAAAGAACTACTCCATTCCATAACCATCTGCACCCCCCTGCTGGGACCTTCCCACAAATACACTCACAGTAGCCATGTCTGCTCCCTCCCTAAGCTCTAACTGCTCTCTGAGCATTTCCTGTGACATAATTTCCTTTTCCTCTGAGCAAGCTCCTTCCACCACATGTGACTTAGGCTTTCTGTGTTGTAAGCAGGTCACATGGCCTATCAATGGGTGGGAAACATCTTCAAATCTAAATTGTTATTACAGATACTTTAAAAAGTGTTTTAAGAATACAGAGATCAATGTGTAATTTGGGAAATAATTTTTCCCCATTAATTCTGCCTTTTCTGTCTTCTTTACATCTAATCCTATTTTCTCCTGAGCTTCAGTTTGATATCACCAAGTGCTCCACTTGGCTGTCCTATAGGTACCTTAAACTCAACATGTTTAAAATGACTCTCATTATCTTACTCTCCAAACTTGCCCATTCTTGAAGGTTCCCTATATATTTTTTTGAGGACACCACTATCCTTCTATTCCTTTTGTAATCTCAGAGTCACTGTTGCCTCTTCCTTCACTCACTCTCCCATACATAATCAGTAGCAAAGTCTTGTCAATTCTATCTCTGTAGCATTTCTTCTATCAGATCCCTTCTCTCCACATACATGGCTGCTGTTGTAATTTAGGCCTTTATTACTTCTCATCTGGACTATTGTAATAGCCTCCTCATTGACCTCCCAGTTTCCAGTTTTTCCCCTCTAATTCATCCTTCACACAGTTGCCAAAACAATCCTCCCAAAGCACAAGTCTTACCATGTGACTCCCCCTCTCATTAATCTTGGGTGGTTTCCTATTACCGGTAGAGAATAATAAACAACTTCTGAGGTTGAATTAAAGTCCTCAATTTGGAAGTAGCTTGCCTTTACAGACTTATTTCACATGACTTCTCTTCATGTATTCTCTCTTGCAGTCAACCTGGTCTACGTGTGGAATTGGAAATTCCATCTCCTGACTCCATCTGTACCTTTGCATAGGTTCTTTTTGCCTCTGCCTCTTACTCTTCTTAACTTACTTCAAGTTTAAGGCTGCATACCACCTCATAGAGGATGCCTTTCTTGATCCCCTTAGTGGGTTGCTAGTGTTTTTTTCCCTTATCTAATTATCTTGTATCCATTTATTTCTTTACATTTTGAAGCCCCCAGCAAAATATAAGTTCTTAGGGACCCTTTTTTCAATTTTCTCTATGTGGCTCCAGTGCCTAGCTCATAGTAGATGCTTAATAATAACAACATATAGAATTATATTTAATTCTGTCACAGATAATAAAACTGATGAAAATTGACTGTGTGGCATTTTTAGGTGGAAAGTTATTTACTATATTATAAATACCAAATATTTATTATAGAGTAGTCTACCATGTAGCATAGTGTTTATTTATAAAGAGTTGAGACCGTTTGCTAAGAGCTTTACCATATGGATATAGAAAAGTTATTCCCTGAAGGCTTATTGTGAAAAGAACCTGTTTTCCAAAGATTATGCTAGCAGATTATAAGCTATGTCTGACTCTGTATGCTAATAAGGCTTCAAATTGTGGTCCTAGAGAAAAATTATGTCTATTTTTCAGCATAGCTAAATTGAGAGGCTTACTACTAATAATCTGGGCACTAGGTCATTTATGAATCTTTTGGTCTTGACAACCTATATCATCTCATCTTCCAGTGCCCCACCCCAAAATGAATATAATTATTGCTTATATATCAACATAAGTTACAGAGATTGAAGAGGAAAAGATTCTGCAAGGAAATTGTGGGTCCTCCAAATTGAATATAACTGTACACTTGTTCCTTTGATACAAAGGTGAGCATGGGGGAGGATGGTGAAAAACATCATTGGAAATGACCCCAGATAAAGAAAAGTGAAATCAAAGGTTTGTAGACTACACAAAAGCCTCACATTTATATGTCATAAATACCTTCTTCAAGAAGAAAATCAGGAAGCATTAGACATGGTGAACATCAAAGGGCACCAAAATTAAAATGACTATTGGTTATTGACTTAATCGTTTTGGAATCATCTGTCTATGTATGCTCAGACCATCAACTTATTAGAGCAACAGTCAAAATTAAATTAGAAGAAAAAATAACAATGGAAATATATTTAATTAAAAGTCTTAACCATATCTAGTTAAATGAGCTATTTATTCTAAAAAATGGGCAGTGGATACAAGAACTGATAGAGATAAAGACCAGCATAACTTCCTAAAGAAGTCGAATTTACATACATCAATTAACACAAAAGAAAGCCAGCATAGTTTGGGCACCATTTCAGTTAGTAAGGACTTGATATCTTTGCTGAGTGTAGAAAGATGAAGCCAAGAACAAAACTGATTCAGAATGCAAAAACATTTGGAAAAATCTTATCTTGAATAGTGAAAGATTATGAGTAATATTGCCTCTTATAATAGCAAGAAGCAGTGGAGAAGATAAGTTTGCAAGACAATAAAACAATCATCAAGCATTTATATAGTATTTTAAAGTTTGTAAAATATTTTGCATATATTATCCGATTTGATACAATAACCCTTTGAGGTGCTATCATTCCCATTTTTTTGGGAGGCAATTAGAGTTAAGTGACTTGCCCAGGGTCACACAGCTAGTAAGTGCTTGAGGCCAGATTTGAAGTCAGGTCCTCCTGACTCTATGACTGTTGCTCTATCTACCATACTGTAATGCCAATGTGATACCCATAGCAGCTACTATGAATATGCAGACATACTTCCAAGGTTGATTGGCAAAATATAATTAAATTCTCTTCCTTCAAGACAGAACCAAAATATTTATTAACATCACCGTTGGGATGCCAGAAAGCAAAATTTAGCAAGGCATACCTCACCAATCCAGGGAGCGCCAACATCTTCAGCATTCTTTCGTTAGTTCTCCCCACAAGCAAGTTCCCCTAGGCAAGTTCCTCCCTCTGACTGTGCTTCTCTGTCTGCTTTGCCTTGCTCTCTGATCTCTCACTCCAGGCAATATGTTTGTCCAAGACTTGGCACTTGATTGGCTTAGCACTGGGGAAGCTAGGAAATCTACATGCCTCCGCACTTCATGGAAATCCGGGTGGCCCAGAACCTAATTGGCTCTGCCTCAGGGCTCCATGTGAGGCCTGTTAATGGGTGGGGAAGATCTTATATCCCAATAATATTACACATACCACTTAGCTGCCCCTTCATTCTCATTTTATAGATCCTATAGCTGAGACTGCGTAAGGACAAATGACTTGCCCAGGGTCATATAGTCAGTCCGTCCACTAGTATGTGTGTGATGTAGGATTAGAATTCAGCTCTTCCTGATGTTAAGTCAAGCATACTACCTCTTCTTGATACCAAGGTGCCTCTGTAAAAAACCCATGTTTGGCCAGATCATCCTGAGGGCATTTAAAGATGAAACTGGAAAGAACATACAAACAAGAAAAATGAAAAAGAGCTCTAAGACAAATTACTTTCCCCATCAATGAGAGTGGAACAAGAACATGTGGACTTTAACATCAAAGTCTGTAATGTACTCTGACAATGCATAGAATTAGTACTAAAGAAAATATCAAATCTCCAGTTAAGAAAATCTTTAACCTTTGGAGATTAAGATCTCTGATCTATTTAAATTTTGTAGCTGACATCTTCCTTTTTTCCTTTCCTGGAATAAAATAAATACATGAAATACAAAGCATTCATGATTTACCATGGATTTTATGTAAAGGGAAAATGCTTGAAAAAAATAATATAGCTGAAATAAAAAGTTACAACACACTTAAAAACAAAATATAGAAACTTAGGAGTGAACTTTCCTGCTCTGCAAAGAGAGATAAAACAGAGGGAGAAGAAAGGGTTAAAGGACATCACTAGTTCCAGCAGCCTTTGTGGAGAAATAAATTTATCATCCTCTTTCACAGGATTCCTTCATTAAGCAATGTATGGAGCTGAGAAAAGCTCTAGCCACATAAGTGATTATTATCAGTCTCAGTTTAAAGTATCTGCTGTTGTACCTTCTGAAGCCTGAGTGATTTCCTCTACTGAGCCATCCTGGAGCAGACTGCTGGCTTCTCTCTCCTCTGACTCCTTTCTCTTAGCTGTCTCATTGGAGATTAAGTCAAAAGCTCCCTGGCCCTTTATCATTTCACCTCCCCAAACTGAAAACAAATTTCACCCATCATCAGCATGGCTCACAGCTCAGGGCTCAGGGCTCATTCTTGAAATCAAAATCCAAAAAGCTTTGATCAAATGTGCCAAATTTCAACACCAACCCTCCGTCCCCATTATACATTTCTCTGTGTCCCAGAGGTACTGAGGTTATGTAGCAATTGCAAAGGGGTCCCAGGAGTGCATAAACAATGCAGAAAATACACAGATGTCTCACAATAATACTACATAACTTACTGGTTATCAAAGGGTGTGTAGAGTTTCACCAGGTGTGCCCAGAATTTTATGGAATTTGAACTTGAAATTGATTCTTCCATAGTGGGCTGTGATTTCTCACAGCAAGAGTAATAGTGTACATGAGAAAAGATGGCTTGAGAACCACAGTCATAACCAATCTATTAAATTTTCTTCTATCTCTGATGAATTGTACCTTCCATAGGGTCCTTAAGTCCTTCATACTCAGCAATATCCTGAGGTGATGTCTTTGCCCTTCCTTCTGTTCCAGGGAAACTCACCTGGGTCTGTAGCTGGAGAGATAATCCATTTCCTCTGAAGATCTGCACTTGCCCAATAACTCACAGTTATAACAGGGGACAAAGTTCAGGTCCTTTTCCTTAGTGCCTTGTCACAACTTCTCCACAGTGGGTTAGCAGGGCTGGCTATGTATCTGATTCTTTCTCCCACCAAGAGCCATGCTGTCCAGGATGCTCTCTTTCCAATAGAATGCCAGATTCCTGAGTTCTTGAATTACTCTGAATTACCCATGAGGCAACCCCTGTGGTTGGTGCTGCCCAGAAAATCTACTTTCACTTGTTAGATGGGAAAATTCAAGGATCTCACTGCCAAGGAATTCCCTTCCTCATGATAGAAGTTTGTGATTCAGAAATTCTCGCCACTTGGCAATGGAACTCTCTCTATGGCTGCGGAGTGAATCAGAAGGAACAACCGTTGCTCTTTGGAGGCAGAGGCCAGGAACTCTACCTTTCCATTCAGAATACAGAGGCACAAGCCCATACGGTCCCAATATTCCTTTGCCCCAAAGCAGTCCCTGTGCTTTTTTTAAAATTTTTTTATTTTTTATTTTTTTTTAACTGAAGTAATATTTATTTTTCTTTTTTGTTTTTTTTTTCATTTTTTTAAATTTAAATTTATTTATTTAACATATTTGGTTTTCAGCATTGATTTTCACAACAGTTTAAATTACAAATTTTCTCCCCATTTCTACCCTCCCCCCCACTCCAAGATGGCATATATTCTGGTTGCCCTGTTCTCCAGTCAGCCCTCCTCTCTATCCCCCGCCTCCCCTCTCATCCCCTTTTCCCTTCCTTTCTTGTAGGGCAAGATAAATTTCTACGCCCCATTGCCTGTGTATCTTATTTTTTAGTTGCATGCAAAAACTTTTTTTTTTGAACATCTGATTTTAAAACTTTGAGTTCTAAATTCTCTCCCCTCTTCCCTTCCCCCCCACCCTACCTAAGAAGTCGAGCAATTCAACCTAGGCCACACATGTATCATTATGTATAACCCTTCCACAATACTCATGTTGTGAAAGGCTAACTACATTTTGCTCCTTCCCAACCCATCCCGCTTTATTGAATTTTCTCCCTTGACCCTGTCCCCTTTCCAAAGTGTTTGTTTTGATTACCTCCACCCCCATCTGCCCTCCCCTCCATCATCCCCCCCTTTTATTTTTTTTTATCTTCCTCCCTCTTCTTTCCTATGGGGTAAGACACCCAACTGAGTATGTATGGTATTCCCCCTCAGGCCAAATCTGATGAGAGCAAGGTTCACTCATTCCCCCCTCACCTGCCCTCTTCCCTCCTCCCATAGAACTGCTTCCTCTTGCCACCTTTATGCGAGATAATCCACCCTATTTTATCTCTCCCTATCTCCCTCTCTCAGTATGTTGCTCTCTCATCCCTTAATTTCATTTTATTTCTTTTAGATATCTTCCCTTCATCTTCAACTCACCCTGTGTCTCTTTTACATATATATATATATAAACACATATATATATACACATACATACATATACACATAGATATATACATACATACACATTCACTTATATATATACATAAACATATATATACATATATATGCATATTCCCTTCAACTACCCTAATACTGAGGTCTCATGAATCATACACATCATCTTTCCATGTAGGAATGTAAACAAAATAGTTCAACTTTAGTAAGTCCCTTGCAATTTCCGTTTCTTGATTAACTTTTCATGCTTCTCTTGATTCTTGTGTTTGAAAGTCAAATTTTCTATTCAGTTCTGGTCTTTTCACTGAGAAAGCTTGAAAGTCCTTTATTTTATTGAAAATCCATATTTTGCCTTGGAACATGATACTCAGTTTTGCTGGGTAGGTGATTCTAGGTTTTAATCGTAGCTCCATTGACCTCCGGAATATCGCATTCCAAGCCCTTCGATCTCTTAATGTAGAAGCTGCCAGATCTTGGGTTATTCTGATTGGGTTTCCACAATACTCAAATTGTTTCTTTCTGGCTGCTTGCAATATTTTCTCCTTGATCTGGGAGCTCTGGAATTTGGCGACAATATTCCTAGGAGATTTCTTTTTGGGATCTATTTGAGGAGGCGATCGATGGATTCTTTCAATTTCTATTTTGCCCTGTGGCTCTAGAATATCAGGGCAGTTCTCCTTGATAATTTCTTGAAAGATGGTATCTAGGCTCTTTTTTTGATCATGGCTTTCAGGTAGTCCAATAATTTTTAAATTATCTCTCCTGGATCTATTTTCCAGGTCAGTGGTTTTTCCAATGAGATATTTCACATTGTCTTCCATTTTTTCATTCCTTTGGTTCTGTTTTATAATATCCTGATTTCTCATCAAGTCACTAGCTTCCACTTGCTCCAATCTAATTTTTAAAGTAGTATTTTCTTCAGTGGTCTTTTGGACCTCCTTTTCCATTTGGCTAATTCTGCCTTTCAAGGCATTCTTCTCCTCATTGGCTTTTTGGAGCTCTTTTGCCATTTGAGTTAGTCTATTTTTTAAGGTGTTGTTTTCTTCAGTATATTTTTCAGTATTTTTTTGGGTCTCCTTTAGCAAGTCATTGACTTGTTTTTCATGGTTTTCTCGCATCCTTCTCATTTCTCTTCCCAATTTTT
The DNA here is from genome assembly GCF_011100635.1 of Trichosurus vulpecula. Classification (NCBI taxonomy): domain Eukaryota; kingdom Metazoa; phylum Chordata; class Mammalia; order Diprotodontia; family Phalangeridae; genus Trichosurus; species Trichosurus vulpecula. Next base: position 333,979,685 of record NC_050575.1, on the reverse strand, counting down.
CCTCTACTTCTCTAACTTGCTTTTCCAAATCTTTTTTGAGTTCTTCTATGGCCTGGGGCCAGTTCATGTTTTTCTTGGAGGCTTTTGTTGTAGGCTCTATGACTTTGTTGTCTTCTTTAGGCTGTATGTTTTGGTCTTCTTTGTCACCAAAGAAAGAATCCAAAGTCTGAGACTGAATCTGGACGCATTTTCGCTGCCTGGCCATATTCCCAACCAACTAACTTGACCCTTGAGTTTTTCAGTGGGTATGACTGCTTGTAGACTAACAAGTTCTATGTTCCACGTTTGGAGGGGAGGTGCCAGCTCTGTCAGACCCGCACTACTCCTTCCCCAGGATCCCCCAGCCCCGGCTGGGCTTAGATCTTCAGCAGGCTGTTGCACTCCTGCTCTGATCCGCCACTTAATTCCTCCCACCAGGTGGGCCTGGGGCCAGAAGCAGCAGCAACTGTAGCTGCCCCAACTCCGCTACCCCCAGGGCTGGAAGCTGAACCGGGAACTCCTTCCACTCCCGCAGCTTTTCCCACTAACCTTCTCTGCAGTCTTTGGTGTTTGTGGGTCGAGGGGTCTGGTAACTGCCGCAGCTCACATATTCAGGGCGCTAGGGGCCCCATCTGCCCGACTCCAAGTTTGGTTGTTTCACGCTGCTCAGGCTGGGCTCTGCTCCACTCCGTTCCCAGCTCCCAGCTCCCAGCTCCGTGTGAAATAGACCTCACCCAGAGACCATCCAGGCTGTCCTGGGCTGGAGCCCTGCTTCCCTCTGCTGTTCTGTGGGTTCTGCCATTCTAGAATTGGTTCAGAGCCATTTTTTATAGGTTTTTGGAGGGACTCGGTATGGAGCTCACTCTAGTCCCTGCTTACCAGCCGCCATCGTGGCTCATCCCTGTGCTTTTGAAATGGGAGAAAAACCTTTTAGGAGAGCACATTCTTATATTGTTTTTCAAAATGAGTGGAGGAAAGGGGAGAAACTGTCCACCATCTACTCAGGCTCTGATAGAGAGTTGCTCCCAAATTCAAGATTTCTAGGTGAGGGAATGGTCCCCTGTTCTTATGCTACAGGAAGTGTCATCCCCTAGCCAAAATCTCCACATGGCTGACTTGCTGCCATGTCATATCTCTTTGACTTGCCTCTTTGGCTTAAGGGTCTGGGGGTGATACCCTAAATTAAGCATGTTGTCCAGTCTTTTTGTCTTATACACTCCAATCAGCCCAACAATTAACAATCTTTTGCAACAGTCTGAGCTGGTCCTTTATAGCAAAGTCATTTAGCATCCATCTACGTTTCTAGGCCCTGTAAGGTATTCAAATCAGAATATATGCCTGCTGAGGAGTTGCTACCTTAGAAAAAGACTCACCAGTTTAATAAAAGATAGTATATGTTCTTACAAATTTATAGGCGGGTCTTTGAGATCTAACCTAACCCACTGATTTGAAAAATGAGGTAGCTCGGGTCCAGAGTGGTATCTTGGCTTGTTCAATATAACACAGTTAGGTGGGACTTATAATTAAGACATCTGTGTTATAGTCCTGAATCTGCCATTCTTAATGATCCTAGCCTTAGACTAAAGTCCCTGTGAGGCTGCCATGTCCTTTGGGTGTTTTTGTGTCTGAATTATAAGCAAGAGTTGAACCTTACATATAGTAGCTAGTCGATAAATATTTGATGAATAAACATATAAATGGAGGAATGATCAAATATTCAGGTAGATAATTAATTTCTTAGGATAGTTTAAGAATGAAAGATATACAGAATATAAAATTCCACTGTGCCTGTTTGTTGATTATGAAGCATTTTATTAGGTAGATCAAAATACCTTCTTGAAGACTGTTTTTCAACAAGATGTGTCCCCTTCATAAATCAGCATCATTCAAGGTTGCTCGAAAGACATGACAGAAATAGCCCAATTTGATGATGCTCTGATCTTAAACATCAGCTGTGGCATGTACAGGGAGAAGCATTCTTCCCAGCGGTGTCTGCCACTCTGATAGAGGAAGTCCCAGATAGTGTTGAAGTTAAAGAGAGATTCCCTTGTGTGGAGAGGTCTTCCAGATTCTCTGTTTATATATGTCATTGTGCTAGATGCATGAAGCCCTGGAAAAAATGCAGAATCTTTAGAAAGATATATGACTCCCTAAGAAAAATTGGCCTGACCACCTACACAGGAAAGACAATAGGATAGAGAATGTCTATTACCTAGATTATGAAATACATTTAAATAGACAATCTATTGTCCATCAGTATGTTCATATAGGACAAAGAATTGAGGTGGACAAGTTGGGCTGGGTCCGAACAGGAGACGAGGAGGTTGGACTGTTTTTAGGAGATTTTAAAGCTATGTTCATAAGCTTAGGAAACAAAGGCAATCTTACTACCAACATTCTATGGCAGGGCCATCCAACTCTAGGTTCTTATTGAAACAATAGACAATATATTTTGATTTGCCATTTTAGTGAGAGCTCTGTGGTAGCTTGGTTTCCTTTACTAAAGCATTCATGTAAATTTCTATGCTTGTAGGCAGCCGCATAAATCACATGGCAGGCCGCATGTAGCCTGCGGGCTGCATTTTGGACAGCCCTGTTCTATGGCATTATATGGCAGTAAGATCTGAAATATAACAATATCTGATGAATTAAAGATAAGTATCACACAGAAGGTGATGGAGAGGCTCATGGTGGACGTGACCAGGCTGCAACATATAACCAATGGGTAACTGTAAAGAAGAATAGGAGTTTGATGTCATATGGGAAATATAAGCTAGGAAAAGAAGATGGGCTAGTTATGCATGCACTGAGGGTGCTAGCTGGCTGGGTGAAGAGTAGGCCTTCTTCTGTATCTTTTGTTTATACCAGAGCTTGTTTTTTTACATCTCTTTTATTATAGTTTTCAACACTGATTTCCATGAGATTTTGAGTTACAAATTTTCTCCCCATTTCTACTCTCCCCCTCGCCCCAAGATTGCATATATTCTGATTGCCCCTTTCCCCAGTCTGCCCTCCTTTCTGTCTCCCCACTCCCTGCCCCCATCCCCTTTCCCCTTACTTTCTGGTAGGGCTAGATAGATTTCTATACCCCATTGCCTGTATATCTTATTTCCCAGCTGCATGTAAAAAGAACTTTTTTTTGAGCGTTTGTTTTTAGAACTTTGAGTTCCAAATTATCTCCCTTCTTCCCTCCCCGCCCACCCTCCTTGAGAAGGCGAGAAATTCAACATAGGCCACACATGTATCATTATGTGAAATACTTCCATGACAGTCATGTGGTGAAAGACTAACTATATTTCCCTCCATCCTATTCCTGTCCCCCTTTACTCAATTTTATCCCTTGACCCTGTCCCTTTTCAAAAGTGTTTGCTTTTGATTACCTCCTCCCCCTATCTTCCCTCCCTTCTATCATCTCCTCTTTCTTATCCTCTTCCTCCCTACTTTCCTGTAGGGTAAGATACCCAATTAAGTGTGTATGTTATTTCCTCCTTAAGCCAAATCTGATGAGAGGAAGATTCACTCATTCCCTTTCATCTGCCCCCTCTTCCCTTCCAATAAAACCGCTTTTTCTTGCCACTTTTATGCAAGATAATTTACCCCATTCTACCTCTCCCTTTTTCCTTCTCCCAATATATTCCTCTCTCACCCCTTAATTTAACTTTATTTTTTTAGATATCATCCCTTCATGTTCAACTCACCCTGTGCCCTCTGTCTATATATATATGTATATTCCCTTCAACTACCCTAATACTGAAAAAGGTTTCATGAGTTACAAATATCATATTTCCATGTAGGAATGTAAACAAAATAGTTCAACTTTAGTAAGTAAGTCTCTTATGAGTTCTCTTTCCTGTTTACCTTTTCATGCTTCTCTTGATTCTTGTATTTGAAAGTCAAATTTTCTATTCAGCTCTGGTCTTTTCACTGAGAAAACTTGAAAGTCCTCTATTTTATTGAAAATCCATATTTTGACCTGGAGTATTATACTCAGTTTTGCTGGGTAGGTGATTCTTGTTTTTAATCCTCGCTGCTTTGACCTCCAGAATATCATATTCCAAGCTTTTCAGTCCCTTAATGTAGAAACTGCTAGATCTTGTGTTACCCTGATTGTGTTTCCATAATACTCAAATTGTTTCTTTCTGGCTGCTTGCAATATTTTCTCCTTGACCTGGAAGCTCTGGAATTTGGTGACAATATTCCTAAGAGTTTTCTTTTTGGGATCTTTTTCAAGAGGTGATCAGTGGATTCTTTCAATTTCTATTTTACCCTCTGGTTCTAGAATATCAGGGCAGTTTTCCTTGATAATTTCTTGAAACATGATGTCTAGGCTCTTTTTTTAATTATGGCTTTCAGGTAGTCCAAGAATTTTCAAATTATCTCTCCTGGATCTATTTTCCAGGTCAGTGGTTTTTCCAATGAGATATTTCACATTGTTTTCCACTTTTTCATTCTTTTGGTTCTGTTTTATAATTTCTTGATTTCTCATAAAGTCATTAGCTTCCACTTGCTCCATTCTAATTTTTAAGGCAGTATTTTCTTCAGAGGTCTTTTGGACCTCCTTTTCCATTTGGCTAATTCTGCCTTTTAAGGCCTTCTTCTCCTCATTGGCTTTTTGGAGCTCTTTTGCCATTTGAGTTAATCTATTTTTTAAGGTGTTATTTTCTTCAGTATTTTTTTTAAATCTCCTTTAGCAAGTGGTTGACTTGTTTTTCATAGTTTTCTTGCATCACTCTCATTTATCTTCCCAATTTTTCCTCTCCTTCCCTTATTTGCTTTTCCAAATCCTTTTTGAGCTCTTCCATGGCCTGAGACCAATTCATATTTTTCTTGGAGGCTTTGATGTAGGCTCTTTGACTTTGTTGACTTCTTCTGGCTATATGTTTTGATCTTCTTTGTCACCAAAAAAATGATTCTATAGTCTGAGTCCTTTTATGCTGCCTGCTGCTCATGTTCTCAGCCAACTACTTGACCCTTGAGCTTTTGGTCAGGTCATGACTGCCTTCAGCATGGAGAATGCTTTGTCCCAAGCTTCAGGGACCTTCCACTGCTGTTTTCAGAGCTACTTCTAAGCCAGCACAAGCTCTACCACAGCAGTGCTCCTCCTCACCCAAGAACCACCAACCAGAACCATGACCCAGAACCAAGCAGGGAAAAGCAAAAGAATCCTGCATCTGTGCCAGCAAAGTGCTTCCTGCACTCCTGCTCTGATCTGCCACTTGATTCCTGCCACTGGGTGGTCCAGGGACTCTGGAAGCAGCCACCGCTGGAGCTCTGGAAGGACCTACCAGAGCTTCCTGCTGCTGGTGCTGGGCAACCTCTGCCACCCCTGGGGCTGGCCAGACCACGCACTTCTCTTACTCTGACCCAGAAGTTTTCCCACTGGCCTCCTCTGTGGTCTTTGGTGTTTGTGGGCTGAGAAGTCTGGTAATTGCTACAGCTAGCCCTAAGGCCCGCTCACCTGATTTCCTCTGCCCTGGTCTGTCCTGCCTTGGCCCATGCTGGACTGCACTTCGCTCCTAGCACAGTGTGATAGACCCTTTCCAGTGACTATCCAGGCTGTCCTGGGCTGGAGACTTGCTTCCCTCTGTTATTTCATAGGCTCTGTAGCTCTAGAATTTGTTCAGAGCCATTTTTTGCAGGTGGTTGGAGGGATTTGGGGGGGAGCTTAAGCGAGTCCCTGTTTTCCAGCCACCACCTTGGCTCCGCCCCTCCCCTTCCAGCATGTTTTTTTTTTATCAACCTTGGCAATGTTCCTACTCTAGGGCAAATTTCCCACCCTTGAGCAATTGACTATTCTATAGCAAATTCTGGTAGCACTCCTCTGCTCCCAAGTATAGCCCTGCTTAGAAGTGAAGGGAAAAGGAAAGTGTAGACACAAGGTAAGTAAAGGACTGAAAGATGATGGCTTCTAAATAATTGTAAATTCACTCTAGCCTATCCAGATTCTTTTTGCTGTCAATTATGTAGCTTTCTGTAACTCACCCTCTTTCCCTGTACATTGGATACCTAACTTACAGTCTTTTTCTCCATTTCAACCATCCACTTCCCTCTTTGAACACGCTGTTCTCCCATTTCTCAGTTTCTTTAACTCTCAGGATTTCTGTTTCTTATAAACTTCTTCCATGTTTAGGAGTGGTCATAACTTAGAACTCTCCACCTTCCACTCAAGTCAAGTCAAAGCAACAGGTATTTACTAAACATCTACTATTTGCCAGGTGGACACCTAGGTGGCACTAGACTGAAGACGGAAAGACTCATCTTCCTGAGTTCAAATCTGACCTCAGGACTTACTAGCTGTGTGACCCTGGGCAAGTCACTTACTTCACCCTGTTTGCCTCAGTTCCTTGTCTGTAAGTGAACTGGAGAAGGAAATGGCAAACCACTCCAGTGTCTTTGCTAAGAAAACCCCAGATGGGGTCACAAGAGTCAGACACAACTTAAACTAATGAATAACAAAAATGTGCCGGGTACTGTGTTAAGCAGCGGGGTTAGAAAGAAAGACAAAAATAGTCCCTGCTCTCAAGGAGTTCAGAGTCCAATGAGGGAGATAACATGTAAACAACTATGCAAAAATGATACATATAGAATGAAATGGACATAATTTTAGATGGAAGGCACTAGCATTAAGGGAAACTGGGAAAGGTTTCTTGCACAAGGTTGGATTCGATTGTTCTTATAATTCACATCCCATAATTCATTGGTAAATGTAAACTACCAGTTATTGTACATGCTCTTAAGTCTAATTGAGATAGGGATATACAGCACTTATATAAAGCAATCAGAGAAGACCATACAAGGCTACTTGTTTTCTGCATAACTTATCACTTTATTACCTATAGTATTATTCCTTTTTTCCCCCAAGTGTTTGTCTTGGTCTCTAACTATAAACCCCTCGAAGGCAGGAACTCTATTTCATAGGTCATTTGCATCTTTTATGGTGCTCAGCACAGTGTGAGACATGTAGAAGCACTTTGATGTGATAGAAAGTGTGTTAGACTTGAAGTTAGGAAGATAAGGGTTTGTATCCCATTTCTGGCAAACTGCTTAATTTTCTGATGAGGTTTAAGTCTTAGATCTCAAGTTATTGAATCTCATTTTAAAGTCTCTGACAATGAGCACTTGTGAATACTTTCTGTTTTGAATTTCTATTGTTTATAGGAAATAAATGCCTGTCCCATACTTGAAAAAAAATAGATATACGACCTTGGGAAAAATCATTTAACCTTTCTAAGGTTTGGTTTTTTTCATCTGTAAAACAGAACATAGATTTAGAGATGGAAAAAGACATTAGATGTCACTTAATCTAACCCCATCATTTTATAGATGAAGAAAGTTGAGTCTCAGAGAGAGATTAAGTAGCTTGTTCAGAGTCTGACAGCTAGTAAATATTTGAAGCAAGATTTGAATCCAAGTCTTTCTGGTTCTAACTCTAGAGTTCTAATCACTATACTACATTGCTTCTACATGGAGATTATAATACCTGTTGCACTTAACTCACAAAATTTATGTGAGGGTGAAATGACTATTTTATAACTATATCTATATCTACATCTATATATGTCTTTTCAGACCTGAAAGTAACATATAAATGCCAATTATTCTTATCATTCTCATAATAAATCCTTAATACTCATTGACTTGATTTGTTTTTCTTCTCAATAATCCTGTGGAGATATTTGGTATTTTGTCTCTTATTTATACATGAGAAAAGATACAGTAATTAACTTGCTTGAAATCACATCTTACATAGTGTAGCACTATCATGGAGTTGCCAAGGATATGAGGATGCTGGAGATGGATGCCTGATGGTTCTCATGGAAATCATACCAGTATCTCTGTCCTCAGTATCACAGGGAGTTTGCCCTCAGCTGAGGACTGGTGGAAGAAGAATTTCCTTTCCCACTGGAAGGGAGGATGAGCAGCTGAAATCCTGTGAGAGCCAAGGGAAGATTGACACCAGGGTAGGGTGGAGAAGCAGGAAAACAGGACAAGCAGTGGGGCTGGAGATCAAAAGAGTGGAAGCTGTGGAAGAAAAAAGTCCCAGCCATGAGATCCTCAGTGCAAGACTCCAGGACCAACCAAAGATGTATAGGTCAATCTTGCACAGTGTCTGGGTGATGACTGCATCTTTAAAACCTTGCTCTTCCATTTCTTCTTCTCTTTTCCTCATCTCTATCCCAAGGGGGCATGTATCTATTTACCACAAAATTTCCATTTCTTAAAAGTTTGCTTATCCTTTTCTTTAGTTTGCCTTTTAACTATTGCATTGCTGATCTCTGTGTATCCTTTCTCAAAGGAAGATGAGAGGGACCATATAGTAACACCAAAGAGAGAAGAGAGACCAATTTACAACTGTAACATTTTGCCAAAGTGGTTTTTTGGCTAGCAGACTAGAATTGAAGAAATCATTATTTATTCACTTTTTCACAATTTTCAAAAGCAGAGGGAAGTCCCAATTCTCGAATTTTTCTCTAGGCAATGAATGAGTCAGAAGTCTGGCTGCAACTAGCTGGGCTGATATCGGAAAAAGGGCCTTTGCCACTTTCCTTTCTGTTATTTCCCATAACTTGGTTTGAAAGGAAAACCATTCCTGTAGAAGGATGGTGCCAAGGAAATCAATAGAACAATAGCTTCCCTCACACAAGTGGGGGCCAACGGTAAATAAGAGTGCCTGAGTTCTGACAACCCTCCTTAGCAGCACAGTATGACCCTACAGCTGCAAGAAGTCTGGAGAAATAACCAATAGTCTTCCTATAACCAACTGTGGAATTTTAATTCATATTGGGAATTATCTATACTGAATTTTTTTCTACTTAGGTCAGCTTCTCCCTGTTGTACAGCATGATCCTGGGGAACATTTCATACCTAGTGTAGGAAAGATAAAATAAATTTAATATTGGCTTAATAGGAAAACCTAAGGGTGTGGCTAATTGCCAGTAAAATGGTAATGTAAAATTAAAGAAAGCTAAGGATAGATTATTTTATGTGATTTGATGTTTTTTCTTATCCACTCCCCTGTTCTGCTCCATTAGTGTAGATTTGGGGGATACTATATTTTTGTTGTTTAGTAGTTTTTCAATTGTGTCTCACTCTTGTTGACTCCTTTTGGAGTTCTCTTGGCAAAGATACTGGAGTGGTTTGCAATTTCCTTCTCTAGCTCAATTTACAGATGAGGAAACTGAGGCAAAAAGAGTTAAGTGATTTGCCCAGAATTACACAGCTAGTAAATGTCTGGGGCCATATTTGAACTCAGGAAGATGAGTCCTTTTGACTCTAGGCCAGATGCTCTATTGTCAGGCAAATAGAACTCAGTCAGGTGGGGAATTGGATGAAGTTTGCTATTTTGAATCTCTCCTATCTTGTGGTTAATAGATGCTTTTCTCAGGGAAAAAGTTTAGGTGAAATACATTTCCATCAAGCAAATATAATTCTGTTATCAGTCAGCCGAATTAGGTGCTTGTTTGTTTTAGGTAAAATCCATGTCAAAGCTAATGGAGATTACACTGCTATCAATGCGAGCAGATTATAATGTAGTGTCAGTTTGGAGACAGAAATAACATTCTTCCTCTGATTTATATACAGGGGCTATGTGCTATGTGTTTGTAGAATCTTCATAGAAAACTAAAGAGTTGATCTTTTAACTTCTGTCCCACTGAGCCACAGAACCTTAACTAGGTATCCTGCCAAAATTCATTTGGGTGGAGAATGTGTGCAGTGTGTCTATGGTTGGACTCTTCCAGTTTGTGTTTGAGGTGGACTGGAGACATGGGTCATGGGATTTGAGAAGATTGATGAAATGGATTGGGGCAGGAATTGGAGCAGAGAAGACTAAGCTATATAATGAATGTTTTGGGGAGGAGAGAAAGTGACTTGGAGGTTTGTAGATGATCATAACAAAGGTTAGTATAGGATAGAGAGAACTTTTGAAGGAAGAGAAGGGCTTGCTGAGTTATGGCGACAGAGGCAGTGTAGATCAGGAGTCAGCTCCTAATTCTGCTTCTGACATGACCTGTGTGACCTTAAGGGAGTGGCAACCCCTCTGGGCCTCAGTTTCTTCATCTATAAAATGAGGCAGCTGGGCTAGATGGTTTTTGAGGCCCATTTCAGTTCTAGGTCTTTGATTCTATGAAATATCATTGTAGTGGTAGGTTGTAAATAGAATGCCTACTCCTTGTGGGGATTCCAGAGAAAAGGAAGGTGAAGAAATATAGGTCTGAGTGACAGTTACAGCTATTTGGAAGGGAAGCTCCATGGCTGCTGCCTTTGCAAATGACTCCTCCCCAAACCCTCTTCCCCCCATCAATTTTTCCACTGATCATGAGTACCTTGCATAACTCCGGGTGATAGATACATCAGGGTTAGCCTGTCTTGGTGGGAAGACAGGCCAGGAGAAGGGGCCACAAGACTCAGGTAGATCACATGGAGTCTGGTAAAGGCAGTACATTCAGTTGGATGACCAGCACTCCTAAGTATACCTCTCTGATAGCAAGTCCTGGGGAAAGACCCAGCCACCTCATGCTAGTTCCAGTTCTGCCAAATCCTATTCTGTAAACATTTTATTCTGTTAATATTAGAGGAGTATTACATTTTCCCAATATCTTTCTAAGCTTTGATTAGTTAGGCTTGAAATAAAAACTATCCTAAGTTTAGGTGCTTGTTGACAGGTAATGCAGTGGGGTCTTGTGTTCCCAATTGTTTACTAGAATAGACCTATAATGTGCTAAAAGCTAAATTCTGTAAAAATGTTAAACATTAATGAGAAAAATGATGAAAGAAAGCAGGGGTTTCCTGCCAGCAGCACTGTGGTCAGCAGCAGTGCCCTGACCTGATTACTTAAGTTGATGTTTTTCCTAAATCAGTCATGAATCAGTAATTATCAAGTTTTGCAATACTCAGTGGTTCTCTTGAGAGCAGCAAATAATTTGTAATACTTTCCCCCCCTTTTCTTAGAAAAAAATAAAGCTTTTTCATTGCTCTTGGTAGGTTTCACCGGACTTCAGGCAGAATTCCTGTTAGCTCAATAGGGGGCATGTTGGCTGCTGGAGGTTTGCAGATTTGTTTTTCTTATTCCACTAAACAGTGCATTTTTCTTTTTTCTCCTAGCAAAAACAAAAATGCAACACTATTCAGGAACTAGTGCGGTCCATCACTATTCATTTCCATGCCTTTGGCTTAACTCTTTAATCTATGATTCAGCTCTAGAAGGAGAAAGCCAGTATAATAGACATAGTTCTGGAATTCAGGTTCTAGTTTTAACTTCATTCTTGGGATGTTATGTATGTGATGTGAGTTAAGTAGGTCACTTGATGTTCTTGATACCTGGGCTTCTTTTTTTTAACTGTCATATCTCACCACTTATCTCAAGGGGGCAATTAAATCCCCAAACTGGAAGAACTCTCACAGAATCATAGATCTTGAGGAGTTTAAGTATTTATCTGGTTGAGTCTAGTCCAGCAGGTTATGATTGCTTCCATTTTATAGTTATAGTGGCCAAGACACAAAGAGGTTAAACAATTTGCCCAAGGTTATACAGCTAGTACTTGGCAGAATGAGAAGCAGAGTCCAGCTCTCTTATCTACTCAATGCTCCTTTCATGCAGCTAGAGTGTATTAGGGGTTTGGATGACATGGTCACAGAGCAGCACTACTGTAATATATTAGGCGTAGTATAGCCAGAGCTTAATGGTTCAACATGTAGTCTTGTGTCAAACTTGACTTCTTTTGGTAATCTATTTACACTAGCACTGTTCCAATCACAACAGTCAGTTTCTGGGCAATCCCCTGAGGTTCCCATTGCTCTTCTGGGTTATTGTACTATTGTCCTTGTATTGTTATTATCATTCTCTCCTGCTTTTTACATGGGAAACATATTGCTCTGTTTGTAGTTGCTTTAACGTTATAGGCTGATGGATAGCTTTTCTCAAATGGCTAAACAATCTGCATTGATGAGTAGGAAATGCTGAAGTACTTATGAGTCACCACATTTGAGGACAAGCAGGAACAAGTAACTTGTGTATCAGGAAGATGATTCAGGATTCTTTATTTGATTTTAAAATTTTATTCTGAACTTAGTGACCATCACCAGAAACATAAACAAAAATAAAAGCGAATTCTATTATTTATTGTTTGTTAAAAATTATAAACCTTAACAAAATAAGAAGATAATATTGCTCCCTTTGTTTTGGGTTTTTTGTGTATTTCTTTAAAGTATCCTCAGTATTATTTGCTGTTGTTTAGTAATTTCAGTCATGTCTGACCCTTTATGACCCCATTTGGGGTTTTCTTGGCAAAGATACTGGAGTGGTTTGCCATTTCCTTCTCCAGCTCATTTTACAGACGAGGCAAGCAGTGTTAAGTGACTTGCCCAGGGTCACATAACTAATGGTTGAGGCCAGATTTGAATTCCGGTTTTCCTGACTGCAGGCCTGGGTGTTGTTATCTAGCTGCCCAAGTATTAAAGAGCTATAGATTTGCAATTGAAAGGATGTTAGCAAACATCTAGTCAAACTGATTTTACATGTGAGGAAACTGACTTGCCCAACATTACAGAAATAGTAAGTAGCAGAGCTGGGATTCAAACCCAGGTCCCTTGGTTCCAAATCCAGGACACTTTCTACAGCATCACACTGCTAATCTTGTAAGAACCGAGCCATTTCCTCCACAGCTTTGCCAGTTTCCTGCACTAGAGAATCCTATGTCCTGGAGCCCCACTTTCCTAACTGTGAATATCTCTTTTAGACTGTGTGGGATGAAAAATCAAATAATGGGAGAGGCATCTTTAGGCAAAAGCAAAGTGAATTTATTTTACAAACCTCGCGAGATTTGGGCGTCGCCTCCACTAGGACGAACTAGTGGAGGGAGGCCAGGTTCAAAGGCAATGCATCAATAGATATACCCTTAACACAAAGATTTCAGCCCACCTCTATCCCTTCTTGCCATTGGCTGGGAGGTGGGCTTATAATCTAGGTGCGAAAATACAGAGCCAATACATATATACTTTCCTTATTTGGCTACTGATGTGGAGATGATATGGCTAGGGTAAAGAGAAGGAATGAGGAAGGAGAGGGAGACCTTCCTGGAGCAGAGAACAAAGAGCTCACAGGCAGTCCATTATCTCCCTATTTGGTAAAATTCTTGTGCTAGCACCGAGAAAGGGGGAGGGGAGGGGCACCTACAGCTTCAGGCCCTGACTTTCCAGCCTCTCCTACTCCCTCAGACATTCCCCATTCCAGAAGTATGAGAAGAGAGTAGCCCCTATATTCTTACCCTGTGAAGTGTTCACAAATTATAACCCTCTCACTCAAGACCATTATTTCAGGAAAAGTCCCAGCATGCTTCACTTTACTCTCAACTCACCAGCTACCTTCTTTATATCCCTACTTTCACCGGGGCATTCTTTCTTTCTCTATTTTTATCCTTTCTCTTACCCCCTAAGTTCTGGAACCATGATCAAATGAAATCTTCCATCATTCCAGGAGGGGGTACCTCCATACTATCTCACTCATCATTGCTATAGCTTTCCAGACCAAAGTGCCTCTCCCTGACCACCATTTGCCTTTGTATGTTGTATCCCCTTTAGAATATAAACTCAAGGGCAGGAACTATTTTTGCTTTTTGTATTCTCAGTACTTAGAACAGTGCTTGGCACATAGTAAGTACTTAAAATGCTTTTTTCATTCACTCATTCATCTATCCATCTACTCATTCATTCATTCAGAAATGGAATCGCTCAAGCCAATTTTTCTTCTTTTGTCCATTTCTAATTTTAACAGCTTCCTTAATGAGGTAGGGCTGGACTTGTCTCAATTGTACAATATATTCTCTCCATTTTATTCTTCTACTTTGGTTCTGATTTTGATTTTTGTTCTAACAAATTTGTGGTCTATCATACACAGAGCGCTGATTTGGAAATGACTGTTATATCAATAACCAGTCATTTCCTGTTAAAAATAGAATCAGCTTATTCTTTTGGTATATTATACCAGTACCTTCCAACTATCTTCTTAAATAAAATATTTATGATATGTAGGTATGAAGTTTCTATATAGCCTTTGACTTCTCTAATGTCTTATTCCTGAATTATATTTTCTACATGCTTTTCACCACCCTTGCCTCTGGCCATTTTTTTCTTTGAAGTCACTGAGTATGAAAGTATAGATTGTTTAATTTGGAGGCTTTTTATGAGTTCTTCATCTGTCATGTTTCTTTACTTCCTCAACCTTTGTAACACATGTTGGCCCATAAACTGTAATAATTTTAATTTTTTGGTGTATGCTTGTGACAAGCACAGCAAGCCAAGCAAAGCAAGATTCTGACTAGGGATGTGTCTCATTACCCTTTTGGATGCACAGTTAAACCAACTCTGCCACCTCCTTCATTGCCTTTACAAAGAGAAACTGTGAGCCTCCTCTCTATCTGCAAATTTCTTTTGTCTTCTAGTTTCATTTAGAGAGAATGTCAAGATTCATATGACTCAGCTCCTCCAGGAGTTTGTCAAATCTTTGATCTTACACCACTGAGTAACAAAACTGATGTTAATGTTTATTAACATCAATAGTCTAAAATTTGTGTGATTCTTAGCACCTGTTGTACTCCTTTATACCATCATTGCAGAAGTAGAAGGGGGCTGTGAAGGTTTGAGAGCCATTTTATACTGTCATTATCTAGGCTGATATTCAACAAGCAGAAGTCATCTTTTGCCAGAACTTCTTTGAAGTTTTTCTGGCATAGTAAAATAAGCCAGAGAAAGCTTTGCAGGTAAAGCCTTTGGAACTCAGAGTTAATTCCACACTGTGGTAAGACATTCACATTTTAAAAAAGCTAACCATGCCAATTTAATGAATGTAAAGTGGCAGCTCAGAACTGTTTTAGTTTATGTTTTTTTATCAGATAATTGTGATTGGTATTATTCAGAATTCTCCATGTCTCATTTGTTCAACTGACTACATTCTTTTTTAGGTAGCAAAATCATAACTTAGATCTTTATTCTGGGTTATTGTCTCTCAGTTCTTTGTCCCCTGGAGTAATATGGAAATTTGGCATTGTTAAGTTTGAATCAGCAGTTCATAATCTGTTGACCTGCTTACTCTGAAGACCTGTGAGTAAACTGGTATCTTCAGAGTTTGCTCAGTCTTGGTGGAGAGGTCAGAGCACCTTGGCCTTCAGTCTAAAATCCTCCCCTTTGCTTTCTTTCACTCTTCCCCTTAATCTTACTCCTCCTCCTTGATCAAAAAAGTCTTTTGGGCTGTGGAGTGAACCTACATCACATCTCCCTTTTAATATTTTTGGGCTCTTCCCTTGATTTATGGTACTCCCAAAGCTTATAAATTCTATCACTGCCTTCATAGAGGAATTGTAGCTGTAGTGATCTGCTTTAGCCCAGCCCCATCAATAAACAAGTGTAAGAAGGGTTTGATAAGGGTAGTTTCCCAATCAACTTGATAAGCTGACAGGCAGTGAGCCTTTGGTTGGAGAAGCCCTGGGATGCCTCCTAGGGGCTGGATTTCAATGACTGAGGCTATCTCCAAGACGTTTTGTTTGACTAGGAATCTGGATGATGGACTCTTATTGATGGTGCCACTTCTTGATGCTGATTTTTAACATCAATGTGCATTCAGAGTCTATCCATTCTTTATCTGGATACAGATAGCATTTTCCTTCTTTAGTGCCTTGTACTTGTCTTAGAAGATCATTGTGTTGCTGAGGAAGGCTGAGTCATTCATAGCTGATCTTCATACGATGTTGCTGAAATTGTGTACAGTGTGTTCTTGGTTCTGTACATTTCACTTTGCATAAGTTTATACACGTCTTTCCAGGTTTTTTTTTTTCTGAAATGTGCCTGTTCATCATTTCTTATTGCACAATAGTATTCCATTACATTCTTTTGTCACACCTTGTTCAGTCATTCCCCAACTGATGGGCATCCGCTCAGTTTCCAATATTTTGTCATCTTAAATACGGTTGCTATAAATATTTTTGCACATGTAGGTCCTTTTCCCTTTTTTATGATTTCTTTGGGATACAAACCTAGTAGTGGTATTGCTAGATCAAAGGGTTGCCCTTTGGGCATAGTTCCAAATTGCTCTCCAGAATGGTTGTATCAGTTCTCAACTCCATACTGTTAGTGATACAATTTTTGAGAGTTACAAGTGAATTAGTGTCCCAATTTTCCCGCATCCTCTCCAACATTTATCATTTTCCTTTTCTATCATATTAGCCAATCTGATTGGTATAGGGCAATATTTCAGAGTTGTTTGAATTTATATTTCTCTAATCATAGGCCTATAGAGATCTTTGATTTCTTCATCTGAAAACTTCCTGTTCATATCCTTTGAGCAGTCATCATTTGGGGAATGCCATAAATTTGACTCAGTTCTCTATATATTTGAGAAATGAGGCCTTTATCAGAGACACTTGCTGTAAAGATTGTTCCCCAGCTTTCTGCTTTCCTTCTAATCTTGATTGCATTGGTTTTGTTTGTACAAACACTTTTCCATATAATATGATCAAAATTATCTATTCTACATTTCATAATGCTCTCTATCTCATTTGGTCATGAATTCTTCCCCTCCCCATAGATGTGACAGGTAGACTATTCCTTGCTTTTCTAATTTGATTGCTTCATTGAATATGGTGCTTTTTAGCACAATTGTAGTTTCCTTCCTTATTTCTTATAATTAGGTCTATTTTTGCTTTTGCTTTGTCTAAGATCAGGATTGCTATGCCTGCTTTTTTTTGTAAACTTCAGCTGAAGCACAATAGATTCTTCTCCAGCCTCTTACCTTACTCTGTGTGTATCTCTCTGCTTCAAGTGTGTTTCTTGTAAGCAATATATTATAGGATTCTGGTTTTGACCCACTCTGCTATCTACTTCTGTTTTATGGAGAGTTCATCCCATTCACATTCACAGTTATGATTACTACCTGTGTATTTCCTGTTTGTCCTCTCTCTCCTTTCACCCCTTCACACCTCACCAGTGTTTTTCTTCTAACACCTCCCCTGATCTGCCCTCCCTTCTGTCAGTCTCAGCACACCCCCCCCCCCCCAACTGAATCTCCTCCTCTTCTACTTCAATGTTGGGTAAGATGTATTTCTATATTCATCTGATTGTGTATATTATTCCCTTTTTGAGCCTATAATGATGACAGTAAGGTTCCAGTAATGCCCATTGCCCCACCCCTCTCATCTTCCCCTTCACTGTAATAGGTCTTTCTCGCCTCTTCATGTGAAATAATTTACCTCATTCTACCTCTCCCTTCCTTCTGTACCCATTGTACTCTTCTTTCTCATCCCCTAATTTTTTAAATGTCATTCCCTCAAATTTACCTCTGTCTATGTATATTCCTTCTATCTGTACTGTTAGTGATACAATTTTTGAGAGTTACAAGTATCATCTTCCTATATAAAGATGCAAACAGTTTAGCTCTACTGAATCCTTTATGTTTTCTTTTCCTTTTTTCCCACCGTTTATGCTTCTCTTGGCTCTTGATATTGGAGGTCAAATTTTTGGTTTAGTTCTAGCCTTCTCTTTATGAAGGCTTGAAATCCTTCTATTTCATTGAATGACTATTTTTCTCTTGATGCATTATGTTTAATTTTGCCAGGTAAATGATTCTTGGTTGTAGTCCTAGCTTCTTTGCCCTCCAGAATATCATATTCATGACCTCCAATCCTTCAGTGTTGTAGCTGCCAAGTCCTGTATGATCCTGATTGTGACTCCCTGATATTTGAATTGTTTCTTTCTGACCACTTGTAGTGTTTTTTTTCTTAACCTGATAGCTCTGAAATTTGGCTACATATTCCTTGGAGTTTTTATTTTGGAATTTCTTTCCTGAGGTGATTGGTGGATTCTTTCAATGCCTATTTTGCCCTCTGCTTCCAGGATATCAGAGCAGTTTTCCTTGATAATTTCTTGAAAGACGCTGTCCAGGTTCTCCTTTTGATTATGGCTTTCAGGTAGTCCAATGATTCTGATATTGTCTCTCTTGGATCTATTTTCCAGGTCAGTTGTTTTCCCCATGAGGCATTTTACATTTTCTTCAATTTCTTCATTCTTTTGAATTTGTGTGATTGATTCATGATGTCTCATAGAATCATTAGCATCCACTTGCCCAATTTTAAATTTTAAAGTGTTGTTTTCCTCAATTAGCTTTTGTACTTTCTTTTCCATTTGGCCTATTGTACTCTTTAAGGAGTTGTTTGTTTTTTCAATGGATTCGTGTATTTCCTTTTCCATTTGGTCAATTCTACTTTTTAAGCAGTTTTCTAAGCTGTTAACTCTTTTTTCCTAATTCTCTTGCATCACTCACATTTCTTTTCCCAATTTTTCTTCTACTTCTCTTATGTGATTTTAAGCTCTTTTTGAGCTCTTCCATAAGTTCTTTCTGGTTTTGAGACCACTTCCTGTTTTTCTTTTGGGTTTTCCTCACAGGTATTTTGACATTGTTGTCGTCTTCTGAGTTTGTGTCTTGGTCTTCCCTGTCACCATAAGAATTTTCTATGGTCAGATTCTTTTTCTGTTGTTTTTTGCTCATCTTTTCTTTTGGCCTTTTCCTTTTCTTTTAAATTTGATTTCTGCTCCCAGGGTAGAAGGGGCTCTGTCTTAGACTTCTTGTGCTCATGACTGTAGGCCCTGCCTGTCTATCTGGTGCTGTGCTGATGTTGCCCTGAGGGTCATGGGGGACCCTTGTGTCTGGTGCTGTATTGAGGGGGTGCAGCGGGAGGTGGCTGTTGCTGCTGGAGGATGTAGGGTTCTGGCAGCTTTCCTCGTGGTGGTGTCTGGCATGTGTTGAGGCCAGGTGGGATTTTTCTTCATTTCCTCGGGGCTCAAATGAAGCACATGGATATCTGGCCTCTGGAGGATGCCTGCTTGCCTGGGGCTGCTCCAACACAAGTGGCTATTCTCTGAGCTGCAGTCTGCTAGTTCTCCAGGCTATCCGAAGGTATGTGCGTGTGTTTCTGGTGTTGGTGTTTCCCGGCTCCACAATACTGGGGCTTAGGATCTCCTGCTGGTTTACTGAGGTGTGGCTTGCTGCTGGCTTTCTGGGGCATTTCTTGTCCTGGAATGCACTTCCCTTTTACTTCGGTGAGATGGACCTTTCTTGCTGATCCTCCAAGTCTCCTGGGCTAAAAGACTGCTTCATCTTTCCACTGACTCTGCTGTTCCAGGATTTGTTCTGGGGTGCTATTTTATGGTTGTTTGGAGGTGAACATGGGAGAGCTACAGCCATTTACTGCTTTTCCCACCACCTTGGCTCCGGGAAGTTTTAAAAAGTATTGGGGGCTCCCAAGAGCTTTTGTTTATGTGGATTACATCTATTGATATTTACTGTATTAGAAATTAAAACAAAATTTTAAAGTATTTATTAATTTACTGAAAATAATAAACCTATTACATGTTATCATAAATAACATTTCTTATGACAATGTATTTTTCAGGACTAAAAAATTCACGAGAAAAGTGACATTGTTTTATATATGCTTGTAAATCTCTTTAAAGTCTGGCTTAATAGGAGACTGATTGCCATGATTGCTTTTGAATTTGGTTGCAAAATGTTATTATAGTTGCAGCATATGAAGAAAACCTGGCCTCACACAGATATGTAGTTGGAAAAGGGAGGAGTATTTTAATAGACAAGTGAGATAATAGTATTATTATGAAAGTCGTTTTGACTTCACCCCTCCCCAAAAAGGTCGCCCACACCTTGAGAACTGCTGCCATAGAAATAAGATAACATACCTTCTTGACTTTTTTTTTGTTTTTTTCCTTGTGAAAAAGGGAATATGCGAGCATGGTGCATGGTGGTGGTTCTTCGGGTCTTCTCACCAGGAGCTGCTACTAGCTGACAGGAGGCAGAAATGTATAGGAATTATATATACTCACTCACAACTTTTTCACCCATGTGCCATAAAAGAAAAGTTTATGAACAATCTTCTTTAATCACTACCTAGCAGTTAAGAGAAGAGGAAGTTTCCTAGGTAGTGGGAGCTCAGAAATCTAGATTTCCAGCAAAAAAAGAAAAGTATTTGGGGGTTGCTTCTAGAGTAACATCTAGTTTAAGAGTTTGGTATTGGACCTATTAGAAAGAGAATAAGAGTTCTTGAATTATGTGCCTTTGGTAGAAAGAAGATGGCTCATATGACCCCTATAGCCAGAGAGGAGTAAGGACTAGTGCCATATCATGGGGGAGAAGAACTATATATTGTCTCCTACTTTTACATTAAGTTATTTGGACATGGTAGGTCTAATGGGAAAGAAGTGACCTGTCCTGCAGCTCTATTGTGTGATTCCTATCCATAGGGAGTCCAAACTACAGGGTAGAACTATTTGTCTGGGAGCAACTTTGTGGGTAGGTCCCTGTGGGAGAGCCAGAGATTCATTGGAATGTTGGAATATTGCCCTATTGGCAAGCCCAAGTTCAATTTCCTTCTGAGGGTAGCTTATGGACCACTATGAATGCATTATGTACTTTCTGAATCTGCTTTTGGGCTCCAGTGAATCTAGTGTGTTTTCTTCGTTTTCTGATGGGTGAAATTAAGAACTGTCCTCTACCTGATATGAATTTGTTACCTTGAGTGCTTGTATAGAAGCTGGGGACTCTGTTATATTTGTTAAAACTTAGAAATAATCACATTTGGAGATTTCCCAGAGAAAACTCTGGGTAAAGATGTAATAACTCAAAGAGAAACTTCCCTTTTTTGGTCATTACTCAAACTCAGACACAAGTTTGTGTGAGTTCAGAGCTTGGGTGGTCCTGGGCCATGACTTGCACAAGAATTCCTTTTGATTAAATGCTTATCCCCATCCCCAAAGTCCAAAACTTCTACAGCATTGATGTAACTTGACTTTTTTAGGAGGATAATTTTGACTCAGATCTACAGGGCAGGGTGGATATTACTCATAATATTCAAAGTTTATTTGCTCTTATGTAGTATCATCACTGTTATGTATTATACTTTAAGGAATGCAGACAGTATCAGCCCTATTGTACTATTATACACTGTATGAATTATTTGCAACTTACCTTATACTGCCTGACATTATTGGTTGTCTTTTTATTTGTACATGTTTTATCTACCTAGATTGAGCATAAGCTCCTCAAGGTCAGGGATGGTGTCTTATATAGGTGAGTCCTGACTTTAACGTGTTCTGCTTAAAATCACAGAATCACAAGTTCTTAGTTAAAAGGGACTTCAGTATCTGCCTCATCTAACCCATACCCAAATAAGAATCCCTTTTATAACATACCTAACAAATGTTGATCCAACTTTCGCTTGAGGAACTTCAATGAAAAGATACCCACTATATTCCAAGGCTGTCCATTCCATTTTTGGAAAGTTTCAATTATTAGCAAGTTTTACCTTATATTAAGCCAACATTTGACCCTTGGTGACTTTCACTTAGTTTAACAAAATGTAACAAAAACATAAACATAACATATTCTCTCCTTTCAAGATCTTACTTTGTACAAAGGGGATACAATGTGTACACAGATATATAAATATAAAGTAATTTGAGGAGGGAGATTACACTATTAATTGGGGGGGGAGGGGAAGAATCAGGGAAGGCTTCATGATATAGCTAGTGCCTGAAATGAGTCTTGATGGAAGATAAAGCTTTTGAAAAGTGGGGATAAAGAGGTTTTGGAGAATAGTTGTTTGTTTGTTTGCTTTGGTGAATGAGGGAGATCAAATATAAATTTGCATTAAAAGTAATAATCAGTTTGGCAGGAATAAGTCAGTGAAGGGGGAGCAAAATGGAATAAAGCTGGAAAGATAGGTTGAAGTTACTGTGAAGCCTTAAATGCCATGCTGAGAAGTATATATTTTCTTCAGGAGGCAATGTGGAGCCACAGTCAGTTTTTGAGCAGAGGAGTGACCTGGTCAGAATATGCTTTGGGAAGATTATTTTGGCAGCTGTTTGGAGAATGGGGGCAGGTAGGTGGCGCAGTGGTAGAGCGTTAAGCCTGAAATTAGGAAGTCATTTCCCTGAGTTCATATCTGGCTTCAGACACTTAATAGCTATGTGACCCTGGACAAGTCACTTAACTCTGTTTGCCACAGTTTCCTCCTTTATAAAATGAGCTGGAGAAGGATCTCTGTCAAGTATCTCTGCCAAGAAAACTCCAAATGGGGTCATGAAGAGTCAGACAGAACTAAAAAGTGACTGAGCCACTGAACTGTGGAGAATGGATAGAGGAGAGCTCTTTCTATCATTCATTCTTGCTCTCTTTCACTGTGTGTGTGTGTGTGTGTGTGTGTATGTGTGTGTGTGTATATGAGTTTGTTTATATTTTGTACATATATACTTGATTTGTTTTTGTCCAGACCTATGATCCTCTGATTTATTGCTGTAAGGAATTCCTGCAGAGGATACTTCTACTAATGTGAATCAACAACTTTTCTCCCATTTATAGGTTTAGAGTCTTGCCTTGAGACATAAATTGGTCACTGGATGTCTGGTCTTCTTGACTGATAGGTTGGCTCTCCCATGGTCAGTCAGTAAGATTGAGAAGTGTTCTCACTTTGCTATGTGCCAGGTAACCTGGGGGAAGACCCATAATTCAGAATTTCTTCACTTGGATCAAAGATAATTTGAGGATGGGGTAGGTGGAAGTAGTGCAGTAGACAGTCTACTGGCAGATGGAGATACTCAGAGAGTACAACCCTCAGCTCTTTGGTGGTTGGCAGAGAGGTTGGGCCTTGGAAACAAGGTACCATAGTGATAGGACCATTGGGGCTGGGAGAATGGAGTGATTGTGTCTGCTCTGCATCTCGACTGGGAAGCAAGATGGCAGACACAACAGGCAGGAAATGTATTACTACACACACACTTATTAGGGCACTGTGGCAAAGCCCTGTGAGCCTTGTGCTGGTAGCTGCTGCAACTTAACTAGGAAGGTGTAGAAATTTTCATGCCACCCCTGCACTCCTTTCTTGTTGCCTGTAGTAATAATGAATTTTATCACCTTAATAAGATAGTAGGAATGTTTGTCAACTTAGCATAACTAATACCATTTTCTTTTCGGCCTCCATTTTATGATTGAGTTGTTTTGAATAGGTTGTTTTTCAATACTAGGAAAAGCAGTTGTGTGATATGATGTGGTAAACAGCATGTGTTTGTTCTTAAAGAAGTAATAAACATACATGAACCTTCTGAGAGGATGGACTAGCAATGGAAAAGTATTATAAACAATTTTATCAGTAGTTTATGTAATAAGCTATGAATCAAATTAAGTGGAAAATGAATAAGAACACTAAAACTGTAAGCAACTTGCTGGAGGTCCTACCCTTCAAGGCACTCCAGGCTGAGACTGGGACTGGGTCCTGAATTCCTTACACTTGAGACTTGAGAATCCCTGTGTTTGCTTGAGAGCAGTGCTGATTGATGGAGACTTGTAGACAACCACCTTGGAGGGAGAAATATGGCTTCCAGCTGGACAGAGAGGGGACTTTGTCTTGAGCACTGACATCAAAGATGCTTATAGGAACTTCTTAGAAGTCAGGTGGTGGTTTGTTCTTGGAGGGGGCTGATGTTTGCATGTTTTGGTGACTAAGATATCATTGCATGTATTGAGAAGTGTACGTCTAATTCATCCCACTACTTAGCATCTATAAATCGATTATAAGTGTGCTGTGTGGGTTATCCTGTAACATTAACTTTCCCATCAAAGCAATGTTATAAATTAACATTAAATTGCTAGTATGCGTAAAAAATTAACAATAAAACAATTGTAACATGGCAAAAAAGATTGCAAGGTTCCTTTATCTCCACAGTTCTAATATATTTTGAAGGGGTAACTGAAAGGTCTATTTAACTTCAATTTAAAAGATATCTAGAAGAAAATCTCAGATACGCTGATTAGATCTTTGGTGGAGATTATAGAGAATATGGGTGAAAACTGCACAAGTTAAGGAGGCATGGAAGGTGAATACCTATATTGATGAAAGCACAGATCAATTGAGTAAGAATGAATAGCTTGCAATATAGCTAAAGTATAACATTATTTTAGCTACATTGTAGGTTAAATGGGCTTTTGTGGCCCAGTTGAGGAAGCTAGTAATTATTTATAATATTGTTTTTTTATAGCAAAATACATTTTAAATTCCAAAAAGTCAGGTTACAAAGATACTTTTGAAACATAACTTGCTTGTGAAAGTAGTCTTTTGGCAACTTGAACAGAGCCTTGCAAATTAGATCTTAGGATCATAGATTTTAACTGGAAGGGACTAGCTCTATAAAACCAATAATAACAATAGCTAACATTCATATAGTAGTTTAAGATTTACAAAGTGCTTTATAGATATTTCATTTAATCCTCATAGGATGAGGTAGACCTATTATTATTCACATTAGACAGAAGAAGAAACTGAGGCAGACAGTAGCTAAGTAACTGCCAAGGGTCATACAGCTAGGAGGTGGCATGGTGGATAGAGCGTTGGGCCTCGAGTCAGGAAGTGCTGAGTTCAAATTTGACATGAGATAATTACTAGCTGTGTGACCCTGGGCAAGTCACTTAACCCTGTTTGCCTCAGTTTGCTCATCTATAAAATGAACTGGAGAAGGAAATGGCAAACCACTCCAGTATCTTTGCCAAGAAAACCCCAGATGGGGTCGCAAAGAGTTGGACATGACTGAAATGACTGAATAACAAGGGTCACACAGCTTGTAAGTGTATGAGGCAGGATTTGAACTCAGGTCTAGCATTCTATTCACTGTGTCACTTAGCTGTCCAAACCAAACCAAACAAAACCAAAAATCCCTTATATTTCCCCCATAACCCTGTTCTCTTTCAAACTTCCTTATTATTTTTGGAGGAATTACTATTTTAGTCTTCTAGGTTTATAACTTTAGCATTATACTTGACTCCTCACATTCTCACACCTCACTTATCCAGTTACCAAATCTTGCCATTTTTATCTCCATAATGTCTCTTGCCTCTGACCCTTTGCCGACTCACACAGACACTATCCCCCTCATTCTGGCCCTCATCATCTGTTTCCCAGACTTTTGCAACTGTCTCTTAATTGGTATCCTTGACTCAAGACTCTCCCCACTCTAATCTCTCTTCTACTCAGCTGCCAAAGTGATCTCTGTAAAGAATTGGTTTGACCACATCACAACCTTTTTCAATAAACTGCAGTTCCCCTCTGCAGCCCTAGGGTAAATAGAAACTCCTCTGTATAGCTTTTAAAGCCCTTCAGAACCTGGCCACCACCTTTTCCAGACTCATTATACATGACTTCCTTTCCTGCCCTCTACAATCTGACCCAGCTGGCTTTCTCTTTGTTCCTCATGTGTGGTACCCTATCTCCCATGTCCATGTCTTTATGCTGGCCGCCCCTAATCTGAATGCACTCCTCGCTCACCTTCCTCTCACAGGTTTTATCTCTTCCTTCAAGGTGACGCTCAAGCACATCCTTCTACATGAAGCCATTCCTGATCCCTACAACTGCCAGCACCTCCTTTTAACTACCTCACATTTATTTGGATCAATTCTGCATACATTCACGTATGTACTTGTTACCTTTCCATGGAATGAAAGTTCCCTAAGAGGAGGGCTTGTTTCATTATTTCTGTTTGTATCTCCCCCTCCCCCACCCAAGTCTAGCCATGACTAGCACGTAGTAGGCTTGTTGATTGATTGACTCATCTTAGAGGCCATCTAGCCCAGCCCCCTCATTTTACAAATGAAGACCCTGAATGAAGCTGAGAGATTAAGTGATGTAGTTAAGTGATTTGTCCAAGGTCACATGAGTAGTAAGTGGGGTCAGAAATTGAACCTAGGTCACCTGAATCCAATTCGAGCCTTCTTTCCATTGTTCTCCTCTGCTTTTTGCTTAACAAATAATTTGTTGATCAAATAATTATTAAGATTATTTTTTTTACCTGGATTGGGCAGCTAGGTGGTGCAGTGGATAGAGTGCTGGTCCCGGAGTCAAGAGGATCTGAGTTTAAACTGGAGCTCAAACACTAGCTGTGTGACCCTGGGCAAGTCACTTAACCCTGTTTGCCTCAGTTTCCTCATCTGTAAAATGAGCTGGAGTTGGAAATGGCAAATGACTCCAATAACTTTACCAAGAAAACTACACGGAGGTCAAGAGGAGTCAGACAGGAATAAATAATTAACAACAGCTACCTGGATCTAGGCATGTTGCCTGATCTGTATAGAGTCCAGACAATAGGGCTACCTCATTTGACTGTATCCAGTCTGTTTGTTGGAACAAGGAAGGAAGTTATAAACACTGATATCAATAATAATATCTCACATTTGAAGAACATTTTACACTTTCACAAATAGTCTCATTTGATTCTTCCTGTGATCTAGGTATTATTATAACCCATTTCACAGATAAGGAATTCCACTGTGTAGAGGTGAGCTTGATCTGCCAGAGTCATATGCTCCAAGACACTTAACCCTCAGCAGTTAGAAGTTGGTGCTCTTTCAGGGCCATCATCCTGTTCCCTATATTGTATCATGGTGACTGTCAGTGAGCTAGATTCAGGGAGCATTTTAAGGTTGGTTTGATTCGCCTGTTATCAATTAGAGTAGGTCCTAGATGGTTCCAAGAATCCAAATACACTCATTCTGTAAAGTAGGAAAAGTCAACCCAAGTGCTATTGTTGGAGAAACAACTCCAAAAGGGCAAAAGAGAAGTAAATTAAGGACCATAAGTTTGGGGGTTAAGGTCTGTTTGGAGGAAGAATTCTTTAAAAGTCCTTCAGTAAAAAAGAAAACAGCAGTGATTTTGAAATGGCAATTACTTTCAAGGATCCTTCCCTTCCTCCAAGTACAGCCCAGTGTCAGGAGCATTGCATTGGAATCACATCTCAGATTGACTATGGTCTCTTCTACTCACTATTTTTGTGGCCTTGAATAAGTCACTTTTCTTCTGTAGGGGTGCCATTTTCTCTCATTTGTATAATTGAGCATTTCTTAGTTTCTTTCAGCTCTAACTCCTATGATACTATGTGACATCTGTGTTGCATGAACATTCCTTTAAATTTGTAAAGTATATTAAAAACACAAAACAATAGACTAATACTGGAAGAAGCTACCATTGATTTTTAGTGAATAGAAATGTGGACATAAAAATTTAATGTGTACATTTAAAATTATCATTTAATTTATGGTTATACCTTGTAAGAGGGTAAAATACTAAATTCAGTCATGCGTCAACATAAAACCAAAAGGATGTCATATTTAGGTGTCATTAATAATCTCTGTTTTCCTGCTCACAGACCTCCCACTCTTTAGTTCAGTGATAAAATTTCCTAATAAATTTCACATTGGATGCTTTTAGGAAATTAAGATGAGGATAAAAAATGACTAAGTACTGATGGAAATATTTGGCAAAAGCCCCCAAACTTTTTGGAGAAAATTCTCTGTTGAATGCAGGGAATTAAAATAACTATTACCATTTTATTTTTATCCAGGGTCAAACATCATTAAAATAAAAACATTTTTGGTTTTTTTCCAAATTTGTCAAGTAATTTATTGGTCTCCAAAGATCTTTCTAGATCGCCATCTTTTTTGTAAAGTCCTAAAAAAGGACACACTTGTTCCAGAAGAAGAAGACTGAAAAGGATTTGTTTAAAAACAGAAATTTTAAAAATGTTACTAGAACAACTTTGAAATAAATGTTGGTAGTGGGCTGAAATTTGAATGAAAGGCATATGGTGAAGCCCTTTTTGGGAGGCTAAACTTACTCAGGTATTTCCAAATCCATGTTGTAGCTGCCCTCTTGTGGCCAATTTGGACATTTTGCCTTTTCGTTTTCTTAACAGAATTAACACTCCCTTCCTCCCCCCCCCCCACCCCTCTGAAGATACAGGGAAATACTGTCAGAAGACTAGAATATTTAAATTCAACATGTTAATGTGAAAGGACTCATTCTAAAAACAAGACTTTGTGTCTTAGACAACGTATTAATTAGCCTTTCATAGCATATCCAAATGGAGAAGCAATTCCCAGAATACTGATAGATTACATTAGCTGTGTTTCTCAGATTGGACACAGGCTTTTGGAGAGGGCTGTCAGATCTCTGAGTGGTTTGTGGAGATGAGAATAGTGGGCAGGACTCTTCAGGGGGTGCCTACAGAGACAGAGATATAGGATCTAGGCAAATTTTCCACCTATATGGGCTGTGATCTTTTCTTTTATACTCTCTATTTTTTTCTCAACCTCTATGATCCATGTCTATGCTATGAGGGAGGTGATTATTGTGGTTTTTGCTTTTTTTTTTCAGGGGATGCACCATGATTTCAGTTGGGGGGAACATTATGAAATATTTAGAAATGACCTTATTAGTGCAGAGTACTGAAATTGAATCATAGTATCCCAACATATTGCAGCTGTAAGGAACTTTAGAGAACATCTTATATAATTTTTTTCATTTTACAGATGAGGAAACTGAGGCAAGCCCAGAGAGGTCAAAAGACTTGTACAAGGTCACACAGGGCAGTAAGCAACAGAAACCCATCTAAACCCAGATCTTCTGATTTGCAATTCAATTCTTTTTCCACTACACTACCCTGACCTTATAGGTTATGTTGATGGCTTTAAGTTGTTTTTGCATCTGCGATAATTTCCATTTGACTTCTTTCAAGTTTGATGTATAGATGGCTCTGAAAAGTAACCCTGAGCATAAGCATTTAAGTTTATAAAAGCCAACAGGGTGGGTTAACTAGAAGCTCTGTCAGACTCGGAATAGGGTCTGGGGCTAGAAATGGGGTTCTTCATTTTAGAGCCTACCCACAGGGCCTTCCTTAATTCTGTGAAGGGAACAGTAGCAGCTGTCAGAAGTTATTGCTTCTGTCACTCAGCAAAAAACAAACAACAACAAAAAGCAACAACCTAGTTCCTGGGAAAGTCTTTCAGTGGGTCACTTGCCAAAGAGAAAAGAAATTTCTGTCTTAGCAAGGAGACCTAAGATTTTCCTGGACAATACATTTCTCTTTATTTGGAAGTTGATCTTTGTGACATATGTAGGATAGTTTATTTACAAAGGAATACCAGATCATTTGCAATTTATTAAGAATATGATATGTCAGTTTAAGTCTATGCTCTTCCCTCCTTGTCCCTCTGTAGACAAATCAGAATTTGTCCAATATTTTTAAGTAAAGAGGTCGAGTAATAAGGAATACACTATTAATTGTACTTGCTTTTGAAAATTTTATGATTGACTATCGAAAAAGAATGGTATCTTATAATGTTCATATCTATGCATATGCATGTTTATGCAAACACATGTGTGTGATCTGAACATATGACCTCAAAAATTATTTTTCTAGAAATGTTATGAGAAGTACTGGGAAGACTACTTGATGATATTGAGATTTACTCTGTTGTCCTGATGTTTTCTGACAAGCTTACAGATCTAGCAGATAATTTGCTATATGTGAGTTTGTCATTGAGTTTGGTTAAATAGAACATATGAGCAGTTTTCAACTTGGCAGCGTGAAGAGCCCAGAGTCCAAAGGTTCATCTTTAGGGCGGTGTTTAGGGAATAACCAAATATTTCAGAATCATTAAGGGTATTCCAAAAGGGAACTTGGGAGTGGCTGAAATGCTTTGTGTACTTCTAAGAAGGGAGGAGGGAGAGATTAGAAGAGGAAGAACTTGAGTTTTAAAATTTCACTTAGGGATTGGTAAAAATAACCAAGCATCACTCAGGATGGATAATAACATGACCTAACAATTGAATAATTAGAAAATAGCAAATGAAAAGATTAACAGGATTAATTTTTTTTCTCCAGAGTTTCAATATATTTGGAAAGGGCAATAGATTATTTAGAATATAGAATATTTCCACATATGTATATGTTATTTCTACATATGCATCTTTATGTGTGTTTTCATATTTACCCATGTATATGGATAAGAGGAGTCATAAATTGGGCTTTATTCTGGGCAAGCAAAGGAGCTGTTAGAAGTATAGTTTTTAATAATATTATTTAATAGTAATTTAAATTATGTATACACACACACACATATATGATAAACCATGTTGCAATTGGTGAAAGAAGCAGCTAAGTGGCTCAATGGATAAAGTTCTGGGCCTGGAGTCAGAAAGATCTGAGTTCAAATCCAGCTTCAGATAGTAGCTGTGTGATCCTAGGCAAGTCACTTAACCTCTGTTTGCTTTAATCCATCAGAGGTGGAAAATGACAAAAAAAAATTCTTTGCCGAGAAGATCCCACGGACAATAGGGTTCAAGGAGTCACAACGAGTCAGATACAACTGAATGCCTGAACAACGATGACTGGTAAAAATACACAAATGAATGAAAAAAAGTATTTATTAAGTACATACTATATGCCATGCGTTGTGCTAAGTGCTGAGGGCACTGGGTTAAAACAACAAAAGCAAAGACAGTCTTTGTTTTGAAAGAGCTTACATTCTAATGGGGGAAACAACAGAATTGGGGAAGGGTGACAAGGGGAATAGAATAATGCATCCCATCCCGGAAAAATAGCAAGAGCTGATGTGAACATGGTTCCTGGTTCCAGGACTAGAGGAAGAGGTTGAAGGGAATGGTACCTGTGTGGTGCTGAGGAAGCTGTGGAAGAGAGGAGGGAATGAAAGGAAGCATAGCTGGGGTTTTGGGAGAGGTAGGCAATATCTTCTTTCTTTACCATTGTTAAGAAGGAGATAGGACCCAGCTGAACTTGCCATATGTGTCTGTGAAAAACTACCTGTTCCCTTCTTATACCTTCTTCAAACACGTCCGCAATACATACGGACATAGATTTTTCTCATAAAGATATTGCAGAGATGGGAAAACAGTGAGTATTGATTTTCTTGAATACTTTTTTCAGTAATAATAAAGCCTATTTTTCTCAAATGTTTGGTATCCTCTCTTCTAGGGCCACATCAAAGCACTATATAAACACCATTTATTATTACATCTGTCTGCTATGTCTGCTTAACAGGCATATTCTCTGCCTTCAAGGTGCTTATTAACTTATTGTCCTATTTCAACACTTGACTAAAAGAGGAGGGAACATAAAGGAACAAAAAAGGCTACTGCCTTACAGAAACTAAGGTAATCTAAGGCTAGGTAAGGTATGTTTCCTATGTGAATCCACTCTTCTCACTGATGGATGTGTATGTATGTGTGTGTGTGTGCGTGTGTGTGTGTGCGCACGCGCGTGTGCGCACATGTGTGTGTGTATTTACAGGTAAGTGTGCCCCAGGTTTATGGGGTCAATATTTTTTTGCTATTTTCTTTGCTATTTTACCTTTGAACTAATTGTGCCCCTCTGGCTGGTTATGAAAAATAAACACATTGCCAGAGGATCATGGATGATGGTTTTGGAGTGGATACAAATCCAGAGTATCTTGAACCTGAGATAGCGTTCTCTGGGACATCCACCTGTGGGTTGGGAGGGGGAGGGGTGTTAGCAAAGTGCTCTTAGGCACAAAATGTACTTTACATTTTTATAGCCCATGAAATTTTAAAAAATACATTCTATAGATTAAATGTTTTGTCTGGAAAAGATAAAATTTAGAGGGGAACATGATAACAGTCTTCAAGTATTTGAAGAATGGAAGAGGGATTAAATATGTTCTGCTTGGCCCCAGAAGATAGAACTAGGGTCAATAGGTGATATTTGGGCTTAGAACATGAAAACTTTCCTAACAAGTAAAATTATCCAAAAATGAAACAGGCTGCTTCCAGAGGTATTGGGTTTCCCTTCTTTGCAGGTCTTCAAACAAAGGCTGAATGTATATTTTAGAGAGAATTCTTTTTTTAGGTCAAATGATATCTCCTCAAGGTGATCTTTATTGATGTCCCCAGTTGGTGGTGCCTATTCCAGCTTGGGAAATTAATTTGTATTTATTTTGTGCACATTTTATATTTGCTTATTTGCACATATATATTTTCCCACAGTAGGCTTTCAGCTCTTTGATGTGTGTGGTGCATATCTATCTATCTATCTATCTATCTATCTATCTATCTATCTATCAGAAGAGAGATGGAGAATGAGAGAGGAAGTTAAGGAGAAAGCAAAAGGGAGAGAGTGAGGGAGCAAGACTTTTTTTCATTGTCCATGGTGATAATGTTTGCCAAATACTGCTCCTAAGCTTCATGGTATCAAGAAACACATGTGGAAGTTGTTCTGTAGGGTTGATCTTCCCACCCCCAAATTTTTATTTGTGAAAACAGCTTTTGTTCCTGGTTTCTTTAAGAAAGGGGAAAGGAGAGAAGGAATAGGAATGATAATCACGTACAGAAAAAATTTTGTCTCAGATTTTCTCAAGGCATAGTTATGTTAGTCATTGAGGCTAAGAAACATTTGAGCCTTTTCCTGTGACTGGTGATAGATATTTAGAAGATCGTTGAGCAAACTCCTTTTCCTCTGAAAACAGTTGGATACAGGACTTAGCCCCCCACCCCAATCCTGTCTATTCACAGAATACATTTTTATTATTATCGATTAAGATAACAGCTCATATGGCACTTTGAAGTTTATGAAGCATCTTTCTCATGAGATTGGTAGTATAATTATTATTTCCTAGATGAGCAAACAGGCTCAGAGAGGTTAAATAACACTCCCTGGATCCCACAGACAATAAGGAGCAGAGATGGAATATGAGCTCAGACTTCAGACTGTTTCCATTACTTGGGATTGCCTCTTCAATGTAGGGTGCTAAAGCCAAATATGGTTCCATCTCTGTGAAGGAGCTATGCCCTTCACAGGTGGTCACATCTCTCTAAAGATGGGCACTGACAGAAGACTTTTGGAGGATCTTCAAAGCTTAAGTTCAAAATATGCTAAGGCTAGCAAGAAATCCTAAAAAAGGTTTTTCTTTAAAGCTATATTTAGGAAAATAACAGGATCAAAGAAAGGATAGGACCTCTCCCGAAGTAAATAGGGTGATAGTGACTGACAATAGAAAGAAGGCAGAAGTCCTAAGCTCTTCTATTTCTTTTGTTTATCTGCTAAGAAGACTAAATAATCTTTGGACTGGACTGGAAAAAAATAAAAATAATGAATTGGGTATTAAGATCCAAGGATGGATTGGAGTGGAGAGAAATTTGAGGCATAGAGACTAGTTAGAAGCTTATTGCAGTAATCTAAGTTTGAGATAAAGAGTGGCTGAACTAGGGTTGTGTCTGTGCGAACATTAAAAAAAGGGATGAATAGATTTGGCAAAGTATTAGCTATATGAGGTGAATGAGAGTGACACTGAGAATGAGGAGTCAAGGAAGACTCTGAGGTTTCTGAGCCCAGGTGATTGGGAGAAGGGTGGTGCCTTTTGCAGTTCAGAAGGGGGAAGGTTTTGTTTTGTTTTGAAAGATAGTGAGTTCTATATTGGGCATATTGAATTTGAGATGCTTCCTGGGCATCCAGTTTACAATGTCTAACTAAAATGCCCCTTTTCAGGACTCAGCCTACTTGACTTTGCTGCTTTCGGTAGAACTGAACACCTTCCTTGACACTTGCCACACTTTCTTAGTTTTCCTCCCTATTTTATCCTTTGCTGGGTTTTTCTCCTTCCAACTTGTAAACCTTAAGGGTTTGTCCTTGAACTTTTTTCTCCTTTATCTTCTTCCTTCTCACAGCTTTGAGAATCATCTGAGTAAGGGTAGAACACAAAGCCATGAGAATGTGCAACACACACATATGTATTGCAATGTATATCTGTATCTTTAAGTAGTATTGTGGAAAGACCTCTGAATTTGCAGTCAGGAATTGGCTTTAAGCCCTGGTTCTAATACTTATTACCTATGTGACACTGGGGAAGTCACTTAATTTCTCTGAGCTTCAGTTCCTCTTTTGTTAAGCTGGATGACCTCTAAATCTCCTCATATTCTCATATGACATTATGACCTCCCCTTGGAATTTCATCACCACATCTTTAGATGTCTTTGGGACATCTCCATCCAATCAGTTACCAAGCACCATAGATGATGCTTCTCGTCTCTCAGGTCTGTCTTCTCTTCACATTTTCCCATTGTCAGCACTGGATAGTATCACTCAGCTGAATTATTACAATAGCCTCATAGCATCTCTTGCACGTGCACCCTTTCTCTGCATCTTTCACATTGTTGCCATAATAATCTTTTATCTGAATAGATTTGGACATACCCTTCCTCTACTCAAACATCTTCCTCATTTCCTTCTGAGTAAAGTTCAAACTTTTTTTTCTGGGTATCCAAGGCTCTTCAGAGCCTCTATATTTCAGTCTTATTTCATTTTACTACGCTCCACATACACACTTCACTTCAGCCAAACTGATCCTTCAAATACACCATGTATCTTATTGCTTCTATGCCTCTGTGTCTTCTGTTACCATATCTGAAATGTGCTCTCCTTCCCAATTTTCCACTGTTAAATTTCTATGTACCTTTTAAAACCCATCTCAGATGTTAAAGCCCTCTTCCAACAATATTTTCCTCATACTTTTCCCCTCCCCCTTCTGGGAATGACTTTCCCCTCAGTCTTAGGTAGCACGTTTCTTTTCAGCTCTTATAGATTTAAAAGATAATACATATTTGAGTTATATATAGTTGTATGTTATTCCTCTCCCCTCTACAGTATCTGTTTCATGAAAGCATGGATATGCCTTATAAATATGTAGCTTTATATTTTCCTTCAGGCTTTGCACAATGGTGCTAACAAGCAAATGTTTGATGAATGAATAAATAAATTAATCGACATGTGGAAAGCTTGGAACTTTATTTTCTGGTTTTCAGCAAGGCATTTGAGGAACTCTTATCATATCCTCATGGAAAAATGGGGAAATGCGAACTAAATGGCAGCACAGTTTGATAAATTTGTAACTAGATTAATGATGATGCAAAAGTGCTGATTAATAGATTGATGTTTACCAGAAGGGAGATCTCTAGTGCTGTGCCACAAGGTTCTGGATTTGGCCTTGTCCTAATGACATTTTTTGGCAATGGTGTGGATGAGGACATAGAAAACATGCTTATCAAATGTGTGAATGACGTAAAGCTGGGAGGGATAGCTAATATACTGGATGACAGAATCAGGATAAAAAAACCTCAACAGACTGGAATTATGGCCTACATCAAACAAGATGAAAATGAATAGAAATAACAATAAAATAATTTTCTAACAATTCTATAGCACTTTAAGATTTGCAAAGCTTTTTACATATAAATTCTGGGCTGGGCATGACCCAGGCTAGTGCCCCAGTAATTTGGTTTAATATTGGAACAAAATGAGGCACTTGTAAGTCATTCAACAGTTAATAAAAATATTAATAGCTATAGAAGGAGACTATGCAACAAGACATTAGCATTGAGGACACCTTGAGTTTAATGAACTGAGCAAAGCTCTCTTGTCAGTGTTAACCAGCAGGCTCTACCAGGCAAACATTGTAGATTCCCTTCTCTCTAGGTCTTTGTGGCTACTTTCATACTCAGGCAATGGGGAAATTACGTCACCAGTTGGAGCCCTTAATCCTCTGCGCCAACCAAGTTATCGAGGAATGCCTCAATACCTTTCAAGGAAAACTAGTTTAACTTAAGGATAGAGATTATGATATTGGCCCTACCACAATACATTGTTTCACAATAATACTGTGAAATAGATTCTATTATAATCCCATTTTATAGGTGAGGAAATGAGTCTGAGAGAGGTTAAGAATTTGCCTGGAGTCACATAGTATCTGAGTTTGGATTCTAAACAAGGTCTTCTTGACTCCAAGTCTAGCTATACCAAGTTGGCTTTTCAGTGATAAATGTATATGTACAGTCCTGCATTTGATTTGAGAAAAATCAACTGTAGTATAGTAGAGAAGGGAGAAAACTTCATTTAACAACAATTTCTGTGAAAAAGGCTCCAAGATTTTAATTGGCCACAAATATAGTATGACTTAGCAATGTGTTGTGGTTGCCCAAAATGATCATGTGATTTTAAGTTTTATCAATGCATATTTAGTGTCCAGAGCGAGAGATAACAAACAGTCCTACACTAATCCTGTTCATACTATATTTGGAGAATTATATTTAGTGTTAGATACCACCTTTTAAGTTGGAATTTGACATCCATTGTTGTTGGTGCAAGGAAAGTGCTTTGCAAATTTCTTTTGGTTGTTAAATTTATTTTTTTCAATTAGAAAACATCTGTTTTCTCTTCTTCCTACCCCTCTTGCCCCAATTATTAAGAAAAAAGAGAAAAATGAAATCTTTGTGACAACTATTCATAGTCAAGTAAAACAAATTCCTACGCTGTCTTTGTCTAAACACATATGCCTCCTTCCACATATTAAGTCTATTACCTGTCTACAAGGTGGTGGGTAGCATTCTTCATCATCAGTCCTTTGGAATAGTGATTGGTTCCTTGCACTGATCAGAGTTCTTAATTCTTTCAGAGTTTTTTTTTTTTACAATGTTGTTATTGTAAAAAATTTCCATAAACCTTAAAGTGCCAGATGCATGTGTTATCATTATTTTTATTGTGATTGTTCAGACAAATTTGGCCAGGATAGTGAAATGACTTGAAATAATGTCATATGAGGAATCCAATCCAATACAATAAACATATATTAAACACCTATTATGTGCTACTCACACAAGGGCTGGGGACACAATTTAAAAAAAGAAAGACAATCTCTGCCCTCAAGGAGCTTACAATCTTTTTTAAGAAAATTAATTAATTAATTAATTTTTAGCTTTCAACATTCACTTCCATAAGATTTTGAGTTTTAAATTTTCTCCCCCTCCCTCTCTACCCACTTCCTGAGACAGTATGCAGTCTGATATATGCTCTACTTAAACATTCAAATGAAACATATTTTCACATTAGTCATGATGTAAAGAAGAATTAGAACTAATAGGAGGAACCAAGAGAAAGAAGAAACAAAATGAAACAATAAAAGAAAAGTAGAACTAATAGTATGCTTCCATTTGCATTCAGACTCGAAAATTATTTCTCTGGATGTGGATAGCATTTTCCATTATGAGCCTTTTGGAGTTGTCTTAGATCCTTGCATTGCTGAGAAGAGCTAAGTCTATCAAAGTCAGTCATTGTACAATGTGACTGTTACTGTGTACATTGTTCTCCTGGTTCTGCTAATTTCACTCAGCATCAGTTGATATAAATCTTTCCAGGTTTTTCTGCCCATCATTTCTTATAGCACAATAGTATTCCATTACATTCATATATCACAATTTGTTTAGCTATTCCCCAATTGATGGACGTCCCTTCAATTTCTAATTCTCTTTTTTTTAAATCTGGAAAGGCTTGTTTTTTTTAAAAATTTGTTTATTTAATATATTTAGTTTTCAGCATTGATTTTTCACAAGAGTTTGAATTACAAATTTTCTCCCCATTTCCACTCTCCCCCCCCACTCCAAGATGGCGTATATTCTGGTTGCCCTGTTCCCTAGTCAGCCCTCCCTTCTGTCACCCCTCTCCCCTCACATCCCCTTTTCCCTTCCTTTCTTGTAGGGCAAGATAAATTTCTATGCTCCATTGCCTGTGTATCTTATTTTCTAGTTGCATGCAAAAACTTTTTTTTTGTTTTTGAACATCTGTTTTTAAAACTTTGAGTTCCAAATTCTCTCCCCTCTTCCCTTCCCACCCACCCTCCCTAAGAAGTCAAGCAATTCAACATAGGCCACATGTGTATCATTATGTTAGGAAGGAGCAAAATATAGTTAGTCTTTCACAATTTCTAATTCTTTATCACTGCAGAAAGAGCTGCTATAAAAATTTTTGCACATGTGGTTCCTTTTCCCATTTTTGTGATCTCTTCGGGATACAGACATAGAAGTAGTATTGCTGGGTCAAAAGGTATGCAGTGTTATAGCCCTTTGGGCACAGTTCCAAATTGCTCTCCAGAATGGTTGAATCATTCTACAACTCCACCAACAATGCGTTAGTGTTCCAATTTTCCCACATTTTCTCCAACATTTATCATTTTCCTGTTTTGTCATGTTAGCCAATCTTATAGGTGTGATGTGAGCTTACAATCTAATTGGGAGGGGCAGGGAGAGACAACACACAAGAGGCTAGAAAGTGGGGTTGAGGATTGGGAGTAGAGGCACCTGGTTTGGAGGCATCTTGTTCTGTGGAGTTGAAAGCAGGTAGAACAGCAGACGAAGAGTGGATTGAAGGAAACTGAGTTGTTGAGAAAAGCCATAATAATGGCCTTCAAATATTTTATGAGTTGTGAAATAGAAGAGAAACTTCATTTTTTTCTGTGCAACTTCATTAGGCAAAATGAAGACAAACTGGCAAACAATGACATACTTGGTTCAATATGATGACAAAGACATAAGAGGCAAGGGAAAACTTCCTATTACTAGAGCTCTCTAAAAATTGAACTGGTAGATAGATTCCTATTTTTGGAAGTCTCATAGTAAAGGCAAGATAACCACCTACTGTTAGAAGATAGGAGATTTTACCCAGTGGCCTCTAATGTCCCTTCCAAGGCTAAGATTTTATGAGTCATTCAAGACAACTTCTCAAAACTCATAGTCTTTTGAATCCAATTGATTTGTTTGTTGTGCTCCTCAGTTCTCTGGAGAATTAATGCTCATGGGCATTTCAGTGGCCTTGGTCAATAAGTATATATTAAGCACTTACTATGAGCCAGGTACTATGCTAACTGCTGTGCTAAGCCTTAGTGTTATTTGTATTTGGACAAAACTGATTTTCCATGCCCATAACCACCCTCCCACCCCCATGCTCTATTCTATAGGAAATAAGGACCTGTCAAAAAAAAGACCAATTTCATATTCTTTAAACTAGCCAGTTTCCAATTATTGTGGTCTTGTTATATAATCCTAGGAGAGTAGAGAAAATGTGATAGTCATTCCTAGTCCTGTATAATAACACATAGGTGTTACGAGGATTACTCATAAATAATACATAATGTTCTTTTACTGGTGAAAAGGGGTTTAACTACTCCTTTTTGTTGTTATTGTTTTGTCAATATTAACTCTTTGGGGCCACTAGGGTAATCCCATTGAGTAAATTAGTTCTTATTCATTAAATGTGATATTCACAGGCAAATAAAATACTCAAGTGTGATGACCTCGCTCCATGTTTCTTGACTGTGCACCAGAAAAGCCTCATAGAAACCTATCACTTGCTAACCTCTAGACATTTTCTTTTCCCACTCCTGGGGTCAGATTTATTGGCAAGATGGTTAATCAGTGAGTTGGCTCTGCATCTGCAATTCTTTTGTACTTTGTGCAGCTTTTGTACAACAGTGCACACCAACCCAGCTCTCTGGAGAGCAAATGCTGGTAAGTTACCATCATTACAATCCCTAGTATTCTTACCTCCCCAATATTCCACTGAGGGCTCCCTACATCTGAAAGGAAGCTTGCTGTGGGGCATGTAGATGTGTCGAAAGCAAAATTGAAGAAAGATGGTTATTTGAGAATCTTTACTCCAACTCTTTGCCTTCAAATTTGTATTCTTTATCAGCCTCAAAGATTATTAGTCTTTCTTTTTTATTACTCATGGAAAATTGACCAATAGAGCTTTGTATTAGAACAGGAATTATTGCAGTGATCTTTCTGGGTTCAATTTATTCAGTTGTGTGTGAATCACTGATTAAATTCTCCTATGATTTGATTTTCCTCTGAGGTAAGTCTTTTCACAATTCAATAGGCAGTCACCTCCTGGGTGGTATCTGGAACATGTTTTTCTCATTACAGTAGTAGCAAGAGCAGCAGTTAAGAATCTTCTCTGTTCCATTCCTTTTTGTCTCTTCTGTAATTAGCGACTGGGTGTAAGCTCTTGGAAGAACTGAGAAGGAAACCTCTTATGAATTGAAAATTGGCCTTGATATGTATGACCCTAAGTTAATTTAGTCAAAGCGATCTATGATTAAAACTATTCCTAGTCCTTCACACTGTAATGAAAATGTCCTCATTTTTCTAAACTGATTATTCATGTTTTATATTTCTTAACTATAAGGCTACAACTCTCTAGAGTATAGCCTCATTCTAAAAAAATCACATTTGAATTCTATTAAAGGCTTAAAGGAACTTCCAAAAGTAAAACTTTTGAAGTCAAAATTAAATTACTTACCTTACCTTAGAGGCTCAGTATTATCTATCATATTGAATAAGTCAATATTTTGTTTAATCTACCTAAGGAAAATGCATAAACTAGCAGTGAATTACCCTAACTTTGTGGTCTTAGTGTCAATTCTTCTTCTCCTTCCCTCCTTTATCCTTTTCTCTTCCTTTTTTTTTCACTTTGTAGGTACTTTTACTTATTCATGTATGTGTTGCTTTCCTCCTCCCCATCAGAATGTAAGCTGCTTGAGGGAAAGGCTCCCCACTGCACCCCTCTCCCATTTTTGTTTCTCCAGCATCTGGCACACTGGCTTCACATAATAGGTACTCAATAAATGTTCAATAGACTCAATCAAAGAGACCCTTTCTCCTTTAGAACTACAAATCCATTCACAATGAAATTTCTGTACAGGTAGGAAAATTGAAAAGGATTTACCTTTGGCTAGAGTGTATAGTAGAAGAAGGAATGCATTAATGCTGCCCAAAGTTCCACTTAGTGGGATAATCAACACTCATAGTTGGAGATAATCTGGCAGAGTTAGCAATAGTTCAGTGGCCTCTCTCAAACTCTTCCCTCTCTTCCATTTAAACTTCCAATTCCTACAACTACTCTATTCAATTCCAAGAAACAAACTATCTATATTGAGAATCTGAGGTGCTCTAAAAGGAAAGTGACTAGATCAAAAGTGGGAGCTCATCTCCCTTCACATTATACACCAACTATTCATATCCTACCATCTGAAACTAATTTGTTGTGTGTAATTTATTGCATAAAGTTGCTGGGATAAACAAAGCCTGCAGAACCCTTCAGATGTGTATTCAGTAGGGAGCCGCTTGGCTGTCTGTAATTTTCAGCTAACTCAGAGCTCTCAGATACACAATCCAGCACTTATGGATGTCATATGGATTGGTGACATTCTCTGGAGAACCTTATATTACTCAGAAAGTGGCGTGTGCATGGGTGCGTTTTATCATCTGTGACCAACACCGAATGGATTCTATTGCCCATTCCCAGTTTGTTCAGAAGTATAGTTTAGAACACTAATAACATGGAATAGATATTTTCATTTCATGACTCTGCTTTATACAAGCCCAACCAGAGAGAAATGGTTCAGTCAAATGTATGAGATACTTGGAGCTTTGTGGTTTGTCACTCATGTCTCTATGGCATGAAAGTACCTTGCATTATATTAACAGCTGTCTTTTCAAAAGAGTGGTGATTCAGAACTAGGTTTGAACCCAATTTTGGTTATATGAATATTGAAACATTCCAAACTGCTATATACTTTCTTTTATTCACTACTCATAAAAGTCCACAGCAAACATTAAACCACAAAATGTGTTTTGCCTGACCTTTTACAATAAAAAATTATTGATATTTTTATTTTGATATCACCCTCAATTCCTAATACCTCTCTTCCATTTCTAATCAGAGAATGATCCCTTATTGACACTGTTGATCACACTCTCTTCTTTGATACTCTCTTTTCTCTAGGTTATTGGGACACCACTCTGTCCTGGTTTTCCTCCTATCAGACCAACCCTTCTTGGCCTCCATTGCTAGATCTTCTTATAGATCATGCACTCTAACTGAGGTGTCCCTCAGGGTTCTGTCCTGGGTCCTCTTCTTTTCTTCTTCTATACTAATTTACTTGGTGAGCTTAGCAGCTTCCATTTAAAAGAATATTTTATTTTTTCCCAATTACATGTAAAAACAACTTTTAACATTTACTTTTTAAAGTTTTGAATCCCAAATTCTTACCTTTGTTCCTCCCCTCCCATCTCCTTGAGATGGCAAGCAATTTGACATAGGTTATACATGTGCAATCATACAAAATATATTTCCATGTTGTGAATGAAGACACAGACAAAAAAGTGAAAAATAGTATGCTTTGATCTGCATTCAGACTCCATCAGGTCTTTCTTGGGATGTGGATAGTATTTGTCATCATAAGTGCTTTGGAATTGTCTTACATCATTGTATTGCTGAGTCATTCACAGTTGATCGTTGTACAATGTGGCTGTTACTGTGTACAATGTTCACTTGATTCTGCTCCATTCACTTTGTATCAGTTTGTTTAAGTCTTTCCAGGTTTTTCTGAAGTTGTTCTGCCCAACATTTCTTACAGCACAGTAGTATTCCATTGCAATCATTTACTACAATTTGTTTAGCCATTCCCCAATAGATAGGCATCCCCTAAATTTCGAGTTTTTTGCCAAAACAAAAAGAGCTGTTATAAATACTTTTGTACAAATAAGTCCCTCCCCCCTTTTAAAATCTCTTTAGGATATAGACTTAGTAGTGATAATCCTGGATCTAATGGTATTCACAGTTTTATAGCCATTTGGGCATTGTTCCAAATTGCTCTTTAGAATAGTTGCATCAGTTCACAACTCTACCAATAGTGCGTTAGTGTCCCAATTTTCCCATATCTTCTCCAACATTTATCATTTTCCTTTTCTTGTCATATTAGTCAATCCAATAGGTGTGAGATGGTACCTCAGAGTTGTTCTAATTTGCATTTTTCTAATAGTGATTTAGAGCATTTTTATATGACTATAGATAGCTTTGATTTCTTCAGTTGAAACTGCCTATTCACATTTTTTGACCATTTATCAATTGGGGAATGACTCATATTTTTATAAATTTCACTCAGTTCTCTATATACTTGACCATTGAGACCTTTATCAGAGACACTTGCTGTAAAAATTATTTCCCAGGTTTCTGCTTTCCTTCTAATCTTGGTTGCATTGGTTTTGTTTCTGCAAAAGCTTTATAATTTTAGTATAATCAAAATTATCCATTTTACATCTGGTAATGCTCTCTATCTCTTGTTTGGTCATAAATTCTTCCCTTCTCCATGGATCTGACAGGTAAACTATTTCTTGATCTCCTAATTTGTTTATGGTATCACCCTTTATGTCTAAATCATGTACCCATTTTGACTTTATCTTGGTATATGGGGCAAGATATTAGTCTATACCTAGTTTCTGTTATACTGTTTTCCAGCTTTACCAGCAGTTTTTCTTAAATAATGAGTTCTTGTCCCCATAATTTGGGTCTTTGGCTTTACTAAACACTAGACAACTATGGCAATTTACCATTGTGTATTGTACACCTAATCTATTCCACTGATCCACCACGCTATATCTTAACCAGTACTAGATTGTTTTGATGATTACTGATTTTGATGATTACTGATTTGATGATCACAGTTTGAGAACTAGTATGGCTAAACTACCTTCCTTCACATTTTTTTTTATTAATCCCCCTAGTATTCTTGCCTTTTATTTTTCTAGTTGAATTTTGTTATTATTTTTCTTAGTTTTGTGAAATAATTTTTTGGTAGTTTGATTGGCATGGCACTGAATAAGTAAATTAATTTAGGTAGAATTGTCATTTTTATTATAGTAGCTTGGCCTACTTGTGAGCAATGGATATTTTTATAATTGTTTACATCTGACTTTATTTGTCCAAAAAGTATTTTGTAATTGCACTCATTGTAGTTCCTGGTTTTGTTTTGGCAGGTAGACTCCCAAGTATTTTGTATTGTCTATAGTTGTTTTAAATGGAATTTTAAAAAATTTTATTTTCTCCCAATTACTGTAAAAACAATTTTAAACATTTGTTGTTTTTTCCTCTAATTTTGAGTTTCAAATTCTATCCCTTCATCTCTCCCTCCCTTTCCCTGAGACAGTAAACAATCTGATATAGGTTATACATGTGTAATCGTGTAAAACATTTCCATATTTGTCATTTTGTGCAAAAAAAAAACTTAAGCAAAAAAGAAAGAAAGTAAAAAAATAGTATGCTTCAGTCTGTCCGAAGTCACTTCTTTCTCTGGAGGCAGATAGCATTTTTCATGATAAGTCCTTTGGAATTATCTTGGGTCATTGCTGAGAATAGCTAAGCCAGTCACAGTCCTTCATCATACAATATTCCTGTTACTGTGTACAGTGTTCTCCTGGTTCTGCTCACTTCATTTTGTGCTAATCAGTTCATTTAAGTCTTTTCAGGTTTTTTCTGAAATCATCTCACTTATCATTTCTTATAGCCCAATAATATTCCATTGCAATCATATACTACAACTTGTTCAGCCATTTCCCAGTTGATGGACATCCCCTCAATTTCCAGTTCTAAACCACCACAAAAAGAGCGGCTATAAATATTTTGTATGAATAGGTCCCCTTCCCCCCTTTTAAAAAATCTCTTGGGATACAGACCTAGCAGTGGTATTGCCTAAATGGAATTTGTCTCTTTCTGCTGTACTTTGTTGGTAATATATAGAAATGCTGATGATTTATAGGGGTTTATTTTTATATCCTGCAATTTTGCTAAAACAGTTAATTATTTCAAATAGGTTTTTAGTTGATTCTCTAGGATTCTTTAAGGATATCATCATATCATCTGCAATGAATGATAGTTTAGTTTCCTTGTTGCCTATTCTAAATCCTTCAGTTTTTTTCTTCTCTTATTGCTATATCTAACATTTCTAGTACAATATCAAATAATAGTGGTTATAATGGGCATCCTTGGTTTACCCCTAATCTTATTGGGAAGGCTTCTAGCTTATCCCCATTACAGATAATACTTACTGATAGAAAGACACTACTTATCATTTTAAGTTCCATGGTTTTAGTTACCATTTTTATGTTATTGGTTCTTAAATCTTTCCTGCCCCAATTTCTCTGC
Organism: Trichosurus vulpecula; assembly: GCF_011100635.1. Classification (NCBI taxonomy): domain Eukaryota; kingdom Metazoa; phylum Chordata; class Mammalia; order Diprotodontia; family Phalangeridae; genus Trichosurus; species Trichosurus vulpecula. Next base: position 333,934,994 of record NC_050575.1, on the reverse strand, counting down.
TGACCTATCTTGCATCTCCAATTGCCTTTCAGACATGTTGAACTAGACATCCAGTAGACATGCTAAACCCAATATGTCCCAAATGGAACTCATTATTTTCCCCCTTAAGCCTTTTCCCCCTCCAAATCTCCCTATCACCGTAGAAGACAACAACATTTTCCTAGTTCCTTAGGCTCACAACCTAGAAATCATCCTGGATTCTTCACTGTTCTCTCCCCTCAATATCCAGGCGATTCCACCTTTACAATATCTTTCAGATATGCCCCACTTCTCTCTGACACTGCCACTACTCTAATGCAGGCCTGCATAACCTCATGCTTTGATTATTGCATTAGCCTGCTTATGGATCTGCCCGTCTCAAGTCTCTCTCCACTCTAATTCATTCTCCTAAAGTGATTTTCTTAAAATTCAGGAATGATCATGTCACCTCCCTACTCAATAAACTCCCATTGCTTTCTTTTGTTTCCTGGAGCAAATGCAAACTGATCTGTTGGGCAACCAAAGCCCTTTATAACCTAGACTCCTCCTATCTTTCCAATTTTCTTATACCTTACTCCCTTACATGTTTCTTTGATCCAGTGACACTGGCCTCCTGGCTGTTCCATGAACAAGACATTCCATGTCTTAGCTCCAGGCACTTTCTGTTGTCTATCCCCCATGCCTGGAACACTATTCCTCCTCTTCTCTGACTACTGACCTCCCCAGTTTCCTTTAAGTCTCAACTAAAATCTCAAGTTAGAAGGTGGGAAACCTTCCTTAACTCCTCTTAGTTTCAGTGCTCTCCTTTTAATTATTTCCTATTTATTCCATATAACCTTATTTTGTAAATATTTGTATCTCTCCTATTAGATTGTAAGCTCATTGAGGGCAAGGACTGCCTTTTGTCTCTTTTTGAATTCCTAGTGCTTTTCACAGTGCTTGGCACATAGCAGGCACTTAATAAATGTTTACTGAATAAGAATTTTAAAACAATAAGAGGAAGAAAAACAGGCAGTTCAGCAAAACTGACAAATATATCAGGCTGAGTCTTACATATTTTCTCTCACATTTATGCAAGTCTAGGTTGTTTCTCTTCAAAATCTATGGGATTTATGTTTACAGTGAAGGCAAACCTTGAGTTTTTCCTCCTGGGCTCCCATTGCTTTAGTTCAGAATTTGCCAATCTTAGTTCATCAATGTTTCGGGAGATTTTTGATGTCATTAATATGAGTCCTGTCCCCAACATGGTAGATCACAACCTATGCCTATTTCATCCTAAAGGACTCTTATCCACAGCCTCCCCAAGATCATCCTTTGGGACAGGGGTCTACCCACCATGCTGGGGTTTTTAGATCTTCCATGGGTACCAGTGGCAGCTCACAGGATGTTCAAACTTATATATTGATACACAGTTGGTTTGCCTCCTTTTTTGGTTGATTTTTCAGTTGCATCATTTCCTGTACAAAATTATTGCCAATGTGCTTTAGCTTGTTTTTATCTGTTATGTGTTTCTCCCATACTCTTTGGGTGACTATTTTGATGCTTTAAGGATTCTGATGTCCCATGATTCCATGATTCTCAGCCAGAGAGCATAACTTGAAGAATGTTGGTGTTAAAAGTATTTTTGATAGTTATTATTTTATGGAGGAGATTTGGGATCATGGAAAGCACTGTATAATTTTCAAAGGTAATTCAGGGAATTTCTTCTGCCTTCTCAAATCTAGGCCCAACTCTTTGTCTGTCCGTAGTGTCTATTCACATTAAATGTACTGATAGACCAACTCAGTGGACTGCTCAGATAACTCTATGTCCTACTCTAGACAACATGTATTTTTCATTTGCCTGGTTTTTCCCACCCTTATATGCATTGTTAGGTCGAATTCATTTGAGTCACAGTGAACTGTCCTAGTACTCATATACAAGTAACTCCTCTTGGTTCTCATCACGAAATGTCATTTTTAAAATCTTCTCAGTTTTAGAGTTCTACCTCGGGTCCTCAACTTTCACTTATAGCAAAAGGACTCTTTTGACCCTTTAGCAAAGAGAGATCCTTCCTCTCTGCATGAGTCTTCTGGCTCCTGATTGGTTTTCAAATGGCAAAAACAGTCTCTTTTGATCCCACTCCTTCCTGACAGTCAGCCTCCTATTTGGGCAAGCTTTCTGACTTGCCATGCTCAAGTTAGTCCTATACTGTCATCTTTAAGGGCAGGTTCTGTTTTGTTTTTGTCTTAGATTTTCTAGCTTTTTTTATACCATAGTCGAGACATCACCTCCTAATGATGCTCTGTCTGATATCCCTGTAAGCATTATCAGGCTCTCTTTCTTGAAATTATTATTTATAATTTTGTCTGTACTTTGGGTTTACTTATCTGCATGTATCTTTAATCTATCTAGTAGAATGAAAGTTTCTTGAGGGTGAGAAGCTTTAATTTTCTCATTGAGAATGACGGAAAAGAATGTTTCATTCTTTTAATCCCTAAAAATTAGTATGTTATTGGCACTTGAATAGAAAATGCACAGTTGGTGAATGACAGAGTTGTGACTTGAATTCAGGTCTTCTGATTTCAAGCCTAGGCATTCTGTTACACTCCGAAGAAAAAGCAGGTTGGAGAAAATATAGGTCAGGGGTGGGGTCCTGAGGTTACACATGGGCTTCTAGGTCCTTGGGTGTGGTCTTTTGACTGCGTCTAAGTTTTACAGAACAAATCCTGTTATTAAAGGGATTTGTTCTGTGAAGTTTGGATTCAGTTCAAAGGGCTGCACTCGAGCACCTAAAGGGCCACATGTTGCCTCAAGGCTGCCCGGTTCCCCATCCTGGTATAGTAGATTGGGTGTTATCACTTGGAGTCAGAAAGATGTGCGTTCTGATCCCTTCTCTAATATCTTCTAATTATATAACAATTGACACACTCCCTTAACATCTCTGAGACTTCATTTTCTCTACTGCACAGGGTTATTGTGAGGTTATGCAAAGTATTCTGTAAGCCTTAAAGTATTTTATAAATGTCAGCTATTATTATTTTTCAAGATATCATTGTTTTGTAATATTCTTCTCTAAATGCAGGTTACATCACTTATAAATGTTGAATTTTAAATTGCACAGATTTCATGCCTAAAACTCACACATTACCTAAGGGAAAACTATTCAGAGACATTTCCTGGCAACTAGGTTTCCATTAGAAGATGTTTTATTCTCAGAGAATGTTTTCTGCTGAGTCAATGAAAACTACTCAGAGATATGTGGTCAGTAACTTGTTAGGTTTATTGGGCAGGTATTCAGGAAGGTTTAGGCCATAGATTTGAAATTATTGCACATTAGAAACAACATGAAAGAATGTCAATTTCAAGCCCATTCCTCTTCTGAAAGTGATTTCCCAGAGCATAAAGATGCAGAATATATGAAGTTTAAAAAAGAAAATTTTAACCCAAATACCTTTTCTTAAAAGTCTATTTAAAAGGTGAATCTCTGTGTATATTTTATTAGTGATCATTATAATTCTTTCACTCCATGTAGTAATGGTGGGAAATAGAATTTTGAAATTTTCTTTGGGTTTCTAAAGGTCAGTATTTGTTAACATCCCCTAAATCCATAAAGAAAGAAACAAATAATGTTGTTTAATTGTATTCATCTAACCAATTAAAAAATAACACTTGTTCTTTCCCAAGGCTTAAAAACTCACCAATTTCTAGTTTCTTTGGTTAGTTTGGGCTGTGTGAGTTTGATGAAGTAGACACATTTTAAGGTCCTCTGTTGCTGACATGAATAGTTCATAAACAGAATATTTTAATTCAGTCCTTGTGTTACAAATATAAATCATATAAATACACTCTAGTGAAGGTTAGGTGATTGGTGTCCTTTCCTCTTGGGACTTTCTTGAAGAGCGACTTTCTCTTCAAGGTTAAGTGTGCTAGTTTTATTGGTGGAAAGGTGATCATATCTGCTATAATCTCACAGATCCTTGTTCTAACTTTAGCTTTGATGCTTGTTTAGATGCTGAAGGCAATGCATTAGGAACTGATGGTGCCTGAATATTATCCAATCAGTTCCTGATGCAGTATCTACGACATCAAAAACTCTGGAATGTTAAAGCACCCCTGGATTTCCAATTCAATCACCTATTTATTTTTTTTGTTTCTACATAAGCAGGCTTCTTAATAATATGTCCGTAAGTTCTGGAAGAAAAAACTTGCCTAATTTTTAAATAAATTATTTCTTGTGTATGTGTGATTATAGTAGATGAAAGATTTTCACAAAATATGAACAGACACCATTGCTCCATAAACAAAACTTACTTAACAGAATTATTTGCTTCATTGCAAAATAATGAGAATACATCTTTTTTTTTAAATTAGGGATTGTAAGTGCTTAATATCCTTAAAAAAACACCCAGCCCTGTTCTTCATGGCAAATTTAAAAAAATAAAATAAATCTTAAGATTCCAGCAGGAAAGTTTGGATAAAATAATTTTGTTTTAGATATTGCTCAGAATTGTCAGACTTCTCACTGCACCAAAGTCTGTCATGTATCTATCCTACAGGTAGCCCCTTTCTTATGTACTTCTTTTATATATTGGATGGACAGAGGTATATGTCACTTCTACTGGGTGGTCATGACAATCTCCTACAAAGTGTTATTCCTCCACTCATTCCCCTTTAAAATCCATCGTTCAAACTATGACCAGAATAAGATCTCTTTTTACATCAATCCAATCTTGTCACTCTTCTGCCCCTTTGCCTGGCACTCAAAGTCCTCCACAACTGAGTGCCACTTTATGTCTCATTTTACTTGTCTTTGCCTAGTAAGTATCTTTGTCTATGCTGTTTCATAACATTGGAATTCCCTTCTTCCACCTCTTTGCTTGTTGAATTCCTATACATCCTTTAAACGATATCCCAGTTCTTCCAGTAAAATGTCCTTGATCTTTCCCTGAACCTAACACATTTCACATGTCACTTTGTTTTATTCTTTTTAAAGGCATTTATCATGTATTATTTTATAGTAAATCTATCTGTACTTGTATCTTATTGTCTAGCTTGCGTGTACCCTCCAAGAAAGTGGAGACAGTTTATTCTCTAATCTTTGCCCAGTAGTTTGCAAATAAGAGGTACTTAATCAATATTTATTGAATAGTGAATGTTCCCTTCCCACTGAGAGCTGCTTTGGATTCCTCTCTTCTATTGTCCTTCGAGGCTGCAGGCCCTATTGAGAAATCCAACCCTACCAAAATAGTACAAACTGCTTTGCTTTCTGTCACTGATAATACTTTGTGGAGATAGCTCTGTAAATGACAAAATTGATTTGTATATTCATCTGGGTCAAGTCCCTGCCACCCCCAAGCTGGAAATTATTATAGTTTGTTCAATTTTACTTTCTAAGATTGGGTTGCTGAAGATTTATATTTCTTGTTTTTGTTAATTTGGTTATTTTATGTTTTAGAGACTTGATCATTTCCAAGGGAGGCACTCTAGTGCTGTGAAAAAGGCACCGGAGTGAGAAGACCTACCTTCAAATTCTAGCTCTGCCACTTAGCTCCCTGAGTGGCGTTGAACAAATCACTTTGACTCTCTGAACTTCAGTTTCCCCACCAGAAAAATGAAGAGGTTGAGCTAGACGACCTCTAAAGTTTCTTTTCCAGTTCTATATCTTTGATCACATGAATTGTTGTGTTCGCAAGCATATTATTATATGCAGAATGCTCAGATAATTCTTTTTATTTTCTCTCTTCTCATTTTGCTCTGAATTCACTTTGCTCATTTTGAAAAAAGTTAGAAAAAAAGAAATTTTTTTTCTCCTTTTTTTGTTAGCTTAAGTTTTTGTCAATTCTGTGTCCATTAAAAGTTGCTTTTAGTTATGTTTATTATTTTAATAGTCTTTTTGTTTTCCATTTTATCTATTTCTCCTATAACTTCCAAGATTAGTTTTGTGCTTATTTTGCTCTTGAGAATTTATGCTAGATTTACCAGCTTTTGAAATGGCAACTTTTTAAATTCTATCTTTTTCTATTAGGTTATACATTCCATCAGAGATATGATTTTTCTCTGAAGACTGCTTTAGCTGCATTCTCCAAGTTTTGAAATGTTTCACTATTAACATTCTCTTTTAAATAGTAGCTAATTGTTTTTGTGATATACTTGCTCTTTGATCCATTTATTTTTTAGGATGTCACTATTAAGTCTCTTTTTAGGTCTCTTTACTCATTCAGGTCTCTCGTATCTTTACTTGTGTTTCCTATATTAGTTAAAATTTTACTCTATTTTGGTCTATGATATATTCATTAAATATTTTTGTCTTTTTCCATTTATTTAGAATTTCTCTGGCCTTGGAATCAGGGTTTTTTTTTGTAACCATACCATGTGATACTAAAAAATATTTATATCATTTATTGTTCTCATTCAGAAGATGCCATAAGTATTTTAAATTTGACTTCTTCAAGAGTCTGTTAAGTTCTATATTTTCATTTTTATCCCTCTGTTAGACTTATCCAATTCTGAGAATAGAACATTAAAACCTCCTGTAATTATTATGTTACTGTCAAATTCTTTTTGAAAATTTGTTTATTTTTCTTTATTAATTTAGATTGTATTCTATCTAATGCAAATATTTGAAAAAATATTTCATACTTTGAAGCATAATATAGTTTCCCTGTTTAATTCTTCAGAAATCATTAATTTTATTTTTGCCTCACCTGATAGCATGATTAAACTCCTACTTTTGTGAATTACGTGATATATAGCAATTTTTTTCTGGCCTCTTGTTTTTAATCAGCATATATGTCTTCATTTACGGATTAGCTTTCTATATGCAGAAAATGTTGCATTTTGCTTCTTATCCATTCTGCCATTCTCTTTCATTATTTTGGATTAATTCATTCACATGTACGGTTATGATTGTTAGGTTTTGATTGTTCTATAGTCTTTTCCCCTTATTCCCATTTGCCTGCCTTATCTCAAAGACCTTGAACTTACTAGTGTAGCTGAGACCATTCTAGGGATCATGCATGGGGATAGGCCCATGCTCTGGTTACTTGCTAAATAAAGGACATACAAAATCAGAGGCTCTTGGTTAGTATCTTGATCCCTATGATGGGGTAGTGGTTCTGTGTGTCAAAGATAATTGATTGGGGCAGCTAGGTGGCACAGTGAGTAGAGTACTGGCCCTGGAGTCAAGAGGACCTGAGTTCAAATCCGGCCTCAGACACTTGACACACTTACTAGTTGCATGACTTTGGAAAGTCACTTAACCCCAATTGCCCTGCCTTCTCCCCTCCAAAAAAAAGAAAAAAAAAAGATAATTGATTACTGAACTTATTGAGTAGGATGCAGCTCCTACTCAATAAACTTTAGGAGGAACTGATGAGAAACAACTTCTCTCTTTCCTTCTCTTAAGAGTTTGTTGCTTGGGGGGCTGAGCCAAGACAGTGGCTGCAAAGCAGGGACTTGCGTGAACTCTCCACCAGGTCCCTCCAAACACCTGTAAAAATGGCTCTGATCAAATTCTAGAACTGCAGAACCCCCTGAATAGCAGAGGGAAGCAGGGCTCCAGCCCAGGAGAGCCTGGATGGTCACTGAGTAAGGTCTATTGTATGGAACTGGGAGCAGAGGGAGCAGAGCCCAGCTTGGGCTGTACCCGGACCAACCAGACCTGGAGCTGGGCAGAACAGGCCCTAGCACCCTGAATCAGTGAGCTGTGGCAGTTACCAGACTTCCCAACCCACAAACACCAAAGACAACAGAGAAGGTTAGTGGGAAAAGCTTCTGGGGACAGAGTGAAAGGAGTTTGTGGTTCAGCCACTGGCTCAGGGACAGCGGAGGTGGTGCAGCTCTGAGGCTGCTTACAGAGCTACAGCTGCAGTTGCTTCCAGCCCCAGGCCCAACTGGTGGGAGGAATTAAGTGGCAGATCTGAGTGGGAGTGCAGAGCCAGCTTAGATCTGAGTCCAGTCTGGGTTGGTGGTTCTTGGGAGAGAAGGAGAGCTGGTGTGGCAGAGCTCGCTGTGTAGAAATAACTCTGAAAACAACAGTGCAGCCCCTCAATCTTGGGACAAAGTACTCTCTACTCTACAAGCAGTCATACCCAAACGAAAAGCTCAAGGGTCAAGTAAATTGGTTGGGAATATGGCCAGGCAGCGAAAATGGACTCAGATTCAGACTCAGACTTTGGATTCTTTCTTTGGTGACAAAGAAGACCCCAAAATGTACAACCAGAAGAAGTCAACAAAGTCAAAGAGCCTACATAAAAAACCTCCAAGAAAAACATGAACTGATGTCAGGCCATGGAAGAGCTCAAAAAGGATTTGGAAAAGCAAGTTAGAGAAGTAGAGGAAAAATTGGGAAGAGAAATGAGAGTGATGCAAGAAAACCATGAAAAACAAGTCAATGACTTGCTAAAGGAGACCCAAAAAATACTGAAGAAAATAACACCTTAAAAAAATAGACTAACTCAAATGGCAAAAGAGCTCCAAAAAGCCAAGAAGGAGAAGAATGCCTTGAAAGGCAGAATTAGCCAAATGGAAAAGGAGGTCCAAAAGACCACTGAAGAAAATACTACCTTAAAAATCACATTGGAGCAAGTGGAAGCTAGTGACTTTATGAGAAATCAAGATATTATAAAACAGAACCAAAGGAATGAAAAAAATGGAAGACAATGTGAAATATCTCATTGGAAAAACCACTGACTTGGAAAATAGATCCAGTAGAGGTAATTTAAAAATTATTGGACTACCTGAAAGCCACGATCAAAAAAAAGAGCCTAGATATCATCTTTCAAGAAATCATCAAAGAGAACTGCCCTGATATTCTAGATCCAGAAGGTAAAATAGAAATTGAAAGAATTTACCAATCGCCTCTTACAAAAGATCCCCAAAAGAAAACTCTTAGGAATATTGTTGCCAAATTCCAGAGTTCCCAGATCAAGGAGAAAATATTGCAAACAGCCAGAAAGAAACAATTTGAGTATTGTGGAAAAACAATCAGGATAACACAAGATCTAGCAGCTTTGACAATAAGGGATCAAAGGGCTTGGAATATGATATTCTGAATGTCAATGGAGCTAGGATTAAAACCAAGAATCACCTACCCAGCAAAACTGAGTATCATGCTCCAACGCAAAATATGGATTTTCAATAAAATAGAAGACTTTCAAGCTTTCTCAGTGAAAAGATCAGAGCTGAATAGAAAATTTGACTTTCAAACACAAGAATCAAGAGAAGCATGAAAAGATAAACAAGAAAGAGAAATCATAAGGGATTTACTAAAGTTGAACTGTTTTGTTTACATTCCTATATGGAAAGATGATGTGTATAACCCATGAGACCTCAGTATTAGGGTAGCTGAAGGGAATATACATACATACACACACACACACACATATATATATATATATGTATATATATATATATATATATATATATACACACACACATATACACAGTGGGCACAGGGTGAGTTGAATATGAAGGGATGATATCTAAAAAAAAATCAAATTAAGGGATGAGAGAGAAATATATTGAGAGAGGGAGAAAGGGAGAGATAGAATGGGGTAAATTATCTTGCATAAAAGTGGCAAGGAAAAGCAGTTCTGCTGGAAGGGAAGAGGGGGAAGGTGAGGGGGAATGAGTGAATCTTGCTCTCATCAGATTTGACTTGAGGAGGGAATAACATACACACTCATTTGGGTATCTTACCCCACAGGAAAGAAGGAGGAAGGAGATAAAAAAGGGGGGACGATAGAAGGGAGGGCAGATGGGGGAGAAGGTAATCAAAAGCAAACACTTTTGAAAAGGGACAGGGTCAAGGGAGAAAATGGAATAAAGGGGGATAGGATAGGAAGGAGAAAAATATAGTTAGCCTTTCACAACATGAGTATTGTGGAAGGGTTTTAAATAATGATATACAAGTGGCGTATGTTGAATTGCTTGCCTTCTTAGGGAGGGAAGAAAGGAGAGAATTTGGAACTCAAAGTTTTAAAAACAGATGTTTAAAAAAAAGTTTTTGCATGCTATTAGGAAGTAAGAAATACAGGCAATGGGGCATGGAAATTTATCTTGCCCTACAAGAAAGTAAGGGAAAAGGGGATGAGGGGGGGAGTTGGGTGACAGAAGGGAGGGATGACTGGGGAACAGGGCAACCAGAATATATGCCATCTTGGAGTGGGGGGGGGAGGGTAGAAATGGGGAGAAAAATTGTAATTCAGACTCTTGTGAAAATCAATGCTGAAAACTAAAAATATTAAATAAAATAAATAAATAAGTAAATAAAGACAAAGAGTTTGTCACTTGGGACTCTACCTGTTCTACTTTGGGCTTACTGATGGTACAAATGGGGGTGGGGGGTGTTTCTTCCCTCCATCTTCGCAGAAGTATCTATGGTAGCTATAAGTATATGGCAGCAATAAACTAAATTCAGTTCGAGGCAGCCTGGGGGACCAGATTATCATCTTGAAGTAAAAAGCTGGTGGGAAGAGCTGAGCCAAGAAGCAGTGTGCAGATGTGGCCACAGCTTGGTCAGCTGTGTGTGCTCAGTGACTTCCAATCCTTCTGGGAGATAGACATAGCAAGCAGATCTGAATAAAGCAATATCTGTTCTGTTGCTAATGAACCTGAGACCAGCCATGTTAGTTCTGAAGCCCCAAAGAAAGTGTACAGAATAACTGAGGTGAATAACATCCAAGAGACATCAAGGCACAGAATGTAGGAAGATTTTATCCTCATGAGATGGCTTTGAGGTTTCTATTCCTGCATGTCTTTATGCATGAATCAGTGTAACTCCTTGGGGTTTCATTCCTTGACATTTAGACCCAGGGGGGTTGGCCCCATCTGTCTTTGATCTGCTACAGAAAGGATCCCTGGTCAGGGATATGCTTGTCTAGTTTGCCTGGAGGCAGGAGGAGCAAACTGGGGCATGGCCAAGCTTTCCTACATCACAGCGGAAGTCAGTCTGGCCTCTATTTCTCCTGAGGACATAGCTAAGTAGTGCTCTCCCTCCCATAACTTGAGAGTATCATCAAGTAAGGGAGGAAACTCTTGACAGTTGTTGAAGAAAAAAATGAATAACAGCGACTTGAGAGACTGAATGTGAAATTTACGTCCTACTTCTTGACAGAGATAGAAAGTGAGCTATGTTTTCTCAGATATAGCCAATTATTCTTAGGTATGGCCAGTATGTAGATTTGGTTTTTTTTTTCCTGGACTATGCAGATTTGTTACAAAGCAAGGCTCCTCCTGGGGAGGGGGATTGTATAGTAGATAGTAATAGATATACATAAAATAGTATCAATAAAATATTTTTAATATACCAAAGACAAAAAATGCAGAAGGAAACACAAAGCAATTTTGTTCCTACTTTGTTTAATATACTATCTATTTATCATCTATCTATCTGAAGTATGTATCAATATAACCATATATTTTTTAAAAAACAAATTTTATTTAACTGGTTTTCAGTTTCTTATATAAAGTCTCTTATTCTTTTTATGTTGAAATGCTTGGGTTGTTGATAGTGGACATATGTCTTACAGAAAAGAGTATTGATAAAGATATGATGATTTTCCAAATTGAGCTATTTTTAAATAAAGGAAATAATTTAAAATTCATTGTGTTTAATTACAACAATTCTTTTCTTGTGTAGGGATTTGTCTTCCCTAGCCTCTACCCTTGACAATTTTACTTCTTCAAATTCCTTCATTTAGAAAATGAGGAGGTTGGATCAGATGCTTTCTTTCAGTTCTCTGAACCGTGTCTATGGATGGGTTACAACTGTAACCAAAATGTACATGAAATCATATTGTGTGCTTTACTTATGCTATAGATTTCAGGTGGTTTAATTGAGCAATATGGTGCTGTGCGTTTTAAAAGTGTTTTCAAGATTTGTAACTCATCTTATAGGTACTACCTATCAAATTCCATAGATTTCTAAAGGCTTATCAGTTGACATAGTGTGCAATGTCAGTATATGTTTAAGTTTCTTCTTTCCCTATTAACTGAGTTAAAGGACTTGTGAAGCATTTTGAAAGTTTCTTCCATTTCAAATGGCCCTGATGGTCCCTTAAGAACTAACATAGAATCCTTCTCTTCTCAAGCTAAAATGTTATTCCTTGGGAGTTCCCACAAATTATATTTTGGTAGGGATAGATATCTCCAAAGGAAATCTTTCAGCCCTTCTTTAACTACACCAAGTAAAATGTGATTCTGCTAAGGAAAAATCCTTTGAGATTTTAAGGTAAAGAACTAAAAACAAAACTCTTTTGTTTGGCTTAGTGCTGTTGCTATTGATCTTCCTGGGCAAATGCTAGTAAGCCAGCTGTGACTGAAGATTGCCCAAAAGCCTTAGGATGCTGACAGTTTAGAGCTAAGGGGCCTCTCTTTCTGCATGTCAAGCCTAGACACCGAATCTAACGTTTAATGACAATTCCTTGGCCTGGATTTGGGTAGCAGACTGTGCATTTTAAAGGAAGACCGAGTAATTTTGAGTAGAGGGGTGAAATTTGTTGATAACATCACATCGTATTAAAGAAAGAAGTGATAGTTTGAATCTATGGGATTCTGTATGGTGTAGGTAGAAGACTGAAAACCCGGGTTCAAATCTCACCTTAAGTAGCTATTAGCTGTGTAACCCAGGGGAAGTCACTTAATTTCTCTGAGACTCAATTTTCTCATCTGTGAAATAGAAATAATATTAGTATCTGCCTCATAGAACTGTTGTGAGGATGAAATGAAATAATGCATATGAAGTACTTTGCAAATATGAGTTGTTATCTAGGCATCTTTACCTTTATAAATCAGTGAGGAACACTTCTACATATCAAAGAGGTCCCCTGTGCTTAGAACACAGATATCAGTAATGCTTCAGTTATCTAGAGATCACTCATTTAGCAACGTCAATGATCCAGAATATATCAGAGAATCAGAAAATGATGATAATTATCATCCCCAAAACATGACAAAATCCATATACTAAAGCTCATGTACTTTATTCATAGGAAAGGCTTTTGGGCTCTCACTTAAAGCCTATTTACTCTTACCTTATGCACAATTTTAACAAACTTGGTTATCTATTTTTCTAGCCAATAGCAGGTTAGAAGAAACAAATTAGGTGCGCGCGCGCATGTGTGTGTATAATTGTCAGGGGAGGCTGGTAGTCAGTAGCAGGAAATGAGAGTTATTTAGTGTTGAATTATCTATATCTCAGTAGCCTCTGACCTATCACTGCTTTACAGCATAATAAAATAATTTATATTTGTAATAATGATTTTGAGTCATCAGGAAATAGTTGAATGATATTTGGTATAGCCCATTAAAAAGGAAAACACTTACCTAAATCATTCCAGAAAGATTTATGTTAAAATGGTTTTATATATATATATATACATATATATATATGTATATATATATATATTTATATATTAAAGTTGTGGCATTCAAAGTAGCTTTGGTTACTTGAAAAAAACCCACACATATGGAGCCCCTACCTTCCAGAGGATTCTGGATAAATGAAGCATTCTATTTACAAATAGGAATCTAATAACCCTGAAGCTGACAGGGGATTTGAGAGGTCAGATAGTTCAGTAGACCTCAACAGCAGGACCACATACAGCCTACCTGAGATGTGTGCCCATTTTCTTAGAGAAATTCAGGAAGTCTTGCATGGCAGGCAAAGATTTTTCAATGAATTTTATTTAATGCAAAAGTGCTTTTTGCCTGTGGAAAAGAGTAGATGGAGGTTGTTTAGTGGGCCAGGCTATTTCAGAGTGTTGAGCTTGACTACGCTGTTGTCATGTAGGGTCAAGTGACCCCTGATATCCACATGAACCCAGATTATTGTTTTCCCCAACATTCTTCTTAGTTGACTCAGTGATTAGGGGGAAATTGATGCTGGCAGGTTGATCAAGATTGCATTTTCTAGGAATTCTTTTCTGGGTTTGCTTGGGTTGCCTTCAAAGTCGAAGTGTCTTGGGTCAGGAAAAAGTAGGATATGCCCAGATTTTCTTCTTTCTGTGGATGTGGACACCCTTCCAAGCAACCTTCATGACTTTTAGGACCTTCAATTTTGATTATGTTTTTTTTGTGATGATAGTGCAATATCTTTCTCTGCCTTTGGAACAATATTGGTGAAAAAATATTAATTATTATTATCATTGTTTTTTCAAGCTTATTGAATGCCAACAACATTCTGGACATTGTCTCTCTGATCCATTTCATAGCCATACGTGAAATAGGGAGAAAACTGATCCCGCTTCTTGTCATAGTAAATGATCTTTATTTTTTTCTAGCAGCAAAAAGATTTTATGCCCCAGCTCTGAAAGGTGATCAAAAATTGGAATTGGGTAAAGTCCTGGAACCTCATCAAGTACCCAAACTGAGTGATGGATGCTGCCAATTGCCTTGGCAAATTCTGCAGCGAGAACTTGAAATACCCATGAAGAGGAGAGAAGGGAGGCATGCAAGTTGATGAAGAGCATTGCCCAGGGAGTTGATGTTGGAGGGCTGGGCAAGAGATTATGCCTGTTTGGCTTGCCTGAAATTTGACAGGGTAGCACCCAAGAAAAGTGTTAGCAACATTCCCATGGAGAATACTTTAGCATCAGCCAGTAGTAACAGAAATCTCTAGGTTGTTAGTTCTGTTATTATTATGGGCAAGTGGCATAATGTTATGATAATGGCTAATAGTTATGGAATGCTTTACCAAGTGTATGTCTCACCACAACCCTATGACTAAGGTTTAGAAAGGTTGAATGAGTTATCCCTGTTTATAGTTTACAAAAATCTCTTCTCATGACAACCTTGTGACTTTGGTTCAGACAGGTTAAGTGAGTTGTCCATGGGTACAGGGTGATTAAGGGGGAGCAGCTGGGAATTGAATCCAAGTTTTCAGAAGCAGTAGCTGGTGCAATAGGAAGAGCTCTGGGTTTGGAGACAGAGGATTTATGTTCCAATTCCAGCTCTGATATTATCTGTGTGATCTTGGGCAAGTTATTTTATATCTCTGGGTCTTAGTTTCCTGTTCTTTAAAATAAGAGGACTTGGACTCTGAGTTCAAGATCCCTTTTGGATCCATATCTGGTGCCATATTGTCTCTCTCTGATACCATAGGAAACAAATGAAGGCAAACCGATTTCCACAGTCCCTTTTGGAGAATGCTAATTTGGGAAAAGACTGATTCTCTTTAAGGGGAGTATGCAGAGGGGATTCAGGAAGATTGGGAGAGGTTGAAAGTGCTCAAAGATCACTTAGTGCTGCTGGAGGAGGATTTGCTTGTGCATGGTACTCTAATTTAGGTTGCTGAGTAAGTCTATTGATCCACGAGGGCAAAGAAATTGCTCTGTTTAGCATAATCCCAGAGACCACTGTGAGGGAATTTATGAATATCTCACAGTTGCCAGCTGAGATTAAGCCAATTCACAGCCATCCAGGTTAGCCCTGCAAGCGGAATCCTGTCAGCTAAGTTCCCTCTCCAGATGCCTTAGATAGCAAACATGGCACCAGGCCACAGACAACACCTGGTACTGTGAAGATCTGTCATTAAGGTATTTTGTGTCTCATTGCCTTTTCTTGGTAAAACATTACCAAACTCCTCCCCGTCCTGAATCGAAATCTTGTTCAGAGCAATCTGGCCAGTGCCAAGTTGCACGTATAGTAGGTAAAATAGAATCTTTGCATGTTCCCTCTAGCTTAGGAATGGCTTTGCTGGATTTAGTTCTTATGTAAGAAGGAACCCACTTATGTCTGAGTTCAAGTTAAGTGTGAAGTTGAGGACTCAGAAACAGTCTTTATGGTAGTTTAAATTATCTGAAAAAAAGGGCGTTAGTCTGGAAAAGAATTTGGATATATTAAAAAAACAAAACAAAGCAAAAAAATAATCCTCTGGAAATAATTCAGCAAAGAAGATGAAAGTAAACAAACAAACAAAAACCACCTAGTGAATGAACATACAATCCTTAGTTTTTGATGTTCTTTGCTGATAGAAGTAATTAAAATCCAAGCATAATTTAAAAAAAAAAACAAAACCAAACCTCAGTAGAATGAGTTTCAGCCTCTTTCCCCTCTGCCAGCGTTTTAAATAAGCAACCAACTGGTAATGACTGATCTGATTACTAGTGACAGTAATTATTGTGCTCACCAAATAGTGGAAGTACTACAGAATAGCATAGTGGCCCCAAAGCACTCACTACCACCAGGGGTCACCTGACTCCTTGCCTTCCTCCAACTTTTCCCTGGGCCTGAGCCACCCACAACCCATCTAGGCTATTTGACTACTCACATGGCTTAGATAAGGTGGGGGTTCCTACCTTCTGATCACATGGAAGAGCATTAGGCTTAACCATTCGCTATTCCATTGCTTCCTGAGATTCCATAGCCCTTACTATCTGCCTTGCCTCTACAGCCTACAGACCCATGGTATAGATATTTGGCTTACCGAGCACTCCTGGGTCTTGCCCCTACTCCTGTACTGCATCCTTGGGACTTACAGGTATTTCCATCTACTCTGAAGCTGAACTTTCTTTTATGTGTTGTCTCTCATAAGTAGAATGTGAACTGCTTGAGAGCAGAGACTGTTTTGTTTTTCTATGTATATCTCCAGGGCTTAGCATAGCACCTGACACATAGTGGTCACTTAACAAATGCCTTTTCATTTATTCACTCAAAAAGGTTTCTGGGGGGTGGGGTAAAGGAGTTACACAGGACTTGAATAACTCACACAGTAGACCATTGGCCCCTGAAAAATCAGTGTTAGCTTTTTTGAGGATAAAGTTGTAGAGTTATGAAAACACTGTCCTTCACTTAAAAAAAAAGTTATATATATATATATATATATATGAAAAAAATGAAAATTCTCTCCACTGAAAAAAATAGTACACATACATATGTACTCCACATATATGTATATGTACTTTTTTTGGTGAAGGAGAGAATTTTCACATATATATTTTTCATATGTACATACATATACATACATATTCATACATACATGCACACACAAAATAAGTGGTGGTGTTGAGGAATTTAATCACAGGATGACAGAATCACATGTCAGAAAGGATCTGAATGGCAATATAGTCCAATTTATACTGCAGAAAGAATCCCCACTAATACATACTGATTATCCAGTCTTTACCTGAAGACCTCCAATGTGGAGAAACTTACAACTTCCAGAGAGAAGCCATTTCAGTCTTGGGTGGTTCTAGTTGTTAGGAAATCTTTCTTATATCAAGCCTAAATTTGTCCCTTTGCCCCTTCCACACACTGTTCCTACTTTGGTTTTTTGAGACCAAGCAGAAAAAATTTAATTTTTCTCTAATTTAGCTGTCTATCAGATACTTGAAGAAAGCTATCACATCCCTCACAAATCTTCTCTATGCCAGGCTAAGCATTTGCCTTTCCCTTTAGCCATCCTCAGTCCTTTACCATTCTAGGTGACCCCCTCTGGACATTGTCCAGCTTATCCAATGGCCTTTCTAAAATGTGGTCCCCAGAATTCAACATGATACTACAGACGTGGTTTGACCTAAGCAAATATCAGTACATTATCTGCAAAGGAAAAGACTTACTCTTTACAAGGATCACATATAAGACAAGTATTATAAGGTTTAAAAGTTACATCATTGTAGATTAGCATTAAAATGTCTGAGTGTTCTTTTTGGGGAATAAATGTTTAGACCCAAAAAGGAAACACAGCTATTTTACTATGTTTAAAGCAAGAAGAATCTCTGTCCAAAGCTGTACCTTATCTCTTCTGTACTTGGGGATTAGGACAATAGGGTATTTTCAAGCACTTGGTTGTGTTTTTTTCTATCCTTGATTTTGGTTGCCTTTTTCTCTTCTATGGGATTGAACAGCAAAAAGTAAATTTAAGAAAGTGGTGGAAAAAGAAATAGTTTTTCTTCTCACTCATTCCTAGAAAACCATGCCAGTAAAAGCAGAACATAAATTGAAATACCCCAATGACATAATATAACTACATTTGGAAAGACTGTGCCTCCAAAGATCCTGCCATACCTAAGTTGTAGGTGGGCCATGTTTCCCAGGACACAGGACTGTAAGTGAGTCAACACTTGCAGTGGAAACAGAGACATTAGATTTAGATTCTAGACTCTAAAACCAGCCTGTCTACCTACCTCATAGGGCTATTGTAGGAATCCAAGGATATTATCTAGGGGAGAATACTTTGAAGAACTAAAAATTACTATTTGAATGTTTGGTGACATGATTAGCAACCATCTTAGTGAACACAAAAACAGAGTAATAACAATGACAAGCAACATAAGACAGATAAACTGATAGATGGGCTGAAAAATAAAGGAATGAGGGCAAAAATGTTTGTGAGCCTAGGTATGACCATGGCTTACACTACACTTGTGTTAGGAGACAGTAAAGGAGGGCAGATTTTCTTTTAACTGTGATGCTTTTAGGAACAGTGGGCTTGAGGATGGCTTCATTACTAGTGTTTCCTTAGGGGTCTAGAAGGTATGTATATATTACTGTGACCTTAGTTTTAATGGTTCCAGTATTTTTAGGATAAACTCCTTACAGCTTCTTAATTTGGTATAGCATGGAGATACATGTACTGTTAAATGGGTCAATACAAATGATGGTGATGTGAACATTTTCGGAAGTTTGTGATAGTTTATTTAAAGGTAGAACTATGAGAACTGTCTAACTCAGTGTTTGGATGATGACTAATATCTTGGAAAAGATATTTATTTATGCCTATTTATAATTTAGTGATAGATTTGAATTAGTTTTATGATTGTATGTTCCATATTCCCTATTTTCTCATTTCTTTATTCCTTTTTTTATAGCCTATATCTTCAGATTCTTAGCAACCTCATAGTCCCAGATATGCTCAATTAGGGAGACACAAATGACACTAGTATGGAGAATATGATAGAACTATAATACTATAAAACTATACTAAAACTATAATAGGGCACTATGATAGAACAAGCATGGGGAAAGCAGCTGGTTAGGCCAGATGCACATGGAGGAGATCTGTGCTAGAGACAATAGTTGGGAGGGCATGGAGGAAGTCTCACGATAAGGTATCTGAAGGAAGGAAAGATAACAAAGGTATGGAAAAAATTTGGATCTTATTAATGATTAAAAAAGGCGACAGTGAACATCAGTTGCTACTGACTTATATGTATATTCTACTATCTGTACAAAATCTTCATGAACGAGAAAAGGTATAAAAACAGTAGTATCCTTATTCAATTACCCTCTCATTAAAAATATAAGTGGAGCCATAAAACAGGGAGGAAACCAATGATGTTCACCACTGCAATGGAAGAGATGTAACACAAAGCTCAAGTTGAAGAGGGGTTCCCTATTGATGTGGAGATCTTCCATATTCTCCTATGTGAAGATAATAGTGTGCTCTTTGTATCAAGCCTTGGAATGTTGCTTCTCTTGAGAGATCTATAATTATTTTAAGTAATGTGCCTGACTTGTCACAAAGAAGGACCAAGTGAATGAAGAATATATATTAACCAGATTACTATTGCTATGCAGTTTGTCCATACGTATGTATATCTGGCTTAGTCAATATAGAGGGGCAACAAATTGGGCTCGATGTTGAACAAAAGGAGCAAGATGAGCTATATTGTCACAGGAATGTAAGACCCCTTAATTGACCCCAAGCAGTATTCTATCAGTGTTGTTGTATGACAGTGAAATAGGGAATACGACAGCCCCCTGAAGAAATGAAAACATATCATGCATAGAGCACGAAAAGGCATGTAGTGGATATGTGCTAGCGGCAACATATGGCCAATGAAGAATGCTAACCAAGAACAGAAGTAAAAGATATCATCAAGGGTTTGTATGAGAGGTAGGGAAGATGTGCTGTTAAGTGGAGTGGGAGAGGGATCACAGTTGGATGGCCAGAGTGTTCTAGTGGTACCTTCTCAAAACCAAGAGAAAGAGAGGAGGGCCTCTAGCACAATAAGTGGTCTCTTTGAAGCAAAATTTTGGAAGGACATGGATAGCAAAAGTAACATAGAATGAGCAGATTTGGATGGTTTTTTACGTGCATTGTGGAAGGAAATTTAAAAATTGATGAGATCACTGATTTAAGTATTCATCTATCTCCAGATTCTCTTTCCAGTTAGGTCTTTGCTGTTTTTCTTCCAAGTTCCAGTCTCATTTTCTTCTTTTGTTTTCTCTTATCCTTTCTTTCCTTCCTATCAATTTCCCCTGCCCCATTCCTCAAATTGTGCTTTGTTTAGGCTCTCTGTTTATGGCTATAGGAATGGAAGTGTCTCACATAAGAAGATTTCCAAATTATACCATAGGGTATAAAGAATCATTCATGTTTAGAATTAGTGGGTGCTAAATATAATCACAGGCTTATGGCATGTCATCTCCACTTTCATATGAAACTCATAGTCTGACACTGTCTAGCACTAATATATAATGTTTCTGTAATTTTGTTATTCTCAATGAATATGAATCTTTCTTGATTTGAAATTAAGAATTTGGCCTAAAACCCTGATTTATAAAACCCTTGAGAATTGTATCAACTTTGTCCCCTCTTCCTGGACCCAATCCTTTTTTTGCCTTGCCTATTCAGCATGGATATACCAACTCTATGAAAACTGATCCAGGAACTAAAAGTTCTCTTATAGCAAAGACCCTGTAAGATTCTATTGGCTGGATCCAAAATTCTTTGCAAGGTGTATATGGAAATCAGAGTCCCTGAGACTGACTTTAACTTCTCTACTCCTAGCTGATATTATTTCTTTCCTCCCATAAACACCTTTCACAAGGTTACTATCCTTATAAGCTTTTTTCATGTATCTTATGAAACTGTCTCCATTTTTGAAGGATTTGAAAGATAACAGAGCAAGGCATTATTTAGTATGTATTTTTGGAGTCTTGAAGGCATTTGGGAAATATTTGGCCTCAAATTGGTTTCAATAAAATTTTTGGCTGAAGCTACAAATGAGAATTTTGGCTGGAATTTTGTTAAATACCAGTTTGAACTAGAATTTTGGTAAAGCTGCCCCCAAAGCATCTATCTTTGTCAATGGAACTGTTTGTTTATGAAGTACATACTTTCTGGATTTTTGTGGGAAGGAGAGGTCAGACAGAGGAGCAAAAGGATTAGAAATGATTACTAATAGAGAGAGGGATTCATAGAGAATGGTGTCAAGAGATAAGGCCTCCTGAGAAAGGTGTTGAGTTACACAGTAAATAAAAGTAGATGCTATATAAGGTCAAAGCAGGAACTTCTGTTGATTGGTATCTGGTCTATACATGTTTGCATATTTCTAAGTGGTTAGAGACATACTGGGACCCGAACAAGTAGCCAATGTAGATAGAAGAGCAGAGCTGTTGCTAATTTGAAGGATGTTAGTCCAGTTTAAGAGTCTAGCTACAAAACCTCTAAAAGGAGTCATTCCTAACCTGTAAGCAAACATAGGTGGGAAAATGCATTCTTCACACCTGGAGCTGGACAGATGAAGGACTTCTTTAAGGATAATTAAGTAGTCAGAGTAGAAAGTATGAAAAGACATAGAAAATGTCCACAGGATGAAATTTTAAAAGAAGGAGCAAACTGAAAATTAGGAGGCTTTCTTTCCTGCTTGGTCGCAACCATTATTAATTGGAAAATCATAAGTGCTTGCATCTCTAGCTTTCACTTTCAAGTAACAAGGAGAAAATGTTGGGATATAACATTTTGGATGACTAACTTTAGTGATATTGCTCGGAATTTTGGCCCATGAGGGTCACTCTGGTGTGAACAACCCACCTAGGCAAACCATCCTGGTTAGGATACACCTGCTGAAAAGAATGAATGGTCATCCCTAGGTGAGTTCCGAGGAGAAGATGGTAAAACGTCAGACAGATCTCTAGAAGTTACAGCACAGAATACGTTTTAACCCCCTATTGTTCATTGGAGTGCTCTGAAATGATGTGTGGAGTTTAAAAAGATGAAATGAAAGTACAAGCCATTGGTTAGATAATGTGCCAGGCACTGAGCCTTTACTAACAAAATATTGAATAACAAAAAGATTGAAAAATGAAAATGTAATTGAAGTGTGAATTATCTTGATATCAAAGTTTTGTGCAGCTTGACAAACAGGATTTTAAATTTCTTAAAGGCAAAGACCATATTTCACACTTCTCTATTGCACTCAATACCTAACACAGTGTGAAGTATATGGTAGGAATTCAATAAATACGAATTGATTGATTGATTGATGCTTACCTTTATGTAGGACTTGAAATCTTCTCCCCTTCCCCCTACTAGCCATAACAACTGCTAATGCAGCCTTGCCTCTTTGGCTGTTGCTAATGCAGCCTTGTTTCCACTGGCTATAGCTTCTACTGTAGGACAAACGTGTTCCATGAATAAAACATATGTACAGATTCAATTGTACTTCAATACTTTAAAGATAGATAACGTCATCAGTGTGGCTACACTCTTCCCCAGATGTAGATTGTAACTCCTCTGTGCCCTAGTAGATGGTATTCATGAATTGCTCCAGTCAAAATAATTCAGTATCTCTGAGCCAACCTTCCTATGATGAAGCCACCCATAGGCTGTTGCTCATACAATAGACATTAAATCCATTGGTGGATCAGTGTTTGAAGCTTTCTCTGCTTTCTGCCAGACATTGTCCTTTACTAGCACAGACTTTAAAAAAAAACAAACCCCAGGGTTACATGGGTTTGAGACATGGGAACAGGACATCAGTGGATGTTAGATACCGTCATAAAGAACATATAAATATTTAAGCATATAGAGAGACCAAAAGGGAATGCTCCTCATGACAGCAACTCCGGACTAAGGAAAAAAAGCTTAGGACCAACATTTCATTGGCTTTCTAGAAGTGCTACTACTGAAGACACAACAGTTAGCTCTTGAGCGCAAAGAGACAGAGAAATATAGCTGGTGGGGTGGACCAGTTTATAGGGCAATAACAAAGAGGAAGTGGCCATTTGGTAGTCAGTTCTGTTATGGTGTGGTTGAAGAGAATTTAAAAGAAAGAATTAACTGCTAACCATTTACAAGCCAACAACTGAAAGCTTCAGTGCGGGTAGAAGCAATCAGTGATTATTTTTTGGTATGTAATAAATAGTCACCGAGGATAGGACAGAGGAACTGCTCCACCTATTGTGGGTAGAGCTGATGGAAGAAATCCTAAGGAAAAATAGAGCTGAATCTAATGGAATGTAACCCCCTAAAATAAATTCTTTGGGAAAATTTGTTCCTAGGCCCAGAAGAAGCAAGGGAGGCCTGGAAGTTGGAGGGAGAAAGTCTACTAAGTCTGTCCTAATCTATTGTCACTAATAGGTTGGGCACCTATGATTCTGTATAAATTGATGTTTATTAAGGAATTATATTATTCAATCTAATCTATATTTTGTGTCCAAAGGGACAGATGTAGTCAGACAAGGTGATAGTAAAATGAGAAATACAAATATTTTATTACAGGAGAAATTTTAGGGGAGAAATGGGAGAAAATACTAAGAAATTATAATTCCACAAAATAGGCTACTCAAATCTGAATTCGTTGAAGAAAGTCAATGCAGAAAAGAGATAATATTCTGCCCCCCATTCTCATCCCAAGAATCTCCTCAGGGTGCTACAGCTGGAGACAAAAAAAGAGATAATTCCTGCAAAAAATGTATATGTGGTCAGCTTTGACCTGGGCTTTTTAAGAATATATAGTACCTAGTGTGGTGCCAGGATCACAGTATGCTTAGTGCTTAGCAAATATTTGTAGGTGATGGTCATGGTGATGACTTACCCTTCTGCACATGATTAAAGTTAATAAAAGTGGATTCTGGTCCTTCTGAAGCAATAACTTGTGCAAAGATATATGGCTTTTAGTCCCTTTAAAGCTCTTGGTCTAGGTACTGAGGGGGAAAGTATTTTTGTGTGACGAACACCAGCCCCCCTACCCCAACCTACATATCCACACATGCACAGTTAGGCCTTAAATTGAGGAAAATTGACCTGAAAGGGTTCCAAACCCCACAACCTGCCCCCTGCTCCCCCAACTATTAACTGCTTTGGGCTTTGGAGGAGTAGGGTGAGGACAAAAGGGGGATAAATAAGAGTAGACAGGGTATGTGTTTGGATGTGAGGGGCACACAATCCAATGTTGATTGTATTTGCTTAGAAGTTGAAGAGCAGAATTAAAGTCTCATCAAGAAGAGCCCCTTTTATTATTTCTAATCCCTCAAGATATTTAATAACATATTAATTATACTAATAATATATTAATGGGACAACTAGATGGATAGAATAGATAGAGTGTGGGGCCTGGAGTCAGGAAGACTCATCTTTCTGAATTCAAATATGGTCTGAGACACTTACTAGCTATGTTACCTTGGGCAAGTCACTTAACCTTGGTTTCCTCAGTTTCCTCTTCCATAAAATGAGATGGAGAAGGAAATGGTGAACCACTCTACTATCTTTGCCAAGAAAACCCCATATGGGGTCATGGAGAATTGAATAGGACTGAAATGACTGAACAACAAAGAATTTCTTGGACAAATTTTATTGATGAGAAAGGAATATTCCGTAAAAGGGAGAAATGGTAATGAACACTCGCTACAAAATGAAGTATGGATTGGTAGGAAGATGACTGTTGGATCCCATGATCTTATATCTAGAGTTGGAAAGGACCTAAGAGGTCATCTCATCTAACACCCTCATTTTATTGGAAGTCCAGGGAACTTATGATTTCCCCAAGATTATGCATGTAGCTGTATCATCAAATTTATTTTTATTTTGCATAATCCAGATCCATCTTAAGTAATCAGAAGGAATTGTCTTTTTGTGTTTTTAATTTAATTTTTTGAAAGAGGCTGCATTTTTTCCAGTTGAATTAATTTCCTTACATCATGAGAAACTTATATAGGTCAGAAACAATTAGAGTGAGTTTATCCAGACTGAACTCAAAGATAGTCTAAGCATGTCCTACTAGAAGTCACAGATGTGACAAATGGCAAATTTTGATGTCCAAGAACCACTGTACACCCACAAAATCACAGAATTTGTATGTAAGGAACTTCAGAAGTGATCTAGTTCAATCAGTACTTAAACACAAATTCTTGCTAGAACATACCTGTTAACTGGTCACCCATATCTCCAGTGAGAGGAAACCCACTACATTTTGAGACAGGTCTTTCTGCCTTGGGCAGTTCATCCGTCTATGATTCCTTCTTCCCCCTGCCCCAAACCCGCTCCACCTTACATTAAGGCTAAATCTGCTATTCAGCCTATTCATTGGAAAGGAAATATAACTAAGTTTAGGTATGGTGATCTCTCCATATTTTCATATGTATCACTGCTGTTCTAGAAACTCTTCCTTTCCTACTCAGTTTGGGTATATTGCTAACCATTTCAATATTATCTCTCTCTCTCTTTCTTTCTTACTCTCTCTCTCTGTCTCTCTCTCTGTCTCTCTCTCTCTCCCCCCCCATTTATTTTATTCTGAAGTTAAGAAACAAAACAAACATTTCCATAACATAGTAGAATAGAGAAAAAGATAATTGCATGTAAAACTGCAAAACTTTTGTCCAACTTGCTATTCCTTTTAAATATATAATAAAGTCATCATGTAACTTCCTTTTTTTCCTTCTCTTCCTACACCACCCTCCCCCAGATAGCTACTATTAGACACAAATATATGTCTAATTTTTATCAGTATCAAATATTTATCAGTTTTTTCTCTGGATATAGATAGCATCTTCCTTCGTAAGTCCTTTGTAGTTAATTTGGGTATTTATAATAGTCGAATGACTTAGTTGCTTCAAGTTGTTCTTAAAACAACATTGCTGTTACTGTATACAACATTCTCTTGGTTCTGCTCATTTCACTCTTCATTATTTCATGTAAGTCTATCCATGTTTTTCTGAAATTATTGAGCTCACCATTTCTTATAGCACAGTAGCATTCCATCACAATCATATACCAAAACTTATTTAGTCATTCCTCAAGTGCATCCATCCTTGCAATTTCTACTTGAAACCTTTGACCCCTTGACTTTCTTCTGCCCTTGCCCTGTTAACCCCTAGCCCTGGGTAACTCTTATAAATCCCCTTTCTTACAGCTTACTACTGAATTGTAAAAGGTTCCTGGGAGAAATTAAAAAAAAAATTTGATTGGGCTCCACTACAGATTTATGCTATGTAAGCTCAATTGGACTCTCATTGCTGAATGATGATGCTTTTAATCATCTCTTATTGCCTTTCTATCACACTTCTCACTGCGTATGTTCCAAACCTTGTGCTTTTTCCTCAAGGTCCCAAGTATAGCACAACCGTCAGCTTCTGATTTTGCCTAGTACTTTACTAACATCACAATTGGTCAATAAGCATTTATTAAACACCGACTGTGTTCTAGCCACTGTCTTAAGTGCTGGGGATGCAAAAATGAAAGTAAAGCAATCCCTTATTTTAGGGAGTTTAATGTCTAGTTGGGGAGGAGGGCAATATACATATGCAGGTATATAAAAACATATCAGAATTTGGGAGAGAGGGCACTAGCATCTGGGGGATTAGGAAAGGCTTCATGTAAAAGATAATGCTTGAAGTGGGTCTCAGAGGAAGTTAGAGTTTCTGAGGCAGAGGTGAAGAGAGAATACATTCTTGGCATGGGGGACAGACTGTGCAAAAGAGGGGAGACAGAAGATGGAATGTAATGGGTGAGGAGCAAAGAGAAAGCCAATTTGGCAGGATTGTAGAATGCATGAAGGGGAGTCCCGAAAGATGGGTTGTAGCCAAGTTGTGAAGGGCTCTTAAAGTGAAACAGGAATTTTAATCCTGCAGGTAATTATGGAACCACTAGAATTTATTGAGTAGGGAAGTAATATAGTCAGACCTGTGTTTTAGGGAGACTATTTTGGCATCTGTGTGTGAAAGATAGATTAGAAGGAGGGAAAGACTTGAGGCAGAGGGATCAATAGGAGGCTAAAGCAATAATGGTCCAGGAGAGAAGTGATAAGGGCCTGGAGGTGGCCATGGGAGTGAAGGAGGGAAGGGGAAGGATCAGAGAGTTGTACAAAGTACAAGTTATTAGATTTGGCAACTCCCTTCTATTCTTCTCTAGACTCTCACATATCCTCTCCTTTCTTTCCAGTCTCAAGAGTCTGGGTTCCTTTCCCTCGTTCCAAGATGAAACTCTCTTTCCTTTTTCTTGAACCCATCACCTCTTGTCTCCTTTTGGGCTTTACTTCTGTGGTGATATGCTCTCTTCACGTATCTTCAAACTCATGCTTTCTACCTGGCAATTTCCCCTCTGCCTATAAGTATGTTCAGACTGGTATAAGAACTTTTATACTTGAGCCTTATAGGCTATTGTTTTAGCTCTTTCTTTCCATTTAGTGACAAACTGCTGGAAAAGTCATCTGAGAAAGATATCTTTATGTAAAATTACTTTGTGTTTACTTTATATATGTATATTCAAATATACATACATATATAATATTTACTCTATCTATCTATCTATCTATCTTTCTCTTCCCCCTCCCAAATGTAAACCTCTTAAAGGTAGGGACTGTTCATTTTTATTTCTATATCCCTAGCACCTAACACGGTGTTTGGTAACAGAAGGAACTTAGTAAATGATTATTGAGTTAAATTTGTTGAATTAGATTGAATGGAATTTTTAGGTTTCATTTTGCCTTTTTGTATTATATGTGTGTGTGTGTGTATGTGTGTGTGTGTGTGTGTGTATGTATATATATATACAAAGACTCTCCCTCTCTCTGCATATATACATATGTATACATACACACATATATGTTTATATATATATATATGTATACATATGTTAAGATGTATAGGGATTGAGATAGTATGGTATCATGGTAAGAATGGTGAACTTAAAATCAGGAGGGTCCTGGGCTCAAGTTCCACCTCTGACACTTAACTAGATATGTGACCAGGGGCAAATTACTAAGCCTTTCGCTAAGCTTTAGTTTACTCTTCTGTAAAATGAGGACTATTTTAGAGTTTACCCTACAGGGGTTTTAGGAACAAATGAGATAATGTATGTAAAGTGTTTTGTAAACCTGAAAGCACTACATAAAATGCCTGTTATTAGTTTTGGTTTAAAGGACAATCCACACCAATGAAATTGCCAACCTTTTGAAGCACCGAAAAGGGCAAATTATATGAAGTAATCTATTTTATTTTGAAATGAAAATCTATAGAGATATTCCATATTAATCCCCCCAAAGTTAGGTCAGATAAAAATGATATCATTAGCTAAAAGACATTTGCTTACAGTTTAGATGCATGTTTTATGCCCTTAGGAACAACTTCATAAAGCTGTGTGGAGAATGTAGCAATAAATTCCAACAAGAATTATTGCTCATTACTTACATGATGTCAGTGTTCCTTTAATCCTCCCAAAATTTTTACCTCTGAAATGTCTCTTACATCTGTCCCTTACTTTCCATCCCCACTGCCATCACCCTAGTTCAGATCCTCTTTACCTTTCTCCTGTATTACAAATACCTTAATTGGTTTTCCTCTCACCACGCCCTTCTCCACCCCCACTCCTACCCTAGGCTTTAATTCTTTTTATGGATGCCTTTTGTTTCTACATCACAATCATTTCCAGATACTTGAAAAACAACCAGGGCAAGTGGGGATTTTAGTGGGCTATAATTTAAATGAGTCAATCATGTAACATAAGAGTCCAAAAAGCTCATTTGATTTTAGAATACATTCAAATTGTAGAACAAGTGTCCAGAAGAAGGAAAGATGGATGTTCCTGCTTCTCTGCCCTGGTCAGGTCACACTTGGAGTATTATGTCCAATTCCGGGTACCAGGTAAAGGTAGCCTGGAGAAGCAAATGGTGGGGCCAGTGAAGAATATGATAGTGGTCCCTAAGTCTTTGAAAGGTTGTTAGGGGAAAGCAAGATGAGACCCCCCTGTTTGGGCTCAGAGGACAGAACTAAGAGTAATGAGTACAAGTTACAGGGAGGGTCCACGGGAGAAAAAAGTTCCAAAAAATTAATGCTGTCCCAGGGTGGAGTGGGGTAGTAGTGCAGATTCATCCCTGAATGCCTTGAAAGGTAATCTGGATCTGTGGTGTCAAACTCAAATAGAAACAGATCTATACATAGGAATCCCTGGGAGTCACATATTGACACTTAAAATGTAACGTCATCTATTTTTATGGCATTTTTATTTATTTCATTAAATATTTCCCAGTTACATTTTAATCTGGCTCCTGCGTGCTTGGAAGGGTTGCAGGCTTCATGTGTTTGACATTTCTGATCTAGATGACCACTTAATAATGGTACTGTAGGGCAAAAAGAGCTGGACTGGATGACCTCTGAGGTTCCTCTCAACTCTAAGATCCAAAGTCCACTGGTATTGTAAAGTTTAAAGAGACATTTATTTCCATTAGAGATGCTTCATGAGGTCACTCCCTCATTAAAGAACTCTATCCAGGAGGACAGGATCCTTTCCAAAGGGCATACTTATTCTTCAATGCTCATATACTTGTTGCTAGTATGTGATACAGTGGAAAGCACATTGGTTGTAGAGGCAGAGGAATTGGATTCATATCCTATCTCTGGGGTGCTTACTACATCTGTGACCTTGAGTAAGTTGCTTGACTTCCTCGGTCCTCAGTTTACCCAGAAGGATTTGACTTAGATGGTCTCCAAGGTCACTTCTAGATCTGTGGTCCTATGATCATCAGACATTCTCCAAATGTAGTACTAAATCTCTTTCTGTGTCATGTTTAGCAAGGTCTAATTACTACAGAACCCCCTTTTCCCACAAGTTAGGATACACTGGTATGATTTGGATACCCTTGGTTTAGATGACTGGTATGATCTGGTAATTTGGTTAATCCTCCTTTATTCTAAGTGAAGGTGAAGTAGCACATAGAAACATAGTTGAGGAAGCACAGATCTGATGTATGATGTCAGATTGCAGAATCTCTACGGGTAATTGTGTGATAACTATAGTGACACCACATTTGCCTGCAGAGATTTCCCAGTCTGCAACTCACATTCAGGTTGGGAATTAGATGGGAAGAAGCACCCTAATTCTACAGTGCTTTTCCTATTCTGCTGCCTATTGAAAAGAACTTGTATAGCCAAGGCTGTGGGTAGGGTTTGCCATCACTTTAGCTAGTATGCAGACAGAAGAGCAAATGAGAATAGAATTTCTCTGCTTCTGCCCCTTATTTTCAATGAAAATAATGGTGGGGGGAAGAAGATGTCTTCCAGAAAACACAATGATCTTACTTAGAACAGAATATTGGGGCCCTTCTTGGTACAAGAAAGCCAGATGAAATATTCCAAAGTTCTGATTCCCACAGTTTGGAGAAATACATTCAAGAGGCTAGACATTTGCAGTTAGGGAACTGGACATCTTTTTCCATTATAATATAGATGAAAACAAAACAAAATAAAACATAGGAGGGATAAGCAGGAAGAGGAGGTTTGTTTTTTGCTCTGTTTTTCTTGACACTTGTTCCATGGACCATACCAATGATCCCATGCCCATGATATTATAGAAGGAGTGCTAAACTTTGATTCAGAAAACTGTATCCCATCTCTCATTTGTGTACTAGGCTGCATGACCCTTAACCGCTCAGCTTCAGTACACTCATACACCTATTTATATCTTAGGGGTATCGTGATGATCAAAGGAGATCATGTAGTATTGTAAGTTCTTTCCACTGCACCATGCTCAAGGGGTAAGCAATAATGAGTATTGTGGTCAGATCCAGTTTACAGTCAAGCCAGCCATCTGAATCATACTTGCTAAACTTACTCCCTGCTTCCCATCTCTAGAGAAGCATGCCCTACAAGGGGCACGGCATATGTGACAATGTTGACATGACAAGACATTGCACAGGGGTTTGAACAAATGTGTGTTTCCCATTCTAAGAAAAACCAGTGAACTTGAAGCAATATGCATTGCTATTAAGTGGGCATATTCAGTTTCAGACACCTCAATATGAAATCAGAAGAAAAATATAAAGCTATATTGTTCTTTGGGGCAGCTAGGTGGCACAGCAAATAAAGTTTTCGGTCTGAAGTCAGGAAGACTCATCTTCTTGAGTTCAACTCTGGCTTCAGACGCTAGCTGTGTGACCCCGGGCAAGTTACTTAACCCTTTTTGCCTCAGTTTTCACATTTGTAAAATGAGCTGGAGGAAATGGCAAATAACTCTAGTATCTTTGTCAAGAAAATCCCAAATGGGGTCACAAAGAGTCAGACATGACTGAAATGACAGAACCAATATCATCCATCCTGTTGATAACAAGCTCAGGAAAAATAATTGATGATTCCTCTTATGATATTCATTTTGGGGCAATACTATCCCCTACTTTGTATGCTAACCATGTCATATCAGGCTTCTTAGGTTTCAGGGATAAAATTTGACCTCTGTTATATCTGAATGCATATAAAAATCTAAGTTATAACAAAGTTTGACTGTATTTAGGACCTTTGTTAACACTGTTCCTGATGCATATTTATCTACCCCACAAAATTTTCAGCCCCAAGATAATTGAGAACACTGACAAGAAAATTTGGGATCCTCTTATATGAATCATAATATCCTCTGTAACATTAAACCCTTCATATGAATGTAGAAGATACAACAGCTGGATCCGACTTGATGTCAGTTG
This sequence comes from Trichosurus vulpecula, assembly GCF_011100635.1. Taxonomy (NCBI): domain Eukaryota; kingdom Metazoa; phylum Chordata; class Mammalia; order Diprotodontia; family Phalangeridae; genus Trichosurus; species Trichosurus vulpecula. The sequence goes on along the minus strand of NC_050575.1, from coordinate 333,903,399 downwards.
AGCTGAAAGAATGTGTTGAAATAGCTGCAGCCTAGGAAGATAGGAAACATCTGGGTACAAAGAAAAAAGATGTTCTGTCATTTTGACTATTTTCTTAATAGCCAGCTATATTATAACAAATTATCTAGAAAGAAATAAATTCTTTTAAAAAATATCATGTACTACATTCCTTCCCATCCAATGCCCCAAAAGATTAGTATAGATTCCTAGACATGAAATGAGAAGAGGTTTCTTCCATTCCTTGATATACGATCATATAGAAAAAGTGAAGGCACTTTTAAAAAAAATGAAGGAGAGCCCAGGTCCAAGCAATTCACATTCCTGATGAGAGAGGATCTAGCGAGGCTTGTTTCTTAGGGGTTGTAACTAGGCCTCTTGAGAGGAGTATTGGCTGTGTGGATGGCAAAATGGATATTTTTATGTTTTTGCTAAGATATACCTTTTTTCCTTTGCTCCATTCCATGCCTCTCTTTCTCCCTCCTCAGCTTTTGTTGCTATGACATAGATTGTAATAGTTATGGAGGGACACCACCATTTTACTTGCCTCTGAGGAAAGGATATCATTCCTCTTTCCTTCCTGCTATGCAATGGTGTACTGAAGGGCATGTCCTACCATTCTTTTCTATCCGTTTGCTCACCTTCCTCTTTGTTCCCTTTCTGCAGGGATCTAGGGACCTCATGGGAGATGGGGTATGGGGAACTTGGGTTTAGCATGAAATAACAAGTCTAGCAGAAACATTGGAATCACAGAATCAAAGCATTTTTTAGTTGGAAGGAGACTTTAAGATCATCTAGTTCAAAAACATTTTATAGATGAAAAGACTGAGGTGCTTAGAGGATTGTTTGCCTGTGGTCAGCCAGCCTCTTAATTGAAGAGCTGGACTAGGGTCCACTTCTTTTGATTCTAGGCTGTGTACCTTAGTCTACTCTGTGATTTAAGATCCAAATGACTGATTGTTATGATTTAGAAATTATGGATGCTTGTTGATGGCTTGAATGTAGTATTCTGTAAAAAGTGAAAGGGATAATGGCAATTTAACTGTGTTTATAGCAGAACATATAGTATCTCCTTATTACATTATCTATTATTTTTCACTGCAGTCCTTTCTTGCTTATTTGAGATTGAATGGTTTGGAGAGATTAGATATGTGGACAAATATGACACGTAAAAGAGATCAAGGCCATATATAGACCAGAATGGTGTCATTTGAAAGGCATTGTCCTAGCTAAAAACACCTCTTCCATTGGCCAACTACCATTTATTATTCATTCATTTACCCATCCACTCATCCGTTCAATAAATAGAATTTTTTATGCATTGGCCTACTATGTGTCAGACGTTTTCTAGGTGCTAGGGATACAGAGACAAAAATGAAACAAGTTCTTGCCCTCAAGGAGTTTATATTCTATTAGAGGACTCTCTCTCTCTCTCTCTCTCTCTCTCTCCTCCCTTCCCTCCCTCCTTTTTCTGTCACCATACATATTTGTGGAGAGAGAGCAGGAACAAATAGTAAATGTATATATATGTATATATATATATAATATATGTATATATACATACTCTCTTTCTAAATATATTTATATATGTGTACACACAAAATAAATGTAAAGTCTTTTTTGGGGGGTGGGGGAGGAGAAGGCACTAGTAACCAGGGATATCTAAAAGACCTCATACAGTCAGTCAGTGGCACTTGAGATAGAATGTTAGAGCTTGGAAGGACCTTAGAGCAGATCTGATAGAATATAAGTGCCATGAGGGTGGAGGCTATTCTGGTATTGCCTTTATATTCCCACCTCCTAGCTTAGCCTAATACCTTGCATATATTAGATGCTTAATAAAGGTTTATTGAATTGAATCTTTATACATATGAAGAAACTGAGGCCTGGAGAGGTTAACGATTTGTCCAATAACATACAACTGGTAAATAGAACCCAGACCTCTTAAAGTCTAGCTCAACTTTTTCCCCCTTTTTATTTGGCTTAAGGCATTGAAAAACCTAGTTTAAATTTATAATGGTATCTGGACAGGGTAATATGCCATGGTATTATCTGTTGTTAACTTTTTACCACAAATTATTGGATAAGATTTCCTCTCAGCAGAGATCAAGAGGTGGAGGGAATAGCACAAGGCCCAGGTAAGTTTTGACAGCCAGAGGCCAAAGTCTGGAGCAGCTACAGCAGGCCTGGGTGGGGCAGGATGTTTGGCACCAAGGGTGTGGATGACAGGAGTTTTGGAAGTGTGATCACTAAAAGAGAGGAAAGGAGGTATTAAAGGGAGATGAGTGGGGGTGTTGACAACAAACTCCCTACCTTACACTTTTGCCTAAGTTCAGTCCTTTGTGGTGGTCTTTAATACATGAAAAGATGGGCAGAATAGTCGAAATTCGAGTTTCTTTGAAGAATAGAGGTTTTGGAATACTCCCTTTTTTCATCTTGTATATATTTATGTTAATCTGTGGGAGCTAAGAAGCAATTTGTAAGGTGGAATAGAGATTTGGTGCAGAAATACATAAGAAATCTACTTTCTCTGGAGCTATCTTGTCTGCTCACTCTTATTTTCTGACGTTCTGTAACAATGGTCATTCACTAACAGCTGGTACATGTCTCCCTCAGACAAAGCCACTGTGAAGCTGAAGAGTTCTTATTGGTGAACCCTAACTGTTGCCCTGGCAACGGTTAACTAGCACGTGTTTTATTGTTTCCAACTGCTTTTCCTGGGGTATTTGCAGGTGGTGGGAGATGCTTTCTCAAACAGGGGGTCATAACCTCATGAACTTTCAGATGTCACAACAAATTGGGGGACAAAATATTTCTTTTTCTCTCATATAGATTAAGGAAATCTTATTATGTGCCGCTCACCAGAAAGATGCAGTCCAATAGCTTTATATTACTTCCAGATGTTCATAGCATCACTTTTGAAGTCAGAGTTTGCTTTTATGATTAGGACCCAGTGCTCCATGGGATTGTAACATGAGAAGCAAGGTGATTTGTTTTTGGCATTAGGGTCTAATTTCAGTTGCTCCGTGCACTCCTTCCCTAACCCCAATTCTTTTTGGCAAATGTGTCGTGGTGCCCACAGTTAACAATCTATGCCTGCTGACTGAATTTGGGCATTCTTATAGTTTGTTTCCTTAAAATGGTTTATAACCTTTTGCGTCTCCATTCATTGCTTTAGTGTGAAGTGTATGGCTTTGTAGGCAGTTTTCTAGCTCATTTTTATGCACAGGAAAACATTAATGTTGCTATAAAACAAGCAAGTCAATACACCAAGACTTTGGAATTTAAATTAGAACTTCACTACTTCTAAATGTATTCTTTTTTTGTTAGCAATTGTCCAAACAGACAGCTCCCTCTTCTGTCTGGTTTGCAGAATTCACATGTTATTCAGAAAGCTTAAAGGGAGGATAAACTGCATGCATATCATAGTATCAGAGGTAGTAGCTGAAGACTATATGCTGATGATGTCTACAGATCAGTGAGAAAAATTAGTAAATCCACAGAGCAGGAGGCAACATGGTAAAATAGTGGAAGGAGCTTTGGAGTTGTAGTCAGAAGCCATAGTTCAAATTCTGGTTTTCCCATTCGTTAACTGTGTAACCCTTGGCAAGGTAGTCACTTCATCTCTCCTGCACTCAGACTCCTTATCTGTAGCATGGAGATAAAATAGTTGAACCATTCAACATAGGGTTCTTGCAATAGAAGAACTGTTGAAGGTGGTGGCATATATGTGTGAGTTGCTGTTATGTTTTTATTGTCAACCTTGAAACATTTATTAATTTTTATTGTCAATATTGAAACATTTATTAGTTTTAAAAAAACATTTTTTCCTGATTAAGGCTATTCTTGGCCGAGAATATATGAAAGATATGAAAGGAAGAATATTGGACTGCTTGAAGAGATATTGATTCATACACCGATTAGTGCTAATTAAATGACCATGGACATTCTGCATGCCTTGGTGTCCCTAGACAGAAAGTAGGTGTTTTGTAATTTCATAGAGTTTGAACTTGGAGAGACCTTATAATTTAATGATCATGTGATCATAGATTTAGAATTGGAAGGACCCTTAGGGGTCATCTAGTCCAAACTCCCCATTTCACAAATGAGGAAACCAAAGGGTACCGTGGCCAACCTCACAGTGTCGCGTGAGGATCAAATGAAATAATCATGTGAAAGAATTAAAAAAACCATAAAGCTATATGCTAACGTAAGGTATTAGTATTCATCTAATTAATATTAGATTAATGAAGATAATTATTTTTAAAACTTCTCTCTTTTAAGGTGGGGACCCAGACTTTATCCATGCTCATTTTCATATCTAGATATTCATAGTCAAGGACAAGACTCTACGAGTGCAAACAGTCGTCTGTTTGTACTTGTCATTATAATGCCCCTTCTCCCCATTTCAGCAGACTTTCACCACATGTTATAACTCCCAGGTTAGTGATTATTTTTCATCAATCACATTTTTGTGATCTGACTGATTCTAGCTATCATGTGAGAAGGAACTCTAATCACATCGGTAAATGCAAGGTGAATGATGTGGAAAGACAGCCTGATTTAGAGTATCTGGGTTCCAAATCTGACTCAACCTCTGTGATCCTTGGCAAATCACTTCATTTCTTTGGCTTTCAGTTTTCTCATCCATAAAATGAGGGAGGTTGGACTAGAATCATGGATTCTTAACAAGAGGCCTGTTAAATTCTTTTAAAAAAATAACTTGATGACTATTTCAATGTAATTGGTTTCCTTTGTAATTCTAAGGAGTTTATCTTATGCATTTAAAACTGTGAAGGGGTCTATATGTTTCCCTGGGCTGCCAAAGGCATCCATGATACAAAAACATTCAAGAACTTCTGGTCTAGACAATCTCTTTGGTCTCCTCTGGAGTTATGCTTCATTAAATTTTGATGAAAATAACCATGGTTAGTTTTGACAATAGAACCAATGTTTATGAATTTTGCTATTGTCTCCCTCATTGGGTATGAACTAATATTTGTTCATTTCTGTCTTAAACTTTTTATTTCTTTCATCACCTAATACAGTATTTTTTTTACACAGTAATTGATTCATAAATGGTTTTCGAACAGATGAATGAATCATTCAAAAACAATTTGAAGATTATGTTGAACTTTAGTAGATTACATGTATTTATATACATATGTTACATATATAACAAACAGTTGAATCTAATGTATATTAGTTAATATATACCACTAAAAATAAAGTACTGATCTCTCCAATGAGGAGGGTACTCGTATGTCAGATAAATCAAACAAATATTGGTTATTTCGTTCAATTGTCTCCAGGAAATGCTACAAATGGATTGTTCTGAGAATTATTTGAATATGTATTCATTATTAATATATTGTCTAAGTTTGCAAAAATTATTTCTGTTCATAAGTTAGATTGGTGTTTGTCTGAGTTTTTAGAGCCTCTATTTCTTGCAGGACTGTGGTACAGTGTGAAGAGTGCTAGATGTGAAGTCAGGGTAGTTGGCTTCAAATCCTGGCTTTACCATTTACTAGCTATGTGACCCTGGACAAGTCGCTTAATCTTTCTTGGCCTCAGTTTCCTCATCCGTAAAATGCATTGAATGAAATGACCTTTAAGGCGCCTTTTTGTTCTAAATCTATGAACCTTTTCCCCTTGGGTATTCTTTGGAAAAAAATCAAATCAATCTGTGGTTGTGGTAGGTATAATTGATAAGATTTCTTTTAGGGCCCATGCCAGGGTTACAACAAGATCTTGGATGGTCTTATGAACATTAATACAGAAAGGAGGAGAGGAAACAAAGAATTTATTGAACACCTGCTATGTGCTAAGCAGCTTTACAATTATCATCTCATTTGACCCTCATGACAGTCCTGTGAGGTTGGTGCTATTATAGCCCCATTTTACAGTTGAGAAAACTGAGGCAGAGGTGAAGTGACTTGACTAGGGTCACACAGCTAGTCAGTATCTGAGGTCTTCCTGTTCTATTTACACTGCATCATATATAGAGGATTTCATAGAATGTAAAAGGTACAAACCTACTAAATTTTGTTTTTGTAGGACCATGACATTTTGATTGATAAAGCTTCTTATTCACAGTGGCTTGAATATAATAACCATTGTAGGCACAATGAGGTATAGTAATTGATAATGTTTGGGACAATGTGGATGAAAATCCAGGCTAATTTTGAGACAAACAAGCCCTTCCATTGCTTTAGTTGCCAGGTGACTTCTCTCCTTATTTATTTTCTTTGGGGGTAGGGGTATGTGGTTTCACACATGTAGAGAACTCACATATGAGATCCTTTCCTGGATCCAGATTGTCACCTGCCCTGTAATCTAGTTTTAGAGCTGCCTCTGGCACTAAGAGATTGTGACTTGTCTAGGGTCACACAGCCCAAATGTATCAGGGACAGGATTTGAACCCAAGTCTTCCTGATCTTGAGGCCAGCTGTTTACCTACTATAACTCTCCTTATTTAGTGAAAATGATTTATCAAATTTCCATTTCGCAGAAAAGGCAAAGTGGGTGAACATTTGAAGGAGAAACTGCGTCAACCGAACATGATGAGTAATTGGTTTATCTTCATAAGGAAATAATTCCCAGGTTAGTGATTATTTTTCATGGATCACATTTTTGTGATCTGGCTGATTCTAGCTATCATGTGAGAAGGAACTCTAATCACACTGATAAATGCAAGGTGGTTGATGCAGAAAGACAGCTTGGTTTAGAGTATCTGGGTTCCAAATCTGACTCAACCCCTGTGATCCTTCTCTCCTTCCATTCTCTCCTTCACTTTCAGTTCATTTAGAGACACAAACCATGACAGGATTAAGAGACAACAATAATAATAGCTAATATTTATGTAGCACTTCCTGTGCACCAGGCACCATGCTAAGCATTTTACATGTATTATCTCAGTTGATCCTCCTAGCAACACTGGCAGGTAGGTACTATTATTAGCCCTGTTTTTACAGATGAGGAAACTGAGGCAAAAAGGTTAGGGTCATATAGCTAGTAAGTGTCTGAGGTCACATTTGAACTCAAGGCTTTCTGACTCCAGGTCTGACCCATTGCTCCACCTAGCTTCCCTCAACCACCTTTAGGCATTACTAATGAAAATAAATACAACGAGTTCTCTACATAAATTCCTATTAGGCAAATTTGACTTTATATAAAGAGTTCTGAAAGAAATTCACGTTCCAAAATGACAACAAGAAACCCAACAACAAAAACCCATGGAACTTAGCTTTGCTCTACTTTACTGTTCTTAAATCCTTAAAAAAATCCTCCAAGCAAAAGCAGAAGAAGGGAAGGGCAGAGAGATTGTCACTGCTCCTGCTGCTGCTACCAGAGCAGGGGCTTGGCTTGATACCTCCTACCCAAGAGGAGAACTTTGTGCCACTTCACCCCCTTCCCCCATGCGTGCTCCTCCTCTTGCTCTTGATTCTCTGTCCCGGGCCCCCACTTGTCCTTGAACCCTATGGCAGCCCCTTCACTCCACTGGCATACAGCCCCCTTCCTGCCTTTCTCCCTCTCTCCCTTCTCCATGTCCTCAGGCAGATTTACATTAAGCAGAAACTGCTTTACATAGTGGTCTGTGGAATGGTCCACTTTGGTAAATTGAGAGCTGTCTGTATCAGAAAAGGGAAGTGGCTTGCAATACAACTAGTAAATGGTAAAGGCAGCACTAGAAACCAGTCTCTTGACTGGTTGGGTGAAATCCCCATGGTAGCATGCCAGGGGTGGAGGAACCCAGGAAAGCCCTAGAAACACTATTCCTTTATTCTATCCCGCTTTTGTGCTTGGTTATTTGGCTCCTTAAGGAATAAAGAACAATGCTGGCTTTCCTTTAGACCCTGATGAATAATACTAGTATCATAAAACCACTTGAAGAGAACATTCATGAGGTGCTTACTAAGATCCCTTTGGCGCTAAGCCTCAAACTTATAGGTTAGTGCTGTAGGGTGCATCAGGAGGGATTTCTAAGTATCTGCTCCCACTTCTCAAAAAGCTTATCCTTTTTAGTCTCTTTCTTATTAAAGTTTTTTTAACCTTTTGAGACTAGGTCTTACTATCTTGCCCAGGCTGGAAGAGCAGTGGCCACTCAGCCCAATCCCACTGCCAATCTGCATGTAAGCTTTGATTTGCTTTGCTTCTGTGCTGGGCTAGTTCACTCCTCCTTAGGCAGTCTAGTGGGCTCTCTGCACTCATACTGGACTTAACGCAGATATTCCATCAGCTTTAGCCTCAGAAATCTGGAGGCCAAGCAATCTCCCCAGTAGCAGGGATTACAGGCATGTGCCACCATGCTCAGTTTTATTTCAGGCTTATTGTTAAAGGATGACCTTGATTTCCAGTGCATTCTATTTTATAGACTTCTCAGACAAAATTCCAGAAGTTCTTTCTCATAGAAGTTGAAAAAATCACATAAAGCCTCTTCAGAAATGCAAAAAAAATTCATTTGCTTAAGGCTTCTGCTATTCTGACAAACTTTGAGAAAAGGCAACTTCTGTCCCTAAAAGGACAGGCTTGTCAAACAAAACGAGAGGAGATGGGGTCAGGAAAGAGAGATGTGTCGCGTGTTGGAGCTGTTTGCATTTCAGCCTGTTGATTCTAAGTGGTTACACTGGTTAGTTTAACATTACACGAGTTTTGGTTTGGAAAGAAAAGCATCACTTGACATCTATCACATGGAAACTGGCTCTCCTTTAGGATCTCAGCAAGCGGAATTCTGGGCAGAGATTCAAAAGCAGGTGCTTAAGAGAGGAAAATCCTTTAAATCTACTTTTTCTTTAAATATTGAAAGTGTTTTAGTATTGAGTAAGTAGATAGCTAAAGATGTTTCCTTTATGTTGCTGAGAACATTAGGAAATAAAAAAAACTGGAGACAAATATTTTATAAAATTATGGCATACGTTTGTGTTTGTGCATGTGAGTATGCATGTGCATGCATGTGTGTGTGTGTGTGTATCTCCTTTTCATGAATGGTGAGAATGTCTGCGTCTGCATGAGCCAAATGTCAAATAGTAAAGTTGGTTCTATCTCTTTCAATCTCTTCTTACAATGACAGTTAAAAGGCGTAGGGATCAGGATAGGATTGAATCAGTCAACACTCACATTTACAGAATGCCTCACTATGACTTTGAATTGGTTTTGAAGAAATAATACAGAAGAAATAAAAGGCACTGAGTGGTAAGTCTCTTCTTGTTATAATTGAAAAAGTATGCCAGAACATCACCAACTATTCATATGAAATGAACAATTTAAATATATCACAAGATATTCTCTTTCTCAACATCATCATATTTTTAAAAACTTATGCTTATTAATTTATGCATGTATACTTTAGCAAAATATCAGGAGAGCACCTACAGTCTGGAAACACATCACTGAATAAACAAAAGGAAAACATCAGACTTACCAGGCAAAGTAGATGGAAAGTGCATACAAAAAGGCAAATTCTATTAGCATTTCTATCTTGATCCACATCAGGTGAGTGTGGTCACTCAATAGAGGAGAGGAAGGGGGCACATCATTTGGGAGTGTTAAAAGATATTTGGTAAATATATCTGCATATTATCAATGCCCTGGATACATTGTTGGCTAAAGTAATTTTCTTCCCTAGTCCAAATATTTTGTAGGGGCTGAGAATAATTTTCTTTAAATTCAGAGCTCTTCGTTAAAAAATCTTGTTTGGTGATAGTCTTTCTTAAAGTTAGCTTTTAAAGATTCATATTTAGCATCCACTCCTCTAGACTTTGAATCCTTTTAAAGTCGTGAAACCTCACAAGGGAAACTAAAGGGAAGATAATAGATTTGTGGCCTACCTCCTCCTTTAGTTCCTGAGAATTCCTTTTTCAAGTAGTTTCTTAAATAGTGAGGCATGCATGTGAAGCTCCAGTTCTTCTTAGAAGTTATGAAATCACCGGGAAGACTGTTAAGAATGACACATAAAATCTAAGTTGTGTAGAGGAAACAGACTGGCAGTCTACACTTTGTTATTCACTTGATAGGCAGAGTCATTTTGACAGCCCTAACCTTCTAAACTATAGGTCCTGCTGAGCTCAGCAGGAGTCAAAGGCTGAGTACCATCTGTCAAAGCTTTATTTTAACCCCCCCCATTCTTATCCAAGCCTCTCTATAAAATAAGATGCTAAACGGACCGTTACGTGGAAGTCTCTAACTATGTTTAAGCTTAAGTACATCACAACATTGCTATCTCAGGGGTTAGCATTTCACTATAGCGTCTAAGAAATGACTGCACAATTCTCTCACAATGCTTCCTCAGATGTGTGAAATTAATTAAGTATGGGATTCTCTTTCCTAATGGTTACTAACCAGCAACAATTAACGCTTAAAAATAAGAAGGAAGTTACACATCATTATAATAGGAGTTCACTAATTTAACTTAGAAATAATAAGTGACTTAGGCATTTCATTTTTTCAGACTATATTCCTAAATTTGTTTTAATTAAAGATTTACTGAAGGCAATTAAATGGCTTGTCTTCTTAGAATTTCCTAAGACATGGTCAACTGAAGATTCTAATGAGTTTAAAAAGTCTTAGCTGTACCAAAAAAAAAAATTCAGAACGTATTCTGTCATATTCATTATAAAAAGTAGTGGCTCTAATCTCTCATGGTAAAAACTGATTTAAAGTGTGGTAATGATTAACTGCTAATTAGAAACTTAGATACAAGGCAATATGTACATTAAATAAGGCATCGCTGTAAGGAAATGTGCCAAATGCTGCCTCTAAGCATTAACATTTTGTGAAACAGAAACAACTGTTCTGTTTTTGTGTAGGATTAAATTTTCTGCATCATTAATCATTGTAAGTATTTAGTTTAATAGTATTAATTGGTCCTAAAATAGATTCTATTCTATCCTGAAATTTAGGGAAAAAGGTGTTCAACATTTAGGCTCATACAAAAATAAAATTTTAGATCATCTAGCTTAACCCTCTCAGTTATAAACAAAACCAAGGCCTTTCATCAGACTTATTCTAAGATTAAAAGTATATAAATATATAAATTAGGTATTGGTTGGACTAGCTGACCTCTGGGGTGTCTTCTAACCCTGAAATTCTAGGATTCATTTTCAAAATCTTTCTTCTTTCTTGAATAGTGCTGTCTTTTGTTCTGACATACTTTCTTTTAAGTCTAGCCTTAAAAAATGAGTGTGGAGTCTCTATGAAAAGTGATCGATGTAGTACGGCTATGCTAAATTTATTAGTTTTCTGCATAAACAATGAAACAGGGAAATAATAGCAAATGACCATCAATGTTGAAGAGAAGACATTTCATTCATTCCCTGATTAGGGAGAAGAACAATTTTTAATTGCTCAGTTATTTGTAATTTCATTCTTTTCAGAAAAAATTTAGATTAAATTTTATCTTTTATTGTGAACTTAATCATCCATAAGCACAATATTTTAATATGCAATGCCCCCAAAAGAGGCTCGTATAAGAAACTATGAATTTCAGTTATATACAATAATGTATATATACATACACATGCATATGTACATATATGTATAAAATTGAACAAAATTGAGACAAAATCACCCTATTTTTGTCCCTTCACTTCTTTTTGGTTTTCTTCTGTGCATTTAAAATATTTTATTGGTGCTCTTTTTTGCATATATATATATATATACATACATATATACATATCTCACTGTGACTCTAGTCCATTCCTTCTATCAAGGGGTAGGAAGTATATTTCACCATAAGTCTCTTGAGGTCACTATTTAAATATTTAACTGAATACCACATATATGTTATAAAGATAGGCAAGGGTTAATAGTATCCTTACACATACAGGTATCCTTTGCTTCATATAAGAGGAGTTTGATGTAAATTTGGGGGACAAACTGAATCATATTTCATAAGCAAGAGAAAGCTCAAAGTTTAAATGATCCCAGAGGTTAATCATTTTGCAATTTAAATAATCATTTTAGAATTTATCCTTTAAAAATTGTAGAGTTTTAGAAATCAATTTGATTTGAAGCAGGGCCCACCTCCCTTTTCCTCAAAGCATTCTCATGAAAAATGTTTTAGTGTAATGTAATGACACTGCCTCACCCCTTTCCTGAGATTTTCTGGTTTTGCTCTGTGTAGAGGTAATCAGGTTGACCTAATACAAATTGAGTGAGGAGATGTCTCTGGGGCCGCAAAGGACCCCTTTCATGCCCAAATACTCCCCTAATTCTATGCTGGCTATTCCTAATTCTTTTAAGAGAGGCAATGCTTTTTATTCCACAATTAGAGATAACACTTAAAGTGCTGGATATCCCTAGGAGAGGTAACACATTTAGTTAAATGAATTCAGAGTGATAAATGTAAATAGCTTATCAGAGCCTTTTCTGAGAGCAGAGGAAGGTGGGAGAAAACAGGAGGATCTGGGAATCCAACGGGGCTGGGAAGAGAGTGGAGGGAGCACCATAGAAAGGTAAAAAGGGGCAGAAAGAAGCAGCGCCAGCAAACTTTATCAATTTCACTATCACTTGCTGGTAAAATTGTCCTTAGAATAGTAATGATAGCTCACATTTATTTGTAAAGCACTATGAATAATGCTTTAAAAGGATGTGAAGCACTCTATATACAAAGTCTCATTTAATCTTTACAACAGCCTTTTGAGGCATATGCCATTATTTTCTCCATTTTACAGATAAAGAAACTGAGGCTTAGAAAGGCTGGGTGACTTGGCCAGGGTCACTTACCGCAGAGCTGGTTGTCCTGACTCCATGTCCAGAATCCTTATCTACTGTACTGCATTGTTTTGTACCAAGAGCACAGCATCGAAAGGAACTTGATAAATATTTATTGAATTCAATTAAATGTAGGTCAGAACTAATACCAATGAGTGAAAATTACAGGGAGGCAGATTTTGACTCAATATGAGGAAGTATTTCTGAGCATTTAGAGACGTCCAGAATGAGTTATCTCACGAGGTAGTGATTTCTTTGTCTCTAGAGGACCTCAAGCCAAGACTGGATAATCAGTTGTCTGGGACTTTGTAGAGGGATTTTGTGAAGGGTTTGAACTAGATGACATCGCATGGCCCTTCTGATTCCCTGATTCTATGATTATTACCTTCATTGCAGAGAGGAGGAGATTGAGACATCTTTCACATAGCCACCAAAATAATGTTCCTTAAAGCAGAGATCTGACTATGTCACTCCCCTGCTCAAGAAATATTCTGGGGCTCTCTACTTCCTTTGGATAAAATGCAAATTGCTCATTTTGGCCTCCATTCCCAGGCTTACTGCACACTCCTCCCTTTCAGACACTGTGTACCAGTCAAATCGGCTTGCTTGCTATTCCCCAAACCTGTTATCTCGTCTTTTATCTCCATACTTTAGAACAGTTTTCCAGTAGTCTGTTTTATGTCAGTTGTTTTTCAGTCATGCCTGACTCCTGGTGACCCCTTTTGGGGTTCAGATACTGAAGTCCTTTGCCATTTCCTTCTCTAGCTCATTTTACAGATGAGAAAACTGAGGCAAACAGGGTTAAGGATCACACTTCTAGTAAGCATCTTAGGTTGGATTCAAACTCAGGTCTTCCTGACTCCAGGCCTGGTGCTCTATCCATTCCACCATCTAGCTGCCCCAGGCGTATACTCCCTCCTTATCTCCACTTTTTAAAATCTATAGCTTCCTTTAAGGCTTGGCTCAGGTCCGGTTCCATATGGGCATCTCTAGTTTTTAGTGTTCCCTCTCTCAAATTACATCTAATTTTTCTTTTGACATGTTTATATCTTCCTGGTACATGTACGTTTGTTGAGGCCAGTCACTGTAATTAATTTTGAGTTTATATTTCCATTACTAGTCACTTGACAAATGCTTGAGTTGAGTTGAACTGAGTTACTCAAGGTCACACAAGTGGCTAGTAACAGGGCTTAGTATAATGCCTAGCACATAGTAGGTGCTTAAAAATGCTTATTGATTTATTGAACTAGAACAAGAGACCCTGTGCTTAATAGCTACCCTTGTCTTTCCTCCACAAGTATCCCACCATCATAAGGGTACAGATCTCTATTGCTTCAAGTCTGTGCAGTACCAGGGTACTGTCTCACTGCGACATGACTCTTCTTGGACCTTGAGCCCAAGAATCACCCTTTATCTTCACAGAAAAATTCAGAGACATTTTTCAATGTTAACTCACTTTCCCTTTGTGTCTTATAGAAAAAAATACCAAAGGCGTGGAGAGTACTGGGACATCCTTACTTAAGGTGACCTTGGGCAAATCACGTAACCTCTGTGGGCCTCAGTTTCCTCATCTGTAAAATGAGGCCGTTGAATTAAAGAGCCATTGCAGCTTCCAGCTTTAGATCTGTGGCTAGGAGGCAGTGTGGTAGAGGGGAGAAAGAGCTCAAGATTGGGGAGAGAGAGAATTCAAGTCCTTCCCTGTCTCTATTGCTGACTCATTGTGAAACTGAGTAGCTTAACCTTGGTGTTTCATTTTTTTTCCTCTGTAACATAGAAGTGATGATACTTGACCTAATTTATCTTGTAAGGATCAAAAAAAAATACCAACAGCTAGTATCTATATAACCCTTTAATGTTTGTGAAGCACATTGCATCTATTACCTCATTTGATCTTAATAACAACCCCAGGGAAGGATGTACTATTATTTTCCACACTAGCTGTGTATGTGACTGTGAACAAGTCACTTAACCTCTGTCTGTCCTCATTCCCTCCACTGTAAAAGGAGGTTAATAATGGCACCTGCTTCATCAGGTTGTTGTGAGATAATATATGTAAAGCACTGTGTATAGAGTCAGGAACAGAGTAGGTGCTTAATTTCCTTCCTCCTCCTCCTCTGACTTTGCAGAACTAAGTTGCTTAGAGAAGCCTCGAAGGCCACTTGAGCATAGAGGAGGGGCACACAACTGCACCTTCAACATCACACATCACACATCACACAAAGCTTTCCCTTGTAAACCTTAAAGTGCTACGTTAATGCTATCTGTTGTTATTATTAGGGCAGCTAGGTGGAACAGTGGATTAAGTGCTGGGCCAGGAGTCAGAAAGACCTGAGTTCAAATATGGCCTCAGACACTTTGTGTTGTCTGACCCTGGGTAAGTCACTAAATCCTGTTTGCTTCAGTCTCCTCTTCTGTCAAATGAGCTGGAGAAGGAAATGGCAAATCTTCCAGTATATTTGCTAAGAAAACCCCAAATGGGGTCACAGAGAGTCAGATACAATTTAAATGACTGAACCACATTGCTATTATTATTAATTATTATATGTGATCTGGATAAGAGTAGTTGGGCATCTCCCCATGACCTATGGAGTTAATTACCATGCATGTATGTATTTATAAAGGTGGAGATGGTAGGAAGCTAACTTGATAGCCTAGGAAAAGCCTTGCAGCATGGGAATTTTCTTCACTTTCTCTGTGGACACAATTTTATCTTGACTGTGCCCCCCTCCCCCCCCCCAGATTTTCCATTCCATGAATTATTAGAATGGAAGTAGAAGCCTAAAGCCTGGAATAACTGAATAGCCTGGAGCATCCTGAGGCTTTGATTTATCATTTCCCTCATTTTTGATCAAAAGCACTTTATATTTGACCTGGCTTTTTATTCTCAAAATTGCATTATGAGGACCTATAGTCCTGGGGTAACTTCCCATAAAGGTCCTCTAGAAAGGTGACAAAGAAAAGCAGCCAGCAGCAAGTCTTAGTTAGCTCCATGGCCCAGCAGACAAATCTTTAAAACATCTGCTGCATGAAAAGAAGCAAGACACGGAAATGGGTGAGGGCAAGAGGGCACTGAAGAAATGGGAAGTCCTGGTGGTGCTTGGCCTAGTCTCTCTCTGCATGCACACAGCCCAGGGAAGGCTGAACACCTGTTCTCCTACATTCCTGCTGGCTTCTGTTGTTTGCCACTGCTGCCAGAAGGCTCCCAGGAGAGGCGCTGGAGCCTTGTCACGGAACAAGGAAAGCTGGCAGTATGGCAGTTGTTTCACAAATGTGAGGAGGTGGCTGTTCACCACAGGGTGTCCCATTTGCCTTTTAATGTGCTCACGACTCTGACCTCAATGCAAGACTCGATGCTGGAGTATTAAGTTTGGGAAAGCTGTTTTTAAAGCCCAGATGGCACCAACAGGCCATTTCCATATCTCCCAAACAGCAGACCACTTGTTGCAGAGAACTCAGTGGTGCCTAACCTTCAAAGACCCTTATACAGTGGTTCTCAAGCTTTTTACAGGTAAGTGTCATAGTGGATGGAATGCTGGATGTGGAGTCCCAAGTTCTGGAACTGCCTGATATGTACAAGCTGTGTGACCTGAGCAAGTGACTTGATGGCTAAGTCTTGGTTTTCTCATCTGTAAAGTGGTGTGGTTGTACTGGATGACCACCTCTAAGGTCTCTTCAGTTTCTAAATTCTGTCATCCTTTCATTTGAAATGAACTTTTGGTGGAACATCTGAAATAAAATATTTTAAATAATTTAGATGTTTATTACTAATGACATCAAATATCACAAGGCTGATTAAAAAAAATCTATTTCATATCAGTTAGGTGGTATAGTGGATAAAGTGCCGGGCCTAAAGACCTGATTATCAATACTGCCTCAGACACTCTGGGAAAATCACTTAATCTCTGTCTGCCTCAGTTTCCTCATCTATAGAATGGTGATAAGAATAGCACCTACCTCCTGGGGTTGTTATGAGGATAAATGAGATAATGATGTTATGAGAATAAAATGAGACCATAATTGTAAAGAGCTTTGCAAACTTTGAAGTGCTTTGTAAACGCTATTATTATTATTATTTGCTAGTGTTAGTACTAAAAATACTAGTGAGAAATATACGATTTTATAATTATTTTATAATTAATTTAAAATTAAAATAGTATTACATCTAGAACTGAATCCTGGCTTTGCTAGGCACTAACCATATCATCTTCCTTAAATCATATCCTTCTGTGCCTCAATTTCTTCATCTGTAAAATGAAAGGAATAACCTAGTTGGGAGTGCCAAGCTCAGATAGAAATGGATTTCTATGGGCCTCATTTTGACTCAGAAAACCACAAGTTAACATTATCCATGTTGTATTATGTTTCTATTTCTATTGTTAAATATTCCCTAATTATATTTTAATCTGTCTCCAGTCACACTGGGGAGTTTTGCAGGGTGCAGCTCCTATTGGCTGTTTGACATTGCTGACCCAGATGATTTCTAAGGTTCTGTCCAAATTTTAATTTATGATTTTATGATTCTAGATAACAATATAAGCCTATCTTTTAAAATGTCTCACAACCATTATTTTTTTCACTTTTGGAGGAAAATATTTGGAGGGTTCATTTCAACTCATGTTTCCAACTTGAAAAAATTGAGAATATTTGCTTTTCAATTCATGGTGTCTTATTTATAGATGCCTTTGTACTGTTGATAGAAACTTGGAAGTTTTTCTAAAACTTAGTAACATTAGACTTTATACATCAGGATTATATAAAATAAAATGCAATTAAAGATAACTTATCACATTTGCATTCTTTTCATACTGTGGATTTGTTGTTTGAACTTTGTAAATTTAAAAAAAAACTGAGTCTTGATTATTAATACTTTTGATTTCTTGTCTCTCCCAACTTCCTACCTTTGCTGTTATCCATAATGAGTACATGAAACATTTTTTTAGTAAATAGTTTACACAAGAGTCTTCTGATGCCTCATTGTGGTACATAGAGGTCATCCTGAAGTCTTGAAGACTGAGTACAAACTCTGGGACAGATGTCCTACCATGCTGAAAAAAGTGAGTACAGGCCAGGAAACAGACCATACATTGCTTGCTTATGGACTAGCCTACTTAAATTTAGAGATATTTATCCCCAGGTTAGCTGGTGAATACTTTGATTATTACAATTCTTATAGACCATATTGTAGAAATGTCACAATCTGTGTTGGTAAAAGGAGTATCCACATTGAAGAAATCACCATTCTTGAATGGTATGAAGTATTGCATAAAAATATCCTAGAAAATCAATAGTATAAATGGTCACTGCTTATTTCATGTTATTCTGTTGACTGGGTATAACATTATTAGGGCCATTCAATATCTGATTGTGGACACATAGGCCATCATTGTTTCCATTGTATCTGAAACTCTCACACATATACTCCAAGATTAATAGTCTTGGACAATTAAAATATCAGAGATATAGCCTATGTAGACTCCAAAATACCTCATCCTTACAAACTTATTTGTACTTGGCTTCTGGGGAGATGTTAAACAGAGTCACAGAATACAAAAGGCAGACCCAAAACATTTCTCCCCTGGTCGCTTTTCCATGGAACAAGGTACTAGTAAAGACATATAGAAACATGGGCTTGTCAGGGAGGTCCCTGGAGGATCCCAAACACTGTAACTGTATCCTTTCCAATTCTCGGAGGCTTAAATGGATCGGATTTTCTTTCTGCAAACCACCAGATTCACCAAGGGTTCCTTAATTGTCACCAGTCTAATTCACTACTAGCACCAGACACCCTTCTTCCTTCTCCTTAAAATTCTTAATTACATGTTAATTGTGAGGCAGTGCGCCATAATGGTGTCTGACTTGACTGCATTCCATAGACATAGCACTGACTGACCTCCTGACTCTGACACTATCCCTGGCCATGGTGCTGATGGCATCCTCCTCAGCCACTTTCTTCCCTCTACAACATAAAGCGTTTGGGGCCTTCCTGGATGCCTCTAATGAAAGTTCCTCCCTAGACTAGAAAAGGTGAATGTGCATCTTTAATTAACTCCTATGTGTGGGTTATCTGGGTCTTCCCCCTATCACTTAGGATCCTAAAAGATGCCAATAAGTTAGAGTATTGGGTTGAATATAATGTAATGAAATTTTTAGGGATGAATGCAAAGATTTACAAAGGTATGAATAATCAGCTTCATAAGTACAATGTGGGAGAGGTTTGTCTAGGAAGCTGTTTGAAATATAGATGTGCTTTTTTAGTGGAATAGAAACTCAATATAAATCAATAGGATGACCTGGTAGTCAAGAAAGGTTATACAATTTTATGCTCCGTTAGGGAGAGATCAAGTCAAGGACTAGGGAGGTGAATGTTCTACTACACTCTGTCCTAGTTAGACCACATCTAAAATATTCGGTTCAGTTTTGGGCATCACATTTAAGGGGAGTATTGATAAGCTAGAAAACGTCTAGAAGAAGGTGACCAGAATGGTGAAAAACCTTGAATATATTTCATATGAAGATTGATTAAAGGACTTGGAGATGTTTGTCATGGAAAAGAGAAGTCTCAGAAGGAGACAGGATAGCTGACTTCAACTGTTTGAAGGATTGTTATGGAAAGTGGGATTAGACTTGTTCTGCTTGGTCCCAGAGGTCAGTGGAAGAGTAGATAGAAGTTTCAAAGAAATACATTTAGGCCTGATATAAGGAAAAACTTTCTAACAATTAGAGCTGCCCAAATATGGAATACTCTGCTTTAGGTTGTAATGGATTCTCACTTACTGGAGGTCTTGAAGAAAAGGATAGGTTGTTCAAGATGGGGATTCTTGTTCAGACATGGGTTGGACAAAATGACCCTTGAAATTCCTCTGAAATCCAGTATTTTATTATTCTGATTCTATGAAATCAGGCTCCTATATGCCCATGATACAATGATGCATACAAGGAGTGGCATAAAGACCATGATCACAAGAATGCATAGGCAGAAAAGGAGGTGAATGGTTCACATATCAAAAGTAAGTGACAATATATGGTCAACTTGTGTTGCACTGGTAACTACAATATATTAAAACAATTAGAGGACAACCACCATGGTATTAGTAAAAATCATTTTAGAGGCTTCATGGAAAATTATGGAAAAGAAGAATATACAATGCAATATATGCATATATACATGTGAACAATACATGTATATGCGTGGCTTCAATCTATGTTGTTTCAGTATACTCCATTGTACCCACACTGGTGAGATAATGGATCCATCAAAGTATAAGAAGGAAGATGAGTTGGGCCTTTTCTTCAGTTATCAAAGCTTAAATGATATCACTATATATAATTGGCATTTACTATGGCTTGGGAAGTATGATTTTATGACCACTTTGACTTCTATAAGGGTGTGTGATTTTCTTTAGGGGCAGAGGATGGATGGAAGGACCCTTTGAGACTCAATTTGGAAATTTCAAAAATTAGGTAATGTCCATTGGGTTGGCCAGCATGCCTGTGATCCTCCAGCCTAGGATTAATGAAGTTTTGGTCCAAGCTAATAGAAGTCAATTAATCAATAAGAATTTACTAAAGGTCCCTTTATAAGCCAAACATCGTATTAAGAGATACAAAAACAAAGTGTAACAGCCCTTTCCCTCAAGGGGATACAACACACATATATAGCCATAGTATACAAAGGTAACTTTGAGGCGGAAGACACTAGCTGTTGGGAGACAGGATGGAATGGAAAAGGCCTCACCCAGAAGATGACATTTGAGCTGAGCCTTTAAGAAATCAGGGATTCCAAGACATAGGCATAAAGAGGGTGTGGATTCCAGGCATGAGGGATACCCTGTGCAAAGGCATGAAGGTGAGAGATGGAGTATTGTGTGAGAAGAAAAATAAATAGGCCAGTATAGCTGGATTGTCGAGTACTCCAAAGAGAGGGACGTGTAAAATAAATGGAAAAGGAAGAGATCAAGATGTGAAGAGCCTCAAATGACTGAGAGAGGAGTTTACATTTAATAATAAAGAGTTCATTGAGTAGGAGAGTGGCATGGCCAGATCACTGCTTTATGAAAATCGCTTTGGCAGATGTGTGGAGGATGGCTTAGGGTGTGGAGAGACTTGAGGCAGGAGGCTATTGCAGTAACTTAGGGGAGAGGCAGTGAGGACCTACTGAAACTAGGCTGGTGGCTGCACGAGGGATGGATTGAAACCTAGGTTTTCCTTACTCCAACTCTAATACTCAGTCAATTTTTTGAAGCACCCACTATGTGCTCAATTTCATGCTGGGCTCTGGGGATACAAATACAAAAAATGAAAATATTCATGGCCTCAAGTTGCTTGCACTCTACAGGGAGACTGCATGCACATAGATAAAAATAGGCAAAATATGCACAAAATACGAGGTCTTTTTTGGCAAGGGAGGAAGGGAAGATGGTACCAGCTTGGGAGATTAGTAAAATCTTCATGTAGTAATTTTGCTGAGAGGGGTTGTAACAGGTGAAGTGAAGGGGAATGCATACCAGGCATGAGGAGATAGCCAGTGTAAAGAAATGGAAATGGAAGAAGGCATATTGAATTTGAGGATTGGTAAGCTCCTCCTTATGCTACCTTTAAAAAAATTCACAATTGAAGATCAAATACCGAAAAAAATCTCCTGAAAATCTTTTCTGAAACCTAGTGTATTTCCCCCAAATATTGTTTAGCTACTAGGTTTGATTTAAATAAACATTTTTAGTCTGCTTAGAAGTTAATATATTAGAGAATATACATTTCCTTCTGCCTCTGCTAAAAGATGGTGTCTGTAATTAAAAGTCATTGTTATCCGTTAGTAAAAGCTTATCCTCACACTAATGGTTTCTGTACAAAATGAAGTTAAAGCTTGAATTTCTTAATAGAGCACATTTGAGTGATTTTTTTCCCCTTTACTTTTTTCCATTGCCTAGATTATGAATGTTATGGACTTGATTGATTTTGAATGTGATAATAGGGGTTCAAGTTGCTCAGGGTTTGCGAGCCTATTTAAATGTAAATAGTAGGAAACTGGTAATGCAATCTTGTTTATTTCACTTAATGGAAAACAAACTGTCTTTAAAAAGATAACCTACAATGGAAAACACATGCAAAGGAGATCTGCCTCCAGTAATTAGTATTGGTTTGTCTTTAAATTTTCCTTGCCCTTTTGACCTAGAAATAATTATTTGAGCTGGGCTAAACTGATTTTATTGCTTTCTTTGGTCTAATTCTTTGTCATGATTAAATTCTATATGCCCTTTAAAATAATTTCTTAATCTATTATGTAAGCAATTATATTATTAATAAATGACAAATAATGTCTTTTAAAATGAAGATGGGAATTTTCCTCCTTTAGATTTTTTATTTCTATTTTCTTCTTTATTAGAATTAAACAATTTTCCATGTCAGTTACCAATAGCCTGGTTTCTTAGTTATAGATATGATTTTAAATTGAAGCTTTACTTGAATTTATGAATTATTATTAATTGAACAGAACATTAAGAGTAGCTTATATTTATATAACTTGTTAACTTTGCAAAATGCTACAAATATGATTTCATTTGAGTTTCAAAACAACCCTATGAAGTAGGATGAGGAAATGAAGGCTGAAAAGGGTTAAGTGTCTTGCTTATAGTTAAACTGCTTGTTCAGTGCCAGAAGCAAGATTTGAGACCAGGTCTTTCCAACATCAAGTCCAGCAGTCTATCTAATACTCCTCAGTGCTGAAATGTGTCTCATTTGAGCTGGATGACCAGCTATGTAAAATGGAAAAAAGTGGGTAAACTGCTGTTTTAGTAAGATATTTTAAGATAGACAGAAAATCCCATACAATGGATATCAAAATGATAGGCTATCTGGTCTCCCTAAATGACTCAAAGAGTGTAATTGAAAAAAAAAGTACTAGATTAAAACCAGAAATATGAAACCAAGGAAATTTTTTTGATACCTAAAGAAAGAATTCAGTAGAGAAAATCCACTGAAGTTATTTTCATACTTGTTATACAGGACTCCCTCCTAATTTGACACTCTCCCCGATTCAGTAAGACATTTCCCAGGAAGACTTCTGCTCACTTTGACAGTCCCATTAACCAATAGATAGGAAGAGTTTTTTCAACTTTGGTTTCACTGGGACAAATGTCAAAGGAAAAGTTTAGTATTTTATATTCTTGATGGCTAATTCCTCTTCCCCATTTGGAAACATATAACACTTCACAGTACAATGGGATAGGATTTAAAAAAATATATGTAAGGCAAGGGCCTAAAGTTACTAAACTGTGCATATGCTTTGACCCTGAGATACTGTTATTAGGCATATAAACCAAAGAGATCCAAGAAAGAAGAAAAAGACTCATCTGTACAAAAATATTTATAGCACATCTTTACATAGTAGCACAAAACCCATATGTGAAGGAACTGCTTATCTATTGAGGAATGGCTAAACAAATTATGGTGTATGAATTTAATGGAATATTATTACACCATAAGAAATGATGAAATGGACAGTTTCAGAGGAAAATGGGAAGATCCATATGATCTGATGTAGAGTGAAATAAATAGAACTGGGAGAATAATTTATATAAAAACAACATTCTAAAGAAAAAGAACTTTGTAAGACTAGAACTCTGGTCAATGCAATGGCACATCATGAGGCTAGAGGACTGAGTGGTGACAGGTTTAAAATGCAGAAAGAGACATATGTTTTGGACACGACCAATGTGAGAATTTATTTCATTTGACTATGAATATCTGTTATGCAGGATTTTATTATTGGTCAGTGTTGGGGGGTGGGGAGGAGTGGGAAGGAAAAAAAAGAAATGCTTGTTAATTAGAAAAAAGTAAAGATAGAATTAAAAAAATAAAAATGAGGCAAAAAGAATACTGATCTAAAAATGATGCTTCATTGCAGGGAGGGACTTGATGCCATAGAGAGCCCATATGCTCTTTTTTCTAGGTCTAGACTGTTCTTAAATGGAAATACCAGATAGATACAAAAAACTGAAAATTTAACCCTCAGGGAAAGTTGTATTTGTATGCTGAAGTATACCAAAAGGTTGCTTTAAAAATGACATTGGCATACCCTACATACCCCCATTTGAGACACCTTGTGCTGGAACAGAAGAACCACTAGACTTGGAATTTGCAGACCTAAATTTCAGTCCCTGCTCTGACACCTCCTAGGGCAGCCAGGTGGCACAGTGGATAAAGGGCTGGGTCTGAAGTCAGGAGGACTCATCTTCCTAAGATCAAATCTGGCCTGATACACTAGCCATATGATGCGGGGCAAGTCATTTAATCCTATTTGCCTCAGTTTCCTCATCTCTAAAATGAGCTAGAGAAGGAAATGGCAAACCACTCCAGTATCTTTGCCAAGAAAACCCCAAATGGGGTCATGAAGAGTCAGACATGACTGAACGGCAACAACTACAACTGACACTGTCCAGTTGTTTAACCATAGGTAAGTCATTTAGCCCCTGTAAGCCTTTGTTTCCTCATCTGTAAAACGGGTGTAATACTTGGACGATCTGCTTCATATGAAGTTCTGCTCTACGTAGAAACTATTATTACTAATATTGTTTTTAAAGAAACATTCTCTTCTCTAGGGGAAAAGTCTGGAGAAAACTCCATTTGTGAAATTGAATGGATCAAATCAAATCTTTTCTTTAGAAACGGTTTTCCAATAATTTTGTTCCTATACTAGAGCTAAATGTTTTGGAACTATTATTCTAGAAAAAAGGACCACACATTCATTTGTAAACTCATTTAGTAATTGACTTACAGAAACCTTTAAAAATGTGCTGTCAGAGTAAAATGCTGTTTCCTGACATTTATGCAGTCTGCATAATAGATTTCTGCCAGACAATATCTTTCCTTATTGAGTATTTGAGTCATTTATACGGCACCATTTATTTTCATGTGTTTTATAGGATTAAGCACTTTCTGGGCATTTTTAATGCCAGATGACATAAGTACGCTTCTGGAGGTCTGGTATGATGAAGTTTATATATCACTGCAGTAATGGACATTGTGATCCAACTTTTAGCATCATGCAAATGACTCATCTGCAATTTGATGGAAGTAAAATGACTGACCTTTCAAATGTTTGTTTGGTTCTAAGTGTCCCAAGCAATCAATATGTACATCATTGTTTATATTTTATGCTACTGATTCCATTAATGTATGCCCGTGGAGTGCCGGGGCAGAGCATTAGTTCCTGGGACGTTGGCAGCTAGTGGGTGGCATTTATCAAATGGAGAGGCAGTGAGTATTGACTTCTGATAGTTTTTGAATTTCTTGAGCTCAATGTTTCATGAGCTGATTATCCAATTTTGGTAAGCAAGCCTTTTATTGCTCAGAAGCCTCCTCAATTAAATAATTAATGAACCAATTTGTTAAAAATGGACTCTCTAAATTGCAGACTCATGGACTTTTCCACATATGGCATCTGAACAAGAGATCTGGGGAAAATTGAGTTCAGAAGATGATGTTCTGTAAGGTAATATGGAAAGTATTGGCTTGGTAGTCAGAGGACATAAGTTCTGTTTCTGCCACTGCCCAAACCAACTATGCCAATCTCTGAGTAGCTTCCTCAGTTTTGAAATGAGGAGACTGGGCTAGAGAATCTCTAAGGTTTCTTCCAGCCCTATTCTGTCATTCCATAGATCACTAGCAGCATGTATGTGAATAAATACACATAGAGAGAAGTAGAATGCTCTAGACTGGGGTTCTTAACCCTTTTTTGTGTGGTAAACCCCCTTTGGTGGCTTGATGAAGACTATGGACCCCTTCTCAGAATAATGTTTTAAAATGCATAAAATAAAATACGTAGGATTATAGAAGAAACCAAATATATTGAAATACAATTTTATATACATGTGCATCTATATATGTATATATATGTATATATACACACATATACATCACATACATATACACACACATATTTATATACATATACATTCTCCCAAGTTATTTGCCAAGTTCATGGATTCTAGGTTAAGAATCCTCATATCCTAGTAGATAGATGGTTAGATTCAAAGTCCAGAAGGCCTGATAGTTCAGACTGAATATTTAGTGATTACGGGTTATTTACTTAGTTTCTGAGGCTCATACAACTCTCTAAGACTATGTTACAGATGGGTTGCTATCTGCAACAGTGGAATTAGTTACCACTTGGACAAAATCATAGATCCTTCATGCATTGACAGGTGTACATGTAGAAACACTAGTCCTTCAAGGAATTCAGTTCAATTAAAAAAATAATTGTGCAATACACTGTGCTAGACCCTGGGGAGGAGAGAAAAAGATATATCAGACATATCCCATATTCTATGCTACAACTTTTCTATATATGGAGAAAATGGAGCATGAATTTTATAACTAGCTTAATTCACTCACACACACACACACACACACACACACACATACACACACATAGTTTATATAAAAAGAATCAAAATAGTATTCTGTTTCATTTCCTAAACTCACATTGGGTGACTGAGTTACTTTCAAAGCTGCTATATACAACTATATATGGATTTTTCTTTTATCTCCCAATCTCTTCCCCCACATGAAACCTATTCAAAAGGAAAAGTACCACCTGTTACTGGGACCAAACAGTAACTTGGAGTTGGTCATTGACTAGAGGGAGGCAAACAATCTACTTCAACATTTATTAACTCTCCAGTGCTTCGTGGCATGTTATGTATGGGAGTCCCCAACAACTTAAAATTAACCACCAACTGTCCAATTAAAAAAATCACGAGTTGGATGAGTTGGTTTTTAAGTACAAACACACATACACAACTCTCTCTTATTGAGGTTTCTGCATCATCGGAGTTATAATCTATGTCACTGTTATTATTTTTGACATCACGAGACAAAAAGAATAGATCACCAGAGCAGACATAAGTTCTAACTCTGGCATTCTTAGTTGGACTCAGTGTCACTTTTCTTTAAACTTCATATGCTTCACTTATTTGCGTTGCTCTCCTAGACTGTGCTCACTTAAATTTTATTGAGTGTTTAGAGGATGTGAACTGAAGCTAGAGTGTTCTTAAGAAAAACAGATAAGCAATTTGTAACACATTTTAAGTGAGAAAGTACTCTTTACAGCAATCAAAAATCTACAATCAGGACAAGAGATGCTTTCCTCTTTAAAAAATAATTCAAAACCATAATGAATAAAGTTTTCTTATGACGCATATTGAAGATTTTTTTTCTGATATCAAAATATGATGTTGATTCAACATGGGCTCATTTGAGGTCACATTTCAAATATGAACCTAAGTTTGGAGGAGATATGAGAGGGAGAAATAAAATAAAGAGCATTTGGAAATTAATTAGCATTCCTTCAATTCTGAGAGTTTCTGAAGTAAATTAAAGATAATGCAAAAGTTAGGGAAAATAGGAGAATCAAGATAGGAACCAAACACCAGATCAATATATTTTATAGAGGAAATGCTTTAATATTCTTACCTTGGTTCTTGCAAAGCTCCTCCTTCTAGCTCTTATTAATTTCTCCAGTCCTTTAAAATGTTTTATTTCAGGTGTCAAAATCTTAATTCTCTCAGATTATAATTATTCACTCACTGCTTAGGGCTTCAGCACCTGCTTCAAGACATGATGTGCTGAGCAGAATAAAGAAGCCAGTTATTAACACTTCAAGGTTGGCCCGCCCTTCATCCCACAATTCCTTTTGCATGTCTCCGTATTGATCAGAGCATGCAGCTTTTGTCGCTTGGGAATTACCAATTCAGTGTTTTATTTGACCATTTATCTCTTTAGCAAAATTGTTGCCATCTCTTTGACCTTTTAAAAATGTTTATGACAAGGTGTTTTCAGTTAATTGCCCACAGGAAGAATTAAAAACCTTGGGGTTGGCTCTCCTAGTCACCAAAAGGTAAGCAAGAATTCCTTGTATAAACAAAACCCCGCAGAATACAAATTCATCTGTTATCATTTTGGTTGCTGTTGACACGTAACAAAGTATAAGTACATCAAGTATTCTGTACGATTTGTTCTGAATAGCCTACTGCCCAGATCGAGATAACTGAGGAATACAGTGATAATAATAAACTGGGAAGCAGCTTGGTCTAGTGGTTTAGAAGAATTTGGAAGTCCTGGATTTAAATCCTACCTGGGATACTTACGGCTGCATGATTATGCATATGTAACTCAATTAATCTCTCAGCCTCAGGCCACTCTCTAAGACAGATGTGGATTGTGATTCCCATTGGTGGAGGGAGCTCCCACACTGGGAGTTCACAATTATGAGGTCATGGGACCTTGGGTATAACAATTAATATTCTTACTAGTATGAATACAAATAACAAATGGCAATTGTCATTATCTTTTGCCTTAATACCAGTAACAATAATAATTAGAATAAAGGTAGAAGATACTGTTACTTTTCAAATAAGCAAAACTATCTAATAGGTCACCGGGAGTGGGGAACCTGCGGCCTCAAGACCACACATGGCCCTCTAGGTCCTCAAGTGTGGCTTTTGGAATGAATCCAAACTTCAAAGAATAAATGGTGGCCTTGAGGCCGCAGGTTCCCCATCTCTGGAAGGGAAATGGAAGGGCATGAGAAAGGACAAAACATGTATATGTATAAGCATATGTATATATACTTGTGTGTGTACATATATACATACATACATATATAACATACCACACACATACAAATATACACATATACATACATACAAAACACACAGAGATATATGATGTCCCCAAAATCTTTGTGCAGTTTTAAGCAGCTAGGTGGTACAGTGGATAGAATGGCAGGCCTGGAGTCCGGAAGACCTGAATTCAAATCTAGCCTTAGACACTTAATAGCTGTGTGACCCTAAACACTTAAGCCTGTTTGCTGCAGTTTCCTCATCTGTAAAATGAGCTGGAGAAGGAAATGGCAAACCACTCCAGTATCTTTGCCAAGAAAACCCCAGATGGGGTCACGAAGAGTTGGACGTGACTGAAATGACTGAACAACAACAAACTTTTGGAACCCGCTCTGTGGCGGCCAACCCTAGCATTTAGCACAATGCCTGGCATACAGTCATCACTTAATAAGTGCTTTTTGGCTTGGCTTGATTCCCTCTTTTATTGCCTTTATGCTTAACCAAAAGGAAAGAATGTTGATAGTCACTGGGCTAAAAACCTTTGAGATCAGTGAGTCCAATCCCTTTCCCTGACGGTTGAGGGAAGGAAGGCTATGGAGCTTAAGTGATCTGAGGCTATGCAGGTCATTTATAAGAGGCAGCCTGGGCAAGTAGAAAGCACGGTGCCTGGGGATCAGGAGACCCAGGTTCACATCCCATGTGCCTGCTGTGCAATCTGTAATTTGTTTATCCATGTAAACAAAAGTGTTTAAACCAGGGTGAATGTTATAGCCGTACTTCCTTTCGTTAGTCTTTGAGAAATGACAGTCACAAAGGAAGCATTGTGGGAGAGTGGGAAGGGCACTTACTTTTGTGTCAGAGGAGCTATCAATTCAGGCTCTGCTTTTTTCTACCTCAGTGACCTTGGGCAAGTCACTTACCTTCTCTGGGCCTCAATTTCCTTCTTTGTAAGATGAGGGAGCTGGACAAGATGGTTTTGAAAGTCCTTTCTAGTTTTAGGTTCTCTAATTCAGAACTCTGTGCTTCCATCAGAAAACAACCACCCACATTTCTGGTAGATAAAAACAGGCCTCCCTACAGTACTTTAGGGCACAATGGATAGAGTGCTGGGCCCGGAGTCAGGAAGATTCATCATCTTGAGTTCAAACCTGGCCTCGGTCATTTCCTAATTGTGTGACCCTGGGCAAGTCACTTAACCTTGTTTGCCTCAGTTTCCTCATCTGTAAAATGAGCTGGAGAAGGAAGTGGCAAACCACTTCAATATCTCTGCCAAGACAACACCAAATGGAGTCATGAAGAGTTGGACATGACAGAAAAAAAATGACTGAAGGCTCTTTAATAACCTCATGTACGTTCTAGAAGCATATCAAACCTGTTACCTCAATTACTTATCTTTCCTGTCACCTGGGGTAATGATGTGACCAGCGAAAAGTATTGTTGGGTTTTGTGGATATTACTATTATTATTTTTCATCCTTCATTCTCAGAGAGACCAATGATATTAGGAGGGTGATGATTCGTGTGTGAATTGGATTTAAGTGAGGCAGAGCCGTGCAAAATCGTCAGCCTCGCTCTCTCCTTCAGAGTCATCAAAGACCAGGGGCAAGACAAAGGCCGTGACGACTGGTGATGGCCCAGGATGCAGTAGGTGACCTTGATCTGAACACTCATTCTAAGCCATCAGAACCTAAACAATGAGCCACAGAGGCTTGGGTGAGAACTATTATTAGGCCTTAAATAAAAGCCAGAATGATTTGGGTTTAAAGGTCTAGTCAAGTAGCTCCATTTAAAATGCAATGTTGTTTTTTTTAAAAAAAGCCTGCCTATTCAAAGCTATATTTCAAGAAATCAAAAATGAAAACTGTGCAATACAAAAAGCAAATTGTTCCAGCTTTTGAAAGAAGAAGGAGGAGGAGAAGAAAGAGGAGGAGGAGGAGAATGAGGAGAAGGAAGAGAAGGAGAAGGAGAAGAAGAATAAGAAGAGAATATGTCACCAAGTCTGCACTCTGCAGTGTTGGATATTCTTGGACAACTGTTGTTAAGTTAATTTGGGGGAGAAGACAAGAAAGATGAGGAAAGGGAAAGATTTTGCTTTTAGTTTCTGTGGAGCCAAAGAGATACCAAAGAACCAAAAAAAAATAAGCAATTTGACTTTAGCTCTTGGGATATATGAGTTTTACACTAACCACTCACTTTGTAACGGACAAGAACACATTTTTTAGTACTCTATACTTGTACAATTCTTTTATGGGCTCTAGGAAGTGGTAAAAATCAGGTTAGATTTTGTATTATCACCTTTGTCTCTTGTCTTCCTTAATGGCCCAACAGAAGCCAGATATTTTCACCAGATAATCACCATTCCATATGGATATGATAAGTAGGTCTGTATTCTCTTTGTAATTTTTCACTATTGCAAATATGAGCCAGATATAAGAAATCTCACAGTTAAAGTTAAAGCCTTTAGAGCTGATTTTATTTAACACTATCTGTAATTTCTCTTATTGGGAACTGGTATGAAAATAAAGTTCTCGTGGGGTTGAAAAAATGCCATATTTTTATAGACTCTGAAGCTATTGGTAAGATATTGTCATTTCATGAAGTAAAATATTAAACTCTTTCCATCAAATGTAATCACATATTGTGGTTATCATCATCACCGATTAAGAAAAACAAATTATCTTTCTTTACCTTCTACATGCTTTCTTCTTCAATTTTTCCATTTTTACGGCTTATAATTGATAAAACTAAATCACTAAAATAGAATTTTCATTGTGTTGTGAATCGTCCTCATAGTAAACATTAAGCTGCCAAAAGACAATGTCTAGCCTTTTCAAAATGACTTTACAAATCACAAATTTCCATGCAATTCAAAATAGGAATTAGAGTGTATTACATTTTATGTTTGGCCAGGCCTATTGCTTGATTCTCACGAGGCACTTTCTGATTTCTTTTATGTTCTTGGCACACAGATCAGGGCTTATTTTCATAGCTGCATCCGCCTGCTCTCATTTTTCTATGGTGTATCACTTCTCACTGAATTATGGAAATGAGGTCAAACATATCACAAGGTGGTGAATCTTAGGATGGGGGTATGAACCATGCTACAGTGCTGGGTGAGATCTGACAATTCAAATTCAGCCCATATATAGGCGCCTTTAAGAAAGTATATGCAAATATTACAGAAATATTGCAGACGTTGGCAGGACTTACCGAACTTGATCCTGTAGTTGTCAGAAAATGTCCTTAACTATCCCTGCAGGAAGTTTACAGGTTCATATGTAGCCCTACCTTTTTCGTTTTTTGTTTTTTATATTTAGATGTTTGTTTGTTGATAATTATCAAGTTCATAATGAAATTAAAAAAAATAATGTCCCTTTGGCAGATAAGTGTTCAAACATCATTGCTTAGTTCCAGGGCTTGACAGGATAAAAATGGATTAGTTCTAACACAACTAGAGTTGCCCTTAGGCATAGGCAAAATAGATGGCCGCCTATCATGTAGTTTGACTTCCAAGTTGCCAAAACACAAATAACCTCCAACCCCCAAATGGCACTCTCACTGACCCTCCTATATAGCCACAAATTCCCATATTACTCAATATTTTGCCTTAAGACATTATAAACTTTGTAAAACACCAATATTATCTGAGAAGAATTGCTTTTACTTGGGTGTTCACTTGGCTGTATGGAGGAAAAGTAGGCAGGAAATGTATGACTGAACATTACCAAGGCTACTTTTTCTTTACACCGAGAACATGTTTCAGTTTCCCAAGACAGACAGACATAGAGAGAGGTAGATCGAGAAACAGAGAGATAGAGAGAGAAAAAGAGACAGAGACACAGACAGACAGCAACACATATACAAAGAGTATGAGAGAAAGAAAGATGGTAGGGAGGGAAAGGGCAGGAGGGAGAAAGACAGAGAGAGTAAAAGAGGGAGGAGGAAGGGAGGGAAAAGGTGGGAAGGGGAGAGACAGAGACAGACAGAGGCAGAGAGAGACAGAGAGAGATAGAGAGACAGACAGACAGACAGAGGGAGAGAGATAGAGGCAGGGTGGGGAGAGAGAGAGACAGATAGACAGACAGAGGGAGAGAGAGACAGACAGACAGAGAGGCAGGGGGAAGGGCAAAGAGGAGAGATTAGACTTCCCCAGGTGTTTGACTTCTCACAACTAACCAGCACAGACTCACTGCATGCTCCTATTACTTTCAAGGCCTTGCTTCCCATGATAAGGCCAGGGGCATGGAGCTTAGCCACATCTGCTATTTTCCTAGAGGTCAATCAAATAGTTCTTTTGTCATAGGGGTAATGGGAATCTCAGACAGCAGACAATTATTTCACTAGAAAAACCTATTGATCCACATTGTATGGTTCATCTGGTATTTGGGGTACCAGAAGGCTTTTTGAAATGAGGTGAGATCAATTTAAGCAGTTCAGAATCAGGAGGCACCGGCCAAGGCAGTAACTTTATATACATCTATGATTATCTACTCTTTCTTTTTGCTACTAGAACAGAACTATGCTGAATTAAATGGCCATGAAATATCAACAATGCAGGCCACCTAATATTATCGATTTCATTGACTGAATTGTGAATTTGTGGTAGTGCTATGGGACACCAGAATTGGCACTTAAAAAAATTAAAGGGTTAGAGCATTCTGAATTGTGCCATTTCTATACTTTGCCTTACTGTTGATCTGAAAGTCATCTTGTGAGATGATATCACTTTGCGGAAACTGGGCTGCCTACTTTAATTATCCTCAACTCAGAATCCTTTTATCAGTTCTCGTATAGCTCTATCATGCTGAATTCTTCAAAGAAACTAAGTATAATAATGAGACATAGATGGCATTCTTATCCCATGTGAAAGGGGCGAGGGGAAGGATAGTGAATGCATGGTATGAAAGAGTCAGGATCCCAAAATGATCTCGATGGGCTAGAACACTAAAAATAATCCAATAAAATGAAATTTAATAGTAATAAATGCAAGGTTCAAAATATCAACTTCATGAGTAGAAGATAGGGAGAGGAACTAGGCTTAGATGGTTTTTTTTTTTGTCTGAAAAAGATGCGAGAATTTTGATGGCCTGCAAACTCAACATGAGTAGATGTATGATATGATAGTCAAAAAAACTTGAATTAGGAAGGGACCAGCTTCCAGGAATGAGGAAGTGATAATCCCTCTGTACTTTATTGTAGTCAAACCCCAGCTGAATTTCTGTGTTCAGTTCTGGGCACCGTAATTTAGGAAAGACCTTGATAAGCTTCAGAACTTCAAGAGGAAGGCAAACCAAAAATATGAAGGAAGGTCTCTGAGCCTATGCTATGTCATAATTGGGATAGGGAGGTTTAGCCTAGAAAAGAGACAATTCAGTAGGGACATGGCAGCAGCCTTGAAGTGTGTGAAAAGTTGTAATGCAGAAGAGGATTTCAGCTTGGTCTGCAAAGTCCCATAGGGAAGATCTAGGAGCAGTGAGTAGGTGGGAGTCACAAGGAGGCAGATTTAGACCTTATGAAAGGCGAAAGTGCTTAACAATTAGAGGCACCTAGGAAAGGAAATAGGGCCTGTCTACAGAGTTAGTAAGGGAGCTCTTCCTTTTCTCCCTGGGAGTCTTCAGGGAAAGTTAAATGACTAATTATTTATCAGGAGTATTGTAGTGGGGATTCTTTTGTGTTCCCCCTCCCCCAACTATGATATCCTAGGATTCTGTGATGATCCTTTGGGGTTGCCATGTGCTGCCATTTTTCCTGCTTACAGTCAGCTAGGTGCAAAGAATAGAGCACCGGGCCTGGAGTCTGGAAGACCTGAGTTCAAATCCAGACTCAGTCACTAGTTCTGTGACCCTGGGCAAGTCATTTTTCTCAACAGTAAAATGGGGATAATAATAGCACCTACCTCCCAGGGTTGTTGTGAGCAACAAATAAGATGATATTTGTAAAAGTCCTTGGCGCGGAGCCTAGCATATAGTAGGTACTTAATAAATGCTTACTCCCTTCCCTTTCTCTTTTCCCTCTGTATGCTGAATATGCTCCTAATATATGATATATGCAGGAAATGGAAGAAGAAAGCAGGATGAAGGCCAATGAAGAGTATTTTCTTTTGGAGCTCTGTTTTAGAGTAGGGGATTTTAATCTAAATTCCAAGGTGTCTGTGGATAGATTTCAGCGGGTCCACGAACTTGGCTGGGAAAAGAAATTACAACTTTATTTTCACTAACTTCTAACTAAAATTAGCATTTTCTTTAGTTATTTAAAAACATTGTGAGATAGGAATCCAAAGGCTTCCCCAGACCTCCAGAGGAGTCCCTGACAGAAAAAAAAAAGGTTGAGGAATGCTATTTCAGCCAATTATTCTCATGGGCAATTTCAGTTCCCTTAGGGGAAAATGATACATTTATCCCCATGGAATTATCATTTAGTGATCTAGAGGATAAAATCTTCAAAACAGGTGTTCTATGGTGTTTGATCGTTAAGGCAATTTTTCAAAGGGTTTGTTTGGATGTACAGTGATTGCATGCTGGCTGGGTGTAGAGTCTCTATCCAGAGTTTACAGTGTTTCAATGGGAAGGTTGTAGTTATGTGGAAATGCCAGTGTCAAAGTGTTCTCAGAGTGAACCCTCATATCCATAGGAAAATGATAATAATTAGAGAGTCTGAAGATTTTATTCTTTGGATAATAGCATTTTACTTCTCGGTTTGCATTTTTATTCCTAATGCTACTTTAGATATGTGGAAGGTTTTTGCATTAACTTTGTCAAGTTTTAAGTGATGCTTTCTACTCAGTGGAAGTCATCAAACAAAGGTTGGAAGATCAGTTGACATCTTATAGAGAGGAATCTTGTCCAATATGAGTTATTCCAAAGGACAGCCGAGGTTCTTCTCAATTTTGTGATTCTCTGACTTTTTTCTCTCTCAATTTTCATATTTGGCTAAGATATCAGTAATGAATTTGATTTCAGAATTATATGTTGTTTCTTAGTATCAGTGAATTGCAGGTGTCAGTTTTACATCAAATATCTGAACTATTTATATATCGATTTTACAGAATGAGGAGGGTTGCCCTTAAAGATTCTTATGACCCTTTTTAAAAATGAAAGCCTTTTGACAAGCTGTATTTAATTGATCTGAAGCATTTCTCTCTGTTACCTTCACTTTTTCAAAAGGCCATTTTCCTGGGCATATTCTTTCCAAATGTTATGCTCTATTATACCAATTTGTGAATGGGAAAGACTCAAAATGTGCCTGCACTAGAAGCATTGTTATATGGTCCTCTTTCTCATTTTTAGACTTTGGAGGTTGAAGATTGCACGTCCTTGTTTGCTGATATACACATCCAAAAGCAAGCAACTGAATAACCCAAAATGATTTATTTTTTCCCTAATTATTTTAATTTTATAATAATAGCTGATCTCCACAGAAATCTATTTTAAAAGATGTTTCTTCCTTTTTACCTGGCCAGAAATATAAGATTTCTTTAAAAAAAATCTGAGTCATCTTTTTCTGTTGTCCAGGTAATTTGATAGCTTGAATTATTTGCCTCACAAAAAAATGCTGGTGAGGACTGGGCTAATTGATTGCAACAATGCATATACTGGCTCAAGTTCTCTGGGTCAAACTCAAGCTACATTATCCATTATCTACAAAAATAGAATATATGGCAAGCTTTTTTGCTGGCATATTATGACATTTTGCTTCTTCAACCATTTGATTTCTAGGACTAGTGTCTACTTGGATGTCAATTTTATTATGGTCACTTTTTTTTGGTCGTTGTTTGTCAGAGTTGTGGTTCTTTCAGAGTAGGGAAATCTCTGACATGGAAATTGCCTCCACCGATGTATATTGCAACTCATAGAGACATGCTGAGAGTTGAGATGACTTTTCCATGCTCAGATAGCTAGCATGTATCAGAGCTGACCCCAGGGTCTTCTGACTCCAGGGTAGGTCCTCTCTCTTCTCTGCTCCAATGTCATTGTCCTTGCCAAGGTACGACTTCAAGGCTCCTCCTTTTTATTGACATGTCTGCCCTTTCTTTTGAGCAGTTTTACCACTGGAATATCAAGGAGTTTTGGCAAGGTTAGCATTTTTCCTGTTCTATTATTGTTTCCTGCAAACTTTGGTTTAAATTATATCATGGTTAAAATAGGGACTCATACTTTTTCTTCCATGTGGTATAGGACTATCAGAGATGACAGCAAGCCTGGTTGAGCCAGAAGCTAAAGATCCAACCTTCAGGGAACTCGGTAGGAAAATAAAGACTAATGAGCATCTTAATGAGGCTTGTGATTCTAGGAATCCTATAGAAGGCCGAGTGCACCAAGGGGATAATCTATAGGATGCTGGCACTATAGTTTGATCAGTTTGGATGAGAGCATAACAGCTGGCCTGTCTGCTTTCCTGTGGCTCATCTACAAAGCTGTGGCACATGGTAGTGACCTGGAAATTCTGGTCCTATTGCTTATCCATCAAGACAGCCTCAAATGAAGCAGATAGATTTAATGTTATAGCACTGTATCCCATTTAATCATGCTGTATAGGCCTAAATCAAGAGTTGACGTGTCAGAGAAATTCCTCTCAATCCTAAGAAGTCCATTTTTGCAGGTCAGTCTCCTTGGAGAAGAAAGGGAAAATCAGGTTGTGTATTTTCAAAGAGCAAACTGCTGGTGACTTCCATGATTTTCTATAATTCCCAACTAAAATTCCCATCTTTTTCAGGAAGCCTTTCCCAACACTTACAGTAAATGTGAAAAGTCTGTGAAAGTCATTCGGTGAAGTGAAATGACACCAGGCAAAAGATCTATTTTAGTGGGCTTTGGGACTTGGCTGCATTTTCTGGGTTCTGTATAAAAGCATCATGTTAACTGGAAATGGGAGGATTTTCAGAAAGTGGAGTGAGCCTGGAATTTTAAGTGAAACCCCTGTAGAGGAATCTCTTGGGGGGTGGGGGGAGGGAAGGTAGCTTTACCCTTGGCCAGGCCTCCTCCCCTTCCTCCGGTTCAAATGGTCTTAAAGATTTTAGACTTCCCATCTTCCTATCAGAGTCCTACTGGCATACCCAGATCAGCCGATGACAGTCTGCATCAGGAGTCAGTATCAGAGGGATAAGATTCATCATGCTTAAGGGGGACTTCTCGAGCACCCCACTCATGGGATAAAAGGAATTACAGAAACTAGGATCTGTTATTCCTTTGCCATATGTGTTCCCTAAGATTGAGCCCACTTTCCCCTGGAAATATATTTGGGTAAGAGTATGTCATAGACTTTTTTTTGAAGGGGGGATTTTTGTACCATCTTTTACTCATGTAGCACCTTTGTAAATACCCCTTTCTAAATCAATCAAACAAACAAAAAGCCAAGGCTTTTGTTCTTAGCTTTTGATCTTGGGGAAAAGCATGCCAGTGCGGGATTAAGCCAATGACTTATTTTGAGGATCATCCCCAAATATTTGTTGAATTGCTATGGTGTATTGAATGTTGTACTATGATCCAAGATCACTGTGCCATGCCTTTAGCTCTAGAGTTTTTCCTCCTGTTTTTTATTAAAGTATTAAGTATTTTATTAAGTATTGTTTAGGATCCCTCAGGGATACCCCTAGAATCCTGAATGAGAGATGTATCCAAGGTCTGGGGACCTGAGCCATCTGTAAGGGTGAGACTTGAGCTAAGGACCCTCGGGGCTACATTTGAACTAGTCTTTCCTCTCATAAAGGGTAACTAGACAGTTGCTTTGAATCTTGTTATTTTATGTGATCACTAAAAATAAATAATGTAAATGTTCTTTACATATCAATACTCTACTAGGTCATAGTCCTTAGTAAAAAAAAAATAGCATGTATAATTATGGAATCTCAGAAGGAATCGCAAAGAACCCCAAGAGCCATCAGGTCAACCAGTGCCTTGCCTTTACTCGAAGACCCTCCATGACTAGGAATTTGCTAACTACTAAGGAATTAGGGGACCTCAATGTGAGTGTCACCATCAACAAAACACTGCTTGCTTTCTCTTTCCCCTCTCTTCTATTTTGGCTTCAGCTCATGTTTTCTCAGATAAAAGGAACTGGGCTACCGCTTTATCATCTATGTGGACAGTTCAATTGGGTAGGCTGCTTGGTAGAGCAGAAACATTCATGGACTTGAAGTTGTAAGACTTGAAATTATCATTCATCACCTTTGTGATCTGAGGCAAGTGACTCAGTCTCTCTGAGCTTCAGGTTACTAGTTTGTAAAGTGGGGATATCCACATTAGCACCACTGCCTATATGACCATGAGCTAATAAATTCCTTCACCTCACTTTTGTTGTTGATAAAATGGACCAGCTTCTGAGGTCCATTTCAACTCTAAATCTATAATCCTAGTTCCTGTATTATAAGATTACTGGGCAGATCCAAGGAGATAGTGTATATAAAGAACTTTGTAACTGTGAGCGCTATGGAATCCACATTAACAGCTAGTATCTAAATTATCTATTTTTTTATGGAGGGGGGAAAGCAGGGCAATTGGGGTTAAGTGACTAGTCCAAGGTCACACAGCTAGTAAGCTTGTCAAGCATCCGAGACCAGATTTGAACTCAAGTCCTCCTGACTCCAGGGCCAGTGCTCTACTCACTGTGCCACCTAGCTGCTCCCAAATTATCTATTTTCAAAAGCATATCAGTAGGTGTCCAAATTTCACTAGGCCCCAAAATCCTGATTTTCATGCAATTGTATATTTGCCTGTTATTTCACACAACAGAAATTAGAGCGATTTCATTCACAACTCTATGTTCTTTAGGGTCTCCCCTAAACTTTGTTAGGGCAGCTAGGTGGCATGGTGGATAAAGGGCCAGGCCTGGAGCCAGGAAGACCTGAGTTCAAATCTGACTTCTGACATGTATTAGTTGTGTGACCCTGGGCAAGTCACTTAACCCTGTTTGCCTCAGTTTTCTCATCTGTAAAATGAGCTGGAAAAGGAAATAGCAAACTACTCTGGTATCTTTGCCAAGAAAACTCCAAATAGGGAGTTGAATGTGATTGAAACGACTGAAGAACAACAAACTTTCTTGTAATAAGTGAGGGACTGACTGGCTCATGGTAAAAACAAAACTTGCAAAGCTTGTGTTGATATTTGCACCTAGGGATTTTGAAAAAGCTCATAGTAGCCCAAGAGTATATTTTTCTTGTTGTTAAGTGACTTGCCAAAGGTCACATAGCCAGTAAATGTCTGAGGCTGAAATTGAACTCAGGTCCTCCTGACTTCCGGGTCAGTGCTCTATCCACTATACCAACTAGCTGAGTATGTATTTTTTTTGAATGTAGAATGTTAAGGTATTTCTGTACTGAAATGCCATACCATTCAGAAAAGCTATTTGTTTTCTGTTACTGAATATAGCATTCATTTAGAATTTTTAAAAATTGCAAGGGCTTAGGATAGAAATCTAATAGAAAACTAATGGTACTTATCAGCATCGTGATGACAGAATTTGGTCAAAAGGACATCAACTCTGAAGGAGCATAAGATTTTTATTCAGTGCAACTTGTCTAGTCTTTATGGTCAGTATGTTTTGTTTTCCTTCCTTTCCCTCGGGTATTATTAAAGTTTCTGAAGAGGTGAATTGCTGACTTGGGTGAACTAAAAAGGAAGAAAAGAACGTAAAGCTTCCTCTAATCCCCACAGCAGACAATATTTTCTCCTTCCTTAGATTTTACTAGAATACTTTGTCTTATCTTCTCTTTTGTCTTGTAATATATATTTGTGAACATGCCATCTGCAACTCCTAGAATAACAGCACCTTGAGGGTAAGGACTTAAAATTTTATCCCAACATACATTGTACATTGTAGATACTTAATAAATGTTTGTGGATCCAAATTGAATTGAGTTCTACAGTCAGTTGAAACCTTTTAAATGACCACCTTGATTCAAAGATCGCACAGTTTTTAATCTATAATTCCTTTCCCTCAATTTCTTATTTTGTAATTAATGGTAGCATACAATAGGCCTGATATAATGACTTTTCTCTAATAAACAGTGACTGACATGACCAGGGTTGTCTTTGTTCTTCTATTCTCTGTATTGGGGTGGCCTTCTGCTGAGTTGGTAATCATTTACTTGTGTATGTAGTTGACAAAGTGCTCTAAATTCATTAACTCATTTGATCCTGCCAGGAATCCTATGAGGTAGGTGATGGTAGTTATTAATATTTTACTATTGAGGAAACCAAAGCTCGGAGACTTGTCTAGTCACAAGGGCAGTAAGCGGAAGAACTGAAATGGTTTTCAGGCTTTGAGTATAATGCCCTTTCTAGTATATCTTCCACTGTCCATCAATTTATGTACCCTATTAATATTCCCACTTTTTAGGAATAAACTTGACTGAGATAATCTCTTGGTGCTCCCTTGTTATTCAGGGTCCACAACTTTGGTTTCCCATCCACGTCTACTCTTTATGCTTGAGATCCTTTCCTCCACCCTGTCTCTGTCACTAACCAGTCAGTATTCTAAGCTTCTTTCAGGAAGGCCCCTATTAATTTATATAGAACCATTGAGCATGCATGGTTCAGTGTAAAGGGCACTAGGCTGGGCATCAAAGGACATGTTCAAGTCTTCTCTCTCTCTATCCCACTGTCTCGCTCTACATGTGGCTTTTGGCGAGTCTCTCTGGGCCTGTTTTCTCACCTGTAAAATGAAAGGGTTGGACTAGGTAGCCTTAAAGTCCTCTCTTGTTCTAAATCCCAAAGATGTTTTTGGCTAATGGTGAGTGTGTGTGTGTGTGTGTGTGTGTATGTGTGTGTGTTTGTGTGTGTGTCTAGTAGGGGATTCCTGGAAACACAAACGCTTTAAATCAGACTCAGCAACAACGGATTTTCCCACACTGCTGTAGGCCATCAATGGGAAGATATTTGGGGGAAGGAATTTCTGCTGCATCTTGCCAATCATTCCATGTAGGTAATGATAATAACTTGTGATTATTTAGCACTATTAAAACTGATCAAGTTTTTTCCCCCAAATATGATCTTATTTGATAGAAAGAAAGAATAGTGAGGCGAAGAGAATGCTGGACCTAGAGTCAGTAAGAACTCCACTTAAATCTCACCTGGGACACTTATTTTCTGGATGATACAGCATAAGTCACTTAATGTTTCTTGGTCTCAGTTTCCTTATTTGTAAAAGAGAGATAATAATAGGAACTACAACACAAAGTTATTGTGAGGATCAATTAAGATGGTATATGGAAAGTAATTTGTGAACCTCAAAGCACTATATAAATGTTACCTATTTTATTATTATTATCATTACTATGGATAACCATGTGCTCTGCCAGCAAGAAAGATCAGCTATCGTCTCTGCTTCTTCCCCAAAGTAAAGTAATGTGACCATTGAATATGCTGGGCATAATAACTGGTCTATGTCTTGGCTTTCCCAGGCCTCTTTGTAAATTGTGCAGAGTGTTATACGATGGATTTATTTTTCTTTCAGGTGCAATCCTCTCTCCTGCATGCTCTCATTATGACCTTTAGCATCTTGAGTTTTGGCCTTCTGTTTTATTATTGCCCCAATGAACTTTATTTCCACCCCTCAATTGTGGATTCTCCATAATATCCTGGACCTTCCTTTCCCATAAAATAAAAATTATTTCAGTGAGCTTTTTAAGGCTTGGGAAAGATGGGAAACCGATAACCCTGAAGAGCCCAGTCCTCAATCTGGCCGGCAGTGACTTTAATTAGAACCACTGTACAGCATTCTGTTAATTAAATGATGTGCTATTTTTAGACTTGTGTGTTCATTAGTTTTCCTGAGCACCTTTTCCTAAAGGATTTTTTTTCAAATCACATTAATTTATATCTTGGGTAAAAGTCATTAACTGTTTGTCTTCGCCTTGTTCAGCAGAATCATTAGGGGACTTTGATTGGACTTTTCTCTGTTGCTAGAGTAGCCACAAGGAAGGCAAGGGTGAAAAACATATCTCCTTCTAAGTGGCCTTTCTTTCTACAGTCAATTCTCTCCAAAAATATATCTATCTGAGGACCAGACTCTGGATGGTAAAGATTGGTTCAAAATATAAGTAGCATCGGTTACTTCTGAGGGTCATTATAGACTTAGGATATAGAACTCTGTTGAGACATTTTAAGCTCCCTAAGCCATGCTCAGGGGAATAATTGACTCTCCAGGTCTGACTGTGGCAAATTTATCCCTGTGTTGTCTGTAGAGCCTGTTCAAAGATTGGATAGACTAAAATCCCCTTACAACTTTGAGTCAAATTTATACAAAAAATGGTGAAAATGTGTAAGTAAACAAATATTTATTAAATATCTACTACATTCCAGGTACTGTGTTTGTGTGTATACACCTGTGTAGGGTCCCACACTGACTTCTATACATTCTGAAATGAAGAGGTGGGCATAAAAAAGAGAGTATCTCCAGGTAAAAAATGCCTACGTCTACAATAAGTGTACATCATGGAATCATATGATTCAGAGCTCAGATGGACCTTGGAGAACATCCAATCCAACTCCCTCATTCTGTAGTGGAGGAAACAGAGGTCCAGAGAAGTAACAATAGCTAACATTTCTATAGTCCTTTAAAGTTTGCAAAGCACTTTACATACACTATCTGATTTGTGTTTTACAGTAACCATATGAGGTAAGTACTATAGGTAGTATTATCAACATTTTTTAGATGAGGAAAGAGGCTCAAGAAGTTGAAGGATAATGCCATGATCTCACAGAGCTAGTAAGTATCAGAAGCAGGATTCGAACTCAGGTTTTCCTGACTCCAAGACCAGAACTCCATTCACTACTACATGCTGGCATTGCTGGCATATAGCACATTGCCTTCTATGTCTGTAGGTATTGTTGTATACGTGATAAATAAATGAAATGTTGTAGCCAAAGACTATGTTAATCTTTTCAGAAAGGAATCTCAATTAACAAAATAAATAATTATTATCACTTGCTTATGGTAAATGTTCTAGAGAACTCTGTTTGATATGAGTCAATAGCATGCTATGTGGGCCAAAAAGTCAGAGTATTCTAAGATTACAATAAGGGAGTTATAGCGTCTGACACTATGGAAGTGAACATTCTGTTGCACTCTGCTTTAGACCAGATTAGACAATTGTGTTCGGCTCTGGGCACCCCATTTTTAGAAGGACATTGAGAAGCTGGAGAGAATCCAGAGGATGGGAGTCAGGATGATGAAGAGCCTCTAGGTCATGCTATATGAGGATATGTTGAGGGAATTAGAGCTGTTCATCCTGGAGAAGACTTGAGAGGTATGAAAGTTGTATCCAAGTATTTGAATGACTGCCATGTGGAAGACAGATTAAATATCAGAG
This sequence comes from Trichosurus vulpecula, assembly GCF_011100635.1. NCBI lineage: Eukaryota > Metazoa > Chordata > Mammalia > Diprotodontia > Phalangeridae > Trichosurus > Trichosurus vulpecula. The sequence goes on along the minus strand of NC_050575.1, from coordinate 333,859,765 downwards.
AGGTGTCATGATGTAGTAGATAGGGTGTTGGACTTGAGGTTAGGAAGATCTCAATTCTAGTCCTACTCAGATACTTCAATCAATAGATGTTTATTAAGCACCTACTCTGTCAGGCACTGGGCTAAGAGATGGGGATTAAAAAAATGAGGCAAAAGACAGACTCTGCCCTCAAGGAGTTTACAATTTAAACTTATTAGCTTGGTGACCCTGGATAAATCAGTTGACCTCTCTGTGCCTCAGTTTCCTTATCTGTAAAATGAGAGTGTTGGACTTAATGGCTGCTAAGGTCCCTTTTAGATCCAAAACTATTTTTCTTGGCCCCAGAGGACAGAACTAAGAGCTGTAAATGGAAATCCTAAACCTTTTCTCCTCCTCAAGCCACTTATTCCACTTTTATACCACCCTTTCAGTAGAGATCCTTGTTTTATATTTTACTGAAAAAAATAGAGGCTGCTGCAAATATCTTCAGCATCATTCATCATTTTCCCCTCTACTCCAGCCTCAGAGAAAGTGGTGGCCCTTTCTCATGTCAAGGCCAAACCCTGTACTTGTTCCCTTAGTTCCATACCTTTCCTTCATCCTCAGGATCTTGCTTTTTAAATTATTCCTTCTATATATTTATATTTTTAACCCCTCTTTGCCCTTTAATTCCTTCTCTGCTGTCTACAAACATGCCCACATTTCTTCCACCCTTAAAAAAACCTTCAATTGACTTTAGCATCCCTCTAAGCTATTGTCCTGTATGTCTCCACTCTTTCATAACCAAACTCCTAGGCAAAGCCATCTGTACTCATTGCCTATAATTTCTCATATCCATTCATTTCTCAACCCTGTGAAATATAACATTCTACCGAAATTCCTCTCTTAAGATTAAAACAATCTCTTGATTGCTAAAGTCAATGATCTTTTCTCAATTTTCATCCTTCATGGCCTCATTATTTTTCTTGGATATGCTTTTCTTTCTTCAACTCCTCCTGCTAAGCCATCATATCCATTTTGTTTCTAATTTGTAGGGGTTCTTCACTCACAGCATCCGTCAATTTTGTTCTCTTCTTTACATTCACACAGACACCACGCTAACTCAAGTTAGGCTCTTATCACCTCTCATCCGGATTATTAAAATCAGTGTGAATAATGTATCCCATGAAGTGGTCACATTATTCAAATTCATACTGCATATTTCTATTGGACTGGAACCCATGTCATATTTCACATAATAATAACTTCAAGTAGTGTGAATTTGAATACATGCAACCATTTATGAGATTTATTATTTACACTAATTGGGACCTTTTTGTAGCCTCTTATTTGGTCTCCCTGTCTCCATTCTCTTACCTTTTGTGACACGTAGTTGCCAAATTGATATTCCTTTACACATCTTTTTATTGTTATCTTTTGTTTTCACAACATTCTCCCAACCTCTCTTTATTTCCCAATCTCTCTCTCCATATTTTAGTGGGAGACATCCCTTTTAATGAAGAATAAAGAGAGCAATTCAGCAAAACTGACCAACACATTAATCAAATCCAATTGCATATTCAGTATTCCATACCCATATTTTTCCCCCTTAACAAGGAATGGAGAAAAGTGAAATGTCATAGTTTTCTTAGGGCAAAGTTTTGATATCCTAATTTTACAGCATTCAGTTTATTAATTTTTTGCTATTTTCCCCCATTTTCAATGCTGTAGTCACTATTATCCTGATTCTGCTTACTTCACTTAGATCATATAAATCTTCCCATGCTTCTCTGTGTCCTTCCAATTGTAAGAGAATATCCCATTACATAAATGAAGCATAGCTTGTTTAACCATTTTAAAGTTCTTTATTGGTTGCACTTTACAAGTATTTTGGTGTCAAAACAACCCTGGAAGTGCTATTTTTATCCCTACTTTACAAATGAAGAAACTGAGACAGATCTAGAGGTTAAGGGACTTACCCAAGATTACACACCTGGTAAGCGCTTGAGTATGGATTTGAACTCCAGTCTTTCTGACTCAAAGTCGATCACTCTATCCACTGTGTCACCTAACTGCCTGCTAGAGACTTTTTCATTTTTTTGTCTTTGTATTTCCAGTACTTGGCACAGTTCTTTGTATAGACACTTAATAAATGATTACCAAATTGAATTGAAGTAGCAGAGATGAATATTTGGGCTTGATGTAAGGAAAAGGTTTTTTTAAAAATATTTTTAACATTTAAAAGTTGCCCAAAGTGGAAAGGGCTGCTTCCTGAGATAATGGATTCCCATGCAGTGGACATCTTCCAACAAGACAGTCATGTATGTTCTAGAAAGGATTTGTGCAGGTATTAGGTAGACCAGACAGCTCAAGGAGTTTCCTGTCTAATGGGGTGGGAATATTAGATGTATTGGGTAAATGTAGAATGTGATAGGGGCCAAGTGCTATGAGGAATTTGAGAAGGGAGAACTCACTTTCACGGGGTAAAGTTAGGGAAGTCTTTGGAGATGCGATGGCATCCAAATCAGCTTTGAAGGAAGGGAAGAAGGGATTTTAAAAATGGAGATGGGAAGAACACAATGTATGTTGTGAGCTGAAGTACAGATAGGAGAGGGCATTATAAAACTTAGGGATAGGGAGTGGTCTATTTGATTGGAAAGTAAAATATATGTACATCTTATACAAGATGAGGGACAGGTATGTGGGAACCAGACTTTAGGGTCTTGAACACTAGAATCATGAATTCATTCTTTATTTGTTAGCCACTAAAAACTCTTAAACTGAGAAGCGATGTGGTTATGGCAATACAGTAGGAAGTTGGGGTGAATTGGAGAGGGGATAGAGGAGACAGGAAAAATAAGTAGGAACCTGAGAAGAGAGGAGGGTCTAAACTCATTTAAGGGTTGCAGTAGGAAAAGAAAGAAAAGTGAATACTATGGAGATATTATGGAGGTAGAAACAACAAATTTTGGTAACTAATTGGATATGCAGGATGAAAAAAGAGGTAAGAGTCAAAGGAGACTTCAAGGTTTTACTGTTGGGTAACTGGGAGGATAGTGGTGTCATTAACTTAGCTTTTAGGAAAAGAAGAAGGCTTATGAGGGAGAGGGAAGATGATGAATTCTGCTTTTGATATTGGTTTTGAGGTGCCTATAGATGTAGGACATCCAGGTGGAGATATCTAGCAGGCAATTGGAAATAAAAGGCTTGATTTATGAGAGAAGTTTTCTTTTTGTATGTGTGTATGAGCAGATATATATATATATATATATATATATATATTTGGGAGTCATAGGCACAAGAGTGGTAATTGAAGCCCAGAGAGTGCACGACATCACCAGGGGAAAGAAGTGTGTCATAATTTTATAGGCTTATACTTTGTAGTAAACTCAGTCAATATCTGTACATACCTATACCTTTAATCAAGGCAGAAGCTATTAGAGGATAATCAGTCAAAATTGAACTATGAATAGAGCTCTGCTTCATAAATTTGAAAATGGTTACTCTGTCATGGATAGTAGCCTGTGCTTGGGCTTTAGTCAGTAACATAATGTTTATGGGAAATCTATACCTCTCCCTTTATGATCATCCTCTTATTCACAGAAGACTATTGGCTGTGATTCCCACTTCTGAGTGTGGGAATAAGTTAATACACACACACACACACACAGATACACCGACACAGACACACATATGTACATATGTATACATATATGTATATATATATACATACACACTTATACCTTCTTGTGTCTTTCTGCTTCTATGATTCTTTTCGAGTATTAAATCTCATACATTGGACCAGCACATGGCAAGTAATTGAAGTTCGTTATTGTTCTACCCTACCATCTCTTTCAGCATACTTTCCTACCTTTCAGTCTTTCTCCTTTCCCTTTGGGTGCCAATCCCCTAGGGCTATTAGGGTTTTGGTCAAAAGTGGAAAGTGTTGCAATATACTAAGTCACACTAGGATGTTAAGCACTTATGTGTCCCTATATCTTCATCACCATCACTACCACCACTACCACCACTAGTGTTTATACGGTACTTTAAGGCTTGCAAAGCACTTTACAAATACCTTATTTTATCCTCACAATAACCCTGAGAAGCAAATGCTGTTGTTATCCCCATTTTACAGTTGAGGAAACTAAGGCAGACAGGTTAAATGACTGGCCAAGGTCACACAGCTAGTAAGTATCTGAAGCCTGATTTGAACTCAGGTTTTCTTGCATCCAGGTCCAGGGCACTTTTTACTATGTCATCCAGCTGCTTCTTTAGGAGGTATTTGCAAATCAAAGGGAGAAACCATCCTAAATGGAATGAACTACAGTGTCTCTTTTCCCTGATACTCTTTTTTTCTCTCTCTAGCACTGCCAGGAACACCTTGGATTCATGACGTGTTTGATTTTTTAATTAATTTTTTTTGTGGTTGTGCCTTCAGAAACCTTTTACTGTTGCCAAATATTTTGTGACTGCATATGGGGTCACAATCCACAGTTTAAGAAGTGCCAGAGTCAGGATCCAAAAAGATCCTCATGAAAATACAGGTTGAATCTACTTAGATGAAATTCAACAGGAATAACAAGGAAGCTTTGCTAAAAATCTAAGTAAACTATTATCCACAATATTTCCCTCATCTGTCAGTTTAGCAAAAGGGAAAAGAAGTTAGCCTGGCATTATTTGTTCTTTACACAGCCATGCTACGTAGAATGAATCCACTGTAGTGAGCATGTGACTAAGTCTCTTTCATAGGCTCAAAGGTTTAGAAACAGAACGGGTCTTTTAGGCCATCCAGTCCCATTCCTTCATTTTACAGATGAAGAGACTGAGGTCCAAAGAAGTCGACTGATTAGTCCAGGGTCATACAGTCAGTGAGTTACAGAATCAGAATTAGAATCCAGGTATTCTGGTCCCAAATGCAGAACTCTACCTGTGACCATACGTGGGGCCCCTGGGAACAGGGTCAGGTAACTGGGTTCCAATATCCTTTGATGTCAAAAAATTATTTTAGTGACTGTGTTTCAGAGTTGCATTCACAGCAACTTTAAAAAACAAAGAATTTGCCTTAATTTAGAGCTTTAAGATGTGCAAATCACTTTATCGCCCTATGATGAAGGTAATGGAAACACTTTATTCCCCCTTTTATAGATGAGGACAATGGTGATATAAAGTGACTCTCGTAGGGTCACAGTTTATTGTAACACACCACTCAAAATTTTGAATTTAAAAAAAGGACTCCAATCTTCCAATGCACCCAGGATCTCACCAATGTGGGCCCTCCCTACAAAGATGCAGATCACAGTCCTTCTCTGGTTGGCCATCCTTTGTACTTCTTGTCTATATTCTTATTATTTATAGACTGAGCACTTAGTGATGAATTTGTTGGCTGTGGCAACTCATGAAATAAAGAAAAATGCAAAATGGCCTCCAGTTTTACTTCTGCTGAGCTAACGATAGAGCGACAGAAAGAGGTACAGATGGTGTGAAGAATTAAAATTTTAAGATCTATAAGCATAAAAAAAGAAGCTAGCAAAATGGAATATGCTGGAACTTAAGTCTTCCTTTGGAAAAAAAAAAAGCTTTGCAAAGGCATCCTGGATACCCCTGAGACAGGGTCAGAGAATGCGGTTTCTTTGTTGCCTGGAGAAAACGAATATGGTAGAACAATTTCACTCTAGATCATTATTAAGACCTCAAAATATTGGCAGCTACAAATGCTTAGAAAGATATTGATGAGAGAACTTTTGGCACATAGAATCGGCACCAGGTTTGAACTTGGAAACTGGGTCCACAGTGCACAGAAAAAAGAGTATAATTGGTTCTTAATATAACTTTTGAGATAGCAGTTGGTAAGTACCTGTTGGCAGACTCCCAAGATGATGTGTGAATAACAGATGGTTAAACAGACCTGCGAGGCCAGAGGCTGAGTCACTTTGTCTTGTGATTGGCTGCTTATTGCCACTTCTTTGATAGGAAAATGATATAGCAAGCACTCAATAATTTCCATGGTACATATGGAAAATATTAGAAATACATTATTCTTCCATTTAGTCCTATCCAAATTGATTGCCTTACTCATCTCCCACTTACTGTGTGGGTCTCTCTTGAACCATGAATTTAAGTAAAATTATTTATACTTTTTGCTGAGTTCAAGGATTTAATGTGCTGAGCACCATATCATTCAAGGAGCTGACCTGCAATTTCCTGATTGATAATGGAAATTTTAATGTATTGTTAGACTGTTATTTTTGGCCTAAAGTGAGCTAATAACTAGAATCATTATGTTCTTTGTATAAAGTGTGCAGGCAAAAAGTAAGGTGCAGGGAGATGAGGTCTATTTTTCATGCTAATTATACTATTGGAAAAAATGAATTAGATGAATAGAGAAACTCAGTTTCATACCTACACACACGTAGTCCATATGTGTGTGTATATTATATATAAAATATGTATACATATGTTTATTATATACATATATAAATATGTATTTAATTTAAATATATATATATATATATATATATATATATATATATATATATATATATATATATATATACTTTTCTCTGATGGAAGGTATAACTGAATAATAGATTACTAAACCCTTTAGTACTCATTACTGGATGATTAAATTAGATACAGTGAGCATTTATTAAGCAATGTGCAAGGGACCATACTAGGTCCTGAGGACAGAGAGAAAATAAAGAGTATAGGCCCTCTTATAGGGAGCTTACATTGCACATGAATATAGAATTCACGAAGGGGAAGAGAATGGAATAACATAAATGATTTTTTTAATTCTATAGGAAGTAGGGAGTCATTGAGGGGGTGACATGGGTCCAACCTGTTTGTTAGGAAGATTATTTTGGTAGCTTTGTGCAGGATGAATTAGAAGAGAGAGTGGAAGCAGATAGACCTGCTAGGAGGCTATGCTAATAAGTTAGGTGAGGGATGATGAGAGTATAAACCAGGGTGGTAGCTGTATGAAGGGAGAGGGGACAGATGTGGAGGCTGTGGAAATAAAACCAACAAGCTGATTGCAGAAAGTTTTACTCATTGATACAACACCCGCTGCTGATGGATCCCAATATTTCACCCACCAAAACATACCAAATACCTAGAATTGCTTTGAGACTTTCAGACCACTCCAGAGGTCAGTGACAATGCATATTATACTTTCTAGTGATGTGTCTGAGCACGAGGGCCTACAGACAGAAACTAAATGAAAGGGTAAGTAGTTAGAAGAGATAAGAGAAAAAAGAAAAATAAATTGGATGGAAAAATATGCAGGACAAATAACTAGGAATTCTGGCCATAGCTTTTCCCCCTAGAAGACAAAAGAATAGGAAAGTCCACTTTTCACCTTTCTCTTCAATTTTATACTAGCACTTGATTTAATTATTTGAAATCTGAAGCTTGGGAACTTACATGCTTCTGGAGTGACTCTAGGGCTTCAAGGTTCAACTTTCCTATTTTTTTTACATTTCTTTACTAATGTGACCAAGGGATAGAAGGCTTGGGGCCCCCAGAAGTCTCTTCTCAGGGAATATGTAATGGATTTAGGAATCCCTTACCAATCACAAAGTGTGTCCTGCTCAATACCTATGATACTCAAGTGGATGTGGGCTCTTATCCATGTGAGTACTCCCTCTAGCAATGCAGACCCTAGCACATCCATGCCTGCTTGTCTCTTGTGATATTTGTGTCCTATAAATCTGCCCAAGGGGGTTACATGATATGGTGGGACCTTTTTCTCTTTCTCTTAACATTGTGAGGATGCCTGGGGAGTACATGGGCCATATACAGCTACTCCCTTGCTCTCCCTATTTAATTGGCTCATTCTTCACCCCCTGGTGCCCCCACCCCGCCTTTCGGGTGCCCCTTGATTTCAATTCTTCAGAGATTCACATCAGTGAAAGAATATTGGTGCTAGAAATAGGCCCTCTTTTCAGGTAGATGTTTGGAATCATTAAAGGAACTTTGTAATTTCTTTTCTTTTCTTTTGGGGGGCAATTGAGATTAAGTGATTTGTTCAGGGTCCCACAGGTAGTAAGTGTCTGAGGTCACATTTGAACTCAGATCCTTCTGACTCCAGGGCTGGTGCTCTATCCACTGCACCACCTAGCTGCCCCTGCAAGTCTCCAAAATAATCCATTATGCTCTTGTCTGCCTGTCTAATTCTTGGCTCATATCATTGTTCTCTTTCTCTCTGTCTCTGTCTCTGTCTCTCATCAGATGGAATCATCTCTATGAGCTCTCCATCCAACTGTATTTCATAGTATGGACAATAGGCAGACTCTGAGGTGGGCTTTGAATTCAAGTCTTCTTGACCCCAAGTTTAGCACTCTATCCATTGTTTTATTTATTAATTATTAGTGTTCTCCTGGTCACTCTTTTTGGTAATAATTAAGTCTGTGATTTTTCCCCCAATGTTTGTTGTTTCCTTTTCTTTCAGATAGTTTGAGAAAATATCCTTCAGTATATGCTTCGTCTAATCCAGGGGTGGGGGCATCTGCAGCCTCGAGGCCACATGTGGCCTTCTAGGTCCACAGGTGCGGCCTTTTGACTGAGTCCAAGTTTTATGAAGGGGATTTGTTCTGTGCAGTGTGTATTCAGTCAAAGGGCCGCACTTGAGGACCTAGAGGGCCACGTGTGGCCTCCAGGCTGAAGGTTCCCCACCCCTGGCTGATCAATCAATGAACCAAGAAGCATTAATTTCAAGTCTTCTTGAAGTCATATTAGGGATATGTATATAGTATATACAAAGCAATTTGGGAGGGCAGCCACTAGGATCTGGGGCAGGGAGGGGATGCAGAAAAGCTTCACATGGAAGATGGTGCTTGAGCCTCCTTAAAGGAAATTAGGGATTCTAAGAGATGAAGGTCAGTACCTAGAAGCACAGCACCTGGAAAAAAAATATGTGTTCAATAAATGTTTGTCGATTGATTGATTAGTTAATATGTGGGGGGAGCCAGTGCAAAGACTCTGAGATAAAAGATGGTATATTAATGTGTGAGGAACAGTAAGATGGACAATTTGTCTGGACCATAAAGTGTGGGTGGGTAGGTAATGTATAAGACTAGACAGGTAGGTTGCACATAGTTTGTGAAGTGCTTTAAATGTCATAAATTTTTTTTCCTACTGGCCAATAGGGAGCCACTGGAGTTTTTTGAGTAGGGGAATAATATGATCAGACTTCAGCTTTAGGAAAATCACTTTGGCAGCTATTTGGAGAATAATTTAGAGAGGCAAGAGACTTGAGGTGGGGAGACCAATTAGGAGGCTATTGCAGTAATCCAAACAAAGGATGATGAGGGCCTGAACTAGGGTGGTAGCCTTGAGAGTGGAAAAAATGGGATGGAGGTGAAAGAGGCTGAGGAGGTTGTTGTGGGTAAGGTTGGACAACTGAATGGCTATGTGTGAATGGCACTCAGGGGAGAAAATTGGGGACAGGGGATGGAAATGAAGAAGGGATCTAGATTCTAAGTCATTTTGGGAAGATGAGGTAGAAGAAAAAGCTGTGAGTGGGCAAGTGAGTTTAATTTAAGGGATGATTAATATGCAAACTTTTTAGGAGCAATATTGAATCTTTCTGCAGGGGCATACCTGTGCAAGTGACAGAAACCCCCTTGAATCTTCCATGATGTTCTTCTAAATGCCTACAAATAGCTCCTTTTAATCTGGTTAGGAAATGTTCCTGCTGTTCACATGACAGATGGGCCATTTTTTAGCTTTAAGTGCTTCCCAGGCATAGCAGTGACTGCTGGAATGCATGCACCTGTTTTTCCCCAGTGTGCACTTGAATCTGTTTTGAAAAATCCATTTTTTTATGGAGTAGTTTTTGAAAGTCCTGCATTGAACATCTAGATTGATGGTCTAGGTGAGCAATAGATGCTGGTCATTTTTATAGCCCATGTTCATTGCTTGCTTGGAAGAAGACTCAGAAATGACACTTGTCAAGTTGATGCCATTGAGGGTATTTTTCCACCTCTGCAGACCTGGCTCCACAAGGTCAAGCTCTGTTCTGCTTGGCTACTATATCACATGTACTTTATAGAATCAGAGCCTGGTATAGCAAGTCCCATGTGAAAGCAGGATAATGATCAACATCCAGGGTAATTATAGGTCAAAACCTGATTTCTAAACTGCTAGGGGGATTTGTGCTCCATCAGAAACGAAGACTTACGTACGATGATGGCAGATAATGTTCATTTTGCTGATCGTTCTGGTTCATGTAAGTATAATGAGGAACTGGCCAATGAAAGCCCAGTCCTGAGGAGTCTGCACAGAGTGGTTTGCTTGATGCAACTCCTCACATAGACGTCTGGAACTAAGTGAGGTGTGGAGTTGGGAATCTTGGCTCTCTACTTCAGAGCACACCCAGATAATCCCCGATTATTTCCTGTCCATTTACTGTGTGATGAAGAAATGGCCTTTTTGTTGACTGCTATACCCCGCTGTCCCTGGTAGAATATAAGCTGCTTGGGGGCAGGGACTATTTTTCATCTTATTTTTGGCACTAACACAGTGCCTTGAACACAGTAAGCCCTTTATTGGATCAGAATGTTGGATTTGGTCTTAAGCATAGAGCTTTTCTGCCTTGCTAGCAATCTTAGAATTTATCATTAAAGAGATAAAAGGTAGTAAATACTAAAGTTAACGTAAAGGTAAATACTATTACTCAACCCAGAAGAGATGGTTTCACTTCAATTCAGTATTTATTAAACACCTGCCATGAGCAGGACACTATTAGCTTGTGGGGTTAAGAGCAAAATGAGGCAATTCCTACTCTCAAGCAGCTTATACTTTAGAACAAAAGTACAATGACATATTTTAATTGGTAATGAATGAAACCTAAATAATGGATATTTCCTGTCACTTTTATTCTTAAGCCGTTCCAAACCACAGCATGTTTCATTTAAAGGGATAGTGACCAATAATGAGCAAACAAGCCTACTGAGAACCTACTATATAGCACTGTATTGTGTGCAATATCATTTGCTGGAACATTGTCCTGGATAACTAATAAAGCTATTCAGGAACTATCAAAGAGGTTTAGGCTGCAGGCTACAAAGGGCACAGTTTTATGCTCCAAAAAATGAGGGTGCCAATCATACGAGAGATCAACTCTTCTCTACTCCTTGCAGAAAAGACAAGAAAATTCCGTGATAGGTGATCTTTTTTTTAACCAAAAGCTCCAGTTATCTGTACTCTATGTAATGAAAAATAAACACATATGATATGGCCATAAAATGGTATGGGATTCTGAGAGAGACAATATAAGATTTTAGAGGAGTTAGAAGAACATATATAAGCAAGGTATGGTGAAGGTGAGGGGTGGAGTGTGGTGGGGAGGAGGAGTACTAGAATCTCATATGAGGAAATCTTTTGGAGCTATTAGAGCTATGTATTACCTAGATCACCCCTAGATCCTCAGGAGACATAATTAACCCTTCCCCATCCCCTATGTCGGTTTGAAGAGGGGAGTGCTGGCCATAGTCTGACTACATATCATTCTGGGAGTAGGGGATTAATGGTGCCCACTTTAAAATGAGTATAGTTCTGTGGTCTGTGATGTTGCTGGAGGCTCTGTCCCAATATGTCCTAGGCCTGATGTTTTTAACCTTTACATGTCCTGGAATACCCGTGAAGAAAAAATTGCTGCATGTGAAGGTGGAATAAATATTCAGGTATGATTTGAAGGTTCCTTCCTCTTCATTCATTCGCAGATACTTCTCCCTTCTCTATCCAGGTGTCAGAGTCCCTGAAACTTCATTATTAGAGTTATTCTTTATTCTTTATCCACCACCTGGATCAGTCAGTAGCCATCACCACTGAGGCAAGACTCTCTACCAGCAGAAAGATTCTGACTAGCTGAAGGCTCAGATGATGGTCAGCATTTTTCAGGAATGAGGTATTTTTAAATTAAGGTATGTGTATGTTTTAGACATAATACTATTGAGCACTTAATAGGCTACAGGATAGTATAAACATAATTCTATAAGAATATATTCACCCTCACTCAGGATCTTTGTTTAAAATACAGCTTGGGTAAGTAAACAGAAGTCACTAAAACTTCTTCCAAGGTAGCATCTCAGGTCACTTTCACCAAGACTGAAAGGCTTTTGGGGGCATTGGGAGGGTCCTGAGCACTGGAGTGTAAGAGGGGGTCTCTGAAAACAAGGGGGAGGATATGGAAAGGGAAAAAGTAGGGATGAAATACAAACTTTCCTAATTCAAAAGTTTTGTATTGTACCAGTACTTCATTTGTATAAAGGCAGGGCTGTCTTATTTTTATATCTTCCTCAACATGTATAACAGTACCTAGTGCAGGCAACCTCATTTTATTGTGCTTCACTTTATTGAGATATTGTGTTTTTTACAGATAGAAGGTTTGTGGCAACCCAGTGTTGAGCAAGCCTATTGGTGCCATTTTCCAACAGCATTTGCTCATATCATGTATCTGTGTCACATTTTGGTAATTCTCACAATATTTCAAACTTTTTCATTTTTATTATATCTGCTATGGTGATCTGTGACTGGTGATCTTTGATGTTACTATTTTAATTGTTTTTGGGGCACCACAAACCTAGCCAATATAAGACAGCAAAAGTAATCAATAAATGTTCTATGCGTTCTGACTGCTCCATTCCCCTATCTCTCTCCTTCTTCTTGGGCCTTCCTATTCCCTGAGACACAACAATATTGAAACTAGGCCAATTAATAACCATACAATGGCCTCCAAGTGTTTATGTGAAAGGAAGAGTCAATTAATGTGGCAAACTTCATTGTTGTCTTATTTTAAGAAATCGCCATACCCATCCTAATCTTCAGCAACCACCACCTGGATCAGTCAGCAGCCATCACCACTGAGGCAAGACTCTCTACCAGCAGAAAGATTCTGCCTAGCTGAAGGCTCAGATGATGGTCAGCATTTTTTAGGAATGAGGTATTTTTAAATTAAGGTATGTGTATGTTTTAGACATAATACTATCGAACACTTAATAGACTACAGGATAGTATAAACATAATTTTATAAACAAAAGTTGTGATTTTATTGTGATATTTGCTTTTACTGTGGTGGTCGGGAACTAAACCCACAATATCTCTAAGGTATGCTGGTAGTCTCTTTATGAATGTTGAATTGAAGGCTGCAGCCTGGTACAATGTAAAGAGCTCTAATTCTGGAGTCAGAGGAGCTGGGTTCAAAAAATCCCTCTGTGTGACCTTGGGAAAGTCACAATCTCTTGGATCCTTAGTTTCCTCATCTCTAAAGCGAAGGAATTGGACTAGATAGTCTCTGAGGTCCTTATACCTCAAGGTCTGTGATCCAATTTTTCTCTGATTTGTAACAGCTGTATACTGAAGGGTGTAGGGCCATCTTACTGGAAATCATCAGTGTACCCCCTTAAGCATTTGTGACATGGGATACTGACCTCTGGTGGACAGCACTGACATTCAGAAGTTGCTTCTGCAGAGTGGACTGGGGCAAGTACTGAGGGAATACCCACGTATGCCCTATGGTTACACATTGATTATCTGACTGATATCTTTAGTATATGGATTACTTAACACAGGTTGTTGTTAGTCTTTGAGTCTTCTATGGAAGGTACTTTCAGTACCCTCAAGCCATGTTTCCTGGGGAAAAGCCCTAGTCACACCACCTTATTATATGAATTACTTAACGCAGGTTATGTTTTTTATAAATATAAAAATTTGCAAAAGTTTATTGTATGTCAATACATGTAATTTTCTTTTACTTTGTCCCAGTTAATTTGCACACCATGGCAGACTTAGGAAGCTGCAGAAGAAAATCATAAATCAGCATCCCAGGAAGTACACTACTAGAGAACTGTGTAGTATATGGTAAAGGAGTATTATAAGTGGGAGACGGCTTATCAAGGTGGGCTTCCTGAAGGAGAGGAATTTCAAACCAAATTCTAAATAAGGTAGAGTTTGACTCAGAGAAGAATGAAGAACATATCCCACATGGGGATAATGGCGTAAAAGACAAATGTCAATGACTGACACGTTGGGAGTTGTAAATAGCTTTCCTTGAACAGAGCCGAAAAGATGAGGGATATTTCAGAAGTGGTATTTAAGATGGAGGAACTTGAGTACTAGATAAAGGATTTTGTATTTTATATAAAACAAAGTTCTTGTGTAGGAAAATGGCTTGCCTCATTAGTCTCTGAGGATGGTAATTCCAGCTTCTGTGCCTAGGTGGGAGTGAAGTGGGGACCCTTCTGATGGTGGAAGACCAATTGCCTCTGAATAGAGGATGGGAGGGAAGTGAGCTGAGTGTATTTCTGTCAGCTGAAACGCAAGTGAATCCTGACAAGCAGGACAGAAAAAAATGCCTGTCCCTGTCTCAGTGGGAGTTTGTCCTCTCATTTTCAAGGATGCTAGCACAGCTAGGTAACAACATGGATGTGGTTGAAGAGGTCTAGAAGTAGAAATCATTTAAATAGAACCTGACTCTCTATGGGACAGGACTATATCCTGTAAGATGACCTCTTTTCTGGGATTAGACATCATGGAGACTAACATGCACAGATCATAGGTGATTTCTATGTTTTGGAAGCAGGATTTATAACACTTAGACATCTGACCAGGGGTTCTAGTTCTGGACTCTCCACATCCAGTTAAGCTATTTCCTACAGTTAGAAGTATAGCTATTATCTCTAGTACAGTTTAGGAATTTCCAGTACGTGAAATAGATATGGAAAAGCTTTAAATATTTAACCACATATATAATCTGTTTCTATGTATCTGTGTAATGAACTCTACGTATATCTCATATTTATTGTTGTTTAGTCATTTCAGTTGTGTCTGATTCTGTGTGACCCCATTTGGGGTTTCCTTGGCAAAGATACTGGAGTGGTTTGCCATTTCCTTCTCCAGTTCATTTTACAGATGAGAAACTGAGGCAAACAGGGTAAAGTGACTTGCCCAGAGTCACATAGCTAGTGTCTGAGGGAAGATGAGTCTCCTTGGTTTCAAGCTCAATGCGTCTCCTAGCTGCCTATATTTTGCATTTATTTATTTTTAGATATCATCTTTCTTCCAGTAGAATGTAAGCTCCTAGAGAGCAGGGACTATTGGACTTTTATGTTTATATTTCCAGCATAGTGTCTTGCACATAGTAGGTGTTTAATGAATGTTGACAATTGAATTTTGAAAATATGGTCCCCTTAAATTATTTAAGAGTATCTTTCTTTTCTGAACACAGAAGTAAGGAACTGAAAACCATCTCATCTAGCCAATTTAGAAGGAAGGATTGACCACACTTGGTATCTGGGGGAGGGGAAGTAAGAAAATGAGCCCCAGATGTTTAGTGAGACCAGGAATGTCTCCATTTTCTTTCAAACCTTAATGAATACACCCTCAGGAAAGTGATTGAAACCTGGGAAATTATGAATACCAGATTAATTGAAGAGAAACACCAGTGAACAGCTGCAATTTTCTACAATTAATGCCCTTTCTATTTAAGGAATATACAACCTTTTGTGAATTGGGTTCATGCAATTGATTCTTGGGAGGTAAGCTAGTAGATGGCGGAATTACAAAATAAGAAGATATTTTGACTTCGTACATTGAATTTCAGGCTTGAGGTTTGCATCAAGTGCATTTTATTTTACTTATTGCTATTTGCTCTGATAAAAGAATAGGAGATTAGGCATAAAAAGCTGAAGGTCATCCATACAGTTGTCCCAATTGCAATCTGTGTACCTTTAACCCTGTTGAGGAAAAGTAATTACCCTTTGGCTTCTGGTGACCTCAACTAACCTTTGTTGAAGGACCAGAGAAAATAAAGGCTGACCATCCGCCTGCCCTAGCTGCCCTAGGCTTAACCTGCTGTGTGAATGAAGAGCAACCCAACAATAGGATGTGAGAACGTTGCCATGGAAATAGCACTGGAAGAAGGAGCAAAAATCGGAAATTTATCACAATTAATAGTTTTATTAGGAACATCCTATGGGAGGTTAAATCCCTGAAAAAAAAGACTTTTCCTTCCTTAGAGACGATGAGAGAAAAATTCTGCTTGAATAAAGGAGATGGCCTCCTTAAAATCATCCTGAATTGTAGATGGGCTGAAAAGCTTTTCACTAGATAAAAGAATCTATATCTCCTCATAATCTATAAAGATGCAAATGACAGCAGCCACATGGTGTGTTGTGAGGGAGAGCAACCTGCTAGGCAAATTGGCTGAAATGTAGGTTTTAAAAATACTTTGCATTTGTGGTAGGTTAGGCTTGTATGTGGAGGTGTCTTTTGTCTTTTTAATATTTTCAGGATGTGGTTATTTTTGCTTGAAGCAAATGAGTATTATTTGGGAAGTATAGGTAATCAATCACATTTTAAGAATATAATAATGAACAAAGGTGCACCTGGTATTTATTTGGCTTTGCTTATCTTTCTCTCTTTAAATTCAAGTTAAATATGTTATTTAGGGTAAGCTCATTTAGGGTTGAACACAGAGACTATTAAGTTCTTTTTGGATTAAAGTTAGTGTGGGTGGAGATACTGGACTATGGAATTAATTGAAGAAAAAAAAAGAAAGTCGCATCCCCTCTCACCCCCTAGACATGTCCCACAAGGTTTCTATTAGAATTTTTTGATTTGTCACATTACAAAATATTTTTGGCTTTATCTTCTTAGTGAGTGAAAGTACACTGAAGTGTGATTAGCAGCGAGGCTTTTTTTTTTTTTTTTTTGCTCTTTCCCATTTTCATTAAGTGGTATAATTAACTGGACAACAAATACAAACTAGCTCCAAGTGTTTATCATTTCTGATAAATAGAATGATAGAATTTGAACTTGAAACACTCCCTTTGTTAGTTTTTTTTAAACCACTAGTTATTCATAATCAGTTCATCAAAGAACTCAGGGCCCTAAAACCGAGAAGGCAGTTAAGCTTTGCTATCGATTTGCTCCTAAACACATTTTTCTTTAGTGAAATTTTAACAACCTGTGAGGGGAATGGATCTTCAGGAGGCGGTCGCTGAAGGTGTTTGCTCACCAATGACGCGATTTGCTTTTCTTTAACAATATCATTTGCAGCATGTGTTTATCCTGCACATTTTAACTCCAGACATTGGTAGAAAGTTAATCTGAGGCATAATAGTAGAGGAATATTAGGTTAATCACAGGCTTTTATCTGGAACTCGACCAGTTGGGCTTGATGGAAATGAACTTTGTGAACAGCCAGGTTCCTAATATTGCCCATTTCACGAAGCACCAGGCCCTGCAGTTATAATAGAAGGTAGCTCCTTAGGCATTACCATTGCGTTCATACACTGACCACAGTTGTGTTATTATAAATTCTATTTGTATCACTGCCATTGTTTGCGAGTAGAAGCCTGCTGAACATCTCATGAGTTGGTGGAAGGCCTGGCTCAGACATAATAATAGGATTTACTAAACTCATTAAATCATCTCTGGGGCCTTTTGCAAGATTTTGCACGATAATCTATTTCTCTCTGCCACAGGTAACAGTGTTTTCCATATGGTAGCGCATCCCTAAGAATAAATCTGCAACAAGGTCCTAGGTGTTGTGCTTACATTAAAATTCCAGTAGCACGGTTGTTCTCAGTCACGTTTCCCAATTTCCATGTGCTTTTGACTTATAGTCACAGTTTTCTGGTAAAGACCTACCTGCTCTCAGGGCCTCTGGAAACATGGTTCTGGACCTGCTGGATGTGCAGAGTTCAGCCTTGTCCTCACTGTCTTTGGGTCATTGCCAGGTTTCATAGTGTTAATCTCCCTCCATTTTCAGATGGTTTAGGTCCTAGGCAGTCTGTTTGAGGCACAAAAAAGAGATGAAAATTGTAACAACCTCTCTTGGTGTTCTCTGGTTTTTTACCAATCTGAGTGAATATTACAGAGAAAGAGTGAGGAGATTGATCAAGAAAAATGTCAACCTTTACTTAGAGGTAAGCAGATAAACTAATCCATTTCACTTATTCAAATTATTTTGAATGACATTTGGTTTTGCTTTTTACTTCTGTATTATTTTTTTTTTAATTGCCTGTCTTAGTTTGCTTTGTGAAGTTAATTTTTTAGCATTCTTCTGTTCACAAGGGCAAGAAAAATCTATTCTTTCCCTTAATTTTAGATAGGAATCTCCTGTAGATTATTTTAGGAAGAACTGTGCAGGCTAAACCTTTAAATGACCAGATATTTGAATGACTAAAAAAAAGTTTGAGAGTTTTCACTGATTTATAACCAATTTCCCTACTAATCAGTCCCATTTATTTTGGAATGCTTTCTAGGGTATGGAAAGAGATATTTAAAAAAAGCAAGAAATAGTAGTATTTAATGAACTAAGTGTTTTTCATCACATGAGCTAGTCTATGTTTTGATTTTTTTTAGCATTACCCTGAAGTATTGTAATAAGCCTAACCACTAATTAGACACACTAACTAGACAAGAGAAAGGTGGAAGTACAACTCAGGTTATGAGCACATAGAGAATGCTGTTGGCATACCCAGCTAGCTAATCTGTGATAACTGAAAGATGAAAAATTAGGTGGCATTAAATTTATGTGGAGCACACTGTCAATCTGAGTCTTATAAACTGACATGGAATTTCTTTTAAAAGAATCTGCGGGAATCCTTTAAAGGTGTGGTAACAATTGCTTAAATACACTTATGAAAGAATTAACTGGTATTTTCAATTTAAGAGAAGCATATTTCCAATAGCTTTTAGATGTCAACCTGACCCCTTCTGAATTAAATGAACATGACTTATGAGATGGCTAATAGTGTGGCATTACTGGGGTTTTGCATACTACTTAAAATACCTTTCTACCTATAACATATTATATAATGTATCATGTTGCATATGGAGTTGCTTTCCTATTATCATACAGCGGCATACCTAACTAATATTAAGAACATATCTATGTTAAAGGATGGCTGAGAATTAAACATTTCTTATATGGTAACTATGCTCCTCACTTAAAAAGGCATAAAAGTAATTTTCAGTAGATGGACAGAAATATTGGTGGTTAGGCTTACTTTATGACCAAATACTACATATCAGGCAACACACAACAATCAAATTGAAATATATTAAAATAAAATTCCAAAGCCAAAGGCACTGTAAAAAAAACCATTTAGGATTTCCTCTTACAGAGTCTCCCCAAGTCCAGGCTGAGGTCTGGCCATGGGGCAGGCATTCTCCAAGAGGCTTTGACAGTCTCAGGCAAGAGATCAGTACAGTTTAAAGTCACAATCAAAATTCATTTTACAAGCCTCCACTGTTTACAACATTTAACACGGAGTGTGGCTGGGCTAAGTACTTCTTATTTGCAGCCTAACACCAGGAGAATATAACAACAGTTAGTATCTAGATGCTGAGATTTGACTCTGTAAAGCAACAATGGTAGTGGAGAGCCTGAAAGTTAACTTAATCATCAAATACCTTTAAGTGTGGTATCTCCCTGGTAATCCAGTTAACCAAACTACATCCTCAGCAGAAACTCCTGAGGTGTACAGTAGTTTTCTTCAGTAAGCCCTTCCCGCTGGTCTTGTCATGAGGCAGAGCTGGTACATTTTTAATCCTGCTGAATAATTTGACTTTCTTTAAACTATTTCTCGTTGACCCAGGGACTTGTCTCTCTTAGAATGGAGATAACTGGAAGGTTAGAGGACTGCAGATCATCACAGATCAATCTTCCCTTTTAAGTAGCTAACTGTACCTTAATATTATCATAGCATCATTGTTCTGAGAAAAGAGAAAAGCTGCTCCATCATATATTCCACAAATTGTTAGGCTTTCCCCTATCCCCCGCAGTGCTGGAGAGGGGATTATTGCTGCAGAAAAAAAATCTGACCATACTGTAGAAATAATCACTGCAGTTCAGCTCACCCCTACATCTCTCTCTCTCTCTCTCTCTCTCTCTCTCTCTCTCTCTCTCTCTCTCTCTCATTCTCTCTCTCTCTCCCTTTCTCTCTATCTCTCTCTCTCTCTCTCTCTCTCTCTCTCTCTCTCTCTCTCTCTCTCTCTCTCTCTCTTTCTGAGGCCCCAGCTGATTCAGGCTGCATCCATCCATACATAAATCATTCCCCTTATTCTATTGGTTACATGGTACATGGCAAGTATTGATTTTTTCCGTTGCCTCATTGCTAGAGAACACTTGGTTTTTGTGAGACTGAAAAAGCAAAAAAAAATTGCTGGAGTTTTGTCTAGATAGAAAAATAATCAAGACAGGTTTGTACCACAGTGATGCTAATCTTGTTCTAAAAACAGTTCAGTCATTGGGGCTATTACTTTCCCATTTGCATGTGCCTCCAAATAGGTCCTTAAAACAACAACAACAACATTACCAGCTTAGGTGGGCTCTGCATTTATAAGTGTGTGTGTGTGTGTGTGTGTGTGTGTGTGTGTGTGTGTGTGTGTGTGAGAGAGAGAGAGAGAGAGAAAGAGAGAGAGAGATGAAAGAGGGAGAGAGATGAGAGGAGGAAAGGGAAAGAGGAGAGGAAGATAGGGAGAGAGGAGAGAGAGAAGGGGGAGAGAGAGAGAGACAGAGAGAGAGAGAGAGACAGAGAGAGACAGAGAGAGAATGAGATGAGAATGGCCAGGCCTAAAGGAGTTGGGTTTTGACTAATCACTGCTGACTCCAGGGATGAGAAAGTTTAGTTAAAACATAATAGTCAAAAACCCCTAAAACAACCACAGCCCAGTGGCAAGGAGACAAAATATAGTAACATTAAGACATCATATCTAAATCATATGTTAAGGACAAGGAGAAAGGTACTCTTATTAAGGGTCAATAATACATTTTGACAAAATGAACATATGTGCATGGTTTCAGTTCAATTCAACTGAACATTTATCAAGCTCCTTCAGCATGTAGGACATGGTCTACCATTCATCCAAATATGTCTTATAGCATGTAAAGAGAAGAAATACCAAATCCATAAACATATTTCAGAAAAACTTCTGTCATCCAAGTATGAAGGGGTACAATTTTCTTTAGATACTTTCAGCTATTAGAGTCCTATTTACTGTAGAGGGAAATCTGGAGCAAGTTGGCAGATATGGAAGGGTATTAGTCTTAGACTCCATCCAAGAGAATTTCCTTAAGTGCCAAAGTAACTTATCACAAGGGGGTACTGTCTATAGGATGGACCCACAGTATGATCCTGAAGACCACAATATAAGGAGGCTTCAGTGTAAATATAAACAAATCTGTATAAGTTTTCATGGATCCATATTTTCAGCAGAGTTGATTATTGGTTAAACAAAAGGTAAAGTTTAGAAACAAAAGGCAGAGCTACCAGATTACCCAGATGATAAGAATCTTAGGGATGGGGTGGGATGCTTATTCTCTTTTCTTTTAATAAATAGCCTACATGTTTCTAGTTAGAAGGCCAAGATAGGGAAACTTCCTGGCTTTCCCCATCTCCGCTAAATCAGAGCATTTTACTATGTACATACCCAATGGGAATTTTACATGTCTGTCAGAGTCTGTGCTATGAAAGCTAGTCACTTGCTCAGGAAACCCAGAGAAGTTTCCCCTTCTGTTCTCCTTGCAAATGTGTTTGCCTTTTGTAGGCCTCCTGTTGGAGCTTTCTTTGTCTCCCAGTCAGTACGCTGTCCTGCTCATAGACATCTACCAGAAAACTCTCTTAGGAAATAATTATAGCTACCATTTATGTATTACTTTAAGGTTCAGAAAGTGCTTTCCATAGACTATTTTATTGGATGCACACAATCCTGTGAGGTATGTGATAATAGCTCATAATTATATTGTGTTTTAAAGCACTTTACATACATTACCTTATTGGAGCTACACAACTATGCTAGGAGGGTGGTGCTATTACTGTCCCCATTTTACAGATGAGAAAACTGAAGTTTATAGACATTAAATGAGTTGCTCAGGGTCACACAGACGGGAAATATCTGAGGTACAATTTAAATTCAAGTCCTCCTGATCCTATGTCCTGAATATTACAGGCACCATGATCTCCAGCTGAGAAAGCTGAGGCTCAATGTGGCGCTATGGAAGGGGCATGAAGATTTCTGAGCTACAGCTGGGGAGGGCAAAGAATTCTGGATTTGGAGTCAGGAGAGACCCGTATTTGAATCCTGCCCTTGACAATTATTTGGTGCTGGTGTGGGGAAGTCATAGGTTCACAAGGAAGGGATCTTGAAAACCACCTATTCCTATAGTTCCCAGACTAAAATCCCTTTCTTGCATATCACTTCTCTATATGTGCTGTTTCTCCCTGTTAGAATGTAAGTTTCTTGAGGGCAGAGGCTATCTCACTTTTATATCTCTATATCCAATGCTTAGCACTGTGCTTGGTGTGTAAATTAAAAAAAAATCCTATAACCTGCGTCCCAAAGTCCATTGGCATGGGATTCTGTACTCATTGGTGGAGATCAGTGTCCCACGTCTGCATGAGGGGTGAGGCTGAGCTGATGAGAGCAGGACAGAGGGGAGCCCCAGTCTCTTCAGGTTACTTCACTCTCTCCAAGTCTCTTGGGCTCAGCAGTTGCTTCCAAAACTTCTGGCTTCCAGCTTTGAGAGAGAAGATGGACAACCCCATTTCAGTTTGCTGAAGGGAGAATAAGTTTCTGGAAAGAAGCTGACATGAGAGGAACTAGTAGTCTCCATTGCATCTCTATCCTTAGATTACTACACTACAGACTTTGGAGAATTTCCTCTTTGGTGAGATCTGCTGCTTT
Organism: Trichosurus vulpecula; assembly: GCF_011100635.1. Lineage (NCBI taxonomy): Eukaryota > Metazoa > Chordata > Mammalia > Diprotodontia > Phalangeridae > Trichosurus > Trichosurus vulpecula. The sequence goes on along the minus strand of NC_050575.1, from coordinate 333,837,109 downwards.
CTCTTGGTTGAGCTGATGGGTGAGCTCTTTCATTCTAGATTGTCTGTATATTCTCCCATGTATACTTTTCTGATTTCTGTTTCATTATTGACATGGATAAATGAGTTTCATGGTTACTTACCATGTGTGTTCATTGTGGAACTTGTATCTGATAGGAAGATGGTCGAGTCTTAGATATAAAGCTTGATCCTCCCTTCCAAATCAATAAATGATGGTCAGAAGTTTAGTTGAACCTGAAAACCAGATCTCCTAGACTAACAATAATCAAGGGAACAGATAGATATAATTCTAGCCCAGTACCCCTCTCTCTGAGGAGAGCAGAGTGGCCAAGCTTCTGGTCCCATACTCTTGTTTCCCTGCTGGCAGAAACTAAAGTCTTCCTTGGAGAAAGGTTGGGGGAGAAGAGTCTAGAAAGGTCTATTCTGCCTTCCTTCAAGTCACACAATGACACCCCCTCATGCTACATATAGGGGACAGTGTCACTTTAATTCATTCAAGTGAGATATGCTCATATAAGTGGTAGTCTAGTTGTCTGGTAAGTGGGACTTCTCTAATGAATGGCTGGCTCTGAACCCTGTCTATCCTAGTACAGAGTGTAGCACAAAGCTTGATGGACAGAATTTATAAAACCAAAGTTTCAGAAATAGATATTCCAGAAATGATTCTTGCTTTTGACTTTTTTTTCTGAAATAATAATTGGTGAAAATGGTTGTCTACTAATGACAGTGGTGAGGAGGATTTTACTCAGATAATTCCTTGGGGGGAAAATAATTCTTGACAATGAAATAGTAGAAAAGAAGAGACAAATCTGATTTGGAGCTAGACTACAAACCCATCTATGACCCATATTGTAGACAAGAAAGATTGCATGAAGCAATCCAGAATGGAGAGAAAATAGATTCTTGATCTTTGGCTCTCACACTTTCTTTCTTTGTCTCTGTCTCTGTCTTTCTCCCTCCTTCTCTCTCTCCATTTCTCTGTCTCTCCCTGTCTTTCTCCATCTCTCTTTGTCTTTCTCCCTCTCTCTTTGCCTCTATCTCTCTCTTCACCTCTCTGTCTCCCTCTCTCTCTGTCTCTGTCTCTCTCCATACTGTTAACACTCAGAATGACTTGATTAGAAGATATTTAGGATCATAGACTTGGAGCTAGAAGGCTGGAAGGCTAGAAAGGACCTTAGAGGTCATCTAGTACAACAATCTCATTTTATAGATGAGGAAACTGAGACCCAAAGAAATGAAGTGACAATATCATACGCAAGTAGTGTCAGAACCAGGATTTAAATGGAGACCCTCCAATTTCCAACCCGGTGCTCTTTTCACTATACTATCTCATCAAAGCATTAAAGGCAGCCAGGTGTTTAGAAATCTAACAGTAATAAAAACCATAATCTGGGGAATGGAATAAAGAAGGAAAATCTATGCAGAGCATTACCTGGCACAGATTCCCCTTAGTTACTCTGGTCTATTGCTTTCCATTAACTTCTTCACACTATTTTTGGGTTCCTGTGGGAACAAGTTTGCTAGACCTTGCACCCAGTTCCTTCAGGCACATGATAGACTTTGTGTAATCTGAAAAAAAAAACCATTCAGTATTATTACTGCTTGCTATATTAGAAGGCAGCTGGCTGTCCAAGCTGTATCTACCAAGGGGTGCCAAAGCACAGAAAGGCCTTTAAAGCTATCAGCATGACCTGTACGGAAAACTGGGGAGAACAAGGGGAAGCAGTCTCTGCTTACATCTCACCATGTTTTGCTGTATGCACAATCAGCTCCTATCCTTGCAATGAGATCTAAGAAAAGGTTATTTACCTGAATTTATTGCTTAGCAACCAAGACCCTACCTCCAGAGAATGCTATTCCATGGATTACCAAGTAACTGAATGTGACAATTACCAAACAGCTGGCCTACTAATCTACATACCCTTTAACCTTAGTCAGCTGAAAGATGGGCTGCTGACAGCTAACAAACAATAGAAACACACCCTAATATTTTATTTAAGAGCTGAGGGAAGCCACAGCTGTATGGATCCTACAGCCATTTGGATTTAACTGTTTCAACTTGAATGCTCTGCTCTCAAGAAACTGTTCTTTAGAGCAGCCACCTGAACGGATGCCAAATCACAGCAGGCGCTAACACCTCCTCCTATTGGAAGCCCAGCCCACAAAGCTTTAGGGTGCATTTTCTCTGTCACTGAACCCAGAGAAGAAGGTACCATTCCTTAGTTCTCATATGGTCTTTCAGCAAACAGTATGCTTTGGTAAATTTAATTGTTTTTGTCGTTCAGTTGATTAGTTATGTCCGACTCTTTGTCATCCCATATGGGATTTTTTTGGCAAAGATACTGTGGTGGCTTGACATGTCCTTCTCCAGGTAAATTTAATGTTCTTTCTTAAATGAGATACATGTTCATTTGAGCCTGATATGAATCATGAGAAGCATCACGGTGTAATATATAGAAAATTAACTTCAGAGCCAGGAAGACCTGGTTTGAGTCCCATTTCTGACATATACTGGCCATGTGACCCATGGCCGATTGCTTAAATTCTCAATGCTCTACCAGGACCGTCCAACCTTAGGTTATCTTAGGGCTGCATTAAAATAAAATAATTATTCGAGGGCTGCACCCAGAATAAAAAAGACAGTACACTAATAGAAAGTGGGGGAATGCATGTCATCAATACAACAGGCAAAGGCGCAAAGCGCAAAAGCAAACACAAGACAACAAAGCGAGAACACAACAATATAAAGGTAGGTGCATACTGACTAGTCTGCAGCGTACGGACAGAATTCATCCCACAGATTGATGGAAAATTCTGTGCAATATGTTCCATCTGTAATACTGCTTAAAAACATTAAAGAAAATTAACATCAATGAGATTATTTATTAGTGATGGAATTAAAAAATCTAATACGCATTCCATGCAAATTATTATTTTATTTTTTCTCTCATGTAAATTAAAATCCATAGGTGAGCTGCACAAAATCACACTGTGGGCCACATGAGGCCCGTGGACCATATTTTGAACAGCCCTGCTGTAGATAACTCTCTAAAACCAAGAAGTTGTATCAAATGTGCTTATCTATGGTAGTAGAGACAGTATCCTCAGTCAGCGGTTCCTTTATATGAAGCAAATCACAGTTCTGTATAGTATATAATATAGTGGAAGCTCACAATTATGAAATTTATCTGGTATTTGGCCCAAGGCACACCCATTCATCTCAGATTCCATCCAAAGAGATTTCATTACATATGTTCCAAAAAGACCTCATTATGATACAATTTTACTTATGAGGCAGTCCTCCAGCATAGCCACTCAGAACAAGTACCAGTTTAAATTTGTAGGTGCATATTGGTCACATGATCTGAATAAGTGAAGCCATGTAGAATGGTGGATATAGGGCCAGCATGACAATCAGGAAGACATAAGCTCAAGTCTTTCTGCTAGTACATGCTAGGTATGTGGGCAAGTTGCTTAATCATAAGCAAGATGTTTAAGTCCTCAGAGCACCAGGTCCCTCTTTAAGGTTCTAAGTTACTATAATGTTAATGGGATATGAAGATCTTCCCTGCCCATTAATAGACCTCACATGGAGCCCATTAAGGGAAACTTGCTTAGGGGAGGCTTGCTTGTAGGAAGTATTTCACACCTTTTGGTACTAAGCTAATTAGGCACTGAGGACTGTGATACCCTCTGGCTCTTAGCCTATCAGCCAAAGGTGTATATAAACTCTGAGTTGGTATTTTGCTTTGGGGGGTTTGCTTATGAGAAGGACCTTGTGATTCTCTGTTCGAGACTCTGAGTAGCCATATGTTCAGATCCCTCTCCCCCTCCGACTGCTCAGATGTAAAGTCTCTCTCAATTCAGTGGCATATGTAAAGTGTATAGCAATAGTCAGGCCTGGTAGTCAGGGCCCTGTCTGTTGGTCTTTTGTGCTAATTTCTCTGCTTGTATTTTCTCTGAAGTTCAGGATGCTGACCTAGTGAACTAGTCTGTGAACTAGATCTGAACTAGTGAATGTAATTAAAAGTAGGATTGTTAACCCCTTTTTGAGCAGTCTTTCCTAGAAAAGCAGACCTAAGAACCCATGGTAGTAGGCCATCCTGGGTATGCCAGGGTGCTTGCTGCTACATTTACAGAAAAGTATTTTATCTGCAATGACAGGAAATTTCCAGACTGGGAGTTCTCTCACATTTACAAAATCCCAGCTATAGATCCTCCAAAATGTGAATATGACATTTTTACCCACATAAAGTTTTATGAAGTTCCCCTTAAATTTATAAATCTGTTAAAATTTCCTATTAGTACAACTTCAAGACTCAATTGTTTTCTCCCATAATGCTATCCAGCTAACACCTCATAAACATTAAATCAGAGTGAACATATGTTGCATTAAATACTATGATTTTTAATGCAAATAGCAGCACATAATATTAGAAACTCCCATAAGAAGAAATTCCTCTAAAACTCAGCCAAATGTTTGTCATCATTCATTCGTTATTCATTCACTCAAACATATGAGAGTATTTGCTTAGTATAAGACTCTATGTTGGATATTATGTAGAAGATTCAAATTTGAATGAGACATGGACCCTGCCACTAATGAACTTAAAAATCTATTTGTGGGAGGTATGTAGATAAATGATTATAATATGAAGTTATCATAATATAATGTGGTAACATGTAAAATCCTTCACAATCTGGCCTCGACTTAGCTTGCCAGCCTTACTAAACAGTGCTCCACACCAACTTAGCCCTCATTCTGTTCTTCAGACATGGAATGTCATCTCCTGCCTCTGTACTTTTGAACTGACTCTTTATCAATCCTTGAATGCCCTCCCTACCCCATTTCAATCTCTTAAAACCTCCAATTTTCTTAAAGGTTTAGCTCCTTCACTACTTTCTACTGAGTCCTTTCCTGATCCCTACACCCAAATCTGCTAGTGTCTCTCCCTCAAAATCATCTTGTACCTATTTTCAATCTGTCTTGTATATGCACATATACAATGTTATTTTCTCCAGCTAGAGGAAGATAAGCTTCTCCTTGAGGGAAAGGACTGTTTTTACTTTTGTCTTGAGGAAAGGGACTATTTTCCTTTTTATTTTTGTATCTCCAGCACCTGCCTCAGCGCCTGGCCACAGTGGGTGCTTAGTAAATGCCTGTGATCGACACAAGAGATTCACAACAAAAGGTTATAAGAGTTCAGTGGAAGGATAGTTCAATTCTGATGGTAGGGAATCAGGAAAGGCTTAGAGAATCATGGAATGTTAGAGTGCAAAGTTCCCTCCCCACCCAAGTCAGTCCTGAGAAATCATCTCCTTCAACTGCTTCACTTTACAAAGAAGAAAAAGAAACCCAGAGAAGAGAAATGACTTCCCCAAGGTCTCCTATAACCAGGACTCAAATGCAGGTTTCATGACTTCCAGATCATTGTTTTGGCCGTTGTAACACAGTGCTTCATAGAGGAAATAATATTAGAACCAAATGTTAATGAATGAGTAGAGTAGAGAGGAGTTTCAATAGATGAAGACGAAGTGGAGGCCATTCCAGGTAGAGAGGAAAGTTTAAGAAAAGACACAGGCAGAAAAACATAGGCTGTGCAGAGGAAATAGTAGTCTAATTTGACTGGATTACAGGGTATGTGACAGAGAATAGGATGAAATGGGTACAAAGAGATAGGTTGAAACTAGATTTTGGAGTGCTCTGAATGACTGTAAAAGGAATCTGGATTTTATTTGCTAGATAATGAGTAGTTACTGGAGGTTTTTTTAAACAAGGGAGTGGCATGATCATTATCGGGCTTTAGTTAATTGATCTGGCAAGGGATGTAGGATGCATTACAATAAAGAGAGAATGGAGGCAGAGAGAATGGAGGCAGAGAGAATGGTTGATTTACAATAATTGTACAGGTAAGAGATAATGAGGTCCGGAACTTAAAGGTGGTAGTAGTAGGAATCAAAGAGAGGACAGATTCAGGAAATATAGAGATAGAAAAAAATCAGTCGTACTTGGCAATTTGTCCTGTCTTCAAAGATGATTTAAAGGTTTTGAATATGGTTAACTGAAAAGAATGGCAATGCCATTAATGGAATTGAAAAGTGAGAAGTAGGCTGAGGTGGAAAGATGATGCATTTGTTTTTAATATACTGGTCAAATTTTTTGGTACCTACTTAAAAGATAAGACATATCTAAAAAGGATTAGCTATTAAACAATGAAGTTGACTTTAACAAATAATAATAACTTGCATGTATAAACCACATTATGATGTAAAAACTCTCTTCACAACAACTTTGTGAGGAAAGTAGTACAAGTGTTTTTATCCCCATTTTACAGATGTGGAAATTGGTACTTAAAAAGTGTAAGTGCCTTCAGGTTACATAGCTATTGAAGGGTGGAGCTAGGACTTGAACCCACAGCTTTGGATTCCATGATCAGCACTCTTTGCATCTAAATAACTCTTATCATTCCAAGAGGTCAAGCTGAGAGGAAATTTCAATGGTGTTTCAGATGAAGCCTTCTAGAACCATTCTTTCGTAATTGCTTAGAGTTAGTTTCTGAGCCACACATGAAAATGAGTTTCCTTACTTTATAGTCATACCTTGTGTTTGATGGTTACTTTGATCCCTTCACATTGTCACTCAGAAGACTGAGTCTTTTCTCTGAATCACTAGTCTTCAAAAATCTCTTCCTCCTTTTTTTGGCCTAGAGTCCCTACATGTAAAAAATGTTGTTCCATTAGATCTCCCAAGTTCCAGTTCTAATATTCTAATCATTTGAAGATTTATCACCATGGAGGATATTCAAAATCATATGATGGGGTTTGGTAGAGAAACTAAAAAGACCACTTCCAAAAAGCCATGGAAATATTACTGGAATAAGTAGATTTCCTCAAAAGGTGACTAATTTGAAGTAGGATAACATTCATTTAGAAGAATAACTTTTGGTACATTTACTTAAGGGCTTCTAGGTGGCGCAGTGGATAAAGTGCTAAGGCCTGAAGTCAAGAAGACTCATCTTCCTGAATTCAAATCCGGCCTCAGACAGTTCAGCTGTACAACACTGGGCGAGTCACTTAACCATGTTTACCTTAGTTTCCTCATCTGTAAAATAAGCTGGAGAAGGAAATGGCAGTATCTTTGCCCCAAACAGGGCCATAAAAGTCGGACACAACTCAAATGATGGAGCAACAAAAACAAACATTTACTTAAAAATTAGTCATATTGTCTTTTAGTCACATGTGGTAGTGATCTTTCCTGATCCTCATTCCACAATTCTCCTCTACCCCCACCCAATTGTTAGTGCACTTGACCTTTTCAAATTACCTTTTGTTTGGTTATATGTACATTTCATATCCATAAGTTATTTATATTTTATACCTAACAGTAGGATGTAAGCTATGTGAGATCAGAAATTTTTATTTTGCTTACATGTAGAAGGTGCTTAATAAATGCTTGGTGAATTGAATTACATATTTCCTGTTACAGTAATTTTTAATATTCATTACAAATTTTAGTATTAGGTTATACATTCTGAGGTTGCAGGGATTCTCTGAGCTGTTCTGCATATGATAGTGTATGATACCATGTTATGATGCTCTACGTAGATGAATAATAATAGAAAAAAAATGTTTAATAGTAGTTGTTCATACTTTGCAAATCAATTTCCTCACATTGATGCTATTTGATAGATAATGCAGATATTATTATTATTTTATAGGAGGGGAAACTGAGGCTCAGTAATTACATGACCTCCCTATGGTTACATGGTAGCTAAGAAGGGGAGGAGGGATTCAGAACTGGTTCACTGGGCTACAAATCTAGTATTCTTTTCACTATAGCACACTTCATGGCATACTCTTAGGATTTTAGTTGATATAATAATAATGATAATAATAACAGCTAGCATTTATATAGCGCTTGAAAGTTTGCAAAGTGCTCTACAATTATTATCTCATTTTTATCCTTCCCCGAACCTTGGTAGCTAGGTGCTATTATTATCTTCCTTTTACAGATGAGAAAACAGAGGCAGATAAAGATGAAACAACTTGTCCAAGATCACACAGCTAGTAAGAATTTGAGGGAGAATTGGAACCTGGATCTTGAATCCAGATCTAACACTTCATCCACTTTTAACAGAATGGCGTTACATGGCCAGTGTGATCCTGTGGGGTGGCTGTGTGACCACAGGAAAGTTTCTTCATCCTTCTGCTCTTCAGCTAGCTTTCTAAGACCCAATTGCTGAGTAGCCACTAATCTCTATTAATGGACTAATGACCATTTTTCTTTCTTTATCTACAAAATTGTATGTAGATAAAACCTATCCACACATCATTTAGTTCATATGCATATATGGATGTATGTTGGGACAAGTTCCCCTTGTCTGTGAGTTATATGGGAGAAACCTTATGGGTGAAACTATGGAAGGGTTTCTGGAATGGCGTGTTGAATTGTAAGTTTTTACCAGCCCATACAGGAAAACTCAAGTCAAGTCAACAAGCGGGTCAACAAGCATTTATGAAGCATTTACTATGTGCCACATATTGAGCACTGGGGACACAAATACAAGCAAAAGGAAAGCCAGAACTTGCCTTCAAGGAGCTTACGTTCTAATGAGGGAAGACAAAAGAGGAAGATGAAAATGGTAGAGATAGAGAGAGGAGAATGTACCTGCATGGAGGAATGTTGGCAAGGTCCAGAGAATAAAAGATGGGTGGCCTGGGCTCTTCCTCAAAATAGAAACTCTGAGAACGATTCTTTAATTGGAGAAAGGGGGAAGAGGAAGATGGTTAGTTGAGGATTCTAGTTCACCTTAACTCAGTACATGCTGTATTATTCTTTCTCACTGTATAGATTTTTAAAGATTTTAGTTGTGTTTCATGAAATAAATAGTTTTAATATTTTTAAGGAATATTTCAAATTATAAATATATATATGTATATATATAATATATATTCCACATGTATGCTAAATGGATCTGTGATCTTACTGATTGGTATTTTTCTTTTGATAATGCAGATTGCATCCTATCAATGTATGTTCATCTTGGGTAACTTTTTCACATGCTTCCATAAGTTTCACACACACACACACACACACACACACACACACACACACACACGGTTCACCCAACTGTCTTGGGGGCTATTATTGCTTTCTCTTGGCATGGTGAGGATGCCAGTGGGACACTGAGGATACCCACTTGTTATCCCTCACCTTTGCCTTGTGACCAGTCCATCTTCTTTCTCAATAATATATTTTATTTTTTAAACATTTTTTTCAATGAACAAAAATCTACTTTCTCTCTCACATCTCACCCACAGTGAAAATAATAAAATAAAATACCTATAGTAAATATGAATGGAAGGTAGGTGTTGGTCCTGAAGTCAGGAAGGCTCTTCTTCCGGAGTTCAAATCTAGTCTCATATACTATTTGTGTAACCCTGGGCAAGTCACTATACATACACACATACATACATACACTCACATGTAGACATACACATTTATGTGCTTGGGTATGTGTGTGTGTGTGTGTGTGTGTGTGTGTGTGTGTGTGTGTGCATATTCTCTCTCCTGAGAAGGATAGTATTTTTTTTCATCACGAGTTTTTTTGGAATTTTCTTGGATCACTGTATTGATCAGAGTAGCTAAGTCTTTCACAGTTGATCATCATTATGACATTGCTATTACTGTCCACAATGTTCTTCTCACTTCACTTTGCATTTGTTCATATAAGTTGGCCATGTTTTTTCTGAAACTACCCCTCTCATCATTTATTATAGGACAATAGTACTCCATCATCATCGTATGCTACAACTTGTTCACCCATTCTCCAATTGATGAGCATGCCCTCAATTTCCAAATCTTTGCCAATACAAAAAGAGCTGCTTTAAAAATTTTTGTACTTACGTGTCCTCTTCCTTTTCCTTTGGTCTCTTTGGAGTACAGAGTTAGTAATGGTATTACTAGATCAAAGGGTTATGCAGTTTTATAGCCCTTTAGGCATAGCTCCAGATTGTTTTCCAGAATGGTCAGACCAGTTCATTGCTCTACCAATAGTCCATTAATGTACCTATTTTCCCCTCATCAGCTCCATCACTTGTCATTTTTGATGTGTGAGGAGGTAACTTAGAGTTGTTTTAATTCACCTTTCTCTAATCATTAGTGATTTAGAGAATTTTTTCATATACCTATAGCTTTGATTTCTTTTTTCAAAAACTGCCTGTCCATATCCTTTGACTCTTTATCAAGTTGGGGAATAGCTCTTCTTTTTTTTTTTTATCAGTTTGACTCAGTTCTCTACATATTTGAGAAATTAGGTCTTTATCAGAGAAACTTGCTGTTAACTTTTTAAAATTTTACTTCATTGCCTACAGTACCATTTTAGCAAAATGTAGTTTTCCTGATTATCTCTTTCAATTAGGCGTACTTTTGCTTTTGCTTTGTCTGAGATCATGATTGCGACCCCTGCCCTCTTCACTTCAGCTGAAGCAATAAGATTAGGAGTAAAGCAAGGATGTCCATTATCACCACTATTGTTCAATAGTGTACTAGAAATGCTAAGACAAGAAAAAGAAATTGAAGGAATAAAAATAGGCAACAAGTAAACAAAACTATCACTCTTTACAGATAATATGATAGTATACTTAGAGGATCCTAGAGAATCAACTAAAAAACTGGTTGAAACAAATAACAACTTCAACAAAGTTGCAAGATATGACATAAACCCACATAAATCATCAGCCTTTCTATATACTACCAACAAAACCAGCAGCAAGAAATAGAAAGAGAAATTCCATTTGAAATAACTGCTGACAGATAAAGGCCTCATTTCTCAAACATATGGAGAACTGAGTCAAATTTTTAAAAACACATGTCATTCCCCCATTGATAAATGGTCAAAGGATATGAACAGGCAGCAGACAAAGAAATCAAAGCTCTCTATATAGTATGAAAAAGTGCTCTAAATTGCTATTGATTGGAGAATGCAAATTAACACAACTCTGAGGTACCACCTCACACCTATCAGATTGGTTAATGTGACAAAAAAGGAAAATAATAAATGTTGGAGGGGATACAGGAAAACTGAGACACTAATGCACAATTGGTGGAGATGTGAATTGATACAATCATTCAAGAGAGCAATTTGGAACTATGCTCAAAAGGCAAAGTATACATACTCTTTGATCCAGCAATACCACTACTAGTTCTGCATCCCAAAGAGACTTTTTTTAAAAAAGAGGAAAGGACCTATGTGTATAAAAATATTCATAGCAGCCCTTTTTGTGGTGGCTAAGAATTGGAAATCTAGGGGATGCTAATCAACTGGGGAATAGCTGATCAAGCTGTGTTATATGATTGTGATGGAATAGTATTGTGCTATAAGAAATGACAAGTGGTATGATTTCACTAAAACCTAGAAATACTTACATGAAGTGATACAGAATGAAGTTAACAGAACCAAGAGAACAGTAACAACAATATTGTACAATGAAGACTTGTAAATGACTTAGCTATTCTCAGCAATACAATGATTCAAGACAATTTCAAAGCAGTCATGATGAAACATGATATCTGCCTCCAGAGAACTGATATTGTCTGAATATAGACTGAGGTATACTTTTTTCCTTTTTTTGGTTTGAGTGTTCTTGTACAAAATGGATAATATAGAAATGTTTTACATGATTACACATGTATAACCTATCTCATATTGTTTACCATCTTGGAGAGGGCAGAAGGGAGGGAAAGAGGAAGGGATAGCATTTAGAACTCGAAACTTAAAAAAAATGTTAAAAATTGTTTTAACATTTAATTGAAGAAAAATAAAATAATGTTAAAAAAGAAATAACTGCTGACAATATAAAATATTGGGAGTCTACCTGCCAAGACAAATCCAGGGATTATATGAAGCATTTTTGATACAAATAAAGACAGATGCAAACAATTAGAGAAATATTAATTGCTCATGGGTAGGCTGAGCTAATATAATAAAAATGACAATCCTACCTCACTTAACCTATTTATTCAGTGCCATACCAAACTAACAAAGAATAACATTACAGAGCTAGGAAAAAAATAACAAAATTCATCTGGAAGAACAAAAGTTTGAGAATATCAAGAGAATTAATAAAAAATATGAAGGAAGGCTGCCTAGCAATGCCAGATTTCAAACTATATTACAAAAGAATAATCATCAAAACAGACTGGCACTGGCTAAGAAATCGAGTGGTGGATCAGTGGAATAGAATAGGTACGCATTACACAGTAGTAAATGACATAGTAATCTAATGTTTGATAAACGCGAAGATCAAAGATTTTGGAGCAAAAAGTCACCACTGGACAAAAATTGCTGGGAAAACTGGAAATCAGTTTTGTAGAAACTAGACATAGATCCAACATCTCACATTGTATACCAAGATAAGGTCAAAAATGGATAAATGATTTAGACCTAAAGGGTGATAAGTAAATTAGTGGAAAATAGAAAAATGTACCTGTCAAATCTATGGATAAGGGAAGAGTTTGTAACCAAACAAGAAGTAGAGAGGATTACAAAAAGTAAAATAGTTCATTTTGATTACATGAAATTAAAACGCTTTTGCACAAAATGAATTCAGCAAAATTAGAAGGAAAACAGAAAACCGGAAAAAATTTTTATAGCAAGTTCCTTTGATAAGGTCTTGATTTCTTAAATATATAATGAACTAAACCAGATTTATAAAAATGTGACCCATTCCCTAGTTGATAAATAGTCAAAGAATATGAACAGGCAGTTTTCAGAAGAAGAAATCAAAGCTATCAATAATCACATGAATCTAAATTGCTACTGATTAGAGAAATGCAAATTAAAACAGCTCTGAAGTACCAACTCACATCTATCAGATTGGCTAACAAAAAGGAAAATGACAAATTCTGGAGGGGATGTAGAACAATCGGGATATTGGTAGAGTTGTAAAGTAATCCAACCATTCTGGAGAACAATTTGAAACTATACCCGAAGGGGTATAAAACTGTGCATACCCTTTGACACAGCAATACTACTACTAGGTCTGTAGCCTAAAGAGATCAAAAAAGGACTTATTTGTACAAAAAAATGTATAGCAGCTCTTTTTATGGTGGCAAAGAATTGGAAATTGAGGGGATATCTGGCAATTGAGGAATGGCCGGACAAGTTATACTATATGATTGTGATGAAATACTGTTGTGCTATAAAAAATAAAGAGCAGGATGGTTTCAGAAAAACCTGGCAAGACTTACATGAACACATGCAGAATGAAGTGGGGAGAACCAGGAGATCATTGTATACAGTAGCAGGAATATTGTAAGGATGACCAACTTTGAAAGACTTAACTACTCTGATCATGACAATTCCAAAGGATCCATAAGGAAAAATTCTATCCACATCCAGAGAGAGAGAGAAAACTGATGAACTCGGAAATACTTTATTTTTATTGTGTTGTGTTGTTCATTTTTCTTTTGCAACATGACTAATGTGGAAACATATTTTGCATGACTTCACATGTATAATCAATATCAAAATGCTTGCCTTCTCAAGGAGGGAAGGAAAGAATTTAGAACTCCAAATTTAAAAAAGGGTTGATTTTTTTTACATGTAATTGGGAAATATTTAATTAAATAAATAAAATAATTTTAAAAGATGTTATTTTGTTTTCACCTGTCCTCTGGCACCTAGCACCGCACCTCATAAACAAAATGACTCATAGTCACATAGCCCTTTACAATTTATGAAGCATTTTCTTCTGACAGAAGTTAAGTGGTGTAGGTATTATTATCTGCCATTGGATAGGTGAAGAGATGGAGTCCCTGAGACGTGAATTTGCTTTCTTGAGTAATTACACAACCATGATTTCAATCCAAGCCTTTTGACTATAGGTCCAGTGATCTTTCCATTGAATGAGTTTGTTTTATAGTAAACACATAAATATTTATTAAATAAACTGATGAATCAATGAATTTTCCCCTACAAGAATAAAAAAAACTTAAAAAAAGAATGCATTGGAGTATTTTCTCCTAAATAAAACACATTTCTTTGAACTCCTGGCATCTGGGGTCCCTGGTCCCTCCCTGTTAATATCAGATACTTTCATTTAGAGATCAGATTTGTTGAGTCTCAAGCATATGCACAAGGAATGTTGTTTGCATCACTGGGTTGCACTTACTGAACAGAAACTCTCAACAATTTGTACCCTAATTATTGAGTAAAAGATTCATTGCAATCCCATATCACACTGAAACTGAACAATCTTTCTTTGCAGCATGATTACATTTTTGAAGTAGAGTCATAAAACATTTCCAAACAAACTCATTTTCCTACCAAATTGCTGGGCTCTTTGCATGAAGATCTTTTACAAAAACAAACAAATAACTTTTTAAAAGAACAGTTCCTAGAATGTGAATAGTATCTATCCTGACTGAAATCCACTGAAGAAATTAATTCAAAGTTTCCTCATTCTTGGACCTTAATTATTGATATTTCTGATTCTTATTTCATTCCTAAGACTTTTATTTCCAAGGCTTTTATTGGAAAGATGATATTTGAAATGGAATTTCTTCATGCTTAGTGACGAATGAACAGCTCTTAGAATTTAATGATTTTCTCAAGGCAGTTACTTATTTAACATAAACTTAAGGAATTTCAACTTACAAGATTGATAAAGTAGAACACAACCCATTTTACAGGAACTGAAGCTAAAGATTAAATTGTGGTGTTGATAGATGGCTGCATCAACTGGTGCCATGTAGCATTGCAGAGCAGCATAAATAGTGGAACTAAATTTTGGTACCTATTACTGTAGTCTCAGAATTATTAGATAGGAAAAGAATTCTTATGATTTGTAAAAGGGCAGAGAAGCAGAGATCCTAGAATCAGGAAAGTGTTGCTTTGTAGGCCTGTATTGGAGCTGGGATCTAATCCTGGTTCACTCACTAGATAGCTGTGGTACTTTATGTGTATCAGGTACCTCTTTGACCTCAATTTCCTCACTTACAAAATGATAGCTTTGGATTAAGTGATATCTAAGGTCTCTTTCCTCTTCCAGATCCTATGATTTTGGTAGCATTTAAAACAATTTCTTATTAAAAGTTTTTTCCCCCATGGGAATATGTTTCTAATTAAAAAAAAATAGAAGTCACTAGGAAAAAAGAATATTTTATAGGTAAATCTGCTGGGACATATATAGTCCTATAAAGTGGGGAATATTTGGCAAGATAGAAATGTATGCTCAAGGGCTGAATCCAGAAGATTAGTGCATTTCAGAAGGGAAGTATTTAATGCTACCAAAATAGACACATTTTGCAGTAAAAGGTAATCAACCATAAAACGTTGCCTGTCTAATCACCTGAAAAAGGAGGTGGGACCATAAAAAAATTCCCTATTCATTTTCTTCAGTGGTCAACTCATTCAGCAAGTACACTGGCTGCCTAGCCAAGTGATTTTGGTCTCCTAAATCCATCTATTCCTTGACTCTTAGTGTTGATGTAGAATTTCAGTCATGTGGAACCTTTCACGCATTTTAGGTACTCAAATAGTATTTCAAGGATCTGTAGTCTTGTCAATGTAGTTCTCCTCTCATCTATAACTGACTAAATAGTGCTCAGGAGTTTCTATGACTAAAAAGTTCATTATCTAGCAACCACCCTGATTGAAACCTCCTCCAAAATTAACAAGGCTACTCTTCATTCAACATGCAGACAATCCTTCACTAAATTCATTTGACAAATCTGGGGGGCAGAGCCAAGATGGTGGAGTAAAAGTATGAAGTTGCTTAAACTCTCCCCAAAGCCTTCCAAATACCTATAAAAATGACTCCAAACAAATTCTAGAGCAGCAGAACCCACAAAATGACAGAGTGAAATAAATTTCCAGCCCAAGACAACCTGGAAGGTCAACAGGAAATGTTTGTTGCACCGGACTGGGAGATGAGCACAGTCCAGTGGCGGCAAACTCAGAGCAGGCCTCAGGGGATTGAATCACTGGCAGCTGTGGTGGTTTCCAGACTTCTCAACCCACAAACACTAAAGACAACTTAGAAGGTCAGTAGGAAAGGTCTGTCAGACCTGGGTGAGAGAGGAACACAGTCTGGGGCTGTGGTGGCAGTGGTGGCTGCTTCTAGAGCTCTCAGCCCACAGACAGTGGGGTATAAAGTGGCTGATCAGAGGGTGATTGCAGGGATCTCTTTGCTGGTGCTGAGGCAGGATTCTCTTGCTTTGCTCATGTTCAGATCTGGGTCACAGTCCTTGGTGGTGGTCCTGGGGTGAGGAGGAGCAGTGGTATAGCAGAGCTCGTGGCAGTGAGGGAATCCTCCTCACAGTTCCAAGGCAGAAAAGAGTGCTTGTGGTCACTCACAGACCAGAGCACAGGCTAGGAGAGGAGTAAACACCTCTACTTTGATCATACTGTATTGGAAGAACTGAAAATTTATAGGTCCCCAGAAGTATCTCTGAAAATAGCTGCACAAGCTGCACAAAGCCCTGAAGCTTTGTGTACACCTTCCACACTGGAAGCAGAGCCCTATCTTAACAAAAAGTTGAATAGTCAAGTAATTAGCTGGGAAAATGAGCAAATAGCAGAAAAACTCAGACTATAGAATCTTACTTTGGTAATGAAGAAGATTAAAACATACAACCAGAAGAAGACAACAAAGTCAAAGTTCCTACATCAAAGCCTCCAAGAAAAATATGAATTGGTCACAGGCCATGGAAGAGCTCAAAAAGGATTTTGAAGATCAAGTAAGAGAAACAGAGGAAAAATTGGGAAGATAAACGAGAGTGATGCAAGAAAATCATGAAAAAGGAGTCAACAACTTGCTAAAGGAGATCTAAAAATACTGAAGAAAATAACACCTTAAAAATAGACTAACCCAAATGGCAAAAAGAGCGAATGAAGAGAAGAATGCCTTAAAAAGCAGAATGGGTCAAATGGAAAAAGAGGTCCAAAGGAGGTCCGCTGAAGAAAATAATTCCTTAAAAATTAGAATGGAGCAAATGGAAGCTAATGACTCTATGAGAAATCAAGAAATTATAAAACAAAACCAAAAGAAAGAAAAAATAGAAGACAATGTTAAGTACCTCATTGGAAAAACCACTGACCTGGAAAATAGATCCAAGAGAGGTAATTTAAAAGTTAATGGACTACCTGAAAGCCATGATCAAAAAAAGAGCCTAGACATCATCTTTCAAGAAATTATCAAGGAAAACTGTCTTAATATTTTAGAACCAGAGGGTAAAATAGGAATTGAAAGAATTCATTGATCACCTCATGAAAGAGATCTACAAAGCCGAACTCCTAGGAATGTTATAGCCAAATTCTAGAGTTCTCAGGTCAAGGAGAAAGTATTTCAAGCACTCAGGAAGAAATAATTCAAGTATTGTGGAAACACAATTAGGGTAACACAAGATATAGCAGCTTCTACATGAAAAGGATTGGAGGGCTTGGAATATGGTATTCCAGAGGTCAAAGGAGCTAGGATTAAAGCCAAGAATCACCTACCCAACAAAATTGAGTATAATCCTTCAGGGGGAAAAAATGGATATTCAATGAAATAGAGGACTTTCAAGCATTCTTGATGAAAAGATCAGAGCTGAATAGAAAATTTGACTTTCAAATACAAGAATCAAGAGAAGCATGAAAAGGTAAACAGGAAAGAGAAATCATAAGGGACTTGTTAAAGTTAAATTGTTTACATTCCTACATGAAAAGATGATATTTGTAATTCATAAGACCTTTCTTAGTATTAGGGTAGTTGGAGGGAACATGCACACACACACACACACACACACACACACACGCAGATAGAGACATAGGGTAAGTTGAATATGAAGGGATGATATCAAAAAAATAAAATTATGGGGTAAGAGAGGAATATATTGGGAGAAGGGGAAAGGGAGAGGTAGAATGTGGTAAATTATGTCACTTAAAAGAGGCAAGAAAAAGCTTTTACAGTAGAAGAGAAGAGGGGGGAGGTGAGAGGAAATGAGTGAACCTTACTCTCATCGGATTTGGCTTAAGGAAGGAATAATGTATGGAAATCTATCTTACACTACAGGAAAGAAGGGAGGAAGGGGATAAGGGGGGTGATAGAAGGGAGGGAAGATTGGGGGAAGGGGTAATCAGAAGCAAACACTTTTGAGGAAGTACAGGGTCAAAAGAGAGAATAGAATAAATAGGGGGTGGGATAGGATGGAGGGAAACATAGTCTTTCACAATGTGACTACTATGGAAGTGTTTTGCATGGCTATACATGTATAACCTATATCAAATTGCTTACCTTCTCAATGACGGTGGGTGGGGAGGGAGGAAGGGAGAGAATTTGAAACTCAAAGTTTTTAAAAAGAAATGTTAAAGTTTGTTTTTACATGTAACTGGGAATGCAGTGGGGTATAGAAATCTATCTTACCCTCCAGGAAAATAGAAGAGGAAGGGGATAAGAAAAGGAGAGTGATAGAAGGTAGGGCAGATTGGAGGAAGGGCTAATCAGAATGTGTCCCATCTTGGGTTGGGGGGAGGGGAGAGATGGGGAGAACATTTGGAACTCAAAACCTTGTGGAAGTGAATGTTGAAAACTAAAAATAAATAAATAAAAAATAAAAAGACAAAGCTGACCTCGGGCTCTGAGAATCTAGGCATCCTTTCTCACTGCCATGAGCCATTGGAGGAGAGCTGTCATTGGACTAAAATCAGGTTTTCATACTGTTTAAATGGAAGGGGGCTAGGTATTGATTATGCCTTTTAAAAATATTTATACACTACCATTGCCTTTCACCAGAGGCACATTTCCCAACCCTTCTCCACTATCTAAAATGCTGCATAGCATTTTGTACCAACATTGACAAGGTTAGACCTGTGGATTAGATACGTGGGCATCCATACAAGTCTCTTCAGACAACTCTTTTATTCTAAAATTTTCTCTTTATTAGAATTATTGCTCCTTGTGTCTACTTCAGAACAGCTACATGATATAGTGGAAAGAGTCCTGGGTCGGGCACCCGGGAGGCCTGAGTACAAAACTCCTGACTTTGCTACTTGAATGCATGTCTCTTTAACCTCTCTGGGCCTTAGTTCCCTTACCATAAATAAAGGCCTTAGATGAGGTGATGTCTAAGGTCCCTTCCAGCTCTAAGTTTGCGGTACTAGGATCCCAATATGCTGGATTACATCCCTCAGTAAAATTTGCTTTTGTATCAGAAGAAATTTTTTCCTTTAAAAAGTTCTTAAGCCAAGGAAAAACTCAATGAGTTCATGGTATAGTAAAATCGGTCTCCCAAGGAATGGGAATCTAAAATTGTCTGTTTCAATTTTTTTAACGTTTAGTTGATAAAATAACTGGTATAGTACTTATTGATTCTCACTAGCTGTATAATCTTCGAAAAACCACCAAACTTCTCTGGGCTTCTTTTCTTGCTATCTGTGTGACCTTAGGCAAGTAATTGCATATCTCTGGGTCTCAGTCTACCCATCTGTAAAATAGTGGTGTAGGACTAGATGTCTTTAAGGTCTCTTCTAACTCTGGTTCTGTGATTCCATGACCCATAAGTGGATGAAACCTAACAACCTTTCAGCTTTAAAATATATGACTACAATTCCTTAATGAATCATTATGGCTACAAATGGTTTCTCTCACAGCATAAACTAGCTATTCAGGAGCAGCAGGAAAAGAAGCAAATTGATATTCAAGAACAATTATATAAATTGGGAGATCCTCACCTTAGTCATGGCTATGGCACCTCTTGGAGCAAAGGTGCTCAATTTCTTCATGTAGACAGATCTATAACATATTAAATATTATGTCTATTAGGCCCATTTGCTGGAGTGAGAGCCACTCCAATGTTGGAACCAAGGAAATTATTGCAATATATGAAACCTCAGGATCTGAGGAGATCTCAAACTTAGGAGTTTTTAATGTTTGCTATAATCCACCAATTATCTTCTCCTGGATACCATGCTAACCCAAGTCTGACTGCCAGGAATAGTAACTGTCCATGATGACAGTTACTAAAATCTGAAGGTTGTTTATTTCTTTTGTAACGGCTTTCTGAGAACTTTTCTAAGTGCCAATCATACCACCCTAACAAGTAAAGTGACTCCAATGTTTCAGTGCCCCATTGTTGTGGGTCCTCCATGGACTGATGTAGATGGAAAATTTTCTAGGAACAGATAGCTGTCAAGAGTTCTTGTGGCCAAGAAACTTTCAATAGCCAACCTTGTAACGAGCTTTCTTAAACTTCACTAGTGGTCCTTGGAAAATACAAGTCTATCTCTAGGCCTATACTCAAAGACTTTTCAGCATGATAGTGAAGCATTTGCTTATCTCTTATCCTGCAGGGTCTCTTTTGGTTTTCATAACTGAATTTACACTTAACTTCGTAGAACTGAATATTGTAGGAAAAGAACTCAAGAGAAAATCTGGTCTAGACTTTTGCTTTGAAAGTATTTTTAACACTATGTATAGGGTCAGCACCCTGGACAGGGGCAAAAGGGAAGCTGAGAATCATAGACTATTATCCCGACCTTGGCCTAGTGGATATCTGTTGTAAATTTCTTTTTAAATTTCTTTTTACGTTCTCTGCACTTCTGCCTAGATCTCTTCAGACAACTCTACAACCGCATTCCCCCCTCCTATTTGGAATTGTTTCTCTTTTTGTCTTGTTCAGAATTTCATTCTTGAGGGTTTCCTGGTTCTTTGAAAATAGCACTGGATTTGGAATCAGAGAACCTGGGTTCAAATATCAGCTCTGATAGTCATTATATGTGTGATATTGGACAAGTCGCCTCTCCCCTCTGGGCTTTGGTTTTCTTTCTATAAAATGAAGATTTTGGACTACAGGACCTTCTGATATTCCTAAGAGCTTTTAATCTATGATTTGGCTTCTTCCTCTGTGGCTGAATTCCTTTATAGAATAGCCCATGAGATTGTAACTATCCTCTTTATGAATTCTTTGAAATCTGGTCTCTTAAAATCCATGATGCATATTGACAGCTTTTATCTCTCTCTCTACCACAAACTCTACCATGGAGTAGTTACTTCCCTGCAAGGTTTTATTTTTCTGCGCTAGCAGTTATTATTGGTAAGAATCATAATCGGAATTGAATTACCTCTTGTTCATTCTTCTGCCTTCTGAAAGATAAAAATATCATTAAGACAAGGCCAGAAATTACGAGCTGCTTTTGCTCTTTGAACTCATTCTAAACTCTCATGCCTTAATGCATTTCCTCAAGACATGCTCTAGTCCTGGAATGTACTCTTTCTTCATTTCCACCTATTGAAATCCTTCTTTTCTTTCAAAGCTAAGCACAGAGGCCACCTCTCACGTGAAGCCTTCCCTAAAACTACAACTTCCATCTGCAGCTGAAAATCTCATCTCAAATTTTTAGAGTACTTTGTCTGAATCTCTCCTTTGTCTCTATCACAATTGGACAGCTAGGCAAAAATAACCCTTTATCTGCTTATTACTGGTTTTTCTGTTGAACCAGTCCTCAGGAGAATTTAAATTCCTTATAGAATTTATTTTCAGTATTATTTTGCATATATGTACATACATGTATACATGCATGCATACATACATACATATACACGTGTTTATACAACATGTGTGTATATGTATGTGTGCATTTGTATAAATCCTCAGTGCTTAGCAAAGGGTCCCTTAAGCATTTTTTTTTGTTCTGAATGTTCAATTTTATTAGTGTAATAATAACAATAGATCGTGTTCACATAATGTTTTAAGGTTTGCAAAATGCTTCACATGTGGTACTGGGGGGGGGCAGAGTCAATATGGTGACTGCAAAGCAGGGACTTGTGTGAGCTCCCCCCAGGTCCCTCCAAACACCTATAAAAATGGCTCTGAACAAATTCTAGAACTGCAGAACCCACAAAATAGCAGAGGGAAGCAGGGCTCCAGCCCAGGACAGCCTGGATGGTCACTGGGAAGGGTCTATTGCACAAAGCTGGGAGCGGAGCAGACCAACCAGACCAGGAGCCGGGCAGAACAGGCTGTAGCCCCCTGAATCAGTGAGCTGTGGCGGTTACCAGACTTCTCAACCCACAAACACCAAAGACAACAGAGAAAGTTAGTGGGAAAAGTTGAGGGGACAGAGTGAAAGGAGTTTCTGTGGTTCAGCCACTGCCCTGGGGTCAGCGGAGGTGATGCAGCTCTGAGGCTGCTTACAGAGCTACAGCTGCAGTTGCTTCCGGCCCCAGGCTCAGCTGGTGGGAGGAATTAAGTGGCAGATCTGAGCGGGAGTGCAGTCAGCTTAGATCTGAGTCTGGTCTGGGTTGGCAGTTCTTGGGGGAGGAGGAACGCTGGTGTGGCAGAGTTTGCTGTGTAGAAATAGCTCTGAAAACAACAGCACAGCCCCTCAAGCTTGGGACAAAGTACTCTATACTCTACAAGCAGTCACACCCCGACAAAAAACTCAAGGGTCAAATAAGTTGGCTGGGAACATGGCCAGGCAGTGAAAATGGACTCAGATTCAGACTCAGACTTTGGAATCTTTGGTGATGAAGAAGACCAAAATATACAGCCAGAAGAAGTCAACAAAGTCAAAGAGTCTACATCAAAAGCCTCCAAGAAAAACATGAACTAGTCTCAGGCCATTGAAGAGCTGAAAAAGGATTTGGAAAAGCAAGTTAGAGAAGTAGAGGAAAAATTGGAAAGAGAAATGAGAGTGATGTGAGAAAACCATGAAAAACAAGTCAATGACTGGCTAAAGGAGACCCCAAAAATACTGAAGAAAATAACACCTTAAAAAATAGACTAACTCAAATGGCAAAAGAGCTCCAAAAAGCCAAGGAGGAAAAGAATGCCTTGAAAGGCAGAATTGGCCAAATGGAAAAGGAGCTCCAAAAGATGCCTGAAGGAAATACTACCTTAAAAATTAGATTGGAGCAAGTGGAAGCTAGTGACTTTATGAGAAATCAAGATATTATAAAGCAGAACCAAAGGAATGAAAAAAATGGAAGACAATGTGAAATATTTCATTGGAAAAAACCACTGACCTGGAAAATAGATCCAGGAGAGATAATTTAAAAATTATTGGATTACCTGAAAGCCATGATCAAAAAAGGAGCCTAGATATCATCTTTCAAGAAATTATCAAGGAGAACTGCCCTGATATTCTAGAACCAGAGGGTAATATAGAAATTGAAAGAATCCAAAGATCACCTCCTGAAAAAGATCCCCAAAAGAAAACTCCTAGGAATATTGTTGCCAAATTCCAGAGTTCCCAGATCAAGGAGAAAATACTGCAAGCAGCCAGAAAGAAACAATTTGAATATTGTGGAAACACAATCAGGATAATCCAAGATCTAGCAGCTTCTACATTAAGGGATCGAAGGGCTTGGAATATGATATTCCGGAGGTCAGACCAAGAATCACCTACCCAGCAAAACTGAATGTCATGCTCCAAGGCAAAATATGGACTTTCAATAAAATGGAACTCAGATCTTCCTTGAGTACCAGGATAGTTCTCTGTCCACTATCCTATGTCCTTAATAATTTGTGTCCTTAATAATTAGCACAGGGCCTTGTACATATTTGTTAGATAGATGTTTTTGAATTAGCACTATATATTTTTGGATTGATAACCTTTTTTTCTGGTGGGTCTAGAGGCCAGTGAGTGACCTCTGGTCTTGACATGGCATGGTATTAGTTATTAAAAAAACTTGAACTTCTGAGGAACTTGTGACACAGGTGGTAGGACCAAGAGTTGGCACCCAGTTATAACTGGCTGTGACAAGGTGAGTAACTATTGTGAAAAACCACCAGGAGTTTTGAGGAGATTCCTCTTCATCTAGAGCCTGGTTCTTCATGACATGAGTAATTTATTTGGTTCCTTGAAGTGTGTAATGGTGTGGTGTCAAGGAGTTTTCTTTTTGTAAAAGCATAACATTGCAGGAGCTGCTGAAACTATTGAAGACTGTCCTGCAAAGGATCCTGTATCTATCTCACCTTGTCTCTTTGACCTATAAAGATATTCTGACCTAGAAATGAGCCCATCAATTCTTAAAACATCATTGGATCACATCATTTCATTCTCACCTCCATGCCAAATGTTAGGTAACAATAAGTTTAGATTGTGGTGATAATTATGATATTCCTCAAAGCTGGAATACAGATAAAACTTTTGACTGTCCCTTGGGAAAGAGATGGTCTCAAATGATACTAATAGCTAGCATTTATGTAGTGCTTTAAGGGTTATGTAGCTCTTGACAACTATTATCTTATTTGATACAACCCCTTTAGGAAGTAGGTGTTATCACTTATCCCATTTTACAGATGAGGGAATTGAGACTGAGAAAGGTGAAGTGATTTGTCCAGGGCCATATGGCTAATAAGTGTCTGAAGCATTGGAATTGTGGTTTTCCTGAGTCCAAGTCCAGAACTTCTGTCACTATGCCATCCAGAGGCTACACTCTCTATAGACTGAAATTTTTCCTCCTGTGTGTGTTACTCCTGCATGCACACAAACAGATGTGTATATGCACAGAAATCAGATACATTAATTATACAATATTTCTTAGTTTTCTACATGACACTTTGATCTGTTCATCCTGGTACCATAATCTATGTAATATATAAAAAAGTATCTAGGTGGTGTAGTGCATAGAACTCTGGACCTGGAGTCAGAAAGATTCAAATCCTACCTCCAATCCTTCTAGGTATGTGAATGTTAACAAGTAATTTAAACTCTTTCTGTCTCAGTTTTCTTATATGTAAAATTGGGATAATAATAGCACCTACCTCCCTGGGTAATTATGAAAATAAAATGAAATAATATTGTGAATATTATAAATAACACCAATAATCACAAGTAATAATTACAAATAAAATGAGATAACATTTTAAAGTGCTTTGCAAACATGAAAGTGGTATATAAATGTTATTAATGTTATTAATATTAGTGTTATTAACATATAAATTTTATTAATGTTCTAAAGTTATTTTCTTCTTTTCCTTTCAATGAACAAGTGATTACTTTGGCTTTCTCTAGAGCAGGAGTTAAATTCATCCTCTTAGAGACCCAACAAAGTGAATTACCTGGGGCTTGTCCTGGGACTCACTGCATGACAAGTAACCTATGTAGGCACAAGGAAATGATGCAGAAAAGGGGCTCTTTCTGTTCCCTTCACGAAATGTCACTGCTTTACCATGCCTGTGGAGAGCCAGTTATTTTGTTTTTTGATGCTGACGGCTTTTGAAAGCCCATGCTGTGGAGCTGTTTGCCCAGAGTTTAGCTTTCCCACAGATCCTGCCATTTGTGTGTTGTGTGTTTTCCTTGATCCTCCCACATTTCCCCTTGTGTCACCTATTTACTTGAATGAAGAAGGATATTACAGTTTTAAGTGGGGTGTGTGTGTACACATATAAAGGGTATCTTCAGGTTGTGTCTGACTTGACCATTAGTCTCCTAGACCTATAAAAGCATCAAGATGGTAGCATTTGTGTGGTGACCTACTTTATTTGGGTTATGTGGATAAAAACTATGAAAGCCAGAGATGTGTTTTTCAGTTTTTTGTTGCATCTTTTATTGTTGTTGCATCTTTTCCTTATAGGAACTCATATACTTCAGGTCTTAGAGAAGAGGTACTACAATGGATATGAAGCAAAGCCAAGGACACTGTGAGACAGATAGTGGAACATCGAATTAAGTTAAAAAGTCATCATAAGCAACCTCCCAGAGACAAGACCTTTCAGATGTTATCCACAGTGTTGCTGACCCACTGAGAAAAAAAAAGGAAAACCCAAGCATCCAAGTCACGAGAAATAGCTAGAGTAGAAAAAAAAAAATGCACCAAAAAAGACAACATCATTTAAAAGTAAAATTAGGCAAATATATATGAGGGCAAGATTAGAACAGTGCCCCACAAACTCTGAAATATTAACCTAACAAAGGGAGCAGAATAATACATTATTATTTCCTTTTGTCAATCAACAAGAATTTTTTAAACACCTTCTATATACCAAGTGTAAGCAAGGTGCTGGAGATAAAAAGGCAAAATTGTAACCTGTAACCAAGGAACTTGCATTCTATTAAGGGAAGCAATGCAAACACATGCAAGCAAATTATATGTGTACATGTAAGTATATATACAATACATATCTGTATGTATATATAATACGTGTGTGTGTGTGTATATACACACACACACACACACACATATGTATGAAATAAATTCAAAATAATTTGTGGGGGTATTTTGTTCAGAACCCAGAGATCCCATTGCTGGACATATAACCCAAGGAAGTTAAAGACAAAAAAAGGCCTCATATATACCAAAATATTTGCAGCAATACCTTTTGTTATGTATAATGAATAACAGAAACAACTGGGGGGTACAGAAGATAGAGTGCTCAACCTCAAATAAGGAAAACATTAGAACTAGCTATTATGTGGGGATCATGCTAGTTCCTATAATTATTATGAAATGCTAGCTGTTATTGTTATTAATTCTTATTATTATCCTAAAGGTAATGGGGAGCTATTGGAGCTTTTTTTTAGTAGGGGACCAATATGGATCAAACTTATGTTTTAGGAATATCAATTTGGCAGCTGTGTGGAGGATACTCACAATTATGTTTGGCCATAATTTACTAGAGCTATTGAAGACCATTCAGTCAGAGCCAGGATAGGGAATTTCTATTTGCTGGTGGGATTGAATTCAAGCACATTTTCTTATCACAATTGAGATGTGACACTCTGCCTCCCCAAAGGAGGTACTTTTAACCTGAAAAAAATCTCCTAATTATTTTCTTTTGATTGTGTGTACCTTCCAGATTCCTCACACTCAAAGCCATATACCATAT
Source organism: Trichosurus vulpecula (assembly GCF_011100635.1). NCBI lineage: Eukaryota > Metazoa > Chordata > Mammalia > Diprotodontia > Phalangeridae > Trichosurus > Trichosurus vulpecula. The sequence goes on along the minus strand of NC_050575.1, from coordinate 333,810,292 downwards.
CGCTATGAACAGATTAGCAATCCTAGGAACATTTGGCAAAGCAGAGTTGGCCTTTTCCCAAAACAGTCCCTGTGTGTACCGACAAATATTTCTTGAGTATCTACTGCATATGTATGTATTAGACCATCTGAGGCTTAGAGTGTATAGAAGAAACAGAGAGCTGAACTCCAGGAACACCAAATCAAAAGAGAGAAACTCAGGAGTTTCAATATTGGACTTCAATATTTCTCTTTTGGAATTTGGCATCTCACAGCCTTTAGCTTCCCTCTTCACAACCTCCTTCTTGCCCCCTACTTTCCCCAGCAACTGATATAAGAATAAATGTCCTGGGAAAGCTCAATCTCCATTAGGAAATGTTTTTGTGGTTTCTTATAATAGTTTCATTTTGTGACATATAAAAAGTTCAAGAGACATAATTTCTGGGTAATTAATCATTTTTATTAATTATGGTTAGCAAGTAATTAATAAAAGGATTGGTCATCAGGCTATCTCTGTGAACCAAAGATGGATCATGGAGGCTTCTTGACATTTATATGCCCTTGGGAGAGTGGGTGTTCCCAACAGGTGACAATCAACTCTGATTGGTTAACAATTAATGAGAGAATGAATATTATAATGAGAGGTGGACCTATTCTAATGAGGTGTGGGGGACTGACTTTGATTATGTCACTTTTACTCCCAGATCATCTTCAGTCCAGGTAATCTAGATAAAGGATCTACCCACACCCACTCCCCACCCAAATCTGAGTAGAACACAATGGGTTGGAATTAACTAGACTAAAATCTCTTTACCTTTTGATCAGATCTAAACTTTCCCAGTTGGGTGGGGTCTGAACAATACTGAGGAGAATGTTAAATCCAATCTCATTATCAGCTCTATTCTTCAGGGGCTGATTTAACTTAGTAGAGAAAGAGGAAATAGGAAGGGAAAAAATCTTGGATCTCCCCAATAGTAAATGGTTATAGATTTGAGAGAAATGATAATTTCTCTCATTGTTTTGAAGTGACTCATTTACATTATTAAAATTTCATTGTCTGTGCCTTACATTATTTTGAATTCTTTGATTTCCTATAGTATCACACCTTGGAAAGAGCAATAGATTTGGAGTGAGTTTGAGTTTGAGCTAGAGAAGATAGCTGGAGATGCAGTATTGTTGGGGAATGGGGTAGGAGACCAGTAATGGGGGCTAGAAAATGCAAAATATGTGAGACAATGAGGTCCAGGATGAAGGGAAGTTTGCTATATGGAATGGGAATTCCAGAGGACATAGTAGAGAGGGTGGAAAGGGTTGGAGTGGGACATGAGTGGAGTAGGGTTAAAGAAGACAGAAATAAAATAAAAGGACGTTAGGCTTAGGGATAGTTTTCTTCTAAATGAATTATAATTGATGAAAATGGGCAACTTATTTTAACTCTCTAAGCTTGTTTCCTCATCTGAAAAAATGGGATAATAATAAAGTATCTATCTTGAGGGGTAGCATGGTAGTGGATACAAGACCAGCTTTGGAGCTTTGGGTTTGAGTCTTGCCACTGACACATATTGGCTATGTGACCTAGAAGGGGCAAGTCACTTAACCTCTCAATATCCCAGACAACTCTTTAAGTAGGCATAGCAAAAAGCACACTGGATTTGGACACCTGGGTTCAAATCCTGGCACTTATTACAAAGGTCACTGTGTGACCTTGGGTAAATCACTTAACCTTTTTGGTCTCTGGTTTCCTATCTGTTGGACTAGATGGCCTCTCAGGTTGCTTCCAGTTCTAACTCTAGAAATGAGTATGCATTATAGGTGAGCTATGATGTTTATTGATGGAAGAAGTTCCCACACCAAAAACTCTCCACATGGATGAAATAACTAGTCTAGACAAAAAAAAAATGTGTGTGTGTGTGTGTGTGTGTGTGTGTGTGTGTGTGTGTAAGTGTGTGTGTATGTGTGTGTGTGTGCAGGGTATTGAAAATCCAAGTCAAAAAAAGATTCAAATTCCTTTTAATCCCACAAACACTACATCAATGTCAGGTATTTTTTGTAAATAACCTTTTCCCTAATGATCTTCTTTTTGCCACTTCTTGAACATGTCATCAGTGGACATGTGCTGCAGTCTCTTTATGTCCATTGTTCATTTCTTCATTGTCCTGTGGGTCATTCACCAATTTGATTTCCATGAAGCATATTTAGTAGAAAATTCATGTAAAAAAAGATGGGCTTTTGTATAGGAAGTATCTTGGGGATTTCTAAAAGTTCCATACTTTTAAAAATGCTACCCAATCTATTCTCTTATTCCCATTTAATTTTTTCCTTACTTCAACATCTAACCATGGTGTCTGAACCAGATATCAATATGTGTATACCAATTCAATTGATTGACTCTCTATCAGCAAGTTGGCATGTCATATAGACATTTTTTCTTTCTTTAATTAACATTTTTATTTTTTTTCTTATTATGAAATTGACATAATAGACATTTTCACCAATTTAGCTTTTTACATATGGATTATTAGGTTGATCTCTCTTGAATAATCATGTCTTTTATTGAGGAAGTCTGGTAATGTTCTGGGCATGAATGCAATTTATACACTACAATTCTCAAAATGAGCATCTGGAAGACCTCATAATCTGGAGGGAATCCTTCCATTTGTACTCTGCAGTGTACACCTCCTATATCATTGGGGAACACCTTTGTTGCACATATATTTGGGGCAGAGTTACTTAATGTTTTTGTGTCAATCTGGTGCAGCTCATGCCCCCTTTCTCAGAATAGTTTTAAAATACATAAAACAAAATACACATGATTAAAGAGGAAATTGATAATATTGAAATTATTACCCTAATATTTTTTAAACACTAAGTTCAAAGATTCCTGATAGAAAACTCAAGGTTCTAGTTTTAAATTTTTCATGCAAATAATCGGAAGGCATTTGATCAAAACTCTCTCTGGGGCTGCATTTATTGAGACATCTTTTAAGATTTTAACATAAGCCATAATTTTTTTTTTTCTGTAGCTAGTACAGTGCTTTTTTTATAGTAAAGAAACAATAATGCGTTCTTATATTTTCAGTACCTTTTAATCAACTGTAATTCTAAAGATGTGCTCTAATGTAGAGAATATTTTGAAAAAAGGTGCCTTTTTCCTCTTGCTGAGAATACCCTAAATACACACATGGATAATTCTAGTAAAGATTTTATGAAGATGAGAGAGTAATTAATAATAATAATAATAATAATAATAGCCAACATTTATTTAATACTTTAAAGTTTGCAAAATGTTTTATACTAGTTAGCTCATTTGTGTTAGTAGTTACATATATTCTCTTAGTCCACTTTGGGGGATATTTTCTTAGCTTGATGTATCTTATAATATGATCCCCAAATTCTTTCAAGATTATATTGTTTCAAGCGCAATTTCCTCAGTGTGTAATTGGTCTGACCTGGAAAGTCTTTCCAACTTTGTCTTCCCAAGCACTGTTTCCAATTCTTCATTACATAAGGAAGAAGGAAATGTAGTGTTAGGGTCCAAATATGGGGCTTAACCATTGCCACTGATGAAAATAGATAATTACAGAAATGTTGACAAATTCATTCCATTTTTACATCATTTTTACAAATGTTTTCTTGCCAGTCTCCTCTATGGACGTCCTCAGGATGATGTGATACGTTTGCATCTCATACCAAGCTTTTTGTAGACTTGATTTACTTCCATTGTTTTTTTCTTTTTGAAAAACGTAATATTGTTCATAATCTTACAGCGTCCTCTTCTATGGTGTTTTACAAGTGAGTTTGTATTTCATATTATCCTTATTCCTAGATGCCAGCTTTCTGCCTAGCATGGAGATCAAGTATTTGCTGTCGCCTGTGCTTTCTGGGCTCTTTTGACCTTCTCTTTATAACAAATGTTTTACATCAGTAATATTTTTGCAGGAAATTGTGATATTTAAAATCAATATCTTTGCCTTTTCTATTTCCCAGTTTTCATAATCAATAGTTCATTTGAATAGATCAGATTGAAAAAGTAACAATTATGCATAGTGTCTGCTCATTGTTAGCTAGATTTTTTTTTCTGATTTCATGTTGATTTTGACCTGTGTGTTAATAAATCATTGGTATGTACATAGACATACCAAGTAATAAGTTTTTCCTGTCCGATAAAATATAGCCAATTTCAATTTGGAGGATGTTATTCAGTGCTCATCATATCCAGTGCCTTCTGCACTTCTTCTTGAATAAAGTAATCATGATGTGTGAGTGTGTGTGTGTGTGTGTGTGTGTGTGTGTGTGTGTGTGTATGCATTCATACATACCCCTGGAAGCAGTTAGGTGGAGCAGTGGATAGAGTGTTGGGCCTAGAGTCAGAAAGAATCACCTTCCTGAGTTCAGATCTGGCCTCAGACATTTAACAGCTGTGTGACCCTGGGCAAGTCACTCAACCTTATTTGCCTCAGTTTCCTCATCTATAAAATGAGCTAGATAAGGAAATGGCAAATCACTCCAGTATGTTTCTGAAGAAAATGCCAAATAGAGTCACAAAGAGTCAGATATTATTGAAAATGACTGAACAACAACAAATTCATACCTGTATACATCTATACATCCAGACATCTAGAGGTAGGAAGTTTTTGAGTACTCTCCAAGTCTCTGCTTCTTTTCTCAAACTTGAACTGCATTTTCCATTTCATTTTATTTTATTTTTCTGGCCATCCATTCTTGTCCCTACTTTCTCATTGAAATCCCTGAGAGTTAAAGTGTGTGTGGTCCTAGTTTGGAGGATCTTTTAAAATCCTTAGCGTTTTCATACCTCTTCATCCTCCATAATAGATGTTCGTGCATAAGCTGCAGTTTTCTTCCAGGCACTCCTTTTCCTTTTGGGTATTCACTGCAAAACAAGACGACAAAGTGTCACACAAAATGAAATTTCTTGTGGCTTCTGTGTGCACAATCAAACCGACTCTACCATTTTTCACAGTTGCCCTTCCAGGGAGGATTTGGGAGTCATCCCTTCATTACATTGTATTAATAATAATGATAACAAGAGAAGACACTTAGTGATTTAAAGTTAACAAATCACTTTTCACCCATTATCTCATTTAATCCTCCCCAGCACTGTGAGGTAAGCACGATAGTTATTTTATCATTTTATAGATGAGAAAACTGAGTCTTGGTGAGACTGACTTCCCTGTGGTAACATAATTAGTAAATATATGATGTTCATTGAGGGCAGGTAATGTATTGGGTTTTTTTTTCACCTTTGTATGCTCAGAACCTTGCACAATGGTTTGGACGTTGTAAATGCTTAATAATTGTTTGTAGAGTTGAATGGAATTCTTATCTGAGGCTTTTTATGTAAGAAATGTGTGTTCTCTTTTCCTTCCTACACAATTTGCTGTGCGGATTCTTTCCCATGATTTTGTAGGAATGAATTTGACTTTTTCAAGATTCAAAGAAAACTCCACTGATTCCATCCACATTTGGTATGGGTGATTTGAAAGAAATGGTGCTATTCTCCAGGATGATCTGGCTTAATTTGGATGCCTTTCCATAGGTGATGCTCATATGTTACTAGATGAGTGAATGAAAGAATGAATAAAATGCCTTTATTAAGCACCTACTATGTGCTTACACTGTGCTAAGGATATAAATAACACAAAGGGGGGTGGTGGCTAAGAAGGAAGGTTTTGGACAGAGAAGTGTTGAGTGATTGGAATAATAGAGTAATTTATTGAAATATCCTTCTCAGGAGCAGTGGTGTTGCTTTGATTATTACTATCAGAGCTAGAGTTGAATGGGGCTGAAGGAAGCAATGAGAGAGGGGTAAGGGGAAAGAACGTTCACCAATCAGACCAACAGCGGTGGGATCCTTCAGTTCCAGAGACATAGAGAGCTGGACCTGAAGTCAGGAAGACCTGAGTTCAAATCCGACTCCACACACTTATGGACAAATTACTTAACCACTCTGCCTCAGTTTCTTAAACTATAAAGTGGGGATAATAGTAATACCAACTTCACAGGGTTGTTGTGAAGATATAATGATAATGTTTGCAAGCCTCAAAGTGCTACATGAATGCTAGATATTGCTGCTGTTGTTTTTGTTGTTACAAAGTAGACAACAATTAATCACAGCTGGACTTTTTATCTCTTTCCTTTGTTAGCCTTCAAAGAGTAATGAAGAGGCTTTTTTCTTTGTTCTATTTGTGTTGACTTTGCAGTCACTCCAACACCTATTGAAAATGTTGCTTTCTGACCTGGAGTATTGTAAAGGGCATATTAAAGGTGGGCTGTTGGAATAAGATGAAAATAGGGTAAAAGAATACTTGTGAGAGTATCCAACAAAGACAGATAAGAAGCTTAATGAATCTCTTGATTTCCTTTCTAATTTAACAAGGAAACATTTTTTACCAAGTCATGATTTATTGTCCTATTGGATGACAAATGAGAAAGCTACATATTCACAAAGGGCTATATTTCTATAATGCATGGCTAGAAGTTAATCAATATTTCATTTTTATTTTATAGGTACTGAATGACTGCAAGAGTCCTATGGTGGTTCTTTAGTGTTCTGTAATTCTAATGAAATACATTATAGTGATGGAAATTTTTTACTCTAAGAGCCATGATTACCAGCAAGATATTTGTATACCAATAGTTCCAGCTATTTGAAGATGACATTGCTAATTAATTACATTGAGTCTCAGGACACTATAAAGCTTCTTCTGTGAAATCTACAATTATGTAAAAAGCATCTACAATGGAAACATGATAAAAATGAGAAATTTATGTTGCCTAGACTATAACATATAATTGGATGGGAAGGTCATTGCGTTATGTTGGACAGATTCAGCAGAGGGATAATGAGCTTTGCCAAGAATGGAACAAGAAAAGATCATGTTGGATCACATTTGGGAAACTGCATAGTTTTGCATACACAGCACTCTAATTCCTGTCTCTGAGCCTTTTTCCGCCTACCTTCCCTTCCTTGAATGTATTCCCTCCTCACCTCCACTTCTTGGAATCTCTCATTATTGTACTCAGCTATTCCATCATGTATGTGAAGTCTTTCTGGATTATCCCAACTGCTAGAGCTCTTCCTCTCAAAACTATGTTTTATCTATTTTGTAATGTATTATGTGATTATATTTATATTTATGTTGTCTCCTCTATTTGAATGTAACTTCCTTGAGTGCAGGGATGATTTCATTTATTTTTTTATCACCAGCACGTACCATAGTGCCTGACACATATTAAGTGTCTAACAAATATTCGTCGATTGATAAATCGATTGCTCGTATGATACAAAACAGTTAACTGCCATAAAAATTTATCTCTTTAAAACCAGTATTTTCCCAGTGATGCTATACATTTCTGAATCATGGAATACCACAATCTTAGAAAGATTATAAGTAACTCATAGTGCAAAGGAAAGATGCATTATGTGCGTAGACAGGCTGCAACATTTCATAAAATTCTGCATAAAAAGTGGGATATAACATTCAGTCTCTCCTTTAAACGATCCATGGTCTAATACCAGTTTGATATGTATATCTATATATGTATGTATGTATATAGTATATATACACACACACTATATGTGTGTATATACACACACATATATACATACTATATATACATACGTGCATATACACATACACACACATATATGTGTCATGGACTCTTTTGGCAATTTGGTGAAGTGTATGGACTCCTTGGAACAATGTTTTTAAGAGTACAAAGTAAAATACATAAGATTACAAAGGAAAGAAATTTATCGAAGAAAAGATGTATCTTTTCCCTTTCCAAGTTCATGGTTCCTTTTTAATTAATCTGAGATCTGTGGACCCTAGGTTAAGAACCCTTGATAAAGAGAATCTTTGTCTTACAAAATATTTGGCTCTTTATTAAGCTTAATTCTTGGGTTAATACTTGTTCGTCATGACCCCTTGCCAAGAATCTCATCTATTATTGCTAAGACATTTTGGTTCATGTTCCTGACCTGTTTTTACTAGTGCCCTTTTCCTATCGAACCCCAAACTATCCACTTGAGTCTTGTTTCCCGTCTTCCTTGACTCCTTTTCTTCCCACATCCACGACACTTGAGTATGGCCTGGCACATAGTGTGAATTTAAAATTTAATAATTCTCTCTCTTATTCACCTCTTCATATCTCTTCTTACTAGAGAGATTATTATGCAAACTCTGCTGAGATAATTCCAGTGACAGAGAGCTCGTTGCCTTACAAGGCAGCATATTTCATTGCTTGGTAGCACTAGCTGAAAAGAAGTAGCTTCTTTTTTATTTTGGCTTTGGTATTTGCCTTTTATAACCTCCATCCATTGCTACTAGTTCAAACACAGGGAGTTATATATAAAAAAATATGATCCTTCGTCTACATGACTATTCTTCAAATATTTAGAGATTAGCTATCACATCTTCATTGTCTTCTCCAAGCTGAAGTAGCCCTTATTTTTTCAATCAATCCCCACATACCATGGTTTCCAGTCCCATTACTATCTTTCATTTTATCTAGTTTTTTTAATATGCCACTTAAAATGTAGAACCTGGAATTAAATATAACACTCCACATGACTAAACACCTGAGAATCCTTGGTTCCACTGCTTTCTGTGATGTGGACATTAACTTAAAATGTTAAAGCTACTTGATTTTGTTGGCATTGGCCCTTCCTCTACACAGGAAGATTGTAACTCTACACCTTGGTAGACAGACTTTGTGAGTTATTATGTCTGAGAAATTCATTATAACCCTCACACCTATCAGATTGGCTAATATGACAAAAAAGGAAAATGATAAATGTTGGAGGGCATGTGGGGAAAACCAGGACACTAATGCGCTGTTGGCGGAATTGTAAACTGATCCAAACATTCAGGAGAGCAATTTGGAACTATGTCCAAAGGGCTATCAAACTGTGATCCCAACAATATCACTACTAGGTCTATATCTGAAAACAGATTTAAAAAGGGAGGAAAGAAGCTATTTGTGCAAAAATATTAATAGCAGCTCTTTTTGTGGTGGCTAAGAATTGGAAATTGAGAAGACACTCATCAATTGGAGAATGGCTGAACAAGTTGTGGTATATGATTGTAGTGGAATATTATTATGCTATAAGAAATGATGGGCAGGATGATTTCAGAAAAAACCTGGAAAGACTTACATGAGCTGATACAGAGTGAAGTTTGCAGAATCAGGAGAACAACAGTAATATATGATGAACAACTGTGAATGACTTAGCTATTCTCGGCAATACAATGATCCAAGCCAATCCCAAAGGACTCACGATGAAAAATGCTATCTACCTCCAAAGAAAGAACTGACATCATCTGAATACAGACCAAAGTATACTATTTTTCTTTCTTTCTTTCCTTCTTCCTTCCTTCCTTCCTTCCTTCCATTCTTTCTTTCTTTCTTTCTTTCTTTTCTTTCTTTCTTTCTTTCCTTCTTTCTTTTCCTTCCTTCCTTCTTTGTTTCTTTCTTTGTTTCTTTCCTTCCTTCCTTCTTTCTTTCTTTCTTGTTCAAGTTTTCTTGCACAAGATGACTAAAATGCAAATGTTCTACATGATTGCACATGTATAACCTATATCAAATTGCTTACCATCTAAGGGAGGAGGAAGTGGAGGGAGGGAGGGATAGCATTTGGAACTTGAAACTTAAAAAAAACCCAAATATTAAAAATTATTTTTACATGTAATTGGGGAAAAAATTAATCATAACATAGCCACCCTAGTGATGAGCCTCTTCAAATGGAGTCAAGATTCTCTTTGGACAACAAATATACTGGATCCATAATATATGTCTTTCTAGTTTGGTAGGAACTGCCAAAAATTGTGTTCTGCAGGCATAGTCTTGGGTCAGAACCTCCATATCATAAAGAAGCAGTAGGTAGTCAACTAATATTTATTAAGCTTTTATTATGTGTCAGGAACTATGGTAAGTGCTATAGATACAAAGAAAGGTGAAAACACAGTCCCTGTTCTCAATGAGTTCACATTCTAAAGAGGAAAATAATATGCAAATAGGTATATGTTTATATGATATTTGCAGTGTAGATGGAAGGTAGTGAGGGAAAACACTAAGGAGACAAAAGGACCTGGGAAAGGCCTCCTGCAGAAGGTAGGATCTGAACTGTCTTGAAACTTTGGTGGCCATTACTATAAGTAATGACCTAAATTTGCTTTAGTAGATGCATTGGCAATACTGACTTGCAATAGTTTTATGGTCACAAGATCTATGAGAAAATTTTTATAATAATTATATTTTTTCTTCTAAAATAAATAAATATTTGATTATGTATGTACATATAGCTAGGATTGCAAATTTTTCTCTCCCCAGTGTGTGACAATATTGTAGAAGTTGTTTACTTCCATCTTGCTAGTTAATTCCCTTGCAGGAAGCAGTACTGGGTAATTTTAATAACTCTTTGCAGGTGGCCTAAAAGATATATGTGGAGCCCAAAGGAGAGCTAGAGGAGAACTACGATGTTTTATCAAGTTTCTAGTCTGCGAGAAGTACATAAATAGGTTCAGAACACCACCTAAGAGCAAGGAGAAGGAAAATATTATGCTTGTAATTTAATACAGATCCAGTTCAGGGACTATGACGGAGAACTGGTTGAAGATGTTGGGGATGCAGTCTGATTCAAACTGCTGGACAAAGTCTTGTGTAAGGCCAGAGGTCTGTGGGAACCACGATGGCTGTAAAATGAAGGTAGTCTAGCCTATTCCTGCATTTGAACTGTGATACTGCCACAAAAGAGAAAATCCATCCCTCCCCCAACCTATCCCCATCCCTTGTGGTGCATGACAGAAGAAAGGTTTTTCTTCTGGAAAAGGAACTAACAATGCCCACTGCTGGGAATTGTAGAGAATCACAGGAGGATTGCCTATCATTGACAATGGCTGAGAGCTACGGGGAGCAGCTAAGGAAGAGAATAACACATGGCACTTGTTGAGAGGGGTGGAGGGTTTCAGGGAGGTCTGTGACCGACAGTGCCAGAGGGGAACTGTAGAGGAATAATGCTAACAGGCTACCTGCTGAAAGTTGTGAGGATCCGCAGTGTGCTCTGGTCTGGGGAACTATAAGAGGCAGGCAAGGCTAATTGGGAGTCTTATCTAGTGCCTGACCAGAATCAATTGGGGCTGCACGGTTTTCTTAGAATTATTGCTCATGGGTAGGTACTGATGTTTTCCATGGGCTCTGATAAGAGTTCTATTTGTTTTCTTTAACTATAAATAACGTTTTTTCTTCTTTTAGTTTTATGAGCCATGTGCTTTGAAGGAAAGTTGATGGCAGTATGTCAAAGGGTACCATATAACATTAAAGGTCCCAGATTTTCTGGGAGGGAACAAGAAATCAGAAATTGAGAAATTGAACAAAGTGTACCTGGGTCTTTCATATCATGTGAGAGCTTCTGACACAAGGATTATATATGTGTCAAAAACACTTATCATCTGTAACAATTCGGTGGCATGAAAACAGCCTTCATTTGTTTCTATTTCAGTCAAAAAAATTCTCTCTTTTTTTCCTAAGAGTATTTATTCCATGCCCCTAGACTCTCCAAACCTGTTTGTGTTATGTATATCTCAAACTTAAAAATATTTCATGGCCAAATAAGTTTGTGAAATACTATACCAGACACTGCTGATTTCTCAGCTCTAAGTCCTCTCATTTTCCATCTTTACTATGGTCCCCCCTCCCTTCCACCCTCCCCCCGCCCCTGTTCCTCTACTCCTAGGAATGCTAGCATCAGATACCCCAAGAATTTGGAGGATGTCCTTTATTTTTCTTTCAATAAAACATTTTAAATAGGTTTTCAATGTTAATTACATTTTAAATTCTTATATTGCAAAGCCTCAGAAAAGATTGTATATGCTTGTCTCCACTGATAAACATAATTTCCTTTAGTTGTTTAGGAGAAATATTTTATTTCAATTCAAGCTTAGATACTATTTTCCCAAATACTCTCAGTGTTTAAATAACTCCTTATTTGACTGAGGCAACTCCCTTTCAATAACTAAGGGCTAGATAATAATTGAGATAATAGACAGCCTAATTAAGACCTGACTTTAGAAATGCCAAGGCTACCCACTGCATTGGGGGCCATAGCCAGTTGTCTTGATTTCAGGGACCATGGAGGAGTGAGACTGGCTTATTTCCAAAATGTCTTTAATAAGTACATTCTATTTTAGCCTTATAGGATGATGCTATAAAAACTCATCTACATAACATTTTTGCTTAAATTTCCATTTCCTTTATTTTTCTTCCTCCATGGATTATTGTTGTGAGTTTCACTTACAATGGTAGAACACTGAAAGAAACATTTAAAAACATGTTTAAAGGGATTATTGCTAGAGAGAGAAACCAAATCCCACATGAATGTCTTAGGAAAGATATGGAAGATAAAGGCCTTCAAATGAGCTTGTTTCAATTATCAGCCATTCATGAGGAAATTATATTGATAGAAGTGCAAGAATGACACAAATGACTTCTCTTGTGAAATTATTGCTATTGGGTGAACTTGGGTTTTTATCCTTCAGTGGGACCCATAACAAATTAAATGCCAAAAGAGTTTGTGAAACCTACCACCTTATTTTCCTTTGTTTGTGGACTAATTGTGGCTCCTCCCCCCAAATACTTGTCTCTTCCAAACCAATACAAATACAAAGAAAGCATGTGCTGGGAGTGAAAAAAATTTTTTTAAAGTCAATCAAGATTTGTTTTTTTAAGCTATTTCAGAGGGAAAAGTTTCAAAAGAATGGATGGACATGGATGGTATTATAGCCATCCTCTGTCCCTTCATTGTTGACCAAGACAACATCAATAGCTATCCACTCATATGACTACTTTATGATTTCTGTAAAATCTTTATGATAACGGTCTATGCAGGCTTAGAAGGCATCCTTGATGAAAATGTTAAAGGGAACATGTAGGCTTTTATAGACAGTTCTCTATGTCAGTTTATACCTTTATAGTTGCATAATTGACTGAGAAACAGAGAACAGAAGATCCCTCTGTAATCTTTGTTGCTTATCCAAAAGCATTTCACTCAAACAAAAATGTGACTATAAAGACTTCCTCTTCAAAAGTTGTTTTTTACACATATCATGTAAGATAATAAAAGATCCCTTGACTGATGCGACCGTGGGGATCACTTTGTTCAATGATCCTTTGACTATGTCAAAGGAAGTATAAGGGAGACAAATATTTGCCAAGCACCTGGAGGAGGACCTGATCAAAGTTCAGATTGATTATTTCCCTGTAGTTGGTGTTTCTGTTTGTGGAATTAGCCTGGTTACATTGAGCCTCAGAATACCATAGAATGTCCTAAATAAGGTCCATTATTGCTCAGAAGAGATTAGTTTAGCAATCTACATAACTAAAACCAATAAAATGAAGAAGATATGCAAGTATATGGGCAGCATACTGAATTATTCTATCAGTACATATATGTTGGACAGACACTAGGTAGAGGTAATAATTTGGTCTTAGAATTAAATAAGAGGATGAGAAGGGACCGGATCACATCTGGGAAGTTTCATTTAATGTTCCCCAATTGCTCCTTGCTGCCATCTCACTTCTCTTTTTGAATACCAACATTCTCTTGGTGAAAAGCTATATGATTACATATCATAACCTACCACAATCTCAGAAGAATAAAAAATTCAGATTTCCATTGCCAGAAGGCAATGGAAAGACACATTGTGGGTGTAAGCCGGCAGTAACATAGTAGCAATAATGACTTTTATGTAAGAAATCGTATAAGAGATGATCACCACAGACATGGATGCCTGTAAGAGGAGGTGAGTTGGCTCTATGGCACAAATGAGGGATAACAGATGCACAGATAGCCCAAGTGTTACACTAACATTCACAAAATATTCAGAATCTTAGATGAAGGCTGCTAGGACTGAGTAGGTCCTCTCAGTTGGATTTAAGAGTAGAATCACACTGGAAGAAGAGGCATCGATCTGTTGTGAACTGCAACAATGATGACCTCACTTCCATGAGGTCACAGATTCACTAAGGTTTGAAAGCATTGACGTTTTATTTTAAAATAAAAATTGTGATAGCAAAGGACAGTCTCTTGCATATATTAGACACTTGATAAATATTTATTAACTGATTTGGTGGACAGTCTTGCATGTTAACTTTGGAGGACAAGTTCAAATGCATCCTATTGACAATACAAACTCCTGGAATCTAATTTTTAATATGTGTATGCATATATTGGTCTAGACTAAACCTGGAGTTTTATCGGTTTAGGGAACTCCTGTTGACAAAATACCCTCTACCAACGCGGATTAGCAACTGTGCTGGGACTTATAGTCTCAGAAAGTTGTATCTTCAAGAGGTTGTGACTTGCCCAAAGACACACAGGTAATATGTGTCAGAGGTAATCTAATTAAATAATATCAGTCAATTGCTTCAAAAATGTGTCAGATCTTATACCGGTACCTCTAAGAAGTTGTTAATGCTTGTATATTTTCTTAGTCCTTTGAACTTGACCTAATTCAATGGATATTTTAGTAGAATGGTAAAAATGAGTAGTCCTTCCAGTTTGGGCATCAAGACACTTGGGCTTTGATAGTCTAGTCTCAAGTGATGTTTAAAGTGTTGAATGGTTTTGGACGGCATTCAGTTGCATCTATACATGTTAACTAAAATGAACATTGCAAATGCCTATTTTTTAGTGCCACAGCAAACCAAGGCAACTATAGAAACATCCACATCAATGGAAAACAGGTAAATCAGTAATAGAATAGAAAATAGAGTGGGAAGACTGGATCAAAAGATAGAATCAAAGTGTTTCCTCAGATTTGGAAAATTTCAGTAGATTGCACATTTTGATTTCGCTTTGGGGCATGAAGGTGACCCCAGCAACACCAACCAGCTGTCTAAGGTCACAACGAAAGCTGACTGACTCAATAGCATCTGAAAATAGTGTATGTTGATTCACTTCAACTTTGCAGGATGCTAGAGTCAAGTCAGAGTTTGGGAGCTAGAAGGATCTTACCAATCATCTCAGCCAAAAACTTCCTCATTGTTTAAAGTAAGGAAACATAAACCCAGTAACTTGCCCAAGTTCATGCCTTATGGGCCAGATGCAGTTGAATCAAAAAGGCATTCAGGTGGAACATCTGGTATAGGCCAAATAGAAGAAGATACCTGCATTCATTAAGAATAAGATTTCTTCTCTGTATCTGGAGACGACTGGGATCTTTTGATAGTAATTGTTCTTTTACTATGGCCCTCTTGGGTCCTTTATCCCTGACCAACATTAACTCTTTTTCCTTCTTTGGAGCCTGACCAAAATGTCCCTTTGACTCTTCTTAAGTCCTCAAAGAAGGTGTTGTGCTTTATGAACAAAGCAGAATTGAAGTAACTCAGAAGAAATGAGAGATGCACAGATTTAGAGAATTCATCCCAAAGATTCACAAGGACTATTTGTGCTCGATTTCTGGTAGAGTATTCCAAGATCACATAGGTCTGATCAGCCATAGTTGGACACACTGTTACTTGACTCTACCATAGTGATGTCATTTCAGTCCTCTTCAAGAACAAAGGATAATGACCAACCAAGTCCTCTGCTGGTCCTTTTTCTGTATCCTGATAAAGTCACAAATTTTGTTTTCTTGTCCCTGTTTCAGGCTCATTGGAAAATAGAAGATTATTTAGGTATTTTAAAAAAAAACAACTACAACTAGGTTTTGTTTGTTTTATGTTGTGTTACCTTGTTGGAATGATCTCTGTTTTTTTCTGGATCATTCTGCCACTTGCTCTTTGTGTGAAATGAGGCAAGTCATTGAACCTCTTTGGGTTGGTATCCCAAGAGGTTGGACTAGACAATCTTTATGGTTCCTTCCATCTCTGAATCTATGATTCCATGCCTTTAAAGGAAAGGACTATGTGTAGCCAGAACTTATTTAAAATGAGGAATGGGGGGGAAGCAAAAATAACTTTTTTTTCTTCCAGTGGTAGACTTTGTTTCCCTACATACTATATGTTTTAGTTATAGCTAGCATTTTTAATTTTTTTGTTATATATGTCATATAGGGTTCATATAACAGGCAGAATGGCATAATGAATGGTGGTCCAGCCTTAAAGTCAAGAAGGTCTAACAACTTGATTCTAACTCTAATAAAGGGCCCAGGTATAGTTCAATAGAGAGGGGAGAATCTATGGATAACCATGGTAAATATATTGACATAACCAGAAAACTGATAGAAGTAGAAATATTTTCTTATCAAAAGGAGGTTTTTCTTGGAAAACTGCCCCTTGTAAGGTTGAACTGGCTATAGGCCAAAGCATCATTTACTATACATGGTTCTTTTTCCACTCCTTCCACCATTGTGCATTTGGAGACTATTAGAGCATCTTGGGGCTTATCCTCTGAGCACTCTCTGTCCTCTAACTTTATTTAAATATATAGCTTCACCTGCATGCATATCCTCAGAATTACATGTCAACTGATCAATCAAAAAAGTACATATTAAGCACCAAATATGTGTCAGGCACGGTGTTAAATACTGGCATTACAAACATAATGAATGGAACCACCCAAGGTGAATGGATATTGAACTGGGGGGAGACAACAAAGGCATAAGAAAACGAAGAGAATATATACAAAATATTTAAATACAAGGTAGTTTGTGAGGGAAAGCATTAGCAGTTGAGGGGATTGAGAAAAACTTCATATGGAAAGAAGGGAGGGCAGCTAGTGAAAAAACACAGAGATCAGAGATAGAGCGTTCTGTGTGAGAAGGAGAGTAAAAGCCAGTTTGGGGGCAATGAAGCTTTTTTTTGGAGGGGAAGGTGGAGGGGGGCAATGTACAATAAGGCTTGAAATTAGAAGGCATAATCTGGATGATGAACCATCAAAGATGACTGATAAGGGACAGTCAGACAGGTAGAAGTCACACCAGAATAGAAGAGCCATGAAAACCCAGACGAGAAAGTATCCAGGAGAAGAGGATGGTCAGCAGTGGCAAATGCAGTAAACAGTTGAAGGATGAATGAAAAAAAGACCATTGGATCTGACTATTAAGAGAGCAGTTCCAGTAGAGTGAGGAGGTCAGAAATCTGATTACAAATGTCTGAGCAGTGAATGGGACAAAAATTGATGGTCATACATAGATTAAAAATGTTCTATTTAGCTAGGATCACTCTTCTTTCCCATTAAGAAAAGAAGCTAGGAATTGCTGACTTAATTTAAAGATCCAATTGTCAGATTCTGTGAATCTTTTCCATATTTGAAGTAACATCACTTCTATCAATGGCTCTCTCGCTTTAGCAAGTGATAAGTACCAAACATGTTGAAAGGTTGGGAAGAAATGTGATAAAAAATAAATTCAGTGTTAAATCTTCTTTAGGAGAACACAACACATTTAGGAAAGGTTACCAGGCTCCATTTTCTACCGTTTCTAATGTATCAATGCAGACCAATGACAGGTTAATTAGTAACAAAATCACAGTACCATAGGCAGTATCACCATCTCATGTCCAGAGACTTGTGTTTTTGTATGTGTGGGAACACTGGACATGGAGTCAGGAACATCAGCTTTAAATTAAATGAGCAATTTTGAGCTTGTTAATAGGAAAAAAAAGTGAGCATGGCTAAATTAAGCTTTCTCAATCTATATATGACCATACACTTTGTTTCATATCAGCCCTGCTTTAAGAACTGCCTCAGAAACTTTCTAGCTGTGTGACCTTTGGAGAGTCACTTAACCTCCATGCCTCAGTTTACTCATCTGTAAAAGGAGGGAGTTGGACTTGGCCTCTAGGTCCCCTCCAGCTCTAACACTATGGTCCTATGTACCATCTACAAATTAGTTTCTTACACAGTTGCCTGAAGTTCGGACAAGGTAAATGGCAGGGGCAGGAGCTTAACATGTCTTCTCAATTCTGGCTTCCAAACAATGTGTCCTGGGATCCAGTGGCACCAGCCTCTTAGCTGTTCTTTGAACAGAACAATTTATCACACCTGGCTTCACTACTATGGGACTTCACTCACTTTCCTATCAAATCCCAGGAAGCTCGTTACTGGGATAACCTCATCATCCTACAAGATCCCATCAGCCGTGGTTCTCCACTTCCTCACCACCCTTTGTCCCTCTGATCAGAAAAATAGAGCCATTTAAGGAGGTACCTCAGCACATTCTCTTTTCATTTCTCTGGCTCCTTTGGGACACCCGACTTCTCCACTATGCCACCTGAATCTGCTATCTTCTGACACTTCCCCCACCCCAGCTTTTTTAGATTGTAAGCTCCCTAAGGCAGGGACTGGCTTGTGTGTGTGTGTGTGTGTGTGTGTGTGTGTGTGTGTGTTTGTATCCCCAGCACTTAGCAAAGAACCTGGCACATGATAGGTGCTTAATAAATACTTAATGACTGTATATGAAGGGGAAAATTCAGCAACTCTGTTAAAATGTGGGTAATGTAAAAGCTATAGAACTAAGACGCTGAGACATGTTCTCTCTTAACTCATGCCCTTGAAACCAGAGAACCCAGGAGCACAGGAAATCGCCAGAAGCAAAGCTGAGAGACTGACTTCTCTTTCCTTAGTCAGAAAAAAATTCCAAGGCCTCTCTGATTGACCTTTTCTGCATTTATCAAGAGTTCTTTTATTGACTTTCTTATTCTCAATTATCTAAAAATCTATTTTCTTAAAACAATAATGATAAATGAATTTATCAGCCCAGAAATATAGAGGTCCCAGGTCAGAGCGGGGTACATGAAGGGAAGAATCATTTTTTTTATCTTTTAATTCAAAAGCATAATAAAGGTTTAACTGAATAGCTAATAGGATTTAAAGTTGGAAGGAGTGTTAGAAATTACCTGGTTCAACCACTTCATTTCACAGATGAGGAAACTAAGACTTTAATAGGTCCTTTTTTGAGCCTCTTAAATTTGACTTAACCATCAAGTCAAACCATCTCATAAGCTAAGAGAACCCTAATATCAAATGATCATGATATGAATTGGGTGGGTAGGTGGGGGCTGTCATTTGAGAAAAAAACTAATAAAACTTATCATATCCACAAAGGTGAAGGTAAAAGAGAGAGAAGACGGAAGTCTAAAAACCTCATGAATGGCATAGATAAGGTGAAAACAGATTGGTTTTCCAAATCCCAAGATGGTAGGATGAGTGTAGTTTGAGTGAGGAAAGATAATAAAAAGAAGGTATTAGCCACTTAGCCACCATAGCGGCTAATCAACTGATGAAACACATCGCCTCAAGAAGGGTATATAAATGGATTGGGAAAAGACTCAGACAAATTTAAGACTGATGAAGCCATAAATGGCCACTACAAGAGGTTGACACGTACCTGATTTGCAAAGTGGACATCTTCAGAAATAGATAACCATACAAAACAACCACAACTGAAAGATTAGAGCTCTCACTCCTTATCCACAACAAACAATACTTTTATTTCAAGCCTACTATATATAATCCAATAGCAATTATTGGTGAAATAGAGGATGATAACAGATGGAAGGGATACAGAATTGCTCATGATGTATTTTGCTTCTTTTTTTTTCCTGCTAAAAGAGAATGATCTTTGGATTAGAAAGGACAGAGCAAAAATAAGGAATTGAAACCTAAGATAAATGAGGATACAGCAACAAAAATGATAGCTGATATTTCTGTGGCCTATTTTGAAGTTTGTAATGCAGTTGATGTATACATTACTTTGTTTACCAAACTATCTGATGTGGGTGCCACAGATATTGTTCTTTTTATCTTACACACTAGGAAACTGAGGTTCACAGAGACAAAGTGGTTTGCCAACAGTCACATACTTAGTTTAAATACCCAAAGGAAACTGCACCCCAGTGTTCTTAAAGAACTGATTTCTGAATCAATGTCACTGATCTTTGAAATATGATGGATCACAGGAGTGGTGCTGCTTCAGGGCTGGAGAACAGCAAATGTTCTGACTTTCCAAAAAGAGAAGAGAGTAAATTCTAAAAAGGACCACTGAAATTGCCTTTGATTACTGGCAAAATTCTTCAGTATATTATACACGAGACGGATAATTTATGAACACGGAGACTAGGAAGCCATGATCATAAAGAGCCTTAATCAAGAAAAAGCCACCTAG
Source organism: Trichosurus vulpecula (assembly GCF_011100635.1). Taxonomy (NCBI): domain Eukaryota; kingdom Metazoa; phylum Chordata; class Mammalia; order Diprotodontia; family Phalangeridae; genus Trichosurus; species Trichosurus vulpecula. The sequence goes on along the minus strand of NC_050575.1, from coordinate 333,790,188 downwards.
ACCTTAGTAGACTAACTTCATCCCCCACCCCCACCCCCACTCTTTTCTACATAGTTACTGGACTAGTAGATCCAGTCAGTCAGTCAGTTAGTCAGTAAGTATTTATTAAGTGTCTGCTACAGTCAGCTACTGTTTTAAGTGATGGGGATACAAAGAAAGGCAAAAAACAAACTCCACCTCAAGGAACTCACAAATGAATGAATCTAGAGAAGGCTATAGTTTTGGTTCACCTGGATTTGAGCAAGGCACTTAACAAAAACTCTCATGCTATTTTTGTGGAAAATAAGGAAAAATGTGGGCTGGACAATTAAATGGATTAATGGTTAAATGACCAATCCAAAGTGTGCTTATTAATGGCTTAATGTCAGCCTGGAGGAGGATCTCTTAGGGAGGGCCTCAGGAATTAGCTGTTGGCCCAGTGCACTTTTGTCCATGACTTGGATGGAGACAAAGATGACTTCCAAATTTGCAGGTAACAAAAAACTTGGAAGAATAGCTAATGTGCAGGCTGACAGAACCCACATCTGAAAATGTCTCGAGAGGATAGGATGACAAACTCAATCTAGTAAGATGAAATCTAATGGAATATCCTACACTGAGGTTTTTTTTTTTTAAATCAACTTTGCAAATAGGAGATTAGGAAAGAATGGCTTGACAACAAACAGTTCTTGTAAAAAGTATCTGGGTCATTTAGTGGACTAGCATTACTTTAGGCTGAAGTTTTGTTTTTTTAAAAGTACAGTATCCAGACTGTAAGAGTAGATGTCTTACTGGGCTTTGCCTGGGTCAGACCATAGCTGGATTTTGTGTTCATTCCTACCAACTATGTTTTAAGATAAGCTCCCTGAGGGCAGAAACAGTGTTATTTTGCATCTTTGTATTCCCAGCTCCAAAAAGTTCTTTTCAAATAGTAGGCACTTACTAAATGTTTATTGAATCACAGAATCTCAGAGTTTGAAGTGATTTCAGAGGCTTTTTTGATCTTAGGGAAGGGAAGCCAGAATGGTGACAGCACTCCAAACCAAGGAACAGATAGATAAAACAGAGATAGTAGATGGTAGGGATAGATAGAGATAATAGACAGACAGACAGACAGATAGAAAGAAGATAGAAGACAGACAGACAGACAGATAGATAGATAGATAGATAGATAGATAGATAGATATAACATTTATTAAGCACTTTGTATGAGCAGGCATTGTAGCCATTGTGCTAATTTCTGGGTATACAACTACAAGCAAAAAGAATGACTGTCCCTGCCTTCAATTAGCTTGCATTCAAATGGGGAAGAAAAACACATAAAAAAGAAGCTGAAAGAGGAGAGTAGGGAGGAAGAAGGTGTTAGTGTGGGGACGTGATGCAGAAGTCCACAGGATTACAGCCTGTTGAGAAAAGAGAAGACTTACCTTGGCACTCTCCATAAATGGAGATTCTGAGAGAAGCCAAACAATCATGTATGGGACAGGATTTTTAAATAATAGGAGAGACATCTTTAGGCGAAACAAAGTAAATTCGTTTTACAAACCTTGCAAGATTTGGGCACACCTCCATAATGGAGGAGTCAAGGTAAAAGGGAACCTGCCTTAATTTATACTCTTTAATGAAAAGATTCCCACCCACCTCTATCCCTTCTCACCATTGGCTGGGAGGTGGGCTTACGGTCTAGGAGAGAAAACTACATGGAAGGCCAAGGTTGATTCAGTCCATTCAGGTTTTTCCCTATCAGAACTCAACTGCCAGGGTGGCGTCTGAAAGTCTAGAAGAAGAAATGGGGTGGGTGGGAGGAGAGACCTTCCTGGAGCAGAGAACAAATAGCTCACAGGAAGTTCATTATCTTCTAACATCTGAGAGAGAGGGGGAAGGGCATGCCCACAGTTCTGGGCCCTGACCTTCCAAAATCACAAAGCCAAATCCCAAAACCTCTCCTACTCCATTAGGCATACCCTGTGAAGTCTTCACAATTATCCATCCCATTCAATCAGAAGATGAAACTAAGGGAGAGAGCGACCTCCAAGGTTTGAATTTTTGGGCTGAGGTGATCTTTCAGGATGAAGAGGTACTCTGGAGAGGCATGGGGTGTAACATGTTTGAAATATTGAATGACAATTAAAATTCAAAAATATCTTCATGGGTGAGAACATTGGACCAAATGTAACAGGATAAAACTGGACAGGAACTAAATGTAAAATATTAAACCCATGTTTAAAAAAAACTTTATAAGTATAAGACAGAGGAAAGCACCTCATCTAAAAAAGAACTAAGAGTTTTAGACTAAAAGCTCAATTGCCCAACAATTCCACTTACTATATGTCATATTTCCCATTAGAATGCAAGGAATTAATTTTTGAATTTATATCTGCAGCACTTAGCACAGTGTCTAGCATATAGTAAATGTCCTTCTTCCCTCCTTCCCTCCTTTCTTCCTTCACTCCTTCCTTCTCTCTTTCCCTCCTTCCTTGCTTCTTTCCTTCCTTCCTTTCTTCCTCTCCCCCTCTCCTTCCTGCCTTCCCTCCTTTCTTTTTCCCCTCCCTTCTTCCCTCTTTCCTTCCCTCCCTGCTTCCTTTCTCCCTTCCTTCATCTCTACCAATAAGGGGAAAGTCCCAGAGCAATGGGCTTTGGACAGGCATTACTTTTATCCTTTGTCCTTTGAAAAAGGGATTAGATTTATTGCCTTTGGTCCAAAGGCCACAACCAGAAACAACAGGTAGAAATTGCAAAGAGGTTATAAGATATAAGGAAAAACTACCTAATAACGAATGCTTGTTGATTGCTGAGCAGTTAAAAAGAGTGAAAAGGGGGTCACATCAGAAAGCAGTGAAATCCCCCCCCCCCTTAAACAAGCAGAGAGGCTTGGTGATAAAGGAGATTCTCACTCAGATATGGATTGGATTAGATGTACACAGAGGTCTCTTCCAACCCTGGAATTCTATGATTCTGTCAATAGATCTCTCATGGTGGAATTAAGCACTGTACCACCTGGATAGTTTGAAATGCCTCGAGGCTAGGATGGCTTTGTTTCCCCCTTAAATCTATTGCTACTACTTTCTATATCTGGTCTAGATAATGGGCACCGGTGGCCTATAGGAACTCAATGAGTATTGATTGAATGATTGACTGATGAGGTGGAAATAGAACCCGGTTTTCCAATCCACAGCCCATCGCCTAGGTTAGGTCTTGAACACAAAGCTATTTGTATAAAGGTATTTGTATAATTTACTGTAAAGCACACTGGGCTTATAGACTGGGGCCCTGTGTTCAAAGCCCAGGTCTGGTACTTGTTATCTCTGTGGCTTCACCATGATGAGCTCCATTTCCTCATTTATATAAAGGCCATGATAATACTTCAACTACCTGCCTCACTGAGTGGTTGTGAGGAAGGCACTATATTTACTTTAAAGGACTATGATATCATGAGGTCTTTTTAGGGGGCCCAGGTATAACTTGTGTGTATGTTACACCGGAGCAAGAAGAACATTTTTGTTATTGTCATCTAATTATTTTTTTAGTCTTGTCCAGCTCTTTGGTACCCTATTTGGGGTTTTCTTGGCAAAGATACTGGAGTGGTTTGTCATTTCCTTCTCCAGCTCATTTTACAGATGAGGAAACTGAGGCAAACAGACTTAAGTGACTTACTCAGGTTTACACAGCTAGAAAGTGGCAGAACTAGGCATGAGAAGGGATTGCTGAGCTCCCTTTATTTCTTCATAATTTCAATTAACACATGATACGAAAACCTTATTGGCACCAATGATGTCAACCATTTCCCCCATTAAATCTTTCTTTCAGAGATACTAATGAGAAGCTAAATTGGACTAATTAGAGTTTTACCTTCTTTTATTTACTTTGCTTACCCAGTAAGTGTCTAGTATTAAGAGAAAGGTCCAAAAAGCAGAGAGCGAAGCAGCAAAGGACCAGGAAAATGCTGAGTTTATGATCAGTCTTTGTAAGAACAATGGTGCTTCCTCTAAAGTGAAAAAACTGGGCAGAGCTAGCTATTAGGAAAGCTTTCCTTCAGAATTATCCTAGTTCTCAATCTATCATTTTCTCTTCTCCCACTGAGTCCTCAGTTATCGTTCCTAGGAATGACAATGAAGCACTCACCCAGTGAGGTGTATACAACTGAGCCAGAACAATAAAGGAACAAGCCTCCCTTTGAAAAATGGAAGTGGATTATTCTTTAAAATGTTTAGGGCCAGCTGTTCCACAGAGGACAGAGGTGGTGTTTCCTGATGTCACTTCAGCAACTAAAAGGGAGATGCCCAGATGTTCGAAAAAGGGATGAAGAAATAAAGTTAGCTTAGCAATCCCCTCTTATCTCTAGCTCCCCCACCTTTCTCTGGAGCCCTCTGCAAGACTAACCCCCACAAATACAGCTCGGCCACAGTGTGTTAGCAAGTAAAGTGCAGAGCAGGTCACAGTATTTCTAATTCAGATTAATGACCCCGTTCAGCCCTGTCTTCTTAGCAGGAAATTAGAAAGTGCTAGGAAGGAGAAAATAGTGATTCATAATGAGTGACTCTGAGTATTGGCAGTTGAGCTCGTTAAAAGCTAAGATATTGTTTTGATATAAAATAATTGAGTCTGACTTATTTATGGGATGAAAAGTTCTCCGTAGAAGGCGATCCCTTAAAAACCAGATGCTTATGCCTTTGGATGCCTGGAAAAAAGGAGAATCTACCCTTGTCCATTTTATGGGCCATGACTATATCACAAAAGAACAATTCAAACAAAATGGTTTTTGAGACACTATATTTTCATGGTTCCATACTGGCTGCTCTTTTTCTGTCTCCTTCACTGACTTATTTTATTCCCTGCCTCACTGAGGTTTACTCTTTGGTCCGGTTTGAAGCCTTCAGGGAACTAATTTCCTTTTAGGCTTAAACTATTACCTCTATGCTAATGACTCCTCAGTTGAGACCTTTGGCCCTGACCTTTCACCCCTCCCACATCCTGATGCTTACAGGAAATCTTTGCCTTGGCATAGACTTAATGTATGAAACCAAATGCTTCCCATCATATTACCCTCACCTTTCAAACCAGATCCTCTTCTCAGCATCCCCACTTGTTTCCAAGGTACCATGATTCCCAGGTTCCCCACCTCTACTCCTATATCCAATTTGGCCACGAAGTGCTATCTGTTTTCCTCAATAATGTTTCTTGATTTGAACCTTTCCTCTGTATTTTTGCTGCCACTAATTTGCTTCAGACAGATAGATGTGTATTGAAAAAGGGTATATACATTCGGAAAGACACTTATACAATAAAAGTCAGTGTCCTTTTTATTTCTTTGTCTCCATAAGGGAGTCTAAGCTAAGGCTCTAAATATAGTTTCACTCATACTCTATAAGAGAAAAAAAAGAATGTCTATCTCATACCTCCCGTTCTGAAGATCATCATCTATGAACTTATTGAAATTCTTGAACAAGTCTTCTAATTTCCCTGGCCTTCAATTTCCTCATTAGTAAAAAAATGTGGTGGGACTAGATGGCTTTTGAGTTTCCTTGAAGTTCCAGATTGATGGTACGAGGATCCCTCCCTGATCCCTGTGCGGCTTTAGAATAGTGAGTTCCATAAATTCATCATTCACTGTGTTAAAAAAAACAAAACCAAAAAGTAAATGAGCCTTATTTTAATAATCCTGAAACTGCCTTTTAAAAAATAAAATACTTTCTAGTTCTAGTCCAAGATTCAGTGAACAAGTCTGTGTCTACCATGTTCATTTCCTTCTTTTCTAAACTGTGGAGACCTGATCTTTGAGTCTATCATCATATACCAATCCTCTTAGTTCAGAACTATGGAAATATTAGCACAGCAGCATATGAAGGGGGCACTGCCATAAAATAGCAGCAGCAACCACAAAACCCAACATAGGATCATGGGATTATAGAATTAGATCAGGATGGGACCTAAGAGGTCGTTGAGTTCATCCCTCTCATTTTCGCATGAGGAAAATGAGGCCTAGAAAGATTAAGGGGCTTGCCCAGAGCCTCACAGCTGGTAAGTGTTTGATGCCAGATTTGAACATAGGTCTTCCTAACCTCTAGACCAGCACTCCGTTCATTATAACATACATACTTTCTCACTGAAGAGGTTTCCTGAGACAGGCCCATTAGTCATTTAGTTATGTAGAATTTATTAGTGTTTACTATGTGCCACCCACTGTGCTAAGCACCAAGAATATTAATACAAATAAGAAGAAAGACTGTTCCTGTCCTCAAGGAGATTACATTCTAACTGAGGAAGATACTATATAAAATGAAGCTGAAAAGAGGAGGAGGGAAAGTACCTGACACAGAGGAAGTGTGGAGTACAATCTGGAGAGAAATGAGACATTACTGATTTAGTACCTTTCTTAAATTAAGGTTCTGAGAGGAAGAGAGAGTTGTGTCTAACTCTTCATGACCCCATTTGGGGTTTTCTTGGCAAAGACACTAGAGTGGTTTGCCATTTCCTTCTCCAGCTCATTTTACAGGTGAGCAACTGAGACAAACAGGGTTAAGTGACTTACCCAGGGTCACATAGCTATTAAGTTCCTGAGGCCAGATCTTCCTAACTTGAGGCAACAGAGGGAGAGAGGCCACCATGGGATGGAGGGTACTTCCAATTTGTGAATTCCAGAGATGGCGTGAGGTTAGGGCATGGTGAGAGGAAGTCCCAGGAAGAGCCTGGAGAAGAAGCCTATTTGAAACCTCTCGAGCCTTTGTCAAAGGGTTCCACTTGAGGACTGTTTCAACAATCCGGCTAGCAGCTGTTGTGGGGGTGAAAGCCCAACAACAAGAATGCTACCAGCATGCTGCAAAAGCACAGGTTCTTTTGATGTGCTTAACTAAGGAAAGCAAGGTTAAAGGGTTGACAAGCTTACTTTAATTCAGTATACAAATATCATTCACTTAGTTCAGGGGAAAAATCCAGCACCTTGAACTTCAGAACAAAATACAAATTACAAACACCAACAGACAGACCTTGTCTGATTCAAATCCCAATACATAGTTACCAGAGTTTAACAAAGTCTCAGCATCCGGGTTACAAGCTGGAGGACTCCTAGCTACAGCTGCCCGGAGTCTCCGCCTCAGCACCACCACGAGTGAGAGCCCTGTGCAAATGGCTCTGTCTTCTCTTCTTATAGGGTTTCAGAAGTCATCATGTCATTTGAATGACCAGAATTTAGGCTCCATAATTGGCTCTTGAGTTAGCCCCTCCCCTTAGGACCCTGGGAGGTTCACATCCACATAGGTAAGGTTAACACCTGATAGGCGTTAGAACCTGCGGCTTAGCACTTAGTAAGACTCGATGAAATACACTGAATTACTCAAAGGAAACAAAAGCCAAACTCTTCAAGGGCACTTGTTGAACTAAGTGCTAAGAGCCCATTTTGCTTACCAACACAAGGACCCAGAGGGCCATATGAGGCCTTGAGGCCACAGGTTCCTCACCCTGGATTCTAGTCCAGCCTCTTCATTTTAGCTATGAGGAAACTGAAGCCAAGAAAGGTTAAATTTCCCAATATGATACACTATTTAATAGTGGAATCAGGACCAGAACACAGATGTCCTGACTCCTAATTCATGCTCATCACACTTATTTTTATACCATGTCAAACCATACTGACCTCTGATAATTCTACCGTGGATTTGAAAAAAAAAATTTTTTTTCTTTTACCGTATTACAGCCAGACTAAAGCCACATTAAAGATATTTCTCCAGTCAGTAGTATTGGAGAAAACTGAAACCTCTAGCCTGGATGAAGGTCGCCTCCCAATAGATGGTAAAATCTATACATCTATAGATACTGCCATATGTATAGATACCTATAGAGAGATGTATAGATATAATTTGCATGTTTAATATTTAATTTTTCAAAGATCATGCCTAGTACATGCACATAGAATTCCTACTAAAATATTTTGTTTCTAAATCTGTTAGCTTTTACTGTATTGTGTAATTGTCTTTGTACTATACTCTATATATTCTGTATAGTATACTCTATATATTATACTGTATATTATATTCTATATATTACTATATTCTATAACTGTCTTTATACCTAGCTGAAATAAAATGCAGATTTGGAGTTATCTAAAGAAAGGGATGTGGATGCATAGGGAACTTATTGATTTAGATTTAAAAATGCATTAAATTTCTTTTGTAAAATTCAATTTTATTTTATTTTGAGCTTCAAATTTTCTTCCCTCTCTCCTCCTTCCCTACTTAGGTTTTGCCAGACTACTTACTAGGTTTCCTAAAAATTTTTGAAAGATATGCAATTTCTCAGGTAGAAGTAGCTAGAGAGCCTGTATAGACATTCTGCAACTGGTTCTGGTATGCTTGCCACACGATGAAGGGGAGCTTCTATAATCTGTTGTTGCTATTTAACCTAGGCATCGCTCTTGTGATGACTTCTTTCTGGCTGATAATATTCCAATTCTGGGCGATTTGGGGTCCTCCCCATCTAAAGATGACATTTGGGCAATGAATGTAGCCTTTGGTTCCTTGCCTTGCCTCTTATTATTTACTTTAGGTGAAAGAGATTAATTTGGATATTATAACCTAATGAATTTCAAGGGGTCAAGTGAGCAAACCACACCCAAGGTCCAGGAATCTGGTTGTAAAGTACATGCTAGTAGCCCAGAGATTGCTGAGAAGAAGGCTCATTCAGAAACAATGCTGAATTTGGATAGGAATTTGGTGGTACCAATGCTGTGTAGAAACTGAGTTAAGAATAGGAGATGGAGGTGGTATGGGAGAGAGTGTGGTTCCAGGTACTGGGGAGAAATTTTTGTACTTTTTGATGTATCTTCAAAGTAAATATCCCATTGTAAAAGTTAAATGACGTTTATTGGTTAAATGGAAGTGGGGTACTAATCCCTGCCAATGAACAGTAGAGAGAACACACTAGAATGGCACTCAAAGGGATGGTATTGGAGAAAAGATAACCCAATCCCTCAGGGGTACCCCTAGAACCCTGAAGGGGAGATATAACTGGCTTAGCTCTGATTTAGTGAGGCCATAGTGTACTCTACAGACTATTATCCTATGATCCCATGGCCCTAGGTCAGGTACACTTTGTACCTCACAGCCTCCATTCACAGGAACACAGAACTTGCAGTGAGACAACCTGGGGCTAGCTGCTGGTCCTGACAGTTTTTAGCTGTTTGATCATGGAGCAATCACATATTCTCTATAAGCCCCAGTTTTATCATGTACGAAATAGCTATAGTACTATTTCTACGTAATAATAATAAAGTTAACATTAATATAATGCTTACCGTACTCCGGGTACTGTGCTAAGCACTTTCCAACTATTATCTCATTTGGTCCTTACAACAACTCTCGGAGGTAGGTCCTATTACTGTCCTCCTTTTACAGATGGGGAAACAGAGGTCAGGTGACTTGCCCAAGGTCACAAAGCTAGTAAGTGTCTGAAGTTGAATATTATCACAGGTCTTCCTGATTCGAGGCCTGGAGAGCTATCTGCTGTGCCAACTAGCTGCCCCAGTGAAGTCCTTTGCAAAAGCGCTATGTAAACGTGAGCTATTATTATTATCTTATTTCAGGAAAGAGAATACTTGTTAATTGATTAGTAGTTTTTTTTAACTTGACCTATGATTCATTTACTGCAGGGAGCTCCAGATGAGGAGTTACGTCTTATGGCTCTTAAGAAGTGCCTGGGTCCCTGAGAGTTTCCATGATTTGTTCAGGGTCACATAGCTAGTGTCAGAGGCAGAACTCTAATTCAGGTCTTTCTGATTTTGAGGCCCACTACAACATGGTACCTGGTCTCATGATGTCTTTGCAATGGCAAATAAATTTCAAAACACCATTCATAAAAACTTGGCATGACTTGTTTTGGATGAGAATGTAGAGGGAATCAGGGTGGTGAGCCACTTTGTGAAAAACACTGATCTTTGGGTCTGAATGGGTGAAATTCAGGAAATATACCCAACAGACCTTAGCTTCAAACCTCTTTCACTGGTCTCACTTTTCTGACAATTCTGTGAAAAATGAGCTCTTCTGAACAGGCCTCTCTTTTCCATTTTTTTTTCTGGCCTGCAGCAATTAAACAGATGGGCAAGAAAGGAGATGAAAAGTTCTGTAACCCCTCCAAGCCCAAGGGCTCAGGGGCATTTCTCTTGCTGGAGGAGGCTTCCTTCAGGCTCCCTCCCTCTCCCGTCCCATCACAAAGGAAAAGTCACCTCCCAAAGAGGTATGTTCTTGTACAATATTGGTGTCCGCATGATTGAAGCAGGCAGGTCAGAGGCCAGCGGAGGGGAAAGGCCATTGTAAACTAAATGCAGCTGCTGAATCTCCTTGTGCTTCTCCTTGGTGTCATGAAGATAAATGGCGTTAAAAAAAATTCTGCCAATGAGGCAGTGCTCATTTTCTCCTTTCTCATCATCCTCCAAGCGTTTCATAATGAACTACAGCTCCATCATGTATAGACCTAATGGCTTTAAACCTGTACTTATCCCAATGAGAAGAGGTTGGATTTTAGGGGATTAAGTCAGTCTCCAGAAGCAAATTGTTCATATGTTACAAAGACTTTGGCTGTCACCAAATGCACGTTGTTTTTCTGTATCTAGAGAAAAAGAATGTCATAGTATCTTTGGACCCAGGCCTTCATTTCTAGCCAAGGCTGAAGTGGTTGACTTTCTACCTCGAAAAACCAAAGCAAATACACAGGAGCATTTTCCAACTTTATAAGTATCCTAGTGTCTTTTTTCCCATAGGGATTACAGTCATGATTATTCATGTGAGGTCTGTTGATTTTCCTCAGTGAATTTTAAATCTCTCCGTGAAGATATTGCTTTCAGTGAATGCAAGCTGAATTTAACATTAATCTAAGCAAAAGACAAATGGGATGGTACATTTGCTACCATTAAAAAAACCCAACAACGAAAAAAAACTCATATAAAGCAGCCTGTTAGAGATGTAGTGCATGGTTTGTTGTTATGAGTCAAGATCACTTTGTTCCATTTCCTAAAATATACCCAAGTCAAAACCAATGAAACTAATAGCTCATTACAGATCAGCAAGTGCTATCCAGCCTTCCAGTTTCTAGATGAAGCTGAAAGCTGTAATAAATTTGGAGAATCAATCTCCAAGTAATAAAATTAATTTCCTTTTAACGACTGAGAATACAGTGCAGCTGAAATCCAAGGCAAGTCAAGATTGGAGTAATAAAAAGTGCAGGAACTTCAGCTACATGCAGCAAACAAGACTTGAAATAATACAAGGTTGTGTGGTTTTAGAGGAAGAACATTATCCTAGAATCAACAGTCCTGGACTGCCTGTGTTTCAGCACACTGAGCAGACTTTCCTGGAAGTTGGTGGAAAGGGTAGTAGACTTTTTTTTCCACTCAGATAGTTCTATGGTTTATTAACTGGAGTTACTCCCCTCACTCCATATCAGCTCCAGTTTTGCTCTGGTCTTTGGTAAGTTAGGCTCAACTCCACTCTTATCTGTAGAGTCATAATTAGCATGATGCCAATGGAATTTTGCTCTAGGACATCAATGTAGGGTTAAGGAAGGATGAGCTTCCTCTCCACAGGGAGTACTTCTACATATCCTGCCTCTAGGTGTTGCTCTTTGGCACCTCATCTTGTGACCCTCCAGGCCCTTATACTACAATTGACCCTATGAGACTTCTTGGGTGCCTACTTACTATTGTGCCACCTTACCAAATCTTCTTAACTGAATTTGATCCAGGAAGAGTTGTTCATTTATCAAACTACATCTTCTAAGTTCTCGTTTATTTACCACCACTAATTGGGGAGGAATCAAGAAGAATAATTGTTAGGGCCATCCTTGACCCATAGAAATTAGAGGCTCATCTTCAGTAACAAGTGGACTGATAGGAATTCAGGTATAAGGGGCTGGGAACATTCACGGAGGCCCCAAAGAAGAGATATAAGAAGGCACCTCCCCACCATTTTTTGTAGGCCTATGTGTGTGTAATTCTGCATATGTCAGAGGATTTTATAGTTGGTCCTGGAGGTAACAGGGAGCCACTGGAGTTTATTGAATAGGAGAGTGACATGGTCAGATTGGTACTTTAGGACCATTGCTTTGATAGCTAAAAGGATGATGGACTGGAATGAGAGAGACTTGCATCAAGGAGGTCAACCAGAAGGCCATTGCAATAGTTCAGGTGTGAGGTGATGAAGGTCAGTACCAGAGTGGTTTGCAGTGCCAGGGGAGAGAGAAAGAAGTGTATTCTATAGATGTTATAAAGGTGGGACTGACAGACTTGGCAACCGATTGGTTATAGGAAACGAGAAAGAATGAGGAGTCAAGAATGATATCTACATTGTGACCTTGGATGACTAGGAGGATAATAATTGGAAATTTAGGAAGAGAGGAAGGATTGGGGGAAAGATAATGAATTCAGCTTTGGACATGTTGAGTTTAGGATGTCTGTGGGATATCCAGTTTGAGATATTCAATAGACAGTTGGAAATTAAAGCCTGGAGGTTAGGAGAGAGATTAGAGCTGGATAAGTAGGTCTGAGAATCATCAGTATAGAGATGAGCATTGAATCCACGGCAGCTGATGCAATCACCAAGAAAAACTGTCTAGAAGGAGAAGAGGGCCCAGGACAACGGTGATTACAAATGTAAAGTGCTTTGTCAACCCTAAAAGTGTCATATAAATGTGAGCTATTATTTTTATTTCATAAGATAGTCTATTTCTGCTTTGATTCACAGGCTACCCCAAAGACCTCCAGTTTTCTATACTTCCTATTTAAAATTCCTGATACTCTAGTAGTATTTTTCAAATATTGCTGCTTCTGCTGATTCCAAAAGCAAAGAGAAAGGATTTTTTTCATTGCCCACACAACTGCTTGCCTTTATTGGTGCAGATAACACAAGGTTGATTAAATTTGAATTTTTCCATCAGATATATGTCAAATGATTGACTGTGGAAAAGGGTTGTGATATTGGAAAAAATAAACTTGCACCTTCCCTTAAACATAATCTCCAAAAGAATAGGAAAACCCTACCATTGTCCCCCTTTCATCTGATGCCTGCAAGGCTGTGAATATGTGCTTATGCCCTCTCCAAGGAAATGATTGAATTGGGAGGATCCATATGCCTAGTGTGCTCTTGACAGTGACTTATACAGTTGCCATTCTGTGTCAGTCTCATGATCTATCCAGCCCAAGAGACTATGAGAGAGACAAAGGGGATGCAAACACACATGATAGGGAGTGGTACATGGCTAGTTTCATTTGTAGTTGTGGTTGACAGGTTGCCTATTCCTCTTCTGGCCAGAGAGGAAGAAAAAACATGGACTTTCCTTTCTAAATAGCTTCACGATGAACAAACCTGGAACGAGTAATTTTGTTAAAGAAGTGACCTAGCAATAGAGAAATGGTGGGGTCTGAGGCAACAATTCTGCTATAATATCAGCATACTAGAGAGGGGAGGAAGGGGAAGAGAGGATGTGTGTCGAAGGCACATCTGGGAGAGCATAACACTTACCAAGGAGAGAATGGAGGTATTGATCTAGAAAAATGATGTGACCACACTAGGGAAGGAAGTGATGGCTTTGTTTTTATTTCCACCAGTATATTTGACTGTCAAGGTGAGAGCAGACCCAGTATACTTTTTTTGTAATTATAAGAAATCAGTACTATTCAGGTTTTCATCCACACAATTGGTTTTCATAGATCATATATTTTAAGTCTGAAACAATCTTAGAGGCCATCTAGTCCAATCCTCATTTTACAGATGAAGAAACTGAGTTCCAGAGGGGGTCACTTACCCGAGGTCACACAGGTGGTAAATGGCAAAGGTGGGATTTGAATTCAGATTTTCTGACTCCGAATCCACTGCTGTTGCAGTGGATAGAACTGCATATGCTTTGAAAGGTTTTTAAAAAACAGTTTTACCTGATATTCTAATATGAAAAAAAAACTGTAAGAAATGCATAGTATTGTGACAGTGCATAGAAGGAGCATGGAGACCTGAGGTTGTAGCTCACCTTTGAGCTATCCCCTAGCTCACACTCATAGCTTGGATCCCCCATGAGATAACTACTTTAGGTATTCAAGATACTCTCTAGGTCTATACTTTGAAAACTACATAGTGCCTGAGCCCCTAAGAGTGTGGTTACCTTGACTCTAGTCAGCCAGGGGACACATCTAACTGAAAGTAAAGGCATTTGCTGAAACAGCAGTCAGAATAATAGCAAAAAAATGTCTCCCTCATGAACTTGTGATGCATTCTTTCTTTATGCACATAAAAAATATACATCTGTGAGAACAGATACACAGAGTTCACAAGTTTAGAGCTACACACATAGGGAATCCATGTAGCCAAGGTACATGTGAAGAAAGACAATGCTTCAGGGCTTAGGGAGCTGCTGATGTCCTTGTACCATTCCCATTAACCCTAATCTGGGTGTCTTCGTTGGCTGCTGTTGACGGCTGCTCCACCTGGACTCTTCTGGATGATTTCGCTAATACATGCTGCTTTACTGCTTGGCTGTAGTTCTCATTGACCCAAGTTTTGGGTTCAACTGACATCTCAGGCTAGAATATGGCTCCGTTTTGTTGGAACTCCCACACTAGGGTCAGCAAGGATCTCAGCTCAAGGGGTTGCCATCTCTGAAGCATGATTCCGGGTCAAGGTTTTGTACTTCCAATGTCTCTTGATGACCCAACTCGGTTCTACAGCGACTTTTCTCCAGTTGACGCTGCCATGTGCTTCTGCTCTAAGAAACCTTTACTCATGTGAGGAGAGTACAGGGACATGGAAATCTATTAAGTGGGAGAAGAAACGGGCATGGGGAAACTCCTTAGTGGGAGTTTCCTGGCCCTTTCATATACATGTTCTTTACAATCTGTGAAAGGGCCACCAGGTCTAAAAAGGACAGTCTTTACAACCTACAAATTCTTACATCCAGTGTTTGAAAGGGGAACCATACTTGTATCTTACCAACTCTGATACCTGCCCCTATACCATGTAATTTTACCAAGAAGACTGAGGGGGGTCTTAGTTGTTCAGGGGGTTCCTAACCCCCCCAAAGGGTCAGAGATGGTAAAAATAAGATGGAGAAGCCAGAAATGTTTATTTAGTGCTTCCGGAACAATGGAAATTTGAGAGTTGAAGAATCTCCCTAAAGTGATTTCTTTTTTTCCTTTTTTTCAGAGTTTTTTTTTCTTAGCTGAGTCAACAGTGTTTAATTGCCTGTAAGAAATTCTCCAGAAAAACTGTTGTTTGTGGAGCTGGTTCCATCTAGCTGTAAGACAAAGGAATTGAGGAGGTTTCTCTCAGGAAAACTTATATCTTGTTCAACGTGTTGGGTGGAGAAAATTCTTTATGAGTTAAAGTGACCAAAAGCTGACTTAGAAAGACAGTGTGATGTGGTGACTAGAGTGTTTCTATTTCTTAAGGAGCTGCTGATGTCCTTACACCATTCCCATTAATCCAAATCTGGACTAGAACTAAGAAGAGCTGGGTTTGAGTTCTGCATCTGACACTAAATATCTCTGGGCAAGTCACTTCATCTCCTTGAACCTCAGTCTCTTATCTGCAAGATGAGGGTTGGACTAGACGATTGCTCAAGCCCTTACTAGTTTTAAAGCTATGGTCCTGTGATTTAATGACCAGGGATTGACATATAAAATAGTAGGGAGTGTTCAGGATAATCCAAGGGATGATTGCATGGCCGCCAAAATGCTACATATGATACTTTGCAGTCATTGCTACCAGATCTGTCTGTGGACCCTTCAGTTTCTCCATAATACTAGGAAAAGGAAGTGACTAGAATTAGAAATTCAGGTGAGGAACCCAAAGGTTAGAGGCAGAGAGCTGGCCTTAGAATCGAGAAAATTTGGACTTAAGTCATGCCTCTGATACTTACTAGCTATCTGTGTAACCATGGACAAGTCACATAACTTCTCAGGGGCACCAAGCTACTCTCTAAAATAATAAATTATAGCCAATTGCGGATCTGCATTAGTGGAAGAAGTTTGTATACTGCAAGTCCCCTGTGCTGATTAAATCACAAGACCAGATCTATCCATAATCCTTTCAAAAAAAAAATGAAATCCCAAAGATAAGAAGCTGGAAGATATAAAAGGTCAGGACATCCAAAAGTACTGAAGTCCAAGAAAAGAGGTTAGGTAACAAGGTAACAACAACCAGGCTACCATTATACCTATGTGCCTCCTGCTAGATCAAACATTTATTTCTAAGGAGTGACAGGCTTGGGCATGCGGGTTCACGTAAGGAAGTGCCTGTTTTTATCTGTGAAGGGCACAGATAGAGTTCTACCTTTTAACAGGCCCACTCAAGAGGTCCAGAGGTTCCATATCTCCTTTGGAGCTAAGGATAAAAATTAGGGAGGTCTGGGGCAGCTACATGGCCCAGGGGATAGAGTACCAGAACTGGAGTCAGGAAGACCTAATCTGAATTCAACTCTGGCCTCAGATAATTACTAGCACGTGTGATCCTGGGCAAGTCACTTAATTTCTGTTTGCCTCAGTTTCCTGAATTGTTAAATGGGGATAATAATTGCACCCACCTCCCAGGGTTTTTGTGAGGATTAAATGAGATAATTATTGTAAAGTGCACATAGTAGGTGCTATATAAATGCAAATATATATGTATAAACTACATTATATAAATATAAAATATTATTCTATATGCTATTACTATATAAGTATAAATTATAGGGGCATCTAGGTGGTGCAGTGAGTAGAGCACCAGTCCTGGAGTCAGGAAGACCTGAGTTCAAATCCAGCCTCAGACACTAGACACACTTACTAGCTGTGTGATCTCCAATTGCCCTGCCTTACTCTTTCCAAAAAAAAAATATAAATTATTGTTATTATCTGCAGCACAGAATGGCCAAATGGCATTTGTGTAAGACAGTAGGGACACCGGTGATCTTCAGTATCTTGCCATGGCCAATGTTATAGCTCCAAATAGAAAGGAGGCATCCTGATACAGTGAAAAGATTTGGAGTCTATAAACCTGGGTTCAAATCCTACCTCAACTGCCTGGATGACCTTAGGCAAGGCAATCCCTTCTCCATGCTTCACTTTCCTCCTCTACAAAATGTCTTTGGTATCCTGAGGTTTTAATAAATTAATCCATGGAGGTCAATCCTAGGTGCAGAACATGAGCATTGTAGCAAGCATCATTGCTATCTATCTTTTCCCTAAGCATGGAAATGTGTACAGCTAGTGGAGCTTCCACTGGGACTGTTGTTGGTGTCTCTGCTAAGTGTCTGGCTGGCAAATCTGTCAGGCTGTCTGGGGGCAGATCCATTTTAGGCTGCAGTGTGTTCTTAATGATCTGATGTCCTCATTTATTAAACTTTCCCAGTCCCCTCCTTCCCTGTTGGAGGATTCAGCCAAACTGCCTCTGGATGGGTTTGGAGATAGCTAGGAGGGCATTTCATTTATCTGTTATGTTTCTTCACAAGGTTTCAGAGGGATTTTTTTTAAGGAAAAAAAAGAAGTTTTATTGATTTTTTTACATTGCTGACATTTTCCAATGACCCTCCCTTTAGAACTTACCCATGTAACAGGATTACAGATTGAGAGCTGGAAGGGACGTCAGAGCCCATCTAGTCCAACTCTCTCATTTTACAGATGAGGAGACAGAGGTACAAGGAGGCTAAGTAATTTATTCTAGATCTTGAAGGTGTTTTGCATCAGAGGTGGTATTTGAACCCAGCTCCTCTGACTTCAGAGTCAAATTTTTTTGTTGTTATTGTTTATATTGTCCCACAATGCTTCCCAACTATTCTAACCACAAATTTTCTGGACATTTTAAAGAGGTACTTCCTATAACTTTGGATGCAATTTTGAATATAACACTTTTAGGTGAAACAAAACAAAAGCAACCAAAGAACATAGTTAAGGAAAACCAATCAACAGGAAGGAGGATGAAATATGCCTCATTCTCTAAATATGGTTTACCACTTTGGCTGGGAGGACCAAGTAGTCACAGGGCTTTTCTCACATGTAGTCTCAGAATTCCCAGGGACTAGAATAGGGAAACAAAGTGCAAAAGGGACAGTGATTAAGCCTGGCATCTTCCAGGGGGTGCTGATGCTAGAACTGAAACTCTTTCCTGCCCTAGACATCTGTGAAGTTGTGAATGGCTTTTAGAGCCTCCATTATGGCAAAATAAATATAACGTCAGGGCTATGCTCCTGCACATATGATCTAAGCAACAGAAAAAAAAACTAGCCCAGATAATAACAAGCAGAGGATATAATACAAAGGACTGCTATTTCAGAGGTTCTGAGTGAGAGTGATAGCACCCAGGCTGCTAGCTAAAAACTGCATTTCCTATGCATGATCACCCCAGATGCTCCTGAATCGATGCTCCTGCAGTAATGGTGGGGTGCACTGGGGCATAGATCATCTGAACAATGGGCCATGAACATTTGGGCTGGCAGCCGGCCGTAGACCACAGCTATCTGTTATGTGCCTGGCTCTTGGTGGCAGCTTTAATAAGATTTCGGGAAGGATAGCTGGCTGATAAATGCATGTAGAGAAGTAATAAATACAAATGTAAATGTTCTGCGTCACCTGCAGTTGAACAGAGGGTAAATGCAAAGATGGTCACTCATTGCTTTATATGTCACCAGGCTATTTAGTCACAGAAGGGTAATGCCTGGATTGGAAACTATTGTCCTAGGCCTTGTACAGTGACTTTCATTTGCTTTCCCTGAAGCTGGGGATGTGAGGCAACAAAAAAAAAATTCTTAGCATAAATCATTTTTCTCAGCTTTTGACAGCTCTTGTCTCAAACTCAATTAGTCATCTGGCACAAGGAAAGCAGAGATCATCACAAATTCACAAGTGCTTAATGGATACGGCAAGGCTAGGGAGTGATTTCCTCTGTTTAATCTCTGCTGTTCAATGTTCATTAGTAGATGACAGGGGTTATTAAAATAAATAGTGCATCAGAAAAATTTTTTTTCCTTGCAAGGTTAAGCAGGTGCGTGTTCTTTGTGTGTGTGTGTGTGTTTTATTTTAAGGAGCTGAATGAATTATATCCTGGAATGATGTAAGGAAAGCTTGAGAAATATTCTCAGGGAAACAATCACCTGGGTACCTACTTGGTGTGTCTGAGGTGATGTATAGAGGAGATGGGTCAGGTCCTGCTGGGAGGTCCCTCTGCCTCTGCATCTGCCATATTGTGCTGGGGGCCACAAGGTGCCAAAAGACTTGGTCAGATGTTTTCAGACTAAATTATTGAATGATAGATACAAACATTCAGTAATATAGGGGTAGGGAACCTGTGGCCTTGAGGCCACATGTGGCCTTCTAGGTCCTTGGGTGCAGCCTTTTGACTGAGTTCAAGTTTTACAGAACAAATCCTTTTATTAAGGAGATTTGTTCTGTGAAGTTTGGATTCAGTCAAAGGATTGCACTTGAGGACCTAGAAGGCCACAGGTTACCTCATGGCTGCAGATTTCCCCCCACTGTGAAGTTGGAGCTGTCTGGGTTATTTCTACTAACCTGTCAGGGCAATTTTTAAAGTGGTGAAACCTCTCTTTCCTACTTTTCCTATCTTAACATTATAATTATTATGTTAATAATACAATACCTCTCCAAGGCCATAAAACTGTAACATAGGTGCCACACTGAATTAGTAAAAATTCCACTGAAGAAGCATAGTATTCTAAAGAAATACAACAGACATCTTTTAAGCTATTGCTATCACCCCTCGCTGCCTTCTTCATTTTACTTCTTTTCTTTTTGGAGGGGTGAAGGCAGGGCAATTGGGGTTAGGTGACTTGCCCAAGGTCACAACAAGGTCTCCATGCAGCCACCACCCTTGTTCGTGTGCTCACCTGAATAGTTCAATAGCTTGCCAGTTGGTCTCCCCATCTCAAGAGCTTCCTCTCTCCTATTCATCTCCCATGTGACTGACAAAGTGGTATGCCTAAAGCACAGGCACTGCTTAAGAAACATCTGTGGCTCCCTATATGCTCTAAGATTAGAGACAAACTCTCCCATTTCACAATCTGGCTCCAATCTACTTTTCCAGTTGTTCTGAGCTGCATCTGACTCAGGACAATTCTTGGTAGTTTATGTTTGATATTGGAATAAATGAGACCCTTGTAGGGCATCCAACAATTGATAAAAGGAGATTTACTTAGGCATAGCAAGTGAAGAATATACATATTAAGGACAGCTCAAACTGACTCAGCTAGGTAAAGCTCCTCTGCCTTTGTTGTCCACTGTGGTCTGGCAGACAAACATCAGCTAATGGCTGGAGCTCCTCCTAGCTGAACTTTGGTGACCAGGAAATAGGGTCACCTGGCCACTCAAGTCTCCAAAATGGTGTTAATACTGCTTAAGAAAAAAAACTAGCCTAATTTTGACAGGATGGAGGGTTAGGATGTTGCTCCCACCATATTAGTCTTACCTTTCATGTGCTGTAAAGTCCAGCCAAACTGACCTTCTAGCTGCACCTCTCACACGACTCACAACCTGCCGTTTCTCTGCTTCTGCCCAGCCTGTTGCCATACCTGGAATGTGCCCTCTTAGAGATGCTGGTTTCCTTCAAAGCTCAGCTTGTTCCTCATGCCCCCGCTTCCCCACTCCCCAGCTCCTCATGCCCATTAACAAAAGTACCTTCCGTTTATCCTACGTCTATTTTTTTTTTACTGTGATGTATGCATGTACTGTCTCCTCTGATGGAATATAAACTTCTTGAGGTCAGGGCTATTTCATCTTTTTGCCTTTGGTTTCTCCTGTAGATTTTCTGGCATACAGTGTATGCTTAACGAATGTTCCGTGATTGATTGCTAGGCACCAAGTCTACGAAGACCAAGAGGGAACGGTTCCTGCCCTCAAGGCTAACATTCTACCCTATGTCTGTTTGAATAATCAGATAGTTTTCTTAAAACCTAACCAACAGTAACTATTCTTTCTATTTATTGTTATCCTTTTTAAGAGTCAAAGTGGGTAAAATTGGAGACATTATCTGCTTGGTCATGTCTAAACATCGATTAGCATAGTGCTGGATATATATGAGGGCAGCTAAGTGGTACAGTGGAGAGAGTGCCAGGCCTGGAGTCAGGAAGATCTAAGTTCACATCCAGCCTCACAAACTCACTATCTGTGTGACCCTGGGCAAGTCATTGAACCTTGCTTGCCTCAGTTTCCTCATCTGTAAAATGACTAAAGAAGGAAATTGCAAACTAGTCCAGTATCTTTGCCAAGAAAACCCCGAATGGGGTTACAAATAGTCAGACTGAAACAACTCAACAACAAAGAAGAGAAGGTATTTGTCATTTTGTTGCTGGAGCAATTGAATCCCAGAGAAGTGGACTTGCTAATCCAGAATCATCCAATGAACCTGGGGTGAAGTCAACGGTAGAATCCAGGTGGCTTTTAACTCAGGTCAGTGTCCTTACTGATAATATTCTGGGACGTAGGCTTTTAAAAGTCCAATACGCCAAGAAACCCAGGCGGTGGAATATCGTGGGGATATTTTCCAGCTCACTGTGTTTTGGAACAGTCTAAGGGGCAGAACCTCTCATAGCTTTTGGTACAAACCATTATGTAGCTGGGCATGCTAGTGAGGCCTGCCATTGAAACCTAAGAAGAAAAGGACTTAAGAAATATATAAGAAGATAACTACAGGTATACAGTACTAACTGGAGTTATTTAATATTGCGGCTATACGTATCTTCATAATTTCCCTGTTTCTACTTTAATTTTTATTCCAAAAGCACTGGTTAAACCCTTGTCTTCCTAAAGACATTTTCTGGTTCTAAGGATCAGTTTCCTGTCGGGAAGTGCCTTCTCATTGTTGCATTGATGAAAATCCAAACATCAATCACTCAGTCATTCAAAAACCATTTATTAAATGCCTATTCTGTGCCAGGCATTGTGCTAAGTAAGTACTACAGATACAAAGAAAGGCAAAAACTCTACCCCTGCCCTCGAGTTTAGCTACTTGCTATTGCTGAGACCTTGGGTAAGTCATTTGATCTCAGTTTCTTCATTGATAACCCTTCAATGTAACCCTTAGCTCAAAGGGCCGATTGTATAGAACTCTCTTCCATTGAGGGAGATTGATCACTCAATTCCAATGTCTATATGAGGGCAGGAGGAGCTGGTGAGAGTGGGAGATGAGAGAGTTTCTAGATTCTTTTAGATTCCAGCTTTGAAAGAGAAGATGCGCACTTCTAGCATCTCTTCAGGTCACTGAAGGGAAAGATGGACTCTGGAAAGTCGGCATAAGAGTAGCTGTCAGTCTCTATCATGTCCTCCCTTAATGTTACCCAGCTTCTCACACTACAGACTTTGGTAGAACTTCCCCTTAGGTTAGTTGTGTTATCTCACTCCCAATGGGAGAGCTTCTTTATTTTATATTGTCTGGAATATTTTCTACACATATTTTCTCTGACTTCTGTTTTGCTATTGACTTGGATAAATGAGTTTCTTTCTATTTTTAGGTGTGTGTGTGTGTGTGTGTGTGTGTGTGTGTGTGTGTGTGTGTGTGTGTGTGTGTGTTTTCATTATAGAATTGGCATCTGGTGGGGAAGATAGTTAAGCCCTGGCTATAAAGCTTGGAACAGTCCTTCCCCATTAAAGAATGGCAATCAGGAGTTTAGCTTGAAACTAAATACTACTTCCCCCAGGGGTGGGGAACCTGTGGCCTTGAGGCCACATATGGCCTTCTAGGTCCTCGGGTGTGGCCTTTTGACTGAGTACAAGTTTATAGAACAAATCCTTTTATTAAGGGGATTTATTCTGTGAAGTTTGATTCAGTCAAGGTGCTGAACATGAGGGCCTAGAGGGTCACACATGTCCTCAAGGCCACAGATTCCCCGCTCAGGCGGGGCCTAGACTAATACTATTTAGTGGAACACATGGATATAATTTTAGTCCAGTATCCCCTCTTTCTGGGAGAGCAGGGTGAGTAGCCTCTGGCTCCAACCTCCTGTTTCCCTCTTGGCAGGCATCAAAGTCTCCGTTGGAGAAGGGTAGGAAAAGAAGGTGTTAGTGATGTCTTTTTTTTTTTTTTGCTTCCCTGTGCAATGCATCTAGACACATCTATATGGGCCACACATAATCTACATAGGTAAAACAGCAAAAATACCACACACCACACGCCTTCCATGTGAAATGAAGATGTTGGACTTCATGATTTATAAGGTCCCTTTTTGCTTTTGATCTCATAAATAAGTTTTCAGAACCAGCAGAGAAAAAAAAAAAGATGAAGTCCATTGGTCAAAAAGATAGGGAGAAGAGTATTATGTGCCTCCATCAAATCGCTGGCACTTGTGGCTTTGACTTCATGGATCCTGTCTTCCTGTTCTTGGTCCCTCAATCCAATGAATTTCCCTAGATCTCTGAACTCAACCTTCCTCTGGCATCTCTATTTTTGTTAGTGGCTAGACTCCCCAGCTGCTTTAGAATTGTTATCACTTGGCTCATTTCTTTCTACTTATTTTGGTCATACCCATCTGCACTCAGACTTTAAGTGCTTATTTCAAATCTTAGAAAGGCAACATGTTATAGTGGATCGAGAGTAACTCTTCATACCGAGAAGATCTGGGTTCAAGTCCTGACTGTGATGTATATTAGCTGTGTCATCCTGAGAAAATCACTTAGCTTCTCCCTGCCTCATTTCCCTCTCCGATTATAAGGATTTGGCAGCACTAAGGCAGACATTTTAAAATGTGATGCAGACTCTTGACACTTACTGTGTTTTCTCTATACACGCTGTCTCTATGTTGGTTGCCTTTGCGATAGAATATGTGTGCTGAAGTCCCCAAATTGCGACAACATTTATTCTTGAGCTTTTGCAAATGTGTACAAAATTGTCCATCAGTTTTGGCGGAAGGAGCTTCCCCGTTGTAAATTTCATATAGTGACACAGTTACAGGTTCATCCCCCCAACAGCTTCTTCCCGGAGCCTCCCTAGTACTCTGCTATAGAGGGGACAGGAGAAAGTATTTTGTGACTGCCTCCTGTTAGTACTTTGCTGATTACACATGTACATAACTTTCTCTCTTTATCATTTAAATACCTCTTTCTAAGCGTGGGAACGTTTTAGTGGGTTTTGAATGGCCCTTAATGTTTTCTTGGAATTCGGAGGACACTGATTGCCTGTCTGAAGACAGCTTGTGATATCCACTTAGCTTCTTCTCCATTTCCTCTGTCCTCCAGCTGCTAAAGTGATTTTCCTAAAGCTGAAGTATGACTATATCACTAAACTCCAGTGATTCCCTATTGCCTCCAGGATCAAATACAAAATCCAAAGCTCAGCATTCAGCCCTCTTCATAGCCAGCCTCCTCCTACCTTTCCGGTCTTTATACACCTTACTCTCCAACATGTACCCTTTGATCCAATGACACTGAACTCCTGGCCCCATGAACACCACACTCCATCTCTTAGCTTGTAACATTTCCTCTGGCTGTATGTACCCTGTCCCTGTAATGTTCTTCTTTTTCATCTCTTCCTTAGCTTCCTTTGAGTCCTGACTAAAATCCTTTCCTGTACAGGAAGCCTTTCCCACCCCCTCAATTTGGGTGCACTCACTCTGTTAATTATTTCATATTTATTTTATATATAGCATTTTTGCATATTTTTTTGGTTGTCTTCCCATTTTGCCTCTTTTTGTATCTCTAGTGCTTAGCACAGTCCCTGGCAGATAGTAGGTGCTTAATAAATGCTAATTGATTAATTATTCTCTTCCTCAAAGGATGAGTTTTCATTTATTGCTACTTCTTCCCTTTTAATCATTGTTTTATTTCACCAATAGTGTGGGCTAAATGGTTGACAAAATTATCTTCCCGAAGCAGAGATCTAACCATGTTACTACCCTACTCGAAAATATTCAGTAGCTCCCTGTTGCCTCTTGGATTAACACAGACTCTTCATTTAAAACATTTTAAACCCTTTACAGACTGCCTTCAGCCTCCCGCTCCAGATTACTTTCATATTACTCCTTTTTAAGCTTCTATCTTCCAAACTGGCCTACTCATTAGTCTCTAAACTTATCCTCTTTCCCATCTCTTTGCCTTTGCACACTTTCTGATACACCCTCTCTGCAACTCCACCTCTTATAATCCTTAATTTGATCTTCAAGTCAATTCAGGTGTGACCTGATAGGGGAAATCTTTCTTGACTTCCCTAGTTCAGGGTCTCTTAACCTGGAATCCATTAACTTGTTTCAATATTTTGATAATTGTATTTCAATATAATTAGTTTCCTTTGTAATTCTATATGTTTTATTTTTTGTATTTAAAAATAATATCCTATGATTGTACAAGTAGCCTATATGAGATTCCACACTGTCTTAGAGAAGGGGGAGCAGAGGGAGGAGGAGAAAATTTAGAACTCAAAATCTTATAGAAGTGAATGTTAAAAACTAAAGACAAATAAATAAATAAAAATTTTAAAAAATAATATTCTGAGAAGGGAACCATACACTTCCCTTGACTGCCAAAGGGTCCATGACACATAAAAACATTAAGAATCCCTGCCCTTGTTTTAAGTTATCTCCTTCCTAAAATTTTATTGCATTTCTCTGTCTGTTAAAACATTCTATCTACTATAGTAAATGTAAGCTCTTTGATGATAGAGATTATTTTTCTGTTTTTATATTCTTTATTTAGCACAGTGCTTTATAGTGGCATAGTGGATAGAGCATCCTGCCTGGAGTCAAGAATTCAGTTCAAATCTGGCCTCAGATACTTACTAGCAGTGTGACCCTGGGTAAGTCACTTAACCCTGCTTGTCTCAGTTTTCTCATCTGTAAAATGAGCTGGAGAAGGAAATGGTAAACCACTCCAGTATCTTTGCCAAGAAAAACACAAATGGAGTCATGAAGAATTGAACAAGACTGAGCAACAAGAATAACAATTCATGCTTAATTACAGAATAGAGTGGCAAGATAAGCCACATATGTTTGCGAAAGTTCAAGAGTAATTGTTGGTACCATTTAGAGAGTTCCGCACGCATATGTTTTGGCAAAAGCAGCCAGCACAGACAGTGTGTGTAGGGAAAACATATGGTAAGTATCAGTAGCCTGCGTCACATTTTAAAACATATGCCTTCGTGTTGTCAAGTTTTCATATTATGACAGATAAAATTTAGGAAATAGACAAAAATCATTCAAAGTCAAATATGTTGAAAAACGTGAATGATCAAGCTGGTGTCCCATATTGGGTCAAAACCGAGGTGTTCCTATAAAGTAAGGAAATTGATTTTCTTCAGTGGCTCAGAAACTGACCTTGATGGTAGTTTCAAAAGAGGAATTCTGAAATACTTTAAGCAATGACAGCATCCTTGTAATCAGTACAAAGACCTACACAAGGCAAGTGTTTCGAAGGACAAGTTTTTATACTTGTAAGGCAGTAAGGTATGGTGGGGGGAAAGTGGTAATTTTTGTATCTGAAGGACTAGATCCAAGTTCCAGCTCCAACCCTGGGTAACCTCCCTTGCTCTCAGTTCCTTCATCACTGAATATTCATGCAGGATCCTCTCATTATGAACACTGATGTACTGTGTATCAGGGATAATCCAGTTCTTTAAATGAAAAAGGGAATGTTTTACGTGGATGCCTAAGTTACATATTTCGATATTTACTTGGAAGAAAATGTCCTTTCCATTCTAAGCATGTACAGTATTATCGTGTCTTTGTCCTTGAGTCAATTACCTTGTGGGTTATATAGTATCCTAAAGTTGTACTACATTGCCACCTACTGGCATAACAAAGTAATAAATTTTAGAAGCTGACTTGCTGGGAGTTGAATGTCTTGGAGCACCCTGGAAATGAAAAAGCTGGGGAAAGGGGAATTTAGTGAATAAAAAGTGAAGGGAATATGGGCTATTTCAGGTGAAGAGATAATTAGTAAATATTTGTAGTTTGAACCCTGGGGTGTTTCCTTTGTAACAAAAGTTTTCTTTAGTATTAGACTGGTTGACAGCTGGCACCTCTATGCCAAAGACTACTGGACTTGATCTTTGGCTAGTTCTGCTCTTTCTCCCTAACTCTTGTCTTACAGTGTTCTCTCTCTCTCTCTCTCTCTCTCTCTCTCTCTCTCTCTCTCTCTGTCTCTTTCTCCCTCTCTCCAATGTAAGGAATCTCTACTTGGCAATATGATACAATTGAATGTTGCCAGGTAGATGGCACATGGGCAAGACACTTAAAGTCTGTCTTTCTCAGTTTCTTTAATGGTAAAATGGGGATTGTAATATCACCTACCTCACAGGAAAGTTATAAAGATCAAATGAGATAAGACTTATAAAGTTCCTGGTACATAGTAGGGGCTTCATAAATGCTTATTCCTTCACCCCACCTTCCTTTCCTTGTTAGTTTTGGCCTCTAAAGATTCTTGAGCATATATCCTGCATCAGCTACTTCCTATATACCTCTGTTACTTTGGGGAATTCACTTAACTCTTCTAGGTTTCACTTTCTTCATCTATAAAATGAGGGAGTTGGACAAGATGACCACTAATGTCCTTTCTGGCTCCAGGTCTAGGAACCTATGTTGGTTTCATTAACTCTCTTGCTTTCTCATCCTTTCAAACTTCCTTGCATGTAAGCCATCTTTGCTAATGAGCTACAGACTAAGTACCTTCACTTTGCTTTTTTCCATTACCTCTTAGGTCTCTCACAATTTTAATTCTTTAGAGTTGATATTCCTTGATTTGTAGTCACAAAGCATCCCAGGGAAAATAACAGAGTTAGAAAATTAGGATTTTTTTAATCAAGGAGCAGCTTACAGTCATTGAAAGCACCATACAATTTCCCAAATGAAATCTATCCTATTTTCTTTTTCCTAGGATCCATCTGCTATGTCTATCCAAGGTATAGACTGATGGAGAAGCTCATTTTCCATCCAACCATGCATCATAGGTAGAGAAATGGGCATATTTGGAGGCCTTTCATAATGACATTTAATAGAGATAGACTAAAGCCCTACACTTGGATTAAAAATATCAAATACATATAGTTAACAGCTTTTATGAAAAATTGGGATTTTAGTGGACTTCAATATAAGTGAACAGTGTATCATAGTAGCCTTACCCTCACAAACGGCATGATCTTCAGTTATATTAATAGAAGCATAATATGCAGAATGAGATAGATGATAGTCTCACCGTCCTTTGAGCTGACCATATCACTTGAAGGAGGTAAGGATGTTTAGCCCAAAGAACATAAGACTTAGGTAAGGCATGAAGGCTGTTATCCCTTACTTGAAAATCTGTCATAGAGTGCTGGGCCTGGAGTCAGGAAGACCTGAGTTCAAATATGGCCTCAGACGTTTACTATGCTATGTGAACCTGGGTGAGACACTTAATCTCTGTTTGCCTAATCCACTGGAGAAGGAAATAACAAATGATTCCAGTATCTTTGTCAAGAAAACCCCATATGGGGTTACAAAGAGTTGGACACAACCAAACAATTGAACAACAACAAGAAATAGGCTTGTTCTTGTTGGAACATTACAACAGAACTAGAAATAATAAGTGGAAGTTTCAGAGGAAAAAAATTTAGGCTTTATGTAAGAGGAAAAAAACCCAAAAAACAATAGAGACATCCCAAAGTGGAATTGATTGTCTCAGCAAATAATTGAGTTTCTCATCATGGAATAAGTAGAGGCTGGATGATCATTCATAAAAGATTTTGTAGAGGTGACTCTTGTTCAGGTACACATTGGGTCATGATTTTTAACATGTCTTGCAACCCTGAAAATCTGTGATGCTGTGAGAGGGCCCTAACCTACTTTTCCAAATGTGAACAAAGTAGTGCTCCTTTATATATACTCCATGAGCCAGGCAAACTGCATTGGGCCGTTCTCCAAAATAATCTTGTCTTTCTTTTGTCCATGTCTTTGCTTATGCTTTTCTCCCTTATCATGGATGTTGCTTCCTACATCTTTGAGTGTTAAATTCTAACCATACTTCTTTAGGCACCTGTTGCCTTATGTTATGATTATTGGTATATTCAACTCATGTATCTCCCAAAATTATAAACTCTATCACAGCAGAGGTGATGTCGTGTTCATCTTTGTATCTCCTACGATGCCTAGCATAATTTTCATGAACATTGTTGGTATTTAATAAACATTTGTTGAATTAATAAGTAAAATTGGATGAGGACAAAAATAAAGGATAAGACTATCTCCAAAGTAGGCTTTGGCTATCACTGTCATAGTGCCTAAGTGATATGCTATCCCACAGGGAGGTCTGGGTCTTGGGGCTCATTTAACCAAGTAGCTTGCTAAATGATATTGATCATGATTCATATATGCATAACATTCTAAGGCTATTTATTCTCTAGGAAAATGAAAGCTATGATCAGTGAAATTAGGTGAGAATTAAATACTGGAATGATAATGAGGAAATTAGAAACACTTTAATGCTGATATAAAGACTAAATGAGATCTGACTATGAGGCATTTGTTGGAAGCTCTTTTTCTAAATTGCGTCTCAATTTACCCAGTGCAAAATGGCCCAATGGACAAATGACTAAAATCCTATAATTTTTTTCTTTTTATAGTGCTTGATGCAGATTGCTGCATGATACTTTGCATGTAGAAGGCAGTGGTTGATACATTATTGTTGGGCAAAGGGAGACTTTTTCTTTGTAGCTATTTTGGAAGCAAGATGAAAATCATAGAAAGGATGCTTGACTTGGAGGATAACACAAAATAAGAGAAACCAGGACTACTAATCCTATATTTTGGTTGTTTTCTGTGCCAAGGAGAAATTCCTTTTGGACTGAGAAGGATAGAACAAATATGGTTACCAGGAAGGTGTAACTAAATTTAAATGATCTTAATGTATGCATAGCTGTATTTTGTTCTAGTCTATTGCTTTTTAAAAATCAACGAACAGTAAAAACAATTCCTATATCCTCTGCACCTTTCAATTAACCATGTGAACTCTAAAGAACTACCTTGCTATAGAAAAATCTTCTATAAAAGGCTACCTATTTGTTTCCTTTTTATGTTGAGGACACCTTCAACACACATCGGGATTGTTCTCATAAAGTTTTTATAAAGATGAGATAAGTAAGCACATAGGTTAGTAGTTACAAATATTCTCTCAGTTATCTTTTGGAGATAGTAATATTTTCCCCATTTCATCCTCCCTACCCTGAGATGTCTTGTAAAGTGACCCCCTCCCGGATTCTGAGTTCATGTTGCCTTGTTTAGGATCTCCTCAATGTGTACTTGGTCTGGCCTGGCCATTTGTTCAGCTTCATTTTCCTAAGCCCCCTTTCTCTTTCATCATCTGGTATATGGGGAACTAAAGTGTTAGGATCTAAAGATAGGGGTTTCTCCATTGCTGATGATAAAAATAAATAATTATAAAGTTGTACATTAAATTCATTTTCCATCTATTTGTTGTCCTCATGCTAGCTTCAACTGTGAATGCTCTCAGGATCATGAAGTTCATCAAATCTTCTGCCAAGCATTACACTGATTTAGTTTTGCTTTCACAATTTTTGCTATTTCACGGGGCTTATAAAAGATTCCTTAACAGATGCAACAAGAATAACTTCATTCGATCATTTTCTGATTGTTAATGTTAGAGAGGTTAGCTTAGATGTATGCTCACTGAAGGTGTTTGTAACATTTAGAGTTATTTGAAAGTGGATGGGCTGCTCCAGAGAGTAATGAGGTCTTCCACACTAGAGGTTTTCAACAGGGGAACAAGTATTTAATAAGCACCTGCTATGTGCTGGGCACTGTGCTAAGTGCTTTACAAATATTATCTCGTTTGATCCTCACAACAACATGTTAGGTAGGTGCCATTATTTATCTTTGTTTTGTAGTTGGGGAGACTAAGGCAGAAGAGGGGAAGTGACTTTCCCAGGGTCACACAGCTAGTGTCTGAGGCTGGACTTTAACTCAGGTCTTCCTGACTCCAGGCCTAGCATTCTACCCATTATGCCACCTAAATGTCTTAATAGAATCTTAAATGACCAATTTATTTTTAAAATTAATTTATTTTTTTGGTTTACAACACTTAGTTCCACAAGTTTTTGGGTTCCAAATTTTCTCCCCACCAAGATAGCATGTAATCCAATATAGGTTCTACATATAACTTCACGATGAACTTATTTCTGCAATAATTGAGTTGTAAAGAAGAATTATAACCAATGAAATGTACCATGAGAAAGATGTAATAAAACCAAAAATAAAATAAAAGAAAAAAGAGAGAGCAAATAGTTTGCTTCAATCTGTATTCAGATTCTGTAATTCTTTCTCTGGCTGTAGATAGCCTTTTCCATCATGAGTCTTTTGGAGCTGTCTTAGAACCTTACATTGTTGAGAAGGGCCAAGTCTATCAAAGTTAGTCATCACAGAAGCAATGTATACAATGTTCTGGTTCTGCTCCCTTCACTCATCATTATGTAAGACTCTTCAGCTTCTTATGAAGTCCATCTGCTCCTCATTTCTTGTAGCACAATAGTATTCCTCTACATTCATATACCACAATTTGTTTAGCCATTCCCCAATTAATGGGCATCCCCTTGATTTCCAATTCTTTGCCACCACAAAAAGAGTTGCTATAAATATTTTTGTACATATGGGTCCTTTTCCCACCTGTATGATCTCTTTGGGATACAGCCCTAGAAGTGATATTGCTGGGCCAAAGGGTATGGACTTTTTTTTATAGCCCTTTGGGCACAGTTCCAAATTGCTCTTCAGAATGGTTGGATCATTTTGCAACTCCACCAACAATGCAACAATATTCTAATTTTCCCACATCTTCTCTAACATTTATCATTTTCCTGTTTTGACATGTTAGCCAATCTTACAGGAGAGATGTGGTATCTGAGAGTTGTTTTGATTTGCATTTCTCTAATCAATAGTGATTTAGAGCATTTTTTTCATGTGACTATAAATATCTTTAATTTCTTCCTCTGAAAACTGCCTGTTCATGTCCTTTGACCATTTATCAATTGGGGAATGACTTGTATTCTTATAAGTTTGACTCAGTTCCCTGTATATTTTAGAGATAAAGCCTTTGTCAGAGACACTGGTCGTAAAAATTCTTTCCCAGTTTTCTGCTTCCTTCCTAATCTTGGTTGCATTGGCTTTGTTTGTACAAAAACTTTTCAATTTGACACAATCAAAACTATCCATTTTGTATTCTGTAATGCTCTCTATCTCTTGTTTAGTCATAAATTCTTCCCTTCTCCATAAGCCTGACAAGTAAACTATCCCTTTCTCTCCCAAACTGCCTATAGTATTAGCCTTTATATCTAAGTTGTGAACCCATTTTGACTTTATTTTGGTATATGGAGTAAGATATTGGTCTATGCCCAATTTCTGCCATACTCTTTCCCAATTTTACCAGCAATTTTTGTGAAATAGTGTGTTCTTATCCCAGAAGATGGACTCTTTGGGTTTATCAAAGAATAGATTACTATAGTCATTGACTACTGTGTCTTGTGTACCTAACATATTCCACTGATCCACCATTCTATTTCTTAGCCAGTACCAAGTAGTTTTGATGATTGCTGCTTTATAATACAGTTTAATATCTGGTGTGGCTAGGCCTCCTTCCCTAGCATTTCTTTTCATTAATTCCCTTCCAGATGAATTTTGTTATTATTTTACCTAGCTCTATAAAATAATTTTTGATAGTTTGATTGGCATGGCACTAAATAAGTAAATTAATTTAGGTAAAATTATCATTTTTGTTATATTAGCTTGACCTAACCATGAGCAATTGATGTTTTTCCATTTATTTAGATCTGACTTTATTTGTGTGAGAAGTGTTTCATAATTATGTTCATATAGTTCCTGGGTTTGTCTTGGCAAGTAGACTCCCAAATATTTTATATTGTCTACAGTAACTTTTAATCAGATTTCTCTTTCTATCTCTTGATGTTGGGCTTTGTTAGTACATAGGGATGCTGTGAATTTATGTGGGTTTATTTTATATCCTGCAACTTTGCTGAAGTTATTTGTTATTTCAAGTATTTTTTACTTGCTTTTCTGGGATACTCTAAGTATATCATCATATCATCTGCAAAGAGTAATAACTTAGTTTCTTCTTTGCCTATTCTAATTCCTTCAATTTCTTTTTCTTTTCTTACTGCTAAAGCTAACATTTCTAGTACCAAATTGAATAATAGGGGTGATAATGCACATCCTTGTTTCACCCCCTATCTTATTGGAAATGCATCTAGCTTATCCCCATTATATATAATGCTTACTGATGGTTTTAGGTAGATGCTGCTTATCATTTTCAGGAAGACTCCATTTATTCCTATGCTTTCTAGTGTTTTTTTTTAATAGGAATGGGTGTTGTATTTTATCAAAAGCTTTTTCTGCATCTATTGAGATAGTTATATGTTTTCTGCTAGTTTTGCTGTTGGTATGATCAATTATGCTGATAGTTTTCCTAATATTGAACTAGCCTTGCATTCCTGGAATAGATCCTACCTGGCCATAGCGTATTATTCTTGTGACAAGTTGCTATAATCTTTTTGTTAATATTTTATTTAAAAATTTTTGCATCTATATTTATTAGGGAAATTGGTCTATAATTTTCTTTCTTTGTTTTGGCTTTTCCTGGTTTAGGAATTAGTACTATATTTGTGTCATAAAAAGAATTTGGTAGGACTCCTTCTCCCCCAATTTTCCCAATAGTTTATAAAGGATTTGAATTAATTGTTCTCTAAATGTTTGATAGAATTCACTTGTAAATCTATCTGGTCTGGAGATTTTTTCCTATGGAGTTCATTAGTGGCTTGTTCAATTTCTTTTTCTGAGATGGGGTTATTTAAGTATTTTACTTCCTCTTCTGTTAATCTGGGCACTTCACATTTTTGTAAATATTCATCCATTTCCCTAAGGTTTTCAAATTTATGGGCATACAATTGGGCAAAATAATTCCTATTATTGTTTTAATTTCTTCTTCATTTGAGGTAAATTCATCCTTTTCATTTTTGATATTGGTAATTTTGTTTTCTTCTTTCTTTTTTTAAATCAAATTGACCAAAGGTTTATCAATTTTATTGTTTTTTTCATAAAATCAGTTCTTAGTTTTATTTATTAGTTCAATAGTTTTCTGGATTTCAATTTTATTAATCTCTCCTTTGGTTTTCAGTATTTCTAATTTGTTATTTAATTGGGGATTTTCAATTTGTCCTTTTTCTAGCTTTTTTAGTTGCATGCCCAATTCATTGATCTCCTTCTTTATTTTATTCATGTAAGCATTCAGAGAAATAAAATTTCCCCTAAGAACTGCTTTTGCTGCATCCCATAAGTTTTGGTACGTTGTCTCATTATTGTCATCCTTTTGAATGAAGTTACTGATTGTTTCTATGATTTGTTGTTTGACCCACTCATTCTTTAGGATTAGATTATTTAGTTTCCAATTGGTTTTTAGTCTATCTTTCCATGGCCCTTTATTACAAATAATTTTTGTTGCATCATGATCTGAAAAGGATGCATTGACAATTTCTGGCTTTCTGCACTGGATTGTGAGGTTTTTATGCCCTAGTACATGGTCAATTTTTGTGTATGTGCTATGTACTGCTGCGAAAAAGCTATATTCCTTTCTATCCCCATTTGGTTTTCTCCAGAGGTCTATCAAATCTACATTTTCTAAAATTCTATTCACCTGCTTAACTTCTTTCTTGTTTATTTTGAGGTTAGATTTATCAAGGTCAGAGAGGAGGAGGTTGAGGTACCCCACTAGTATTGTTTTGCTGTCTCTTTCTTCCTGTAATTCCCTTGACTTCTCCTCTAAGAATGTGGATGCTGTACCACTTGGTGCATATATGTTAAGTAACAATGTTACTTCATTGTCTATGGTGCCTTTTAGCAGGATATAGTTTCCTTCCTTATCTCTTTTAATTAGATTTATCTTTGCTTTTGCTTTGTCTGAGATTAGGATTGCTACCCCTGCTTCTTTTACTTTAGCTGAAGCACAATATATTCTATGCCAGCCTTTTACCTTTACTCTGCATGTATCCCCCTGTTTCAAATGTGTTTCTTATAAACAACTTATTGTAGGGTTATGGTTTTTAATCCATTCTGCTATCTGCCCGTGTTTTATGGGAGAGTTCATCCAATTCACATTCTCAGTTATGATTACTGTCTGTGTCTTTTTCTCCATACTATTCTTCCCCTCCACATTTATGATTTTATTTCTCCCTTCTCTCTTCCCATTCTCAAAAAAGTTTTGCTTTTGACCACCACCTCCCTCAATCTTCCCTCCCTATCAACCCCTCTCCCTTATCTTACCCTTTTCCCCTTACTGCTTCTTCCCTCCCTTCTAAGCACCTCCTAACCCATTCCTCTCTTACTGCCTGTAGGACAAGTTTGATTTCTATACTTCTCAGAGTATGTTATTCACTCTTTGACCCTAATCCAATGAGAGTAAAGCTCAAACACTGCTCTTCTCCCTCCCTTTCTTTACCTCTGCTATAATATGTTTTTGTGCCTCTTCATGTGATGTAATTTATCCTTTTCTCCTTCCTCCTTATCTCTTTTCCCAGAACAATCCTTTTCACTGCTTAATTTTTTTTATCTTATATCAGTTAATTTATACTCACACTCTCTGTCTATGAATATCCCTTTTAATTGTCATAATAACTATACCATTCTCAAGATTAACATATATATAACATATATAAAACAATATAATCCTGTATAAGTATGTAAACAATTTGCCCTTATTGAATAACAAGATTTCACCCTCCCCTCCATTTACCTTTTTGTGTCTCTCTTGAGCTTTGTGTTTGAAGATCAAATTTTCCCTTGAGTTCTGGCCTTTTCATTAGGAAGATCTGGAATTCCCTTATTTCATTGAATGTCCATCTCCTTGCCTGAAAAATTATGCTCAATTTTGCTGCATAGTTGATCCTTGGTTGTAGTCTAAGCTCCTTTACCTTTCAGAATATCACATTCGAATCCCTCCAGTCTTTTAATGTAGAAGCTGCAAAGTCCTGTGTGATCCTGACTGTAGTTCTGTGATATTTGAATTGTTTCTTTCTGGCTGCTTGTAGTATTTTCTCCTAGACCTCATAATTCTGCAATTTGGCTACAATATTCCTTGGAGTTTTCAATTTGGGTTGTCTTTGAGGAGGTGATTGGTGGATTCTTTTGATCTTTGGTTCTAGGACCTTGGGGTAGTTTTCTTTGATGATTTCTTGAAAGATACTGTCCAGGCTCTTTTTTTTTCACCCTGGCTTTCTGGTAGACCAATAATTCTTAGATTGTCTCTCCTGGATCTGTTTTCCAGGTCAGTTGCTTTTCCAATGAGATATTTTACATTTTCTTCTATTTTTTCATTCTTTAGATTTTGTTTGGCTGATTCTTGATGCCTCATAGAGTCATTAGCTTCTACTTGCCCAATTCTAATTTTTAATGAATTGTTTTCTTCATTTAGCTTCTTTTCCTCCTTTTCCATTTGGTTAATTTGACTTTTCAAGGAGTCATTTTCTCCAATTAGTTCTGTGCCTCCTTAACCATTTTGCCAATTTCACTTTTTAAAGATTTGTTCTCATCAGTGACTTTTTTCCATTTTTTTCTTTTACCTCTCCAATTTAGCTTTCAAAATCCTCTTTGACTCTTTCAGGGATGCTTTTTGGCTTGAGACCAGTTCACATTCCCTTTTGAGGTTTCAGATGTGGGTATAGTGTCAATCTGTCCTCTTCTGAATTGGTATTTTGATCTTCCCTGTCTCCATAGTAAGAATCAATGGTCTTTGTTTTTCTGGATTGATTCTTCATGGTGGTTGTCTTTTTTCCTGGCTTTTTAAGTGGATCTCTGCTTCTGCAGCCCTGGGGGCTCTGTCCCAAACTTCCTGTGTTGGGTGGTAGGGGCTT
Source organism: Trichosurus vulpecula (assembly GCF_011100635.1). NCBI lineage: Eukaryota > Metazoa > Chordata > Mammalia > Diprotodontia > Phalangeridae > Trichosurus > Trichosurus vulpecula. The sequence continues at coordinate 333,753,376 of NC_050575.1, read as the reverse complement.
TGTGTGCTGTGGCCTCCGGTTTTGTCAGCTAGAGGTGCTGAGCTGAAGCTGACTGATGTGTGCCAAGGATAGAGACTCAGTGAAGTCTTTCTGACTTTCCCCTAGGGTTAGAATGTGAGGTGTGGGGGAAGGGTGGCCCTGCTGCTGGAAGTCTCTTCTTCCCCTATGGCTGCACTATAGCATGGGTGGTCTCAGCTGTAGGTCTGTGCTGATATCTGCCAATTTCCCTGGCTGTGCAAAGGTGTGCCTGGGGTCCTGGCGATGGCACTTGCTGGCTCCACCCCCCTGGGGCTTAGGAGCTCCTGCTGATCTGCTAAAGTGGGACTTGCCAGGATGCCTCCCTTCCTCCACTGGTCTCCTTCTGTCACCACATGAAGGGGTCTCCTTAGCCTCCTTAGCTAGAACCCCTACTTCTGGCTCCTCTATTCCAGGGTTTCTCCTAGGGCAGTACTCTCTGGTTATTCAAGGGAGGAATGAGAGCTATTTTACTCAGTTATCATAGCTCCTGGAAGTTCAGGAAGGTGAATTTCAAACCTTTAGACTGGGGGCTGATAGCTCCAGGAGTAGCTGCTGCTGCTGCTGCTGCTGCATGCTCTGCACTTCTGTCTCATGTAGCTCCGACAGACTCCTGTCCTGCGATGAGAGGCCTGTGGATTGCCACCACAGCTAGCAATTCATCTCCTGGCCTTCTCCCACTCCTCATCTGGTATGGTTTAGTTCCACGTGCCCAGAGTTCTCCCAGCCTGGTTCACTGGCTGGGTTCTGCTGCTGCTCCTGCTCTGGTGTGGTTGGGTACAGTTCTGCTCTCTCCCAGCCCACAGATCCATCCTGTCCACCCTGAGGACTCTCCTGGGCAGGAAATCTGCCATAATTAGTCTCCTAGTGCCTTCTGCCTCTTTCATCTCTACTCAGATTCACTTTTTTAGAGGTATATGACAGAATTTGTAAGAGAGCTCCGGTAAGTCTGTTTTTACTCTGCAGTCTTGGCCCCTGCCTCCCCTTAAATAATCAATATGGGGGATGTCATAAATATCATGGCTAGTTATGGGTTAAATGAGGTGGTTTCTGAGGTCTCTTCTAACTCTGAGAAACTATGATTCTGTGAATTGAATTAATGTCATTATTAATCAAGTTGATTGTAAAGATCAGATGAGCCCTATTAAGTGGGCTCCACTCTGTGGATACTGTAAATCTTGAGGTAGTTTTGGATCTTCTCTTTAAACATTGAAGTGACTTGATATAGTGGAAAGAGGACAGGGCCTAGAGTCGGGAGGCTCAGGTTTTAGTCTTGGCTTTTCCACTAACTTGCTATATGATCTTGGGGAAATCCTTTCCCTCTGGGCCTAATTGCTTCATTTGTTAAATGAAGGCCTTAACATGGATAACCTCCTGTATTAGCAATTTTGATTTGAAGATCTTTCCCACCCATTAATAGGCCATGTGACCTGCTTACATCACAGGAAGCCTAAGTTACATGTGGTAGGAGGAGCTTTCTCACAGGAAAAGGAAATTATGTCACAGAAAATGCTGAGAGAGAGAGAGAGAGAGAGAGAGAGAGAGAGAGAGAGAGAGAGAAAGATGTTATGGCTGCTGGTGGCTGCTAATGGCTGTCCTTGTGATTGTTAGAGCTGAACAGGCTGACTTAGCTGTACTGTGAGTTTGTTTTGGGGGTGACCCCAGCAGGGGGTCAGAGAGGTTTTGGGATGGTGAGTCTCCAGGCTGTGATATGGTGTTTTAAGTTCCTTGCTGTTATGATAAAGTAGGCTGACTAGCTGTGGGAACTGAACATTTGGTTATGGGATATGATTTTCTGGTGTCTGAATAAATGTTATACTTCTTTTACCTTCTCTGTGGAGAGTCTCTCATACTTTGCAATACAGAACTACATAGGCATATTCACGATTATCATTGATGTTGTGTTTATTGCCTTACTGTTTCACCTCCAAGTCCCTTTAAGCCTTGCAATTCTGTGATATTATTTGTACTTGAAGATTTTACTTGGCTGTTATATCATAGAGGTCTGTTCACCTAGTTATTAAACACATTCCAAAAAATTCTTCCATTTTACAAGCACAGTGGCAATTTTATCAAAACCCCTAGATCCTTAGAAGTAGCTTGTTCTACAAATGAAACAAATCATCATTTTGAAGAATTTCTAAAGGAATGAGAATTGTAAGTTAGAGAAGTCCTTCTAAAATGCAGAATTTTACTGCACAAATTTTTAAATAGTCTCCTCTTCTCAAATGCAGTGGTAAAGAACATTATTAAATGGTCAGTGGATACACCAGACAGCATGAAGCTGGCCTCAACAGATAGTGAATTTTTTTTAAAATGAGGAGAGACCAGATAGTGCAGCTGAAAAAGTAGGGGATTTGAAGATGTAGATCTGAGTCCGTGGCTTAGCTTTTCACCTCTTGTATGAAGGTGGCCAAATCACTTAACCTTTCCCTGGACCTTATTCCCATCTTCTGTTAAATCCTAGGATCTCTCTTTGCTCTAAATCTTATTAATCCCAGGGGAAGACTGTGGTGACTAGATCTCTTTCTGAAAGTGACCTTAATCATGGCTGCTTTTGCAATAAAATGATTTGGCTCCTTAGTTTCATTTGTAGCAAGTTTCCCTCTTATTACTTCTTGAGACCTGAAGAAGAATGTGTTTTTGGCTTTATGTTTAACCCCAAACCTAATTTGGTTTGGATGCAAAAGATTTATGGTCTATTTGGCTATGCATTATATTAATAATATAAGAGCTGCAGGGCATTGTACTTCTTACTGAATATTCGATGTGCAATCTAAAAATTTGTCTTTTAAATATCACTGGTTTTGGCCTTGCAAATTCAGTGATACATTATCAGCAATTCATCTTTAAATACAGAGCAAATAGGGGAAGAATGGATTATTTTGTAAATGAAAAGATCAAAAAGGGTAATTAATATTTGATAATCTTAATTAAAATTGTCTTTGAGCATTGATTTTTAATGCCATTTGGGGCATAAAGTATGATGATTATTGCTTCCATAGCAAAACTGGAAAATCTGGTTGAAATCTGAATGTTAACGGCAATATGATTATCTCCTTTGGCCCAAGAAATGAGCCATTAACTTAGGCTATTATTATTATTTTTGCTGTGCTTATTCTAGGAAAAAAATTCATTACATAAAATTAAGAATTTGAACTTTGAAATAATAATAATAAGTTGCTAGAATGTGAAAGAGCTATGAATTGTAATGTGATATATCCTAAGGATTGGGGCAGCTAGGTGGTGCAGTGGATAGGGTACTGGGCCTAGAGTCAGGAAGACTCATCTTCCTGAGTTCAAATCTGGCATCAGATACTTACTAGCTGTGTGACCATGGGAAAGTCACTTAACCCTGTTTGCCTCAGTTTTCTCATCTGTAAAATGAGCTGGAGAAGGAAATGGCAAATTAATCCAGTATCTTTGCCAAGACCCCCAAATGGGGTCATGAAGAGTCAGATACAACTGAAATAACTGAACAACTACAGTACCCTAAGAATAGTTAGTAGACTTGAGTAGTAGTAGGCTTGAGTCTTTGCTTTCCCACTGTTTGACTTTGGAGAAATCACTTAGCCTCTCTGAGTCTCACTTTCCTCACCTGTAAAATGGAGATAATAGCCTTTTCTACTGTGTAGTGTTATTATATTATTATTATAATTATAAACTGTATAATGTATATAAAGTGGTTTGGAATGGTAAGCCCAATATGAATAAGGGTTATCATAACTGCTTACTTTCTGGAAGTGAATGAACACTTTGAAGCAAAAGCCAAGAAATAAATGACTTCCCCTGATGTTTGAGTGAGATGGAATCATCTAAGATTTAGGGTATCTCTCAATAGAGAGCCTCACACTTCTTTTTCACCGGTAGTCTCTATTCTAAGCAATATTTGATATTTGAAGGTGACAAATGTGATCTGAAAGGTACCTTTACACTTATGTTAACTGTTTCAGGCAATTAAGGATTCATTCATTAGGAGAATTAGGGCTTTAAGAGTGAAAGTTTCTTCAAGTACCTTGGAAATGTCTTACATACCCAAAAGATCTGAGTCATCATTCCTAGATCCTACTGTGATTGGTGACGATGATGACAGTGGTGCATTCATTTTAGTGTAGAGCCCACAGATTTTAGTAATAGGAACATTAAACGTGACATCGTGGTTTAAGTTAACGAGGGAAACAGAGACCCAAGAGCTCCAACAGAGGTGAGTGTAAGTGGAAGAAACCATCACTTCATGCCATTTATTCTCAACAATATCTCACATTTACATATTTAGCATTTCTGTAGCGCTCAAAAGTTTACAAAATTCTTTACATATGTTATCTCATTTAATTCTCACAACTCTGGAAGGTAGGGGATATTATCATTAACCCCATTTTGCAGAGAAGAAAACCGAGACAGACAGATGTTAAGAGACTTGCCCAGAGTCACAATTAGTGGTTCAGTGCCATCTGATAACTTTTTGCTAACTTGAATTGTCAGAAAGTTTTCCCTTAAATCAAGACTAAAACTGATCCCACTGTAATTTCCATATACTGTTCCTAGCTCTTCCTACTGTGGACCCTAGAACAATAACAATAATCAATAATCATTATAACAACAATAATGTTCACTACTAGTAAATGTCCGAGGCTACATTCGAACCCAGGTCTCCCCCATCCCAAGTCTAACACTCTGAACTGTGCCAGCTATATGCGAATGTGCTTTGAGGTTTACAAAGTTCTTTCTTCATGACAAGCTAACACGGACATAGCTCTCATCCAAGTAGTATTATATCAGGTTTACAAATGAGGAAACCTACGGGGTCAGAGATAAATGACTTCCCCATAGTCATATAGTTAGTAAGTAGCAGAACCCTCCATTAGGAGGACAGATTTAGAGCCTGAAGAGACCTTAGCAGTCATATTGTCCAATTTTACAGATTATAAAACTGAGGCCATGATGAGTGATTTGTACATGGTCCCACAGTTAGTGAGCGACAGAACGGGGCTTAAATCTAGCTTTTCCAACTTCAAATACAGTACTTTACCCACTGTCCTGCACTACCTACTTAGGACACAATTCTAATTTTGGAATTTGGGCCAAAAAGGTAGCCCTGGAGCTTTAATTTCCTTCTATTTTTGTGGGCTGGTGCTGGAATGCAACACACCAAAGGGAACTTTCTAAAGCAGCAGCGAGGTCTGTAATCCTCCACTCTGAATGGCCTGAATGGAAGTTGTGGTATTAAATCTTTCCACGTTTCTTGCAGACCCAGGGGATCTCTGTCTATTAGGCCAGATTTATTGACCATGTGTAGGGAGGGTGTGTAGCTTACTCAAGGAGACTGGCCTACCCTTTTGGCCAATGTGGATAATTAAGGCAAAGGACTCCCAGGAAAGCTGTTAAATAAAAACTCAAGAGAAACTGAAAGAATTGGCAGAAAAGATTTCTGGAGCATATGTTAAATTTTCCTTTTTGCTCTTGGAGATAATCTCTCCCTCCTCTGAATTCCTACAAGCACTTACTGTAGCTATTGTTCATTAGGCCTTTATATTATGTGTTATCTTTTCATAAGTTACTGGAAAGCTAGCCTTATGTCATCCATCTTTGCCAGATCAGCATTGAACACAGTGCCTTGCGTAGAGTAGATCTTCATTGAAGTGAGAGGCACCATTTAATGTAGTGAAAAGCAGGCTAGACTTGGAGTGAGGAAGGCTTGGGTTCAAATCCTGTCTTTAACACTTAATAGCTATGTGACCATGGTCAAATCACCTAACTTCTATGATCTTTACTTTTCTAATTTGTAAAAGGAGGATAATAATGTCTTTAGCAACTGTCTTAATCAAGCAAGCAAGCATTTATGGATCACCTATGTAGTGGGTGAGATGCTGATAGGAAGAGAAAACTGAAATATAAAACACTTAGAAAACATATAAAGCAGATACAGCCTAGCCTTGAAGACATAGGCCTTAGCACTTATAATTGGGAATGGCCTCATGAAGAGAGAGATGATTCAGGTGAATCCTCTCCCCCTTTATGTTCTGAGCTTGGGTTTCCCTATCTTGCCTAGGCTGCAAGGTCAGGGGCCATTCTTGGGCCTGACTCAACACGGAAGCTTTGATCTGGTCCTTTTCTGACCTGGGGCAATTTGTCCCTCCTTGGATAACCTGGTGGCTCCCTCATCTGTGGCTCCCCATGTCCGTGCTGAACTTAGTGGGTGTGATCAGTTTAAATCCTGCAACTCAGAATCCCCAAGATCCACCAGCCTCCCTCTCCCTGGAAGCAAGGGTTACAGGCCTGTGCCACCACACCCAGCTTAAACCGAATTTTGAAGGAGACCAGGAATTTCAGGAGCCAAAGTTGTAAAGACACAGAAATTAGAGCTAAACATAACAAGAACTAGTGTTTCTATAGCACTTTAAGTGTTCTACATGTGTTTTATTTTCACCACAACCTTTGAGGTAGCTGCTGTTATTATCCCTATCTAACAAATAAGGAAACTGAAGATCACCCAACTAGTAAGGGACTAAGGCAGGATCTGAAATCAGGTCTTGCTGATTCTGGGTCTAATTCTTTGTTCTGGAGTGTTGTGTGAGAAACTGCAAATAGGTCAGTATGGCTGGAAGGTAGAGTCCATAGAGGGGAGTGATACATATTAGGTCTGGAAAGGTAGGATGGGACCAAGTTATGAAGAGCTTTATAAATGGCAAACAGAATTTATATTTAGTCTTGGAGCTAGTAGGGAGCCACTGAAATTTATTGAGGTGGGAGAGAGAGGTGGTCAGAGCAGAATTTTAGGAAATTCATTTTTAAGCTATGTGGGTGATGGCTTGGCTTGGTGTAGAGAGGGAAAAGAGGCAGGGAGACCATTTTAGGAGGCTAATGAGATAGCTCAGATAACAATAATAACTAGTCTTTATGTAGCACTTTCAGGTTTGTTAGAGTACTTTACACATACTATCTCATTTGATTCTTTCTGTAAGGTAGGTACTATTATTATCCTCATTTTATAGAAGAGGAAACTGAGTCTCAGAGAGGATAAGTGATTTGTCCAGGGTCAGATAGCCAAGGCAGGAATTGAATACAGGTTTCTGAGTCCAGGTCCAACATTCTATTCACTGCTGCACCCAGGTGCCACTTAAGTAGTTACCGAGGAATAAATAGTGTGATGAGAGCCTGAACTAAGGTAGAGGACATGGGATGGAAGGGATCATAAGGCAGAGGGGTTATGGAGACCAGAGTAAGATTTGTCAAATATGTGAGGTGAGGGAATATAAGCAGCTGAAGTTAACACCAAGCTTGTGAACCTGGGGGCCTTGGGAGGCTGGTGGTGCTCCTGATAAAAATATGGAAGTTTGACAGTGGAGGGTGTTTTAGGGGAAAGATAACAAATTCTGTTTTGGACAAGTGTTGGAGATACCTCACAGGATTGTTATGAGGCTCAAATGAGATAATATATGTAAAATGCTTTGGGTGGGGAGTGGGGGCCAAGACCTGTGATTTCATTAGTATAGGGAACGCCTAATGAGAAAATTCCCTCTACAAAGCACCATATAAATGTCAGTTATTATTATCAAATACTTGTGGATTTATAGTCATGCTTGGCAAAATTTCACAGTCAAAATGAGAAGGGAGTAAATGTTTGCTTTGCAGATAACCAAAAATGAGACAAGTAAAATGTTTTACTGCAACTACCAAATGACTTTTCCTCTCGAGAAAGAAACTCCTAGGAGGGGTTGAACTCAAAATGCAGTTCATTTAATTATTCAATCAACCAAGCAACCAGTCAATTTAAAAAAAAAAAGCATTTACTTAGCTTTCTGTTAAGCACTGCCATGACCAACTTAAAAAGAGATATGGCTTCTGCTTTTGAGAAATTTACAGCACGAAACAGACAACAGCCATGACAAAGGACACATGATGTACAGAAGGAAGAGACATTGAAAAGAGGCAAAATTAAAAGCATTAACATATGAGAAAAGGGATACAATCATTGTTTGGGATAGCAGTTGGGGGGTGTTTGGGTCATAGGAGCTGTAGATTTAGAAGGGGTTATGATTTTTTTAAGTCACTCAAAACAACTTTGTAATACAGCTTTGACTTTCTCCCTGGGTGGGGTTGCAGGTTTCTCTTGAGTTTAGGCAAGCGATCTACGTAGTACGGCTTGTTTAACTCGACAGGTCAAGAAAGCCTGCAGTTCAGTAACTGCTTATTGAAATCACTTGGCATGAAGGCCAAGTTTTCTGGATCTAAGGAAGTTTAAGTGTGGCATCGGTCTTGATTTAATGTAATTTTTTTGTTAGCCACTGCTGGATCATAACACCTCCTTTTTTCCTTTTCTCTGACTTGGCTGAACTTCAGTGGTCCCCAGTTAACGATGAAATAGCTTGCTTGCTTTTTAATCAGGAACTAGATCTTCATAGAATATTGAATAAACCCCTTAATTAAGGCCCACACTTCCCTGGTAATTATAATGAATTTATTTGCTTATCCATGTTTTCACCCCTAAGTGACTTTACTTTTAACAATTAACTTGGGAATGGCACAGTGGTTTACGGGGATACGGTAAAACAGCATGGAGTAATGGTCAAACTATAGGAATTTTACAAATTTAAGACCTTTGTAAAAGAGGATATGGTTTTATGGGTCATCATGAAGGACACCCTTCCTATGTCCCTGACCCAAGGTTTAGGGCAATATCTGGGCTTATAAGTCTTTTATGTTTGCAGCTTTGGTAGTTAAACTTTCAGTCAGATGGGCCTCAGGGCCTCATATCTAGAACTTCTAGAGTTCTTTGATATAATAGCTATTTAGGGGGTACATGGAAATGGTGCTCAGAGGGGCTTTCTCTGCAGACATACATAAAGAATGAGATCTGGGACCATTTTAGGCTGCCAAATGCTGTTGCCGTATTGCTCCCCAAAGTAGTCCATTTAGTAAATTCAGTGGAGGAAAAAAACAGTTTATTTTTGATATTGGGTAGAAAGAGCAGCTTATTGCTCAATTGAATCTTTCACTTTTTAACTGATTCTTTGGAACTCTCTATAGTCTTGCCTAAGGCAAGGTTAGCTTCAGGAAAAAACTGCAAAGTTTTCACACTTCTGCTTCGGTATCTCCTTTTATTACTCTTACTTTCCTTCTATCCTCTAGGTATTGCCTAGATCCTCTCTAATATTTGCCCCTGAAAGAAACTTTAAGGATTATCTTGTTTAGGAGGTTCCAAAGTTTTTCTATGAAGGGCCACATGGTAAATATTTTTGGTTTTGTAGGCCAAGAGGCAAAACTGAAGACATTATATTGATACTTTTGTAGTGAGAGAAAAAACAAATTTCCACAAATTTTTATGTATGAGATTTGGAATATGGCAAAAACAATAAATAATAATTAAACACAGTGTTTTGTTGCATAGGCCTACTAAGGAAAAGAACGGAATTCTTTTTTTTTTATGGGGGAAAATAACATTTTGCTTAATTGTGGTGCAAAGTTAGTGTTCCCTATTTCCAAAATTGATTGCAATTGTTCATCTGTTAATGTTTATCTGTAATGAGATATTACGAGTTTCATCTTTGAAAATATCTTTTCACAGAGATAAGTACTACCAAATACTGATATCAATCCACAAGCATATGATTTTAATTGAGCATATTCATCATTTGGAAAGTATTTATGAAAATCTATTAGATTCTCTTGATTTTTTAAAACATATTCTCATGCCTTTTAGCATGCCATTACAAAGTAGATTTATCATTTCCAATTGAAGGTTAGGGGGAAACTCCTCAATTACATGGGTAAGTGGATTTTGAAATATGGATGTTTCTTTTGCACTTGCATCGAGGTCCAAAAAAATGATTCTGGAATTTTAGTTTGAGCTCCAAATTTGTGTAGGAATAGAGATCTTTCTTCTTGTTTTCACTTTTGACAGCATGGAAAGTATATGAAGCATCTTGACATTACTTGTTATTAAAACAATGTTATTTGTCATAATTGAATTAACTTTACTGAAGTAAAAGTTTCACAGGTAAGCACTGTTTTGCCTTGCAATTTAGGTTGGATTCATTAAGAAACATTACTAAAACTGCAACAAAAATTGTTTTTCTTTTTTTAAAAAATTAATTTTTTTTCCAATTACATGTAAAAAACAAATTTTCAACATTTGTTTTTTAAATTTTTGAGTGCTAAATTCTCTCCTTTCATCCCTTCCCTCCCCCCATTGAGAAAGCAAACAGGTTGTTGTGTTTGTCTTTTGCCCTTGAAGAGGACCATGACATCAGGGAAATGATGACATGACTTGCAGTTGACAATGATTTGAGTGAGGGAGGGCTGTGCAAGGTCACCAGCCTCAGTTTCTCCTCCAGAGCCATCTGGGTCCAGTGGTCTGATATTCACCAGGATGACTGGAGATGGCCTAGGATGCATTAGGAGACCCTGGCCCTTTCAGGCTAAGGTCTTTTCAGATTCTCACTTTGAGTGAGGTAATGCCCATCCAGTGACTAGAAAACAGACAAAAAAAAAAACCCACAAAAAAGTAAAAAAACCAGTATGAAAAGCTAATTTCCAAAGCCATCCAGTGTTCAATTACAGTGGTTGATGGTAGTTCAGAAAAAATTCAATTTTGATCTGGAGCTAAAAAATTATAATAAAACATTTTTTTCTTCTTTTCTTATTTTGATATAACATGTTATATAATAAGATGCTGCAGTACAACAGTGTCCATGGCACTCAAAACACTGTCAAGTTATAGCTGCATCTTGACAATTTGTAGTACACTGAGCAGTGATGAAGTGATGAGAGAGGGCCCCCTGTGGTCTCAGTGGCGATTACTTAGATCGGTCTTTGTAGAGAGAAAGCTGCCAGGGACAATATGTAAACCAGAGCATGGTAGTGTTTTGATAAAACTTTATTTTGTGGACGCATATTTGAAATTCCTATAATTTTCACATGTCATGAATTATTAATCTTCTTTTGATTTTTTTTCAACCATTTAAACATGTGTAAAACATTCCTAGCTTGAAGGCTATATAAAAACAGCCCTTAGGGTGACAGCTCCTGATCTGGTTTAACCCCATTCATTTCACAGAACAGGGAAATAAGAAGAGGGGAGAAGTGACTTGCCTAAGGCCACACAGATGGGGTAGATATTAACTAATCCCTGCTAAAATATTGATAATGACTAACATTTTATAATTAACTTCAAAGTGAATTTGTAGGGCATTTTACATACGTTGTATCATTAGAGCCTCAGAACAACCCAAGAAGGTATTATAATATTACTAGCTCCATTTTGCAAGTGGGGAAAATGAGGCCCAGAGAGATTAAGTGACTTGTCCATGGTCAGGAATCTAATAGTGTCAGAAGTGGTGAGATTTGGACACAGTTCCTTTTGATTCAAAATCCAGAACTCTATTCCCTACGACATAGTACCTTTCCCAATTATTAAATGGAAACTAAAGTGTTAAAATAAGCTATGACCCTCTCAGAGGTGCGTGTATAGAGTTAAATAAGACTAAGAACCAAAGAATGAAACTATAGGTGTGGAATGACAGGCTGTGGACACTTGTTACTCTCTCTGAAATCACACCATATAAAGCTATTTCTAGAGGTTGAGGATAACTAGAGGCATTATTTTATTGAAGTTATATTTCATTTTTTTCAAGCAAAAAAATACGCCTTCTTTCTCTCCTGACTTTTCTCCCCTTCCCCAATGAGAAAAAGAAAAACAAACCCCTTTTTACAAACATGTTTAGTCAAATGAAACAAATTCCTGCAGTGGCCATGTCAAAAAGAAGTGTCAATTCGAATTTTGGGTATTGTGCTCAAGAATCCTCTGGAATCCAGTTGGTCTTTGGGCTGATTCAGAATTGATTGCTTTTACAATATTGTTGTAATGCTACAAGTTATTTTCCTGGTTCTTCTCACCTCACTGCATCAGTGCATACAAGTCTTCATAGGTTGAGGCATCACTTTATATCCAATATTTATTTCTCCTTCAATAATTGCATCCATAGCTTTTTTCAAGATTCAGTTGAAATGCCAACCTTTCTTGATCCCCTAAGTAGTTAATACTCTTTCTCTCTCCAGAAGATTTATAACATTTAAATAGATAAGATAAATAGATAAGATAAATATAACATTTAAATAGATAAGATAATAAGGTGATCAATAATAAATGCTCTGTTAAATTGAATAATAGACTTAGAAACAAAAGGAGAATAAATGATAAGTCTCCTACTGGATAATCCAGTCCTTTTTTAAACTCATTCCTCTTTTTCAATAGTACTGATTATTGCAGCATCCTTCTAATTTGTCTTCCTGCCTCAAGTATCTTCCCAAGTCAATTTGTCCTCCCCCCAGGACCAAAATGATTTTCATAAAGCACAAGTCTGATGATGTCACTTCCCTGCTCCATAAATGTTAATGACTTCTCTCCTCTGTTTGGCATGGGGAGTTTTCCAACCTGGCTTCAACCTACCTGTCTAGCCTTATTATAAATTACTTTGAAAACACAAATATTTGCTTATTGAGTGACTGATTATATATTGCTCTCCTCCATGCCCTCTACGTCCCAGTCAAACTGGCCTCTTTATTGCTCCTTATGCATCTTCTGTCTCAGTGCCTTTCTATAGGTTGCCCCTCGTGTCAAGAAGACATTCCCTCCTCACTTGTCCTTCAGGGAAACTCTAGGTTCCTTTAAAATTTAGCTCAAGTATTACCTCCCACAAAAGGCTTTTCATGATCCTCCCAACTCCTAGTCCCTCAGCACTAAAATTACCTTATATTCATTTTGTTATTTGCTGGTTTCATTTTTTTGTCTTTATATCCCCAGTGCCTAGCATAGCTGGAGTGTAGAGTGTGTTCACGGAAGACTGGTACCTCTGGTACGAGGGCTGCCAGAGTCCTTTTCAGGACTGCTTTCCACCTTTGGTGTCCACCTGATCCACCTAACTCCCACCTGTGGCTCCAAGAAGCTGTAGTGGGCACAGCGGCCACACCTGGGTCAACCGTTTATGCACACGGGCTAAACCAGGTTGAGGGGACTCAACAGGCCACCCATCAGTGAGTTAGAGGGATGTCTACCCCAAGCATGTGAAGACTTCCCCTGGCAGAATGAGCAGATGAGAACAATTTGTTCCAATGTCCACGAAAGCAGCTGAAGCCCTTAGAGAAGGCCGGTACAACTTGTGGCCGGTGGGCTCCTTATGGCCCTCGGGCTGCTTGCAGGTTGCCTAAGGATTTCCATTACATACAAAGGATATTTTCCTCTACATTTTTCACCTGCTTTCTGAAATTCTTTTTATGCAGACTTGGCTTAGAGCTTGGTTAGACATTGAACACACAAAGGTCATCCACTGCATTTTGAGCCAATACCAGTCATCTTGACTCCGTCCTGCCACTGGACTGTGATGACTCTAGAAGAAAGAATGAGGCCGATGTCTTCATGTAGTTCTATTTCACTTAAATCCAATTTACACAGGAATTGAAAGACATCACCAGTACCATTTTTACCATTTTTACCATTCTCAAAGTCCTGTGGCGACAGACAAGGGACAAAGCACTGGGAGTTGTAGCCACAACCCAGGCCATAGGGTCGTCTTCTCACTGGAAGCAGCAGTGGGATTCGGCCGCCCCCGGGTATCTGAGAAGCCTTTTAAGGATAGCACTGCTCACCTCCTGGTGTGAGGAAGGGGCTAGAAAAGGTGCCCTAAAAATTGTCTGCTTAATAAACCCTGGTCTGATTACTGAGGCAAGTGGGGATCCCACCCTGTGGTCAAAACACAAAAAAAAGTACAAAAAACGTCTGCAAAGATGTTTCCACTCACCATCAGTACATGGAAAGTGTGCACGCTTATAGACAACACAAAATCCAGTAGACTGAAAGACTCTTGTTGCGAGAGAACTCCGTAGGTATCACATCCAAATAGTGGCCCTGAGTGCAACAAGGCTGGCAAATGAAGGCCAGCTTACTGAAGCTGTAGCAGGATTCACATTTTTCTGGAGTGGCCGCAATGAAGGGAAGCCTGGTGAAGCTGGTATACGTTTTGCAATCAAAACTAATCTCGTCAACAAGCCCTTGGCACACATTAGTTAAACCTACATTGGTAGTGATCCACACAAGACGAAGCTCAGAGTTTATGGGCTTAGTATTTCACAAGACAACTTATGATATAGTATAGTGTCAACAAAAAGTTATAAAGATCAAAACCTAACATAGAGTGTTAAGTTGAGAATTATAGTTCCTGGGTAGCAATAGATAAATGTGGAGATGATTTTCTAAAGGGAACTGCGACACCCATACCTCACAATGTCCTTTAAATGTAGTGCCAAATGTAGCCTTAGTTTTTAATTTTTAAAATTTATTTTATTTTTAATTTATGGAATAAAACAAGCATTTCCATAAAACGGTAGAATAAAAAAGATGATTGCACATGAAATTGCAAATCTATTATGTATAACTTGCTATTCCTTTTAAATATGCAACAAAGCTATTATGTAAATTTTTCTTTTCTTTTTTTTCTTCCCTCCTCACCCTGCCCTGGAGATGACCACCATTAGACACAAATAGGTATATATATATATACATGTGTGTGTATATATATATATATATATATACACATGTATATATATGTATATACACACATATATATGTATATATATATATGTTTATCAATTCTTTCTCTGGATATGGTTAGCATCTTTCTTTATATGTCCTTTCTAGTTAATTTAGGTATTTATAATGGTTAAAATAACTTAATTGCTCAAAGTAATTCTTAAAACAATATTGCTGTTACCGTATACAATGTTCTCTTGGTTCCGCTCATTTCATTTTTCATTATTTTTTTCAAGTCTTTCCATGTTTTTGTAAGATCATTGAACTCATCATTTCTTATAGCACAGTAATATTCCATCACAACTATATAACAACTTGTTCAGCTATTCCCCAGCTGATGGGCATCCCTGCAATTTCCAGTTCTTTGCCACCACAAACATTTTAGAACATATATATTTAGAACAATAAAGTTTATATAAACTAAATCTCTAGCTCCTTTACAGGGTCACCAATCCCCACAGGTATTGGTATTCTCAGTGGTTAGTACTCTAGATAGGTGGCACGGTGAAGAGAGTGCTGGGCCTAGTGACAGGAAGACTTGAATTCAAATCTGGTCTCAGATGCTCACTAAATGTGTGACCTTGGACAAGTGACAATTTCTGTTTGCCTCAGTTTTTTCAACTCTAAAATGAGAATCATACTTGTTTTACCTCCCAGAGCCTGGCATATAGTAGGCACTTAATAAATGCTTGTTTCCTTCCCAACCCCCAAATGATTATGCATTTACTTTGTATATCTCTAAAGCTGTATAGAGAAAAGATATGGGAAAAAATCACAGAAGATGAGGAGTGGAGGGATGGCATTCAGATCCAATAGAGGGAATACTTTCAAGATTATAACTTATTACTATGGCAAGGGCTGAATTCCCTTTCCTTTTTAGGCTTCGTTCATTGTCCACCCAATGAAAGTGATCTTTTTGATACCAGTAGGCACTTCTTATTACAATCCTTTCTTCTAGGAAACCATTATACATTGCGAGCATTCTGTGAACATTTCACTTGAAATGTGGGAGCTGTTATTCCTTTTCAGTAGGAGGACAAAGGCACACTGCCTCTTTCTTCCTCCGATACCACCCCCATATCAATACTCTCCAGGTGACATATCTCCCGTTCCTAATTGTTACAAATCTGCTGATTTTGACAGCGTTCTGTTGGCTGTTACTGAGCAATGATCTATTTCTTGTGCTGTAGTTTTTCATGAAATGTCATTTCTAAGACTTGGTGCTCATCCGATGTTTTGTCTGTTGTTATCACTGTGTGTTCTCCCCATCTGTTTACCTGCTCCTGCTTGTTTGTTTGTTTCCTGCCATTGTGCTGCTGTTTGATTTCTGTCCTGCCCTTTTCCTTCTTTGTCCCACAGTGATGACAAATTGAATTAATTGCCACAGACCTGCCAGCCCAGGACAGGGCTGCTCCGCTCATTGGAGTAAAGGATTCAACAAATGCTCATCAGTCCTTCTTCCCCTTCCAACCATGCATCAGCATGGACTCAGGATGAACTGTGGGGACTATTAATGGTACCTTACCCTATCTAGTCTCACATGACCCAATCGGTTCCTTTCCTGGGAACTTCTGAGGTTAACTCACACCTACATTTTCCAAGATTACCTCATCCATTGTGATGGAAACAGGCAAAGAAACCATTGAAACAGTAAATATTTAATAGGGACAATAATGAATATTAGGGCAGCTAGGTGGTGCATTGGATAGAGTGTAGGGCCTGGAGTCAGGAAGACTCATCTTCCTGAGTTCAAATCTGGCCTCAGATACTCACTAGCTGTGTGACCTTAGGCAAGTCACTTAATTATCTTTGCCTCAGTTTCTCCATCTGTAAAATAAGCTGGAGGAAGAAATGGCAAACCCCTCCAGTATCTCTGCCAAGAAATCCCAAATGGCGTCAAGAAGAGTGCAACACAACTTGAAACAACTGACCAACTACAAATAGGGTCCGTGGGTTTGCCCTGATATAGACAGTGGTGAGACTTCAGGGCTCCAGGTGGGAGGCTGTAATTCCTCTTCTTCTAGTTTCTCTGCTAAATTGAGGAAAGATCTTCAGATGCCCCTCTGTCAGCAGGTATGCGGACGCGGGGGGGGTAGGGGAGGGTGAAAGGTGGCAGTAGTAAAATCCTGCGGGAAGAATGGGGAGTCTCTAATAAGGTAATAAGATTTTGCATTGATATAAGACTTTATAGTTTTCAAGACACTTTTGTGTTCATTATCTGCATTTTTCTCTTAGGCTTTGCTTTTAGATGTTTTCAAGTCATTGCCTTTTATGTCTGTATTTTGGGCTTTCCTGTGGTCATAATCACTCTTTTGGGTGGGATTCTTTTTTTGTTTGCTCATTCTTCCAGGCCTTCTTCTTTGACTTTGGATTTTATGTTAGTGCTGGGCTCTGCTCACTTCTGCACTCTATGTTGGGCCAGAGCTTCTGTCTCTGTACAAACTTTGCTGCTTTCACAGCTCAGACTGGGAGCCTGTAAGCTTTCATTGCTCCCAGAGTGGTGTGATCCCAGGTGAGGTGTGTTCACTGTCGTCCCGGGCTATACTCTGAAAGTTCCTGACATAGGCTTGAATCTGTCAGCTTGTCCCTGGTTGAGAATTTCAGTAGACTAATATTGGTTTCAGCTACTGAAGAGCCTGCTGGTGGGGATTTTCTGGCTTCAGAGAAACTGGACTGCCAGTTCTCCTTTGGCCTGGAATACTGTGCTCAGCTTGGGAGAGCAGAACCACAAAGCTACCATTTGCTTCCAGAACATATCCCCTGCTCAGTACACAGCTAAGGCCAGTGCTCATAACTACTCCTCTCTTCCTTGGATCTGTGACCTGGTACTGGGTAGCAGCTGACACACCTTCAGATCGTACTTATTCCTGCACCCATTACTTATTTAGAGATCCCCTGCAGTCTCATTCTGCCCTGGTGCTTCCTGTGTCTGCAACCTCTCTGTCTCCCTAAGCCACCCTGGCTGGAAAAATCCTTCACTGTGACTTTTTCTTGACTTTCCTGATTAGGATTCCGTCCGGTGCATTTTCTACATCTTTGTCAAGGAAGTAAAGTGGGTAAGCTAGACTTTAAAGCTTCCTCTCCCTGCACCATCTTGACTCATCCCTTTTCACATTCCTTATCTCATGTCATCCTCTCAACATCCCTTGAGTAGAGTAGGTAGGGCAGGCACTTATATCCATTTTACAGATAAGAAAATTGAAGTCTTGAGAGGTTGTGACTTGGGCAGGATCACTTATAGCTGATCACAGTTGTTACCTACTGATTTCAATATCAGAAATTATTGGTAGAGGGGATAAATGATACAATAAGGTAGCAGCAATATAATCATGCCTTTAAGAGTTTTATTGATCTCAGTGGAAAGCGCAAGTCAGTCAGGGCAGTCCACCTGCCCCTCAGAAGGGTTTAATGGCCTGTCACCCAAATTCATGCCCCTTCCTCATAGGTCTTTAGAGCAGTTTATATAAACAGATCCCAATCTGGACCATTTAGGCTAGGATAGCATTATTAAACCTATTTTATATGGCTATATGGCATGGTGCATGTGTCAGCTGACTTCCCCGGCAGGCATCCCACATACAATCTGTTCATCACATTTCCAGCTTGAGAAACATCACTTCTGTGGACTGAATATTAAATAATAACAGATTTTTACAATTGGTTTCCAATACTTGGTAATACATATCTTGGTAAATAGAGGCAAATGACCTGTGCATATGGACAGAGTAGATAAGGATTAGGAAATAGGAGCTCAACAGTGTCTGGACTTTCTTATTAGAGTCACCAGACATATTGCCCTCAAAATCAGAAATAATAATAATAGAACAGCAGTGGTGACAGGTAGTGACAGATCTTAGGATCATAGGTTTAGAGTAGAAAGCTCACTGAGTCCAACCCCTTCATCTTAAGTCTTAGATGAGAAACAGAGGCTCAAATGTAAAGTGACTTGCCCAGGGTCATTCAGCTAATAAGTGTCCGAGGTAGGATTGGAACTTAGCTATTCTTGACAGCAAATCTATCCCTTTATCCACTACCACCATGGTGGTGATACGTCAGCAGCAATATAATGATGTCAAGAATACAGACTATAGGGGGAGCTAGGTGGCGCAGTGAGTAGCGCACCGGCCCTGGAGTCAGGAGGACCTGAGTTCAAATCCAGCCTCAGACACTTGACACACTTACTAGCTGTGTGACCTTGGGCAAGTCATTTAACCCCAATTGCCCTGCCTTCCCCCCTGCAGAAAACAAAACAAAACAAAAAAACAAAAAAAGAATACAGACTATAAAGGAATAGAACAATTACAATTAATTGAAGAAGGAGATTATCTAAAGTAGGTCACACATAGTTTTTTTAGACTTTTCTTTAACTTTCTTTTTTCTTGTCCATCAAAAATTCAGTTCCATTCAACAATATTTTACACACCCAGAGCTGGGTCAGAACAGGGAAGATATACTGTCTTTTCCTTGTAAGAGTCTGTTGTTTTATTGGAAAGATAAGCCATTTCATAAGACTTAGAGCTAAGAAGACCTTAGGAGTCATTAGGCTAACCTAAGGCTTCTGACTCCAAATCCAGGCCTCTTTTCACAATAGCATGCAGGAAATAGAGGCTAGCATATATTAAGTACCTACTATGTACCTGGTGCTGTGCTAAGTGCTGGGGATACAAAGAAAGGTAAGAAATAGTCCCTGTTCACAAGAAGTTCACAATTTAATGATGGTAGACAGCATAAAAACTACCATGTAAAGACAAAACACAGGCTAGAGATAGTTTCAGAGGGAAGACACTAAGATTCAGGAGGACTAGGAAACATTTCTTGCAGAAGGTGGGACTTTAACTTGAATTTGGAGGAATTCAGGAAAACTAGGGACAAAAATGAGAAGACAGCATTCCAGGTAGGGGGGCAGTCAGTGAAAATGCACTGAGTTGGGAGTTGGAGTGTCCTGTTTGAGGAACAGCAAGGAGGTAAGTACAAGGACACGTGGGCGCACCCACAGGCACACACACACAGGCGCTTTGCCAGAGGCCGTGCTCTGTTACTACTTTTCGGTTTCCTGCTATGGAACTGCATAAGCTAGATTTGAGAATGCCAGTGAATTACTACATCACTATTTGCTCAGGGGTATTTATATACTGCCCTCTTAGGAATGGGATGGCTTAGTTCTGCTTCCTGGAGTGGCATCTGCCACCCACTAAGACAGCCCTAGGGGCAAATAAGCCTCCCTGCCCCTGGAGCATTCCGTGGGGAGCTAGAAAGGGAGCAATCAACGTGGGCTCGGGTAACATGGAAAGGCTTTTTTTTTTTTTAAGAGATTGAACTTGTTAGGTTTGGAAGGATGGAAAGGTTCCACATAGGAGGATAGGTTTGGGTGTCTGGGTCCAACATTCTAAATAAATAAACACAACCATTTTCCTTAAAAAGCATGATAAATTAATCTGTGCTAAAACAATCAATAGGAATGCATACAGATAAATGAGGAAGCATGTCTTAGTGGATTAATTAGAGTGCCAAACTTGGAGTCAGGAAGACCTGGGTTCAACTTCTGCTCCAAGAACCTGTTGATGATCAACAGGTATTTATCAAGTACCTACTATATTCCAGTAACTATGCTTAGGTGTTGAAGATACAAGTATAAAGAATGAAACAGTCCCTACTCCCAATGACCTTTTATTCTAATGGGGGAGAAAATACCAATGACATCTACTTTTACTTTTGTATGGGATGGAAAATTCAAATAATAGGAGGAACATCTTTAGGAGAAGCAAAATGAATTTATTTTACAAACCTTGCAAGATTTGGGCATTGCCTCCATGAGGGGAACTAGTGGGGGAGGCAAGGTAAAAAGGAGGTGCAGGGACAGATATACGTTTAGTACAAAGATTCCCGCCCACCTCTGTCCCTTCTCACCTTTGGCTGGGAGGCAGGCTTACAATCTAGGCACGAGAACTAGTCGGTCCATTCAGGCTTTCCCTATCCGGAATTCAACTGCCAGGGGTGGCATCCAAAAGTCTAGGAGAAGAAATGAGGAGAGAGGCGGGGGAACTTCCTGGAGCAGAGAACAAACAGCTCCCAGGTAGTCCATTATCTCCCTATTTGGTCACCGAGAGAGGGTGAAGGGAAGGGCCCCTACCGCTTCAGACCCTGACTTTCTAGAAGTTAGCTAAGTCCCTACAAGGTTAAATTCCAAGCTTCTCCTACTCCCTCAGATGTTCCCCCATTCCAGAGTAGCCCCTATATTCTTACCCTGTGAAGTCTTCACAAATTATCCTTCCCACTCACTTTTTAGGCAGCTAGGTGGTGCAGTGGACAGAGGCTAGGCCTGAGGTCCTGAGTTCAAATGTGGCCTCAGATGCTTACTAGCTGTGTGACCCTGCGCAAGTCATTAAACCCTGTTTGCCTCAGTTCACCCATCTGTAAAATGAGCTGGAAAAGGAAATGGCAAACCACTCTAGTATCATTGCCAAGAAAACCCCAGGTGGGCTGATAAAGAGTTGGACAACAACTGAAACAACTGAACAACAAAAATCAAAAGAGATAATCTACATAGAGCATTTTAAAAACCTTAAAGTGCTCTATAGATGTCTGCTTTTATGATTAGAAATATAAGAGTTACAAAGATGTTTTTTTGTTTGTTTTTTTTTTAAATTTAATTTATTTGTTTAATATATTTAGTTTTCAGCATTGGTTTTCACAAGAGTTTGAATTACAAATTTTTCTCCCCATTTCTACCCTCCCCCCCACTCCAAGATGGCGTATATTCTGGTTGCCCTGTTCCCCAGTCAGCCCTCCCTTCTGTCACCCCACTCCCCTCCCATCCCCTTTTCCCTTCCTTTTTTGTAGGGCAAGCTAAATTTCTACTCCCCATTGCCTGTGTATCTTATTTTCTAGTTGCATGCAAAAACTTTTTTTTTCTTTTTGAATGTCTGTTTTTAAAAACTTTGAGTTCCAAATTCTCCCCACCCACCTCCCTTCCCACCCACCCTCCCCAAGAAGTCAAGCAATTCAACATACACCACATGTGTATCATTATGTATAACCCTTCCACAATACTCATGTTGTGAAAGATTAACTATATTTTGCTCCTTTCAACCCATCCCCCTTTATTGAATTTTCTCCCTTGACCCTGTCCCCTTTTGAAAGTGTTTGTTTTTTATTACCTCCACCCCCATCTGCCCTCCCCTCCATCATCCCCCCCCTTTTTATCTTCTTCCTTCTTCTTTCCTGTGGGGTAAGATACCCAATTGGGTATGTATGGTATTCCCTCCTCAGGCCAAATCTGATGAGAGCAAGATTGACTCATTCCCCCCTCACCTGCCCTCTCCCCTCCTCCCACAGAACTGCTTCCTCTTGCCACCTTTATGCAAGATAATCCACCCCATTCTATCTCTCCCTATCTCCCTCTCTCAATATGTTTTCTCTCTCATCCTTTAATTTGATTTTATTTCTTTTAGATATCTTCCCTTCATCTTCAACTCACCCTGTGTCCTCTCTCTCTCTCTCTCTCTCTCTCTCTCTCTCTCTCTCTCTCTCTCCATATATATATATATATATATATATATATATATACACATAGATATATACATACATACACATTCACATATATATATATATACATAAACATATATACACATATATGCATATTCCCTTCAGCTACCCTAATACTGAGGTCTCATGAATCATACATGTTATCTTTCCATGTAGGAATGTAAACAAAACAGTTCAACTTTAGTAAGTCCCTTGCAATTTCTGTTTCTTGATTACCTTTTCATGCTTCTCTTGATTCTTGTGTTTGAAAGTCAAATTTTCTATTCAGTTCTGGTCTTTTCACTGAGAAAGCTTGAAAGTCCTCTATTTTATTGAAAATCCATATTTTGCCTTGGAGCATGATACTCAGTTTTGCTGGGTAGGTGATTCTTGGTTTTAATCCTAGCTCCATTGACCTCCGGAATATCGTATTCCAAGCCCTTCGATCTCTTAATGTAGAAGCTGCCAGGTCTTGGGTTATTTTGATTGTGTTTCCACAATACTCAAATTATTTCTTTCTGGCTGCTTGCAGTATTTTCTCCTTGATCTGGGAGCTCTGGAATTTGGTGACAATATTCCTAGGAGATTTCTTTTTGGGATCTATTTGAGGAGGCGATCGATGGATTCTTTCAATTTCTATTTTGCCCTGTGGCTCTAGAATATCAGGGCAGTTCTCCTTGATAATTTCTTGAAAGATGATATCTAGGTTCTTTTTCTGATCATGACTTTCAGGTAGTCCAATAATTTTAAAAGTATCTCTCCTGGATCTATTTTCCAGGTCAGTGGTTTTTCCATTGAGATATTTCACATTGTCTTCCATTTTTTCATTCCTTTGGTTCTGTTTTATAATATCTTGATTTCTCATAAAGTCACTTGCTTCCACTTGCTCCAATCTGATTTTTAAAGTAGTATTTTCTTCAGTGGTCTTTTGGACCTCCTTTTCCATTTGGCTAATTCTGCCTTTCAATGAATTCTTCTCCTCATTGTCTTTTGCCATTTGATTTAGTCTATTTTTTAAGGTGTTGTTTTCTTCAGTGTATTTTTCAGTATTTTTTTGGGTCTCCTTTAGCAAGTCATTGACTTGTTTTTCATGGTTTTCTCGCATCCTTCTCATTTTTCTTCCCAATTTTTCCTCTACTTCTATAACTTGCTTTTCCAAATCCTTTTTGAGCTCTTCCATGGCCTGGGACCAGTTCATGTTTTTCTTGGAGGTTTCTGTTGTAGGCTCTTTGACTTTGTTAACTTCTTCTGTCTGTATGTTTTGGTCTTCTTTGTCACCAAAGAAAGAATCCAAAGTCTGAGACTGAATCTGGGTGTGTTTTCGCTGCCTGGCCATATTCCCAACTAACTAACTTGACCCTTGAGTTTTTTGGTGGGGTATGACTGCTTGTAGACTACAGAGTCCTATGTTCCACGTTTGAAGGGGATGTGCCAGCTCTGCCACACCAGCACTGCTCCCTCCCCAAGAACCCCAAACCCGGACTGGGCTTAGATCTTCAGCAGGCTGTGCACTCCTGCTCTGATTTAATTCCTCCCACCAGGTAGGCCTGGGGCCGGAAGCAACAACAGCTGTAGCTGCCCCACCTCCGCTGCCCCCGGGGCTGATAGCTGAACCACCAACTCCTTCCACTCCCAAAGCTTTTCTCACTAACCTTCTCCGCTGTCTTTGGTGTTTGTGGGTTGAGAAGTCTGGTAACTGCTGCAGCTCACTGATTCAGGGTGGTAGGGCACACTCCGCCTGGCTCCCGGTCTGGTTGGTGCTCGCTGCTCATGCTGGGCTCTACTCTGCTTGGCTCCCAGCTCTCAGCTCCCAGCTCCCAGCTCCGTGTGGGATAGACCTTACCCAGAGACCATCCAGGCTGTCCTGGGCTGGAGTCCTGCTTCCCTCTGCTGTTTTGTGGGTTCTGCCATTCTAGAATTGGTTCAGAGCCATTTTTTATAGGTTTTTGGAGGGACTCGGCAGGGAGGTCATGCTAGTCCCTGCTTTCAAGCCACCATCTTGGCTCTACCCCCTCTACAAAGATGTTTTTAATGCAAGTTAACCTCATAAGTTTGAGAAGTGGTGGTCAAACAGGGTAAACTTCTAGCCAGAGGCATGTCTTGAATTACGACTTAAAGAAGAGGAAAGAGTTATAGGAAGAGTATGCTGAATAGGAGGAGAGGCCATTGTAGATACCAGTTTAAGTCCAGGCCCATAGATGGGATTAAGGGGGTAGATGTGGTCATGTGGCTATTACTGAACCTAGAGAACAACACCTGCTACTAGGATAAAATAGGTGATGAGAGCTAGTGCATCATGAACCTTGAAGGCTTTTGTGTCGTTTAGTTGTGTCCAACTCTTCACGATCCCTATTTTGGGTTTTCTTGGCAAAGATACTGGGGTGGATTGCCATTTCCTCCTCCAGCTCATTTTACAGATGGGGAAATGGATGCAAACAGGGTTAAATGACTTGCCCAGGGTCACACAGCTAATAATTATCTGATACCGGATTTGAACTCAGGAAGATGAGTCTTTCTGACTTCAGGCCCAGCACTCTACTCTATCCACTGAGCCACCTAGCTGCTCCCACACTGGAGGCTTTAGCTAACTTCAAATAGCAGAAAGTACGCTTTGCTAGAACCCTCTTGCTTGTGTTTTTCTGGCAGCTAGAATTTCTTTTATCTCCTAATGCTTGCTCACCCTTTACTTCCATTTTCTTCTGTGCAATTTTGCCATGTCAACCAGCTTCCAGTGCTTCTCTCAAATGCTCAGCATGGGTAAATTGCCCCTTGTATGTACAGTGAATTCCATTGTCCAGGAAAGCAGTTATTTAGAGGTGATGAAGTCCTAAGTGTTTTTTTTGTTCTTTTCTCAATTATCATCCTTAAAAGCAACAGAGGATTCAATTCAATCCCAGTGGTTACCTGGACTTCTGTCTCAGGGCCACCTGCCCTTTTGCTCTCGCTGGGTTTGGTTAACTTTGTTCTAGTGTCATAAGGAGCTGCTTTACTGTGTTACTGTTCTATGGAATGCCCTCCAGTTCATGTTCAAGAATGTCCCTCATTCTTGTTTTCTCTGTTTTGTATGGAGAGCCCATCATGAGCCCTCTAATCTTGTCATCCTAAACAGAGGCTGTTTAGATAACTGGTATTTATCACCATAGTTAAGATGTCTTTTTACTATGCTGGATGGTTTCTGATGTTGCCTAGGAGCCTTTTTCTTTTTCCTTTCCACCCCCTTCCATCACTGACACCAATAGCTTTCCTTTCCTTTTCAGTTACCAGTTATATTTATGAGGTGTCAGAATGATCGTGCTCGACATTTGTTTGGTTAATGTCGTGGCCAGGTTGGACCAAGATGTGGAGAGATGGCATAATGTAGCAGAGAGCATGTGAATTTGGGAGTCAGAAAGACCTGAGTTTGAGTCTTATCTCACCAAGTGGCTGCATGACCCTGGGCTACTCCCTTAAACTCTCTCAGTCTCATCTATGAAATGGGCATGATAATAGTAAGTGGCTTGTTGGATGATCAAATGAGATTATCTATATGAAGTGCTTTGTAAATCTTAAGGTGCTATGTATAAATAACATTATGGATGAATGAATGAAAGGTCATTTTTATGTGTTTATGGCTAAACACTGGGGATGGAAATGTAAAATTTAGGCAGTCTTTGCTCTCATGGAGCTTTCTTTCTAATAGCAAAAGACAAACAATATATGGTGCTATGTCATATATGAATGGTAGATGGTAAGGTCCATGGGTCTGATGGTACAGGGCAGATAATAATGATTATTATGATATTCTCAAGGGCACCTAGGTCACGCAGTGAAGGGCCTGGGGTCAGGAAGACTCATCTTCCTGAGTTCAAATCTGGTTTTAGACTAGCTGTGTGACCCTGGGCAAGTCACTGAATCCCCTTTTCCTCAGTTTCTTCCTATGTAAAATAAAGTGGAGAAGGAAATGGCAAACCACTCCAGAATCTTTGCCAAGAAAATCCTAGATGGGGTCATGAAGAGTTGGACATGACAGAAACAACTGAACAACAAAATGATATCATTGCTATGTGATTTGAGGAATTCCAGGAAGTTTTCCTTGACCCAATTATTTTTTCCATCAGCCTGTTACTTACTGATAACTAAAATCCTACTATCAGAAATTCATTCCTCTGGGCTAACTCCTCTTAAAATTTGTTCCTAGTTAAAGCCTGTTAAAATTACAAATATTTCTGAGTGACATTTTGTAGCTTTGTAGATGTGCAATGTCTTGTATCCAGAATTAGAAAGTGAGGGATAGCACATGGCCCAATGGAGTAAATCCCAGCCCGTGGATCAGGAGAGACCTGAGTTAGGAATCATGCTTCACACGCAAGATATATGCCTCATTTAGATTCCCTGATTCTTGCTTTCCTCATCTATAATAGAGAGATAATAATACCTATAGTACCTATCTCAGAGATCACTGTGAAGCTCATATGAAATGTTCATAAAGTGTTTTATGAACCTCAAAACAAGGGTTCTTAACCTTTTTATGTCAGGGACTTATTTGGCAGTACAGTGAAGCAAATTCTCAATAAATATTTTTTAAAAAATTCATCATTGAATGAAAATCTATTGTTTAATTAGAAGTTAGTGAAAATAAATATTTTTTTTTCCTATCCAAGCTAATGGACCCACTGAAATGTATCCATGGTCCTAGTCTGTGGAATCCAGGTTAAGAACTTCTGCCTTAACATGGGATAGGTGTCAGCTATTATTAGAAGAAAATTGGGCTAGATAGAATTTGGGAAACTGCCCAGAGTTTTCAATGATCCCAAGCTGCTTACTGTCTCAAAAGCTTATTGGTTTGACACTAATATTTTTTCTTGTATTGCTATGTGGTAGTGAATTACAGAACATACCTTTACCTCGGAAGAGAGATAATGGAAAATTGCCCAAAGGGCAACGAAATGATGCATACTGGATATAAGAATGCTGCTTACTACCAATGATTATTCAACATGAAAAATGGCAGGAAAAACTTCATGGATGATGTTAGAAGGGGAGCCAGGCCACTCACATGATTAGGGATGGGACACCTGCCACATCAATGGACATCCCAAGTGGCATGCTGGTATGCCTGAAATACTAAGAGAACAAGAGGAGAGTTTTCATAATTTGGGGTAGATTTCCTATAGAAGATTTATGGGAAAACATGGACAACAACCTCACGGGATGAGGTACGTACATAGGGCATGGTTATCAAGTTTAAGAACAATACTTGATGTTTTTATCTTGCTTTAAGGTTTTCAAAATGGTTTTAGAGCTATACATAGCTAAGATTTATGCAGCCCTGACTGTGTGTCAGGTACTGTGCTAGGTGCTTTAGAAATATAATCTCATTGAATCCTTGCAACAACACTGGAGGGAGGTGCTATTGTTATGGACCTTTTGCAGAGGAGGAAACTGAGGTAAACTGCAGTTAAGTGACTTGCCCAGGGTCATATAGCTAGTAAGTATCTGAAGGTGAATTTGAACTCAGATCTTGAGTTGGGGGTCCAGCGCTCTGTCTACTGTTCCACTTAGCTGCTTTATGTTGGTTTGCATATATTATCTTATTCAAATCCCTACAACAACTCTGTGAGATAGGCTCTACAGATATTGTTATCCCGATTTATACCGATGAGGAAACAGGTTCAGAGAAGTGACTTATCTATTGGTTACAAGGCTAGCTCGCATCTGAGGCTGGATTTAAGCCCAAGTGTCTCCTGATTCCAGCTCTAGTGCTTGCCACATACTCATCATCCTGCCTCTTCTAGATGATTCTGTGAAAAACAAGTATCTTACCAAGAACTCCATGTGGCTATTAGTGAATTCAGGAAGAACTTTTATTTAATATTCTTGCAAGAATGGGTGACCAGCAAGTAGGCACACCCATTTAAAAGAAATACACACCTTTTTTTTAAAAAATTCTAAATTTATTTTTATTTTTAGTTTACAACATTCAGTTCCACAAGTTTCTGGGTTCCAAATTTTCTCTCCCTCCCTCTCCTCCCCTCTCCGCCCCCCCCCCCCCCCAGGGCATGCAATTCTATATGGGTTCTACAAATATCTTGAAATATACATCTTTTTATCCCTTTCCCCCCTCCCCCACATTGGAATTTCCCTCCCTTGTTTCCCCATTGGCTGGGTACTGCAGGGTTTATGGTCTATCTGGAATGCCTAAACCACCCACATGAGTCTCTGCCCCAGCTTACATCTCCCATTCCCCACATTTCAGCACTCCCTTCCCCGTATTTTCTTCATACCTTATTTGGTAAAAGAATACTTTTTAGCAATTGAAAATACAACCCAGGATATATGTGTTTCCTTCACCATTAACATAAGAAAAGTCTCATTATTCAAGATGATGTCTTGGTGTCTTGGGTTAAGGCGCTTCATCCTTAATGGAGCTTCATCTGCAGTCGTGGACACTCTGGGTTTACTCAGAGAACAAAGAAGGGCATGTCTGTTCTTAAATGATTATCTTTCTCAAGTGTGTGTCCACATCCCGATGAGGGATATGCAGAAGCAACATCCCCAACTGCATTTTCTACAACTCCAAGCTTGTAGAGATTGCAAAAACTTTGGATGAGGGGATCAGGATCCAAAAAAGGTTTCAGTGGCTTAGAATGATGGGCCAACCCTATAACTCAATACATCAGTGGATCTGTGATCTCAGCTGCAATAGGGGTACTTTTTCTAACCACTCAGACTGCAGCTGTCTTCTCCCAGATAGTTCTTGTCCATGTCTCTCCACACATCCTTCAAAGATGGTTTACCCAAAGCGCTGGAGGCTTTACTACAGGTCTTGTTATATTTTATGGCTTTCTGAGCCATAAAATCTTTACCTGACTAGTCTGCCCAATTTTCCAATCTTGCATTTCCTGAATGTCATCTATGCTATTTCTTACACACAAGTCACCTCTAGTGAAAGGCTACAGTCTGTTTATGTCCACCATAAGTCTTTCAATTGTTCCAGTTCTAACTTCTCCTAGAGCACATTGGAGACTGAAGTGTTAGAGTTAAAATGCGGTACTTTGACTGTTAGACTAAGGAAAATCAATCACAATACAACAGGTGGAGGATTTATTCTGCTTTTGTCTCTTTGGTGTCCTCCTGGTTTCATCTTTAAATGCTC
Organism: Trichosurus vulpecula; assembly: GCF_011100635.1. Lineage (NCBI taxonomy): Eukaryota > Metazoa > Chordata > Mammalia > Diprotodontia > Phalangeridae > Trichosurus > Trichosurus vulpecula. The sequence continues at coordinate 333,724,118 of NC_050575.1, read as the reverse complement.
TTGGCTTTGTTAGGTCTTGAACCAGCCTTCCATGGGATCAGAGAATCTAAATTGGAAAGGATTTGAGAGGCCAGCAAATGTAACCCATACGGGGAATTCTCTCCATAGTGTTCTGGTAAAGTGGTCATCTGGCCTTTGTTGATGACCTGTAGAGAGTGGCTAGCTACTCCTTTCCAAGGCACTTCATTTCCACTTTGAGGTCACTCTCTAGGTAGTGAGTTTTTCCTTATATCAAACCTAAATCTGCTTCTTTGTAACTTCCATCCACTGCCCTTAGTTCTGTCTTCTAAGGCCAAGCAGAAGAAAAATCCACTTCCTTTTATGTATCACAGTCTCCCCTGAATCATCTCCTCTTTTAGCTAAATGTGTCCAATTCTTTCAACTGCTGCTCATACGGTATGTTTTCAATGTCCTTCACCTATCCAGTCATTTGTCCTCTGTACATTATACAATTTATTAATGTCTTTCCTAAAATGTGACGTCCAGAACTTAATACAATATTTCTCATGTATTTAACTAGGGCAAAATATAATGGAATTATCGCTTCCTTAGTGTTTTTGTAGCTAGGTGGTATATTGGATAGAGTGCGAGGCCTGGAGTCAGGAAGACCTGAATCCAAATCAGCCTCAGACACTAACTAGCTGTGTGACTTTGGGCAAGTCAAGTCTCTTAACCCTATTTGCTTCAGTTTTCCCATTTGTAAAATGAGCTGGAGAAGGAAATGGCAAACCACTTCAGTATCTTTCCCAGGAAAACCCCAAATGGGGTCGAAAAGAATGGACATGATTAAAAACAACTCAACAACAGCAACAGCAAGTCTTAAATAGTAAAACTCACTGCAGCCTAAAGTTGTGTTAATTACTGCATTAATTTGTATGCATCCTTCAAGGCTCAGGTCAAATGTGGTATGGTATAGGCCTAAGAAATCACTGGGGTTGGAGTCAAAGGTCCTAGGTTTGAATCTTGATTCAGCAATTTAACTTCTGTTGAACCTTGGAAAGTCACCTAACATCTTTGGGCTTCTATTTCTTCATTGGTAAAATGAAGAGATTGGATGAAATGCTCTTTATGGTCCATTCTAGCTTTAAATCCTATGACTGTTTAAATTTTACCTTCTTTGGGAAGCCAGTCATAAATTACCTTACATGCTCTAACCTCAAATACAACTTTATGCCTTTCTTATGTTCCTATTATAGTCTATTTTACAATATTTAGTGACTCAATAGTTCATGTATAGCATTTCCTATTTGTGTATTTTTGTTTCTTAAGGGCAAGAACTATGACTTAATTACTTTTGTATCTTCCCTTGTCCCTATAATAGAACTTTGAGCACAGTAGGAGATTAATAAATAGTTGTCGATATATGAATGAATAGCTCAACCTCTATAAATGTCATAGACCACCTGGAAAAGAGAGAGACAGGGCTACATATAAGGTGTCTTCAGTAATGAACTCTGAAATTGGTAGGTAACAATTAATAGCCTCCTCTACTACTAGGCATAAACTCTTCCAGTTCCAAAATTTTATTATCTGTGATATGATTATTTTTTTAAATAGGATCTTTTTCTTACTGGTATCTTTACTTTCACTACCAACTCCTTATATGGCATGATCTCAATTTTGAAATGATTGAGATTGACTTTTAAGCTATCTGGAAGTTCCCAGGTGTTACCAAGTCCACTACTATTTGGCTCTTCCAGGTTTAAGTCTTGATGTTCATAGACCATCAAACTCATGGGGTCTAGAAGTGGAAGGGACTTTAGAAATAATTTAGTCCAACTCTCTACTCTTACTTATGAGAAAACTAAGGACCAAAAAGTTTAAGGGACTGGCTTTAAGTTAGTCAAGCAATTAATCAGCAAGCATCTGTTAATTATCTACTACATGCTTAAGGCACTATGCTAGTCATTGGCAATATACAGATAAACATGAAGCAGTCTCTGCCTTCAGAGAACTTATATGCTAACTCTAAATCCAGTGTTCTCTTCATTACTGGTATATACATATGGTGCTTGTGTTTGCCACATAGTCCAGCCTGGCCTGATGAGGTTCTCCTAACAATTGCCAAGTTTCTCATTACTTCTGAGAGCTTGGTTTTTTTCCTCAGTGAGCAAAATGGCTGACAGAGCACTCATTTATTTAGCAACTGATCAATAAATATTCATTAAATTGAGTTGAAAGTATAGCATGACCTATGGTGAACACTTCTTTTCCACCTAGGTGAGGTAAGGGTGGATTACTTTTAGCTACTGTCTTTGACCTATTCAGGAGGGCACCTTCAGGCTTGGAATGTAGGGCCAGTAGTATAGACTGAAAGGGGGCTTCATGCTGAGGACTAATTTTCCATAGTTCAGTTATGTTTTGACTATATTGGTTGATCAGCATCTTCAGTTTGGATCGGAGAGCCTTCCAGATTGGGTTGAAGAGTCCCTTCCTAAACTGGTTGCTTAGTAACCAGTTCATTACAACCTAGGCTTTAAGTACATGGCCAAAAGGCATTGGTGTAACCAATCATGAACCTGAAGCTTTGTGCTATATCTGGTGGTTGGTATCCTTTTGTTGAGTTTGCCACATAGTCCAGCCTGGCCTGATGAGGTTCTCCTAACAATTGCCAAGTTTCTCATTACTTCTGAGAGCTTGGTTTTTCCCTCAGTGAGCAAAATGGCTGACAGAGCACCCATTTATTTAGCAATTGATCAATAAATATTCATTAAATTGAGTTGAAAGTATAGCATGACCTACCACGAATACTTCTTTTCCACCTAGGTGAGGTAAGGGTGGATTACTTTTAGCTATTGTCTTCCACCTATTCAGGAGGGCACCCTTAAGCTTGGAATGTTGTTGGAAGGGTTGTTTGATTTCCTCCAGAAAATCTGCATGGGAGTTTAATATGGAACCATGGCTAGCCAAGTAGGGAATAACCTATTGTCAGCTAGATACTTTGTTAGGCCTGGACATGGTATTTTAGGAAGTTCATTTAACACAGATACACTTGCCTCTGTGTTTGGTCAAAGAAATTAGATACCCATACAGAGGTTCCATTAACTTTCTTGTTAGCATCGACTGGATGCTTGGTTCTTGGTGAGGCAGGATATAGGTGGCAAGGAATTACTTGTCTTTCCTGTAGCTACACCAATGGGTTGGCTTTCTCTGAAGACAGGATGTCATTGGCCTATGCCAAAGGGAGATTCTGAGCCTCTAGAGTCTTTATATCCATGTTGGGTCCCTCCATCTTGTCTTGTGGGTAAACCAAAATAGGCAGAGACTGGACACAAGTTATAGTCAAGTTGACAAGAACTGTCACTTGATATACTGGTCTAATAAAGCTATTATATACCTAGAAGGGGAACTCAAGATTAGTTTGAGGATCTGAGATCAGCATCTTGACAAGCCAGCAGGGAAAGCTTCAGCAAATGTGTTATATGCTTCACCAGGAAACTTACAGTTTGAATCTGAACTGTTACGTTTCTGAGCTCTGAAACAACAAATTCTTTGAATGACCTGTCAATTAAGAAACCTTGCCAGATGCCAATTTTTAAATCTGTGGCAGATGTACATGGTTTTTTAGAACTTGTTTCCCCTGGGCCCTCTCCTTCAAATGGAATTTGTTGTTTTATCACTGTTAGGTGAGACGATGGTAAAATATAGTTGCTTTGAAACAGTAAGCTTCACTTTAGCAATAATGGTTGGAAGTTGGAAGTTGAGAGTTGGGTGCAAAAGTGGAGAAACACAGATGCTAAATTGATATTCCTAATACACAGATCAAGTCTGATCATTCCCCTGATCATTTAATTGCTTCCCAGTGCCTCTAGGATAAAAACCCAAATTTTGAGCTTGACAGTTAAAGTCTTTGGCAACATGGCTCCATTGACAATCACGTTTCACATTATTCTCTTTTATGCATACTCTTCATCCCAGTTAAACTGGCCTGCTACAGGGTCCCTACACATCACATTCTATCTATAGTCTTTACATGAGAGCCTCACCTATAGAATGCCCCCTTTCTTTACCAACACCTTGTAGAATCCTTAACTTTCTTCAAAGATCAGCTCAGGTGCCTTCTCCCCCATAATAACTTTCCTGATCTCCCACTCCTCAGGTATGAGTGTATTCTGCCTCTTTGTATATACTATGTGTTGTATGTCTTTATCTGCATATATATGACAAGTTTCTCCAGGGCAAGGACTTTCATTTTTTTCTCTATGGCTGGCATATAGTAAGGATGGAAAGGTGGTACTGGCCTAGAGTCAGGGAGACCTGAGTTCAAATCCAACCTCAGACACTGGCAAGTTACTTAATCTCTGTTTACCTCAGTTTCCTTGGTTGCAAAATGGGGATGAGAATAGTATTTACCTCCCAAGACTACTGTGAGGATAAAATGAGATAATACATATAAATACTTAGCACAATGCCTGGCACATAGTAAGGGCTATATGAATATTGGTTAGGATGACGATGATGATGATGATGATGATGATGATAAAATATTTGTTGTTGAAGTGAATGGATGCAGAATGGTGCAGCTAAAATTAAATGGTTGTACGTATAGGACAGCCATTTTACTTATTAGTATAACAATGTGCATTTGCCAAAAAATGAAGTGTTCCCAATTAGCTAATTTCCCTGATAACCAAAGCTTACTACTTCAAACACTAAAACTTACAAATTTTAAAATGATTTTTAATGGAAATCCTGCTATGTTCCCCATAGCTGCCAAAGTGGTATTTCTTAAGTCCAGGTCTCTCCACAAGACTTTCCTGCTCAAAAAGCTCCAATGACTTTCCCTTTCCTCCAGGAGAAAAACATATTCTTCTTTTGTGTAAAGTCCTGGCTGCATTCCACTTTTCCAGACTTACTACACATTATACTTCTTTACACAATCTACATGCTAGCCAGACTGAACTTGTTTGTCATTCCTTATGTATAACATTCCATCTCTCACTCTGTGCCTTTGGCAGGCTGACTGGCCCCTGTGCCTGGAGTGCACTCTCTTTTCACCTTTTCATGGCAGAATCTCTGCCTTCTGTCAAAGCTTGGCTCAAGCACCACCTTCTTAATGAAGCCTTTCATGCTAAGCTGCTAGGTGGTAAAGAGGATGGAGCACTGGATCTGAGTTCAAATGTGACTTCAGAAGCATTGTAGCTCTGTGACCTTAGGCAAATCACTTTGTCTTAGTTTCCTCAACTGTAGAATGCAGATAATAATAGCACCTACCTCCCAGGGTTGTTGTGGGGACCAAATAACATTTGTAAAAGGCTTAGCACAATGCCTGGCACATGGAAAGAGCTATATAAACATTAACTATTATTATCACTTCTCCTCTCTACTCCCAGTTGCTGGTGCCTCATCATTCAGCAGTATGTTATATTTACTTTGAATATATTTTGTATTCATTTATGTAGTGGTGGGATTTGGCCCCAATCTTCAGCCCCCCAACTCAGCTGATTTAATCACAGAAAGCAAGAAACATAATAAAAGTAATGAAGTATAAATGTGTTAATGAAGTATCTACCTTATTACCTTATAAAGTAAGAAAAAGATTCCCTGAATTGGAAGGGGAGGTTGGCATTGGTTAGATACTGAGAAGATTGGCCAAACCTCTGCTAAGTTTACCAAACTCTGGAGACAAAAGAGCATTTTAAAGGCAGGAAACAGCTTTGTGGAGTGTCATCTATGCTTCTTATAGGGGGCAAAAAAGGGATTATTCATTTTTCCCCAATGGTTTTACTATTGCCCAATAGGAGAAGGGCTTCCAGCAGGAAACAAAGCTACATCCTCCATAGGGAGACACAGATACTGAAAGGTGGTATTTGCAAGGCAGGGACCAGCTTCAGGGAACATAACCGCAGGGATGAACAGAGAGAACCAACCATGGATGAAAGGAAAAATTAGCTTTGGCAGTTGGGAGCTGTCCAGCAGAGAGCTGTAGATCCAAGGAGACCAGTTGAGCTACCTTCCCAGCAGAGATGCCACATACAGTGGAGAGGGTACATAGAAAAGAAAAAGCACATTAGAGCCGTGCAATACTAGACATGTGCATTTCCTTGGCCACATGTATTTCTTACATGTGTGCCTCACTATCTGACTACACTGAATTTTTGCTCACTCTTACTGCTGGTGTGTGTAATTGTGGGAGAAGGTGACTAAGATTTATGGGAGGGGGGAATGTTGTAAAACTACTATTCTTATTTTGAGCTAATGGCATCTTCTCAACTATTAAAGGTCAGCTTATTATTGTCAGTTCATGACCTATAGTTTTAGGAGGGTTGCGCCACAGGGTACATGCCACAGGATATCCTTTAACCTGTGAGTCCCTCCCTTGGGGACACCACCTGCAAAACTGTTAGTGATGAGTTGGAAAGAGAGACAGTGAGGGGTGGGGGGATCTTGCTACATTTGTATTTGTGTATCTCATTTGTCCAGATAATAAGCTCCCAGTTATCAAGGGCTGTTTCATTTTGTCTTTGTATGCCAGGTGCCTAGTACTGTGCCAATTGTACAGTAGTCATGTACAGTAGGTAAATGTTTCTTTGTTTATTTATTGATGTATCTGCTTCCTTAAACAGAGCATACTGATCATAATTGAATCTTTTCTTGATGACTCATTGTCATCACTTTAAATACAATTGCATGCTATATTGTGATACAGTGATTCCCTTGCTACCACCATGATGCATGGCATCATAGATTCAGAGCTGGAAGGGACCTCAGAGGAGAGCTTGTCCAATACTCTCATATTATAGATAAGGAAACAGTTGAGTAACTCATCCAAGGATACATGGGAAAATAATAGGAAGGTGAACACAAGCAGGACAACTTTGAAAGTTACGTGTTCAATTTATTATATACTTGAAAAGCAAGCTTTACATAATAGAGATTTGCAATTTCATGTATAATCCTCTCCTGCTCTATCATGGTATATGGAAATGTTCATTTTAATTGATGTTTAAGTTCTGAAAAAATAAAGAAAATGAAAAAAATAAGACTGAGGAAGGAAATATATAAATATATGCATATATAAATCCTTTTCCACACACATATACACATACACATATGTATATGTATACAGTCCTAGCCTTCCTCCTAGTTTCTGTCAAACCCTGAAAACAAATGACCAAAGAATCACCGAAGTTATGCAATCATGCCATACCAACTGCCTAAAATACAACTCCAACTGGTTGTACCATATATATTCCAAACTTAATAAGTCTATGACAGAACTCATCATTCCCTCCCTTAAATTTACTCCCTTCAAACTCCCCTTCTCTTAAGGGGGGTACCATCTTTCTTTAAGTCATCTAGATTAGCTCATCTTTGTGACTTCCATCTCCCTCACTTTTGATATCTAACCAGTTGCCAAATCTTGTGGATTCTGCCTCCACAACAGTTTTGACAATTTTTCCCCAGCTCTCCAGTCAGAGCCACTACCTTACTTCAGGCTCTCTTCCCCATATTGTTGAAGTAGTCTCAACTGATCTCTCTATTTCCAATCTCTCCTGTTTCTCACATAGCTGCTAAAATAATTTTCCTAAAGCAAAGGTCTGATTAATGTTCCTATAATCCTCAATATTCTTCAATTTCCTGTTGACCCTAGGATTTTAAAAAAATCCTAAGTTTTTTTAAAAGTCTGTAACAATCTAGCTCCAGTCTAACTTTTCAGGTATTTCCTTTCCATCACCTGTTTTCACATGCTATGTTCCAGAAAAATTGGTCTACTTGCTGCTTCCCAGATTCAACATTCTATTTCCTATCTCCATGTCCTCTCCTACTTTCTACTCTATGCCTGGAATGTTTCCCCCTTCACCTCCATTTCTTAGAATATTTCAATTCAGCTCAGGTGCCATGTAACTGGTAACCTTTCTTGATCTCTTTCTTTCCTCAAATTCTATGGGTTTTCCCCTCTTCTGTTTATTTGTTAGAATGTAAAATTCTTGAGGGTAGAGACAATTTAAAATTTTTTGTCTTTGTATACTTGGAGTTTGGAGCAATGCCTTCCACATAGCAGGTTCTTAATAAATGCTTGTTGAATAATTAAACTGAATGCTGAAATTTTATAGAAAGGGGGTGCTTTTCAGTTTTCATTCAAGTTCTATGGGGAAGACTAACTCCAACTTTCTAGGCAGTAGGAGAGGCCGCTGTCCTAGGTGGATAAGCCATTCAACCAAATGACCTACCAGGGGACAATTTATTTTATTTTGGCAGGGGAAAGAATAATTTTTCAGATCTAAGACAATCTCACCTCAAACTAGAGGAGATCTACTTGGGATCAGAAACTTATTTATTCTCATGAGTTTTCAGAGAGGTCAGTTTGACCCTAGGGTAACAGAACCCAGGGCAAAATCCAAAGGCTTAGTCTTCACTAGGAGAAAATTAATATTAGAAAAAAAAAGACGCATTGATTTTGGGCTATCTTAAGCACACAGTGAAAGAGAAAATTTCATTCCTATGTCCAAGGATGCCTTGGCAGAAGCTCTGACCTTCTGGATGGGGATGTGCCGACCTTAATTAAAGACCTAGGTATTGGGAGTAAGGAATGAATATCTTCCCCCACCTTCCTTAGACCATGATGTTTTAAGAAAAAATTTTTTAAAAGAGCCGAACCCCCTTTCTCAGGCTACTCTCTTCCCCTGAAGCAACCTCACAAAGGTAACAAATTTCTTTTAAAAAGACAAAGGCCTAAGGGTCTCCCCCAGAGAGTTATGCTCTAAGGTTTTTCCCTCTTTTCTCAGTTTTACCTGAAAACTCTCTCTTCCTTTCCCCCCCCTTTCTTTCCCCCTCAAATGCAAGGCGCAGCTACCTCTCAGCTACCGTACCCCCGAACACCCACAAAATAGAAGTGTCCTCTGATTTTTCTACCCTTGACTTGGCTTCGTTGAAAGAAGGCTGGCTGAACCAGGGCGTGGAGCGGGCACTTTAGCCACAGGGTGGCGCGCGAGAATTTCCTAGGTCCAGACTGGCCACAGCTGCTTCTGATCTCCTTTGCTCCTCTTCTCTCCCTCCCTGCGACCCCCCGCAGACAAGCCCCCATTTCCCTCCCCCTTCCCCCCAATCTCGCCAAAGAGGGATGGTGGACTGAACAGCTCTCTCACTCTAGAGGCTGCGCTGGACAGCAGCCACGCCTGGTCCATGTGTCAGAGGGCTGCTGCGGGCCGCGGGCGGTTCCCTAAATTCGACTCCACCTCCTCCTGGGCTAGCCTCCTCCTCCTCCTCCCCCCTCCACCTCCATCACCTCCTCCTCCGCGCTCCAAGTCTAATGCATCCCCATTGCAGCAGCGGAGCTGAGGAGCAGCGCCGGGGCGGCTGGATGCGGAGCGCGCCGGCGGCGGCAGCAGGGAGGGACACCAGCAGCCCGAGCAGCGTCTTCCGCAGCTGCCGCCGCCTCCGGCCCCAGTTGGGCTCGCCCGGCCCTTTGCAAGCCTAAAAGCAGAGAGAAGAAGGGGGACAGGAGCACGGGAGCAGTCCGTAAAAAAGGGAGGGGGGGGCGCGAAGGAAAGTGCGTGGCGTGTTTGTCTATAGGTGGCGGAGGGGCATACTTGGATTAGGGCGTGGGAGAGGGGAAGGGAAAGGCAGTTGCCTTTGAACCTTCCTGGGCGCACTCCCGGACTCCTCCAAACATGTACTTGCGCAGAGTTGGGACTGGTCCCCGCGGGAGCACGCGGGCTGTCGCCCCGGCTGGGGTGTGTGAAAGCGCGTGTCCAGGGATGGAGATGGAAAGATAGGATGGGCGCACAGCTCGACCCCCGCAGCCCAAGCCCAGCAACGCCCACGCGGCCTCGGTGACTTACTGAAGCCCTGTGGCTGAAGCCGCGGAGTGGGGTGGGCTGGTGGGGGTGGTGGGTGTACGTTGCCCAGCGGCCCTCCTGCTTTTCTGCACCTTCTTGTGTCGCTCCTTCTCCACTTTCCATCCGTCCTCACTTCCCTCGAGGGGAACGTCATGTCCAAGGCTACGGGGGGCGCGGCGGCGGCGGCGGCAGCAGCGGCAGCAGGGGCGGAAAGTTGCTCCAGTCCGGCCGCCTCCGCGGTGGTCGAGGACCTGTCCAAAGTGTCAGATGAGGAGCTGCTCCAGTGGAGCAAGGAAGAGCTGATCCGCAGCCTCCGCCGTGCCGAGGCGGAGAAGGTGAGCGCGATGCTGGACCACAGCAATCTCATCCGGGAGGTGAACCGCCGCCTCCAGCTGCACCTCGGCGAGATACGCGGCCTCAAGGTAACCGCCCAGAGCGCACTGAGAGGGTCCGGGCTAGGGAGGGCACTAAGACATTACACCTTTTCTCTCTCTCTTTTCGTCTCCATCTCCCCTTTTCCGCCTCTTCCCTCGCTCCCTTCTTTGCTTTGTCCCCTTCTCTTCTCCCTCCCTCTCTACCCCTGCTCTTTCTCTGTTTCTCTCCTCTTTATCTCCTTTCCTTACTTTCCTTCTTTTCTCTCTTTCTGTCTCTCTGTTCTCCTCCCCCTTTCTCTCTTCTGCTCTTTCCAATCTTTCTAACTTTGTTCCCTTTCTTTGAGATGATGAGAAATCCTGAACAAAACAGGAAGGAACTAGCTAAAGTTCTTCGTGGTTAAAACAAGTAACCTTTTCCTCACCTCTAACCACTCTCTTTTGGTAACTTTTCCAAACTTTGGTGGCATCTGGTTTTCCATCAACTTCTAAAATAATAGCAGGCCCTTGGAGCCCTGGCCCAGTCTGGCTTTCCTATCGCTAGAGGGGGAGTGAGAAGATGGAATGGGTTACTGTGCCTGAAGCTGTGTCAAGACTCTCTCTCCCCCAATTTTTAGTTGGGCTGAAGGGAGATTTCAGGTCTCTCTCTTGGAGTAATGAGGAGGATGTGTTTCTGCAGGAGAATATTTGTATTTGAGAAAGTAAACTAGCTACAAAGCCACTGTATGTACTTGGTTGGACAGTGAGGCTGAACTACATGAGAAAAGGAAAGCCAGAATTGTAAAACTCAGAGAACCAGACTTAACAGCAGATAACTGGCAAAAAATAGCCCTAGACTGCAGGATGAGACTGGGAAGGACTTCATCTGCTTATCTGAATGCCCCATTAGTAGAATCCAGTTTCCCAACCAGCTCCTGCAACTTGCCTATCTCTTCATCTTGAGATACTTGATCAGACTGGGAATGGATTTTAGGAGTTATCACCACCTTCCCTTTCTATTCAAATGTTTTGTCTCTTGCTGAGTTTGGAAGTAAGTACTTTCACGTTTAAACTGGTGTTCATTTCCAGTCCCCAGGTGCACAGGGTGGTGACTGCTTGCCCAAGTGTCAAATTCTGATGCCTCCATTTTGGGCCAAGACTCTTTTTGACTTGGGAGGGGAGTGCATGAGGGAATAACTTTTACCCCCCTTTGAAATAGAAAGTGCCAAGTGAATATAAAAACCTCCTTACATGCCTAACTGAATACTGATTGCTGGGAAGGCTCCTGATTTAGCTAACAAACTTCCTTTCTGCATCAATTTGTGAATGGCACCTCCATTTATTCCTTCCTCTAATTGTTCTGGCTTTGTTTATAAGGAGCCAAATAACAGATGAAATGACTTCAGGAGTAACTTGGAGTAAAATCATACCCACAGATATTGTTCTCTTCTCCTTGCTCTTATTATTATGCCTTCTGACTCCAAATTGCTCAGTTGAAGAAAAAATTCTAGGTGAAAAACAGAAGAAAGGGCAGAGAAGGCACATCAGACATTCTCTTGACTTGAATGGTGTGTCATGGTAGAATGCTGCAGTGATGTGGCAGTCCTAATGGGGAGGGAGACTTGAGGTATGTCAATGTTGTCATGTGATCTCACAAGGAGGTATTCTGAGAAAATCCTGGAGTGTGTCCTTCTGTTTGGTCCATTCATTAAAATAAACATCTATTTATTGAGCACCTGCTGTATGTAACTGTTAGGAATACAAAAAGATATATGGCAATCAAGGAAGTCTGATTTGTTAGGGATTTGTTAGCCAAGGGAGAAATTGGTTGATGACCACCTTCCCCCATTTATCTTTTATACTTTTAGCCATAAAGTAATGGAGAATTTAGCCATGATGTCATTGAGAAGTCCTTTTAATGATGCTTGCCCTCTTTTCCTTTAAACTAAGCATTAACATTGAAGTTCAATAACTTTCAAAAGACGCTTTCAGACTAGTTTTGAAATATCAGTATACATTGTCAGACCTACAGTGATCCTGAATCATTTCCAGCATCCTCACTTAGGGAAACTGGTTGAAGTCAGCACTATTTCTAATATACTTACTCAGGGAGGCAGTGGTTTTACAGTTATCCTGGAAGGAAGGTAATATTAGCTCAGTGAAGCCCAAGTTCCCAGCCTATGAAATTTCACTAGAATAAAAATGCTGCCTCTCATAAAAATGCTGTGCCTTCATAGGTCACAGTCCAGATAAGTGGAGGCAGAATGGTACAGTGGAAAGTATGCTGTGGAGTCTGAGGACTTTGGTTCTAATCCCAGTTCTACTACTTACTACCTACCTTTGTGACTGGGCAAATCATTGAACCTCTTTGATCTTCAGATCTTCTTCTATAAAGTGAGGGAACTGAGCTAGATGGCTTCTGAGGTTTCTTCTATCTCTAAACCTATGAACCTATCGTTGTAATAGTTACTCATTGGGAATAGGTTTTCACCCTCCCCACCCTCCCGCAAGATAGCATCTAATGGGGCATAGCTACACAGATATAAGAGGTCTAGCATTAATTGGGACTTGGCTCCATGGCCTTGTTTCTCAGTGATCTAGTTAGGCCCCTCCTCTAGGGTTAGGACCAGATTTTTCTCTTGAATTTAATTCCTTCTGTTATTAATATGTACTTTCTTGTTAGAAGTGATAATCTCTAACCTAAACCAAATCCAGAGTGGACAATGATTTCTGGGAAATAGTCTCAGTTTATTATGTACAGCTTAAAATGGGATGGAATGGGATCATTATGACTAAAGTATTTACTAATGCTGTAGGAAATTGAATAATTTGAGAATAATGTCTTTTGCTGCTAAGACAATGATTGTTCTTTTCTAATTCTGAAGCTATAATTACCAATAATCTCAATATGAGGAGTAAGGGCACAGAAATGGTACATTCTCCCAAAGCTGTTTCTTTTCATTTCTATTCTCATCACTCAAATTAATTAAGGGTCTCATTATCTCTTCAAACTGGCCTCTCCATCTCCTTTCTTGTTTCCCATCACACTATTGGCCTTTCCAACACACTACTGCCAGATCAATCTTCCTAAATCAAGTCTTCTCTTGTTTAAGAATCTTTTTTGGCTAATTAAAGTTCAGACTCCTCAGCCTGGCCTTCAAGGCTATGCCAAACATAGCTTAAATTCACCTTTCTGGCTTCATCTCCCTCTACTGACATTAACGTAGCTTACCTTCCAAAATTGTTATTATATACATTGTTCTCCTGGTTCTGCTCACTTCTCTTTGCATCAGTTCATAAAAGTTTTCCCAGGTTTCTCTGGCATCATTCCCTTCAGTTCCTTGTTCCCTATTTATTCTTCCTGGAACGTCTTAGTTTTTTTATTCACCTGCCACTTTGTGAATTCTAGTCCCATCTCCTGGAAAAGCTTCTCCTCTTCCTTCCTTCCTTTGGGAAACTGCCCAAATCCTCCCTTCTTGTTTAGACTTGCCTTAATGTTCATTATTGTGAATGAATCGTTGCTGTAAAATTGTTGCTGTAAAATAACCAAAAATATCTCAGAAAAGGAACTAAATGATGTGGGAATTAAAATTGGTCTTTAAAAACACAAATATGTTACGCGGGCCCCTGCTGGAATAAGTGATGGCTTTTTGGTGTCAGATGATAGGAAAGGCAGTTAGTGAATAGAGAATTGAATCTGGTGTCAGGAGGTGCTGGGTATGGATCCTACCTTGGACACATACCTCTCAGCTTCTTCATCTGTAAAATGGGGATAATAATGGTATTATACTTATTGCACAGGGTTTTGATGAGGCTGAAAAGCGATAATGTGAAGTGCTTTGTGAATCTTAAATGCCAGTTATCATAGGAGGTAGAGCTTAAACTTTTTCAGTCTGTTTAGACATTCGGGTAGCATCTTTTGTCTGGTAGCAAAACTGAAGAGGCAACTAGAGCCTTTTAAAAAGAAAATGCAGCCATTAAAGTAGGGCTTAAAGAAACTCGCTCTGATACTGGATCGATAAATCAATCAGTGAGCACTTATTAAGTTCCTGCTCTGTTCTAGGCACTGAGGCTTCTCAGATAATCTTAGTGTTAAATGTTCTCAGCTGTACCTCACCCTCCAGAAAAAGTGACTGACTTATTTTTTTTTCAACCATAGTGTCACTTCCATTAACTATTCAATCCTGGAGGCTACAGTTAATTACAGAGTACCAGCCCTGTTAAGGGCAGAGCCTGACTCAGGACAGTCCACTGGTAGTTTAGGTTTGATACTGGAACAAAATGATCATTCAGTATTTAAAAAGAGTAGATTTACTTAAGTCATCACCAGGAAAAGGATAATTAAGAAAGAAAGGCATTGAGGACCCCTTGGGTTGATTCAACAGATCAAAATTCTCTTGCCTGAGTTATTCATTGTGATATTGAGCTGTTTTGTACTCAGGTGATGAGGAAGTGATGTCAGCAGCCAGAGCTTTAGTCCCCTGAGCCAACCAAGTCTTGAGTACGGTCTTAATACTTATCAAGGAAAAACCAGCTTAAGTTACATAGAGGAATTGGAGTGGGGTAAGTTAAGATATTGCTCCTACCAAAAGTGATATGGTTTTCAAGTTAAGATTGATTTGGATGAAAGAATATGATTGGAATTTATACTAAAATGCCGGGGTTGAAAAATCCTGAGTGTTTTTTCTCATTAAAAATGCTTAGTTTTATTCAAAATAATGTTTCAAATACATACAATTGATACTTTTCCATAAATTTATCTATAACATTAGACATTCTGTTCTCTATGTAATGGTTACCAATATAGAAGAGACATTCTAAAAATGACTTTTAAATGATGAGCTATTTCTAGCTTGGCCATTTCAATGTTTGAGCCACTCATCAGTGGCTAGATTTGCATCAATCTACAGCCTTGAAAATATTAGAGTAGTCCTCATATTAGTTAAATATTTAATGAGTACCTGATGTGTATTAAGATCCTTTGGGGGGAATATAAAGAATTCTGAGAAGTGGCTAAGTCTACTCAAAGAAATGACCCATGTTTGGATAAAAAGATGAGTAGGACTTTAAGTAAGTAAATGAAAAGTGTCATGAATAGAGGGGTAGTGTGGGCTGTGATGATGGTCAGAGAACAGTGGCGTGGTCAGTCAGGATGAAGCTAGAAACAGCCAAGTCTAGCTTGATCAGAAGCCCATCAATTATTTCTGTAGAGCTCAAAGATCTACTAAATACTTTCCTTACAAGAACCCTTCAAAGCAGGTAGTATTTTTAGGTAGTATTTGTAGCATTTTACAGATGAGAAAATTGAGCTCAGAGAGGTTAAACAATTTGTCTAAGGTCACATACTTAGGAAATGTTAGAACCAGTATTTAAACTTATGTCTTAACTGCCTCCAAGTTTAGCATTCCTTCTACTAAACCATGTTCCTGTTATTATTTGAAATGGAAAATTAAATTGATGACTTTGGTCTAAACCCATCATTTCCTCATAATATTAAACTTTTAAGACAGAAACTTTCTATACTATCTGTAATTTACAATTTTAGAGAGTTGTGTGGTCACTAAGACATAATGTGACTTGGTTTACCATCTCCCTCTCCAGCTCATTTTATAGATGAGGAATAAGTGCCTGAGGCTGGATTTGAATTCAGATCTTCCTGACTCCAGTTCCCAGTGCTTTATCTACTGTGACACCTAGCTGCCTGATCAAAGGCAGGACTTGATCTCAGGTCTTTCAGATTCTAAGGCCTTTATTCACTACATCATGTTGTTTCTTGTTCTTTTTCTTTAGGCCTTGAAAATACACTGCTACTATTCATTCTATGGTGAAATAAAGGTTGTAGTTTGATGGATGGTTTTGAATTAACTTTCTAGGTTGTGTGAGGGTCCATGTCTAAGTCATCCTGGGTTCACATGAATGAAAGATTACTTCCTTTGTGTCCTCAACTGGATTCTTGCATGGTGCTAGACCATACATTGTGTCTACTCTGTTTCTGACCCACTTACCCACTATTTAGGAGGGAGATGCAATTGGAGAGCAGGGAGGGCTCAGAGGGATTATGTAAAGAATTAAACCTCTTCTGGAGAGCACTTGGCCATTTCTGTAGTGGGCATGGCATTGAGATGAGTTGGAGGTGCTGGCAGCTCTCATTTTATGTATACCCAAGGAATGAAGGGATGGATGGGATGGTAGGCAAGCCACTTAATTTCTCTAAGTCTCTCAGTCTCATCTGGACTGACCATACTGCTGTCTAGTGATCATCTTCACAATCCACTCTTCCCCTTTCCACCTCTTCTCTGGGAACAATAATCAAGTCAGCAATTTTATTCCTGGAATGGATGCGTCAATCATTGCTCTATGATTTCATTCACCATTCCTGTGACTTCTCTTCTGAAAAATGAGTGAGTTGTACACTAAATCCTGTGATCACTCAATTAGTCAGTCAACAAACATTTATTAATAGCCTACTGTATACCAGGAACTGTGCAGGAAATAGAAAGACAAAAATGAAATAGTCCCTGCTCCCAAGGTGCTGCCTCTGATCAATTGTTCTATTGTATATTCACCTAGTGACAGCGTTGTTAGACCCATCATCCATGTTAACCTGTTTCTGGACATGTGCATATTGCATCACTTACTTATTAGTCATACCCTTTGGCTTGGGTGTCTATGTGTGTGTGCGTGCGCACGCGCGCGTGCGCACGTGCGTGTATGTGTATTCTCAAAACTGACTGACCTATTGATATTTATTAAGTTTCAGTTCCCTTATCCCTAATTGCTGTCTAGTCATCACAGTCATCCTGCTTATCCCAGGAATACCTTTCTCCCCCTTCCCCCAACCCAGAATTCTTGCAGTTGAAAGTTGCTCCCAGTGGTTTGATCCCAAGAGGTGTACCTAGCCTGGCAGGTTGGGAATAGCCTGACCCTTTTAATGTAGGAATGAGAAAACCTTTGAAAACCTGATTTCATGAATGGCTCTCCCTGTCTCTTTGCAGGACATTAACCAGAAGCTTCAAGAAGACAACCAAGAGCTGAGAGATCTTTGTTGTTTCCTGGATGATGATAGGCAGAAGGGAAAAAAGGTGTCACGTGAGTGGCAGAGACTGGGCAGATATACGGCAGGGGTGATGCACAAGGAAGTGGCCTTATATCTGCAGAAACTGAAGGAACTTGAAGTGAAGCAGGAGGAGGTTGTCAAGGAGAACATGGAACTCAAAGAGCTCTGCGTGATGCTGGATGAGGAGAAAGGGGGCTGTGCTGGCAGCCGGAGCTCCATCGATAGCCAGATCAGCTTGTGCCAGCTCACGGCCACCAGTGCCCCCTATGTGCGGGATGTGGGGGATGGCAGCAGCACCTCAAGCACGGGGAGCACGGACAGCCCTGACCACCACAAACATCATGCAAGCGGTAGCCCCGAACATCTCCAGAAACCCAGGGCTGAGGGGAGTCCGGAACACTCAAAGCACAGGAGTGGGAGTCCAGAACACCTGCCCAAACCGAGGGTTTCTGGGAGCCCAGATCACCAGAAACAGCTCAAAGGACCCAGTCCAGAGCATCACAAAACCATAGTCAAAGGCAGCTCTGAACAGCAGAAGCACACAGGTGGTAGCCCGGAGACCCTGCCAAAGCATGTGATCAGCAGTAGCCCTGAACATTTTCAGAAGCACAGGCCTGGCGGGAGCCCGGAACACCAAAAGCACAGCAGCAGTAGCCCTGAGCACCTGCAGAAGCACATTTTGAGTGGGAGCATGGAACACCTTCCAAGGGTGAGGGGGACAAGCCCTGAGCATCTCAAACAGCATTATGGGGGAAGCCCAGATCATCACAAGCACATGGGCGGAGGAGGCAGCAGAGAAGGCACACTCCGGAGGCAGACTCCCGACGACATGTCACCTCATCACAGGAGTGTGTACAGTGGAATGAATGGTGGGTCAGTACGCGCTATGGGCACCTCTTTTGCTGGAACTACAAACTAGGACCAATAAATAGCATGCCAGCTACACTTTTGAAATGAGTAATCATTCTGGGAGGGGGGAAGAATGAAGGATTTATCTAGTTATAATCCTATTGAGGTTATTTTTTTTTTCATTTCATACAGTTCTGAATAGTTGATTAGGGCCAGAGAAGGGAGAGGAGAAATCTCACTGTAGCATGGGGTGACCAGAATGGAATGTGTGGGTATTCCAGTCTGGAAATTTGAGGTAAAAGCTGAAAAGCCTAAGAAACCTGTCAAACCTGGCCATGCTCTTCCTTACCTGTTTTTTTTTGTTGCTGCTGAATGGTTACTGAAGCTTATTATTTTAATACTACTATTAAGCATACTTGTATAATGAAGTGATCTACATGAACATGAAAAAAGAACGAAAAAAGGGATAGTTTTGCTAACAACTGGTTTGATACTTATTTGCCCAAAAAAGCCAATGTGTTTCCCATCACACTGGAGGTTGTAGCATAAATCTGGGCTTTTCAATGCATTAAGTTGCTTCTGGAATGCATTTTAAATCTTCCCCTCCCCAACCAAATTCAATCAATCCTTTTTCTATTTAAAGTTTTTCAGAAGGTTTTAAAGGCTTGTATACTCATTTAATTATTAGATGCAAAAAGACTTTTTTCCCCCCAAAGGGGAGGGGTTTAACTTTATCCCTTGAAATGTAGCATGGTACAGTGGAAAATCAATTGGTTTGAAAATTAGAGGGCCTGGATTCAGATCCTATCTATGCTGCTTACCAACTTTGTGACCTTGGGAAAGTCACTGTACCTTACTGAGCCTCAATTTCCTCATCTATAAGATGAGGACATTGGACTAGATACTCTCTAGGTTTCCCTTCAGGTTCTACATCTATGATCCATGATCCTTTAAAGTGAACAGGCACAAACTCTGGTTTCTAGGGCATGGTACACCGTGATACGCCAGAGCTCACTGCCATTTCCCTCAATAAAGGAGCTTTATTTTCTGCATCTTGATTTTGAAACTACCTTGAATTTGAGACAGAAACTAATTGTGTGTGTGTGTGTGTGTGTACATATATAGAGAGAGATATCTATATCTATATAGATCTATGTATATACACATATATATGCATATATGTATATGTGTATATATATATACATATATATCTATGTATATCTCCTTTTATGCTATCTATGGGCAAGTTAGAATGAAAGTGATCAGTAAGGAGGCTACAAGTGAGAGATTCAACCCCTCTACTCCCAATCACCCTCCAAAATATTAGTGTTTATTCACTTAATTTAAATGCTCCTTGAGAGACTGCATGAGAGAGGCTCTGATCAATGTGGAAGGAGACTGCCAATTTTAGTGGTGACAGGAAAGGGTGAATTTTCAACATTGTACTTGGGGATTTATCCATTGGATTCTATTTCATCTTAATCCTCCTCTCCTGGTGCTGAAAATCGACTTCTGAAGCTCATAGCTTCTAATGCATCCAGTGTTCTTTTAAAAGCATAAATAAATGGAAGGAGAAAGAGTAGCAGAGTCACAGGAAGACATTCATTGGGCAGTTTATGTTTGGAGATGGAGGGTAAGGCCAAGACTGAGTCATTTGTCAGGCTGTGCCTTTAAGCCTGTCCCGACAGCAGATTGATTGAAATTTCAATTACTCCTTGTTTCTTCTGTTTTTTTGGGGGGAACTTTGGGTTCCTTTTTTTCCACAACAGGCCAAATAATTTTAATTTTAATGTTACTTATTGTGATGGGAAAAGTTGGCTAGGAAGTTCGGTTTTAAGAAGGAATGGATGAAAAATTAGTAGTACCGTATTTTTCCTTGTCTTGCCCTGCTATCTTACGTGTGAAATATAAATATAAGCAAGCCTTGCTTGAACAGCAATAGCATCCAAAAGAGACATGCTAAAATAGATACATTTAGAGCTGTTGGTTCATTTCACAACAAGGTTCTTCTAAATATCGAGCTTCCTTATTCCAATTAAATGATGATTTTTATGATAGTCATAAAAACCTATTTTATGACCATTCCTTTAAGAATCCATCTAATGCATAAAACAAGGTACATTTGTTTAGGAGAGAACCATTAGAACAGACTCAGGACTCATGATTACGTGGATTCAGATGTATTTTACAGTTCAGATCATGTGCCCCCCCCCATATAGCAAGGAGACATTTAGAACCATCGGTTTATTTCACAACACCATTCTTCTAAATATCACATTCTATACAGCAAAACTCTGATACAACATAATTAGCCTGTGCATGTGAACTGTGTCCTGTAACACAGCATTCCCATATCTTGCCCTGTTTGCAAATATTTCAGATCTATTTCAAGTTTGTATTTCAGCTGATGTTCATCATTGAGTTGTCTTTTCCAAAGAACATTTGGAATTTAGTTTCTAGGCTCTCATTATATTCAATATAGAAGTGTTGGGGAGAAGTGGGGCCTCGTTTAACTTGTCAGTCTATGCCTGTTGTTGCAATTCCACAGTGTGTTGATTTCACTGACTGCACTTTGGAGAATGCAGGAGAATACCATGTTCAGAGGTTGGCTCTAGAACAGTGGCATCCAATTCAAATAGAAACAGGGCCACTAAATCTTTCATAATGATCCCTTTGGGCCACATATTGACTTGGAAAACCACATTAATGTTATTTGTATTCTATTGTGCTTTTGTTTATTTTGTTAACTATTTCCCTATTACAGTTTAATCTGTTTCAGCCAGCACTCAGGAGTATTGTGGGCTGTTTTGGACAACTCTTCTCTGGAATACCAAATATGGCTATTCAAAATATAATAATTTTGGACAGATATATCTTTCTTATGATAACTCAGGGGAAGTGACCTTGTTTTGTGGTAGGTAGGGAGAAATGAGACTGAGATGAGAAACTTGTCCTAGACAATTTATCAAGTGGGGAATGGACGAGATGTCATTTTTTCTGGAATCTTATACAAGAAATAAGTGAACATCGGTGGGGAGGTTGTGTTAGTATCTTAAAAAACTATGTTTGGGTTCGAGCGCCTCAAATCAGATTGAGCTTTCAGTTGGGAAATAAGGGGGCAAAACAGCTTATGTGTGTGTGCTTTGAGACTTTCCTTTTGTTAAAGCAGCAAGCCTGGACTCCAAGTGAATTGCAAAGTACATGCTAGGGTTCTTCTCTTTCCTCCTTATCCAAGTCTGTCTGGCGGTTGCTCATTTAGTCCTTGTAAAAAACAAACATTCAAAAAACACCATGAAAGCATTTTATTTTTTAGATATTTTACTCTGCTATCTTTAGGCAAAACTACAATTTGGGAAAGAGCCATTTTGCAAATAGGAAGTTGATGCATCACTCTTGGTGTTTGTACATGAAAGCATTTTGGCTGTGGTTTACTGCATTTTACAGTTGAAAACAAAGCTATTAGCCCCACATGGGCTGTGCATTGTTAGCTTGAGCTAGGCAGACTTAGTCCCTTAGAATGGAATTTTTGCTCACCTATCTCCTTGGGGAGCTGGGATTATGTTTAGGCCTTTTGAGGTTAAAGTGATCATCCTCCTAAAGCCAGTGAACTCAGAAAGCCAGATGGCAGATTGAAGGGCCTTTAACAAGGAACTTTCCTCAGTGGGGGTAAACTCTGTAGTTCTTTGTTGGAGGCTGATTGTCTTGCTTGCAGTTCAGGTGACTCAGGTTCTCTAGCAGCTGCTTGGTCTGGGAAATGTCAGTCTTCCAGGTAGGGATCATTTTGCCAACCAGACTGTTCCAAAAAGGAGTTTCTCACCTGGAGATTTTGAACACCAAGTTACATTTGCCAGGTGGAAAAGATGGCAAACTAGCCAATTTTAGGCCAATAAATTGGGATGAATGCGGAAGCCCAGGGCTTGTCATCATGTTTCTCTTCCATCTTCTGAAAGTGATTATTTGAATCCACTTAGCCAATAGAATTAAATATAGTGCAAACTCTTTAGGCTTAGATTTGAGGCCTTCCACAGTCTGCCTCTAGCCTCCCTTTCTAGCCTAATTTTTTATTGCTCTCCACACCCTTTGTGTTCTAACCAAATTGAATTGCTAGCTATTGCCTAGATTCAGCCTGCCATCCTCTGCCATACTGCGTTCAGGTAGTCTGTACCTCATGCCTGGAACATATTCCCTTCTTAGCTCTTCCCATTAAAGTTCCTCTTCCCCCCAAGGCTCAGTTTTTTAAGGCTTCCCTAATCCCCGCCATAGCTGAAAGTGTTCTTTACTTCCCTCAAAGTTTCTCAGTGTACTCTGTATCTCTCCTTTGCCCCTATCCCTCCTTAGCTTGTATTATGCTTACCTGTGTACCTGTCATATTCCCTGTAGTAGATTGTAAGCTCTTCGAGGGCAAGGACTATGGAGTTTTTTTTCCAGTTGTATATCACCAGCACCTAACACATCACCTTGCACATACAAGTGCTCAATAAACGTTTATTGAATCGAATTCTCTTGGTTTTAATTCACTTTCTTATAATGTGTATACTGGAAAATTGCTTCCATTTTGATTTCATTTGCTAGAGCCTTTCGTGTCGAATTCAGAACCCATCAAGGGTTTTGCCTTCTAGCAAATTCACTGTCAGGGTTCCTTAATCGTTCAGGCTGATCCTGTGCCCCTTACCACATTCAGTTTGGTTTGCTAAGTGAGTGGTACTCATTAAGGGGGTGGAAGGGATAGCAGAGAAAAGAGATGGGAAGGCACAAGTCTCTCTGTCTCTCTTTCTGTCCTCTCCCATTCCTGAGTGAGCCATTCCAAGAAACAGGAGGTATGCATGAACAGGTGCTGATCCCATGATGCCAGCAACAGTTCCATTTGTCATGCCCCTGCTTAAAAATCTCCAGAGGCTCACTATTGCATACCAAATCAATTTCATGTTCCTTTGCCAGGCAGTCAAGAGCTCATACAATCTGGTACCATTTTGTTGCTCAAGACTTACTACATGTTATTTTCCTGCATGCTGCTCCCCAATTAAATCAGACTTGGCCCTGCTGACATGCACTTTTTTGCCTCCCTAACTGCCTACCTACACCGTTCCCTGTACTTGTAATATTCAACCGGTGTAATATTCAACTCCTCCTTTAGAGCCCAATTAAAATGCCAACTCTTTAAAGAAGCCTTCCCTAATCACCTTTGGTTGGCAATGACCTTTCACCTCTAACCTCATATAGTAATTTGTTTTACACCTTTCTAATGTGCTGAGCTATTAGGATTTATTTTTAGTTGGCTATATGCCTGCCTTAATTCTCTCCTAGACAGCTAGCTCCATAGGGATAGCAACCCTATCTCATTTAAGCTTAATATCTTCCCCCCAGTGCCCAGCATAATCCTCTGCATGCAATAGGTGTTCCACAAATGTTTGTTGAATGTTTTAATGAACAATGCTCAGTATGCTTCATTCTAGGAAGGTAAGTGTAGGATGAACTCTCCCAACTCCCCAGTTCATCATTGAGAGGGGAATGACTTTTAGTTAGAATGACAGCTCCTGAGATAAGACTCTCTGGTAAGACGCACTATTAGAGATTTGGTTAAGGATATAGATTGTTGAAGTCGTTTTAAGTTATATCTGGAAAACCTTCATACAGAGTTAAGACTTTACTCTACGGAAGGAAAACTGTGCTTCTATTTCTGAGCCATCTACAAAGGTGTGGCAGGGGTGTGTTGGGGCCAGCTCTTAGTGGCTACCATAGGTTCCCTGGAAAGATCCAAGGAGGTGGCAGTAGTTTTAAATGACCCAAATTTTAAAAAAAATTAAAGGGTTAAAGAAAGTAGATTTCCAGGGCAGTGCTGAATAAGTTTTTTGAAAAGGGGCCTGTAGGCCAAATAAATTTGGGAACCTTAATCATTAAATTTTCAGCATGAGCATTTAAACCTTGGAAATCAGCAAATGCTACTTACTCTTCCAGGGCTTGGTTTATTGTTCTGTTGTTGTCTACTCTGGAAAAGTGATGGAGAAAATGTTAAATGTTTTTCTCCAAAAGCTGGTTGTTAAAGATTTCCCAGCACACCCCTGGGTGTGAGGAACCTGTTGTGGTGGAGAAAGCCCTGGAGTGGAAGGGCTGAGTGTGAATCTCAGCTCTCACCCACCTGTGTGACTGACTACCAGAGGCTAATCATGTTGCCTTTCGGGGTCTTCATTTTCCTCATCTGAAAACTGAGAGAGTTCAAGAAGGTAGTAGGATAATGCGTTGTCTTCTAGTCTAACTTCCTTATTTTATGATTGAAAAAAACAATTCCAAGACAAACTAAATGACTTGTCCAGTGTCTCACAGGCAACAAATCACCTAGATTTTGAACATAGCTTCACATTCAAATTTAGGCCTCTTTCTACTGCACCATGTTGCATACCAAGTATGGTATCTAACCAAGTTCCCTTTCAGCTCTAACTCCCATAAAATAATTCATGTACATTTATAAGTTTTGCATTGGGAATGACAGTATGCCTGTTATGTAGATGAAAGCAGAATGTGCAAATTTTCCTGTGAAGATGAATGCTTTCTGATTTCTCCCCTCAAGTTGTATTTTCCTAAGTGCATCACATGAAGGTAGATCCCTTATGGAGCATTTATGGGAGGACATAGACGAGAGCCATAGAAGATGAGAAAGTGTTGCATAACATTCTGTACCACTGGAGGGAAGGATACATATTAATGGGATTGCAGATCCATTGTGTATTGAAGTGTGCTGTATGGTAAATTCCCCATTTTATAGATCTTCTTTGGATTACCCTGAGCTATCTGGTCTTCTGCTTTCTCTCTATGTTTGAGTTATTAATGAGCAAAAAGCAAAACTTCTGACTAAAGTGGAAAGGCCCTGTTGGCTGGAGGTTTGACAACCCATATGCAGAAAAATGCTCAGTGACAGTTTTCTGCTGCAAAGGTGCCTGGGAAATAAACAAAGATACAGTGCCTAATGAACAATTACTCTTACACATCTGTCACTTTTCTAGAAAAATGTGGTGTCAGTATCTCACTGGTGTGTGAATATGAGCAGTAGAAATCACTTTTCTCTTGGGAAAATATGTCAACAGTTACAATTATAGAACACCATAGCTGATTTTAAGTGAGGTCTCCTGAGTACGTTTTTTTGTTTGGTGCACCAGCTTATTTGATGGTTGAGAAAGTAAGTAATGGTTTATGGTCTCCAAGCTTAGTTGAAGTACATTTATGAGCAGCTTGTTCAGTTTTATATAACCACGGTTTAAGACATTTGGAAAAAAGAAATCAATTGTTGATTTGTGATGGTTGTGTAGTCTGTGATAAATAGATCATAAGAATATAAGTTGATGGATTAGATAAATGATGGGAATATAGTTTATTGTGAAAACATTGCATATCTGTGATGCTGCTTCTGGGAAACAATTCTAGTGAAACCAGAAGGGTTATTAACTGCATTAACAAAAACGCCACCGGCTTTAAGCTTTTTTGTATCTGGAGGACCACTTCTTTTTATTTAATGGAAATATTTTCATGTTTACTTAAAAGTGGTTGTATCTACACAGTTAAAAAAAACCCAGCTGATTGGTTCAGTATAGTCAAACAGCTGTTCAGTTCAGTTAATCAGGCAAAATGTTTTACATGGGAAAAAAAAGCATTTCATAGATTATAAACTCACCTATTTGACGATCTTTTCTTTCCTCAATGGATTGTGTTGTTGCTATGTTAACCCAATTTAAATCAGTTTACATGTTTATATTTTTTGACTCAACTCCACTTTAATTATTATGCATTTTATAAGAGAAAATAGAGAAAATAAGATAATTGAATTAGAAATGCCTTGATCTTTCAAACAAATGATTTAGAACAGAGCATGCAGAAGTGTCATTTAATCAAATAATCATTTGTCATTTAATCAAAATAATCAAATAATGTCCATTTATCAGTGTTGGTTATAATAATAATAATAATAATAGCTGGCATTTGGATAGCACTTTAAGCTTTACAAAGCATTTCACAGGTAATTGGTGCAGTGGATAGAGCACTAGGCTTGGCGTCAGGAAGACCTGAGTTCCTCAGATGCTGACTAGCTGTGTGACTCTGGACAAGTCACTTAACCTCTGTTTTTCTTAGTTTCCTCCTTTGTAAAATTGGGATAATAGCACTTACCTTTCAAGGTTGTTGTGAGCACCAAATGAGATAATTAGAAAGTGCTTAGCACAGTGCCTGGCATATAATAAGTGCTATATTAATGTTGGCTAATATTATTTTCATCATTATTATTACATATGTTATCTGAGTACTTTATAACAGCCCTTACAAGTAGGTGCTATTATTAGTACCCTTTTACAGATGAGGTAACTGAGGCCAAAACAAGTTAAGTGACTTAACACAGGGCTATAGAACTAAGTGTTCCAATACAGGATCTGAACTTAGATCCTCTGGACTATGGGTCCAGTGCTCTATCCATTGCATGCTAAATGTGCATACAGGTGTGATACTTGCATCTAGCAACGTGATAATTAATTTTAAATGGCACATTTTCACATGGCAACAGCATTTTATTCTAAGGTAAGGTAGCAACCAAACACGCATGTTTTGCCCATTTATAAAAACAGTGGCATCAGGTCTTCATTCATCTGAAATCTTTAGGTGACAAAGTTTTCATGTTAGTGAATTTACTAGAGCAAAACTTTAAAAAATTTAAACAATTTTGATTAAATCTTTCTTGGATTATTTTCTTTCGAAACTGTATCGGGCCTTTTTATACATTCTTAAACAAACTTACAAAAGTGGGGGACCCGTAATTTTATTGGTTCAGGGAACAGCTTGTAAGGAGTCAACCTCTATCAAGATAGAGCTGCAACATTTATAGTTTATGGAGAGGTGCCTGCGGTAGCACACAGGCTCCAGAGTCAGGCCATTCCTTATCTGTAAAATGAGCTGGAGAAGGAAATGGCAAACTTCTCTAGTGTCTTCTGCAAGAAAATCCTAAATGGGGTCACAGAATCAGGTGCCTCTGAAAGGACTCTGCAACAGAAAAGGAGAGACTTAGGTGCTTTGGACTCCTAGGCTGGTTTTCAATAAGGAAGGCAATTTAGCCTTTTCTTGATGACAGGCTTATCGTTATGAAAATCTACTATTTTATATAACAAAATGTTTACAGGGACTATTGAGGTGTAGCACTATTTTTTTTTCTTGCTTGAAAATTTCCTGTTCTGCTTTTTGTGTTCTTGTGTATGCTTTTTAATAGTTTTTTTTCTATCTTTTCTCACTCTCAAGCTTTAACCATCAATGTGCCTTAGTCCAGAACTACTCTGCGTCACACTTGAAATTTGCTGATTCTATTGGGTTGTGGGAAAGGAAGCCAAATAAGCCAGTTTGTTAGGAATGTATCTTAAGAGTAAACAGACATTAGTGGTTTTCATATGAGTAAGTATATTCCTGATGCTTTTTACTAATTAAGTCAATAAGCATTTATTAAGCAAGCACCCACTGTTTTAAGCACTGAAGATACAAAGAAAGGCAAAGACCCCATTTGGGGTTTTCTTGGCAAAGACACTGGAGTGATTTGCCATTTCCTTTTCCAGCTCATTTTACAGATGAGGAAACTGAGGCAAACAAGGTTACTTGCACAGGGTCACATAGCTATTAAGTGTCAGTGGCCAGATTTGAACTCAAGAAGATGAATGAGTCTTCTTGCCTCCAGGTCCAGCTCTCTATCCACTGTACCACCTAGCTGTCCTGACTTCTTTATTCACTTTGAAATTCTTCTCTCCAAAGTTACCAATGATCTCTTAATCTACAACTCCGATGGCTTTTTCTGTTTTCAGCCATCTTGACCCTTCCACAGTATTTATCAGTATTGATTGCCCAGTCCTGTTGCAAACCTTCTCAGATCTTGGTTTCCATAACAACTATCTCTTGAGTCTCTTCCTACTTGCCCAGCTGTTCCTTTACAATCTGCCTTGATGGATCATCATCTTTTCCCACACCCCTGTGTGTGCACTAAGATTTTGTCTGACTCTGGACAAGCCAAGTAACCTTTATGTGCATCGCCCTAAGACATATAAAATCATTGAGGGTTTGCATATTGTCTTGTTGGAAGGAGTTTCCACAAGTGACATTCCCCATGATGACAACATAGCATCATTGATTTAGAGCTACAAGGGATTTGAGGTTATAAAATCCAATCCTCTCATTTATAAATGAGGAAAATATAGCCCAGGGAATTTAAGTGACTTGGTGAAAGACACAGAGGTAATAATCATCAAAGGTGGGATTTTTTCCATCAATTCTTTCCCTCTAAATCCAATTAGTTGTCTCATTCCATCGATTCTGTATCCGCATTATTCACATTTGCACTGCTCTCTCCATTCACAACCACCATTCTGGTTCAGGCCCTCATCACCTGGATTATTGTAATAGCCTTATAAGCTCTTTATTTCAAGTGTCTCTTCCCATCTGTTCCCATAATATTTCTAAAGCACAAGCCTGATCATTTCATTGCCCTGCTCAGCAATCTTCAGTAGATCTCTATTGACTGTAGTCTAAAATACAGATCATCAGCCTAGCTCCCTTTTCAGCTTTATTCCATATTATGTACTTTACGTTTCTGCCAAATTGGCCTACCAGTTTGGCCTACCCAGCAATCACCTCTTGTGCATTTACACAAGCAAGTCTTGTTTTTGTCTTTACATTCCCACTGCCCAGAACCAGAACTTGCATGTAGGCATTTAATAAACGTTTGTTGAATCGAATTTAATTCAGGCCTGTGTTTACAAGTGTCTGCTAGACATTTCTAACTGCATGTTTTGGTGCACCTTTTGCTGGGTTTCCAAGACCAAATATTATCTTTCCATGACACTGCCATTGACTCATGCTCAAGAACTTTGTGTTCTATTTGATCTTTCTCTCTTCCTCATCCTTTACAAATCTAATTGGGCTGACAAATTCTGGAGAGTCGATCTTGTAATATCTTTCATGTGCGCCCCTGTCTTTTTAGGAGCCATTATGATAATACAAGTGGAATTGCATTAGTTTTATACTCAGAGACTCTGGGTTTGAATTTTGAGTAGCTCTGCTATTTACTAGCAATGTTAGTTCAGGAGAGTTCACTTACTCTCTCCGAGCCTTAGTTTCTTCATCTGTAAAATGAGGAGTTCGGGCCAGACAATCTCCACGGATCCTTTCAGCTCTAAATCCTGTAGTCTTCTTTCCATTGTCGTCACATGAATACAAGTTATCATTACCACATGCCTGTATTTCTTCAGGAGCCTCCTAAGTGATCCTTCTCTAATCTTTCCTCCATCCAGTCTGTTTTCTTTGTATTATTAGATTTACCTTCTTTATTCAGATATCTAAGCATGTCAGGCTCCTTCACAACTATTCACCATCCTTTTGAGGTTTCAAACCAAAATTTCACTCTTTGGCTACTACTCCCTATTGGGATGTAAGCTCCTTGAGGGTAGATACCTTTTTGCTTTTGGATCTGTATCCTGAGCACTTATTCCTTCTTTCCTTCTTTCCTTCCTTCCTTCCCTCCTCCCTTCTTTCCTTCCTTCCTCCCTTCTTTCTTCCCTTCCCTTCTCCCTTCCTTCCTTCCCTTCTCCCTTCCTTCCTTCCCTCCTCCCTTCCTTCCTTCCCTCCTCCCTTCCTTCTTTCCCTTCTCCCTTCCTTCCCTCCCTGCTCCCTTCCTTCCCTCCTCCCTCCCTCCCTTCTTTCCTCCCTTCCTTCCCTCCCTCCCTCCCTCCCTCCCTCCCTCCTTCCTTCCTTCCTTCCCTCCCTCCCTCCTTCCTTCCTTCCTTCCTTCCTTCCTTCCTTCCTTCCTTCCTTTCTCCTTTCTTTTTTGTTTCCCTCTCTTCCCATTTCATCATATACTCTCAAGCACCCTGGTGCAATGCAATGTGCCCTTTTAGTGTTCTGTACAAATTTCTTGATCTACCAGTTGGCCTTTATAGATCTGTCCTCTTAAATGTCAGAAATTACAGGGGGCTCCAAAATGTGGACAACTACAGTGGTTTGTGTACACAGTGCTCAACTGCCTGCTCTTTCCTATTCAGAAATCATGCAGCATGTATCATTTTCTTGATTATCTCTACAGTAGTCCTTCACAATACCATGTAATTATGGGCACCTGTATTTAATTTAAAAATGTATTTCAGAGAAAAAGAGACTGAGTCACAAAGCAGTCAAGTAGGTAGGTACTGGCGTCCCCAAAGACTGGGACAAAGCTGGGCTCAAGAACTTCCAGGAAACATGATAAGACATGAAAACATTGACTTTTAATTTACCTTGTTCTTTATAGACAGATTGATTTTGGTATTATTTTCACAAGTAATATTCTAAGGACCCAGGACATTTTTTGTTTTTTTTTTTTTTTTCCAATTATTTATTTATTTATTTATTTTCAGTTTACCACACACGGTTCTACATAATTTTGAGTTCCAGATTTTCTCCCCTCCCTCCCACCCTCCCTCCCCAAGACGGCATGGAATCTCGTATAACTACCATGTATAACTTCGCATTGAATTAATTTATACACTAGTCAAGTTGTGGAGAAGAATTATGACCGATGGAATGAATCATGAGGAAGAAGAAACAGAACCAAAAAAAAAACCCAAAAACGAAAACAAAAGAGAAGGAAAAAAGGTGAGCATGTAGTGCGCCCCAATCTGCATTCAAACTTCACAGTTCTTTCTCTGGATGTAGATAGCATTCTCCATCGTGAGTCCCCTGGAGTTGACCTTGCACCTTACGTTGCTGAGAAGAGTGAAGTATGTCAGGGTTGGTCCTAACGGAATCCATATATCTGTGGTTGTGTACAATGTTCTCCTGGCTCTGCTCCGCTCACTCAGCATTATGTTGTGTAGGTTTTTCCGGGTTGTTACAAAGTCCGTATCATCTCCATTTCTTATGGCACAATAGTATTCCATTACCTTCATATACCACAGCTTGTTCAGCCATTCCCCAATTGATGGGCATCCCTTTGATTTCCAGTTCTTGGCTACCACAAAAAGAGCCGCTATAAATATCCTTGTACGTATGGGTCCTTTTCCCGCTTGTGTGATTTCTTTGGGATACAACCCTAGAAGTGGTATTGCTGGGTCAAAGGGTATGAACATTTTTATAGCCCTTTGGGCATAGTTCCAAATTGCCCTCCAAAATGGCTGGATCAGCTCACAACTCTACCAGCAATGTAACAATGTTCCAATTTCCCCACATCCTTTCCAGCATTTATCATTTTCCTGTTTTGTTATTTTAGCCAGTCTGACAGGAGAGATGTGGTATCTAAGAGTTGTTTTGATTTGCATTTCTCTAATCAGTAGTGATCCAGAGCATTTTTTCATATGCCTACAGATAGCTTTAATTTCTTCCTCTGAAAGCTGCCTGTTCATATCGACCCAGGACATTTTAAAAAATTATGACCCCGCTTAGCTCAGGGCTCTTGACCTAGTAGACAATGATGATGATGATGATGATAGGATTTATATATTGCTTTAAGGTTTGCAAAGTGCTTTACTCCTATTATCTCATTTTTTCAATCAACCAGTCAACAAGTACTTGTTAATGTGTCAGACACTCTGCTAGGCATACAAAGACAATGATGAGATTGGTATGTGTTGAACTGCTTTGAGTGTTACTTGGGAGGGACAGTTTGTGTTAGATATTGAGCTAACATTTCTATTGTTTCTAACTTCATTTCAGATATCCTTGTGTAGCTCAGGCTCTGTACTCACTGTCCCAGCTTTACACTAGCTCGATCCCCACATGGTGGCTACCCCCTCTTCTCTCACGGTTCTAGGGAGTAACACTGAGGGACTGGAGGTGGCTAATACTATCACTTACAAGCACCCATACCGTGCGTTTCCTAATATCATTTAGCAAATTAATATCCACCCAATATCGGTTAACTCATCAACACCAATTAGCTTTTACAAAGGCATGACAAGGATTGACATACAACAACATCTCTCCAAAAGTTGGGGTCACACTCTCTGAGAAGTGAGTCCAAGTGAGCTCAAGGTTAGGGAGCACATGTGGTGAAGGGGTAATTTATAGATCCTGGTTGGGTGGAAATCCTCTTCTTCCTTCCAGAAAACATCATGAAATTTCCTTGAAGTGAAGCTCTTTTTTGGGCTTTGAAGGCTGAGGTTGTTGTAAAGTTTTGAAGCTGCCTTTCCTCAGTTTATCTAGTTGGTCCTTGGCTCTCATTAGCAACTCTTGTTCTGTATAACACTTTTACTGTTAACTGTAACAGATGGGAAGTCCAAATCTTCCAACCTTTCAGTTTGCAGAGCCTGTGTCTGGCCAAGGAGATAGGGAGGGGAGAAGAGAGACTTCTCTCCCCCCTCTTCCCCCAAGTAATTTCCTCTTAGGGAGCTTGGTTGAAGTCTCTAGGCTTGCCTGATATTGGAATACTAGATTCTACACTGGTTTGCTATTTTATCTAAACCCTGCAGGGCATGACTGATCCTCTTCAGCCTCAGTTCATAAACATTTATTAAGTGCCTACTGTATGCCAGTGAATATACAGAGAAAGAAAAAAAAGCAGTCCCTGCTCTCAAGGAGCTTCCTATATAATGCCATTTTATTCCATCCAATGGCTGTAAGTATTTAATTCCTTCCAAGCCTTTTAATAAGTTTTCCTTACTTATTTTATACCTTTCATTGATTGATTCAATTGAGCCAATAGAGGTATCTAGGAATTCATACCTATTTTATAGCTTCGATTGATTCTGTAACTCAATCAAAGGGGTAATTTCATCAGATAAAAATATTAAGAAATAGAGAATATTGTTAATTATGTTAGTTGGGATAGGGGTGGATAATTCCTTTTAGACATCTTGGCCTTCTGTGTTGGAATGGGTAGACCTTCACTCTCATATTTGTATATTTTAAAATAGGCTGTTTTAAGCATTTTATAGATCCGATTTTCAGTGTCATGAATAGACCATATGACACTTGAGGACATGAAAACTCTAGTATAATTTTAAAAAGGGCCTTGGTCAAGTTACTACCTTTTTTATAAAAGACATAAATTGTCTTCTCTTTAGAGTGCCATTCAAGTGCTTCTGGCAGAAATAACAGCCTGCTCTTTCCGGTACATTTGATACTTACCCAGCAAAGAATAATGGAAGAGGTAGAGAAGGGATAATAGCAGAGGAAGAATGTACAACTTATAATACGGTACTTGCAGAGGCAATGGCTTGTCCTTACTAGGAGAGACTGAATACAGACACACAGGAAATGATCATTTTTAATCATAAGGCCACAAATATTTATTGAGACTGCTTGATATTGTGGGGGAGACACAATAAATAGAGGTATTTTATATATATTTAAATATAATATTATAAATAAATATGTTAGACATAAATATGATATAAAATGATATAATAAATATATTATAAGTAAATACATACTTAAGTATAATTCTGTTAAGTTTTGTCATTGGTTAAAACCTAGTCTAGATTTTAGGATTATAGGCTCATAAGATTTAAATCTGCAAAGAATCTTAGGGAATGTCTAGTCCAATCCCCTCATTTTATAGCTTTGGAAACTGAGGCTCAGAGGGGAAAAGTGTCTTGCCCAAAGTTACATAGCAAATAAATAACAAAGCCAACTTGTTGCCTCTTAAATGAAATGTTTAAAAATAAAATATGCACTCAGGGCATTGTGTTTTCTCTTAAAACTCTAGTGCTTTTGGGTCTTCTCTAGTTTTTTTTTGGGCGGGGGTGGTAGGTGGGTGGGAGGTTGATCAGGGGAACTAAGGTATCTTAGGAACAAAATTAAGTCCAGTTTTTACATCAAAACTCATTTTCCATTTGTTGAATCTGCATATATTTTTTGTTTTTGTATTTAATTTTAAGTAAATCTTCCAGCATGAAATGGAAAAAAAATTCAAGGTCTTTGCTTGGAAGAGAAGGTGGGGTAAACAACATTCTTGGATGCATCTTCGCAGTCCAGCAACAGCCCCTTACTGGAAGCAACATTTCCAGGTTGATGGCTAAAAGGACCTTTTGTCTCAAATTTCAATTGCTCCCTAGGGTTGTTCCTCCTTTGACTCCACCCAAGCTTTACTAATGATTATCTTCATTTGCTCATCAGAACACTTACCAGCTTCTCATTTCAAGAGCCTTTCTTAGGAGGAAGCAGCTAGGTGCCAGAGGCCTGGAGCAGCAACACCTGACCTTAAATTTAATCTCAGGCACTTACTAGCTCTATGACCCTGACCAAGCACTTAGCTTCTGTCCCCCTCAATTTCTTCACCTGTAAAATGGGGATCATAATAGCATCTATTCCAAATATCAAATGAGATATTTGTAAAGTGCATAGTGCAGTGCCTGGAACATAGTAGGTACTTAATACATTCTTCTTTTCCTTCCTTTCACAGTCCTTAATGCCTTCCCTCTGAGAATACCTTCAATTTATCATGTTTATAGCCTGTTTATACATAGCTGTTTGCTTGTTATCTCCCCATTTCACTGTGAGCTTCTTGACAGGAGGGACTCTTTTTTTTTAACCTTTCTTTGTATCTCCTGTGTATAGCACAGTGCCTGGCACTCGGTAGAAACTTAATAAATAACAGTTGATTGTGTAATTGTCAAAGGAGGCTTTTTCCCTCTCAGCATTCTTTTTATATCTGAGTCAGACAAGCTGCTACTTCTTTTGCAGCTTCTTTTTGCATAATACAATAACTGCATCCATCTTTGTCTTTCTCAAACCACCTTCCGAGGAGATGAGCTTCAAGAAATCATTGATGGTCATGGAGTAGTTCTGCCCATTTAGATGAGAAACTCAAATGACTTTACCAGCCCATTCTCAGTGGGGACTTGCTGAGCACCAGTGAAAGTGAAATAGATCTTCACCAATCTAGCTGACTGATCCCATCAGTAATTGTTGATTTTTACCATGAGTCCAACTGAAATGGCCAGCAGCCCTCAGCAGCTGGCTTCTCATTGTCAGCAGTTTCTCCCTTTTCCTGACCTTCTGATGGATCTTGTGTTTGGTTTCTATCTCTAACTTGGACTTCTCTGCTATCTGGGTGTTATGACCTCTTTTCCTAGTGGCCTTTTTAGCACCTCCTTCCTTCACCTCTTCCAGTTCTTTCTGAATCTCCTCCAGGGTTGATATTATGGTTTACTGCCATTCCCAAATGTAATGCAAAGCTAGGCTGTGTCTTTGCGGATGGGAAGAGTTTCTATGCATTTTTATAAATATACCAGATAAAATGAATTTAAAGACCCAAAATAATTTTTGGTCTCAGCAAATTTAATCTTTCCTTTCAGCCATATACAGAAAATAAAATTCCTATATTTTAAAATTCAACATGAGGAACAACTATAGTAAATTTTCTTTTATCTTATGTGGTCAAGGAATAAGATTTTCCAGTTATTCTGATATGGTCTGGCCTATGAAGGTCACTCCAGGGGTGTGCTTCCTTGTTAGGCTTCACTAGTGATGGATTCTTACCTTTGGCTTAAACACACTTCTGTAATTTTACCTTAATGACTAACTGAAAAAGTGTTGGGTGGATGAGTTGGTTGTCCTCATTTTGGTATTCCTTCTAATTTTGTAACAGAAAATGTTTCTCTTGTAGAATAGAGCCAAGAGTAGTGGTAGGCATTTATTCATTCATTTATTCAACAAATATTTATCAAAGACTCACTGCTCACAAGGCACTGTGACTCTACCTAGGCTATAATAAGCAAGGGAAGGAGTATAAAGACATTTAAAAATTATTTATTTTATTCTGAACTTAAGAAATAAAAAATTCATTTCTATAACATAGTAAAATAGGAAAAAAAGATAATTGTACATGAAACTGCAAATCTTTTATGTGCAACTTGTTATTCCTTTTAAATATATAATAAAATTATCATGTAACTTTCTTTTTTCCCCTTTTTTCCCCCACCACCCAGAGGTAGCTACCATTAAACACAAATATATATATATATGTCTGTGTGTGTGTGTGTGTGTGTGTGTGTGTGTATACGTGTAAAATCATCCTATATATACTTCTACTTAGCAGTTTTTTCTCTGGATGCACATAGCATCTTCCTTCATAGGTCCTTTGTAATTAATTTTGGTATTTTTATAATAGTCAAAATGGTTCAGTTGCTCAAAGTATAAGAATATTTTCTACTTGATTTTTTATAAGTTTACATATTTTTAACACCAGAAAAATCTTGCTCTCTCATGGTAAGTATATATTTTTGTGATAAGTTAAGTTGCTTGTGATAAAAAGCCTCTAACATAAAGTAATGACCCAGAGGAGATAATTTTCAGAAGCAGTGAGGGTACTATTGATAAATGTTGCTTAAGGTCAACAAATCCTTGCTGATATTAATACCATGTATGTGTTTGAAGTTAGGATTAGGGGATGGTTCAAAAATACTCTACCTGAATTGTGGGTGGATTTTGAATTTAAAAGATGTGTATTTTTTGATCAGTCAGTTCAAATCAGGGGTGGGAAACCTGCAGTTTTGAGGCCACATGTGGTCTTGGGTGCAGCCTTTTGTCTGAGTCCAGGTTTTACAGAACAAATCCTTTTATAAAGGGAATTATTTGTTCTGTGAAGTTTGGATTCAATCAAAGGGCTGTACTTGAGCACCTAGAGGGCCACATGTGGCCTTGGGGCCACAGGTTCCCCACCACTGGCTCAAATAATGAGAATTTATTAAGCACCTTCTGTGTGCTGAGCTTGTAATACACTCTGGGGATGTGAAAGCAAAAAGCAAAGCAGTCCCTGCTCTCAAGGAACTTATATTTAGTTAAGAGAAACATATCCACATATAAGTATATACAAATTATGTAAGTAAATGCAAGGTAATTTCATTAGTGAGACATTCTATACATGTGTATGAGATTTTAGCATAAAAGACCTCATGCAGGAGGTGGCAGGTGAGCTGAGCTTTGAGGGAAGGGAGGGAGTCTAAGAGGTAACAGAGTGGAAGGAGAACACTAAGCCTGGGAGAGGGAGCACAGAGACAGGAGACAGACTGTGACATGGGAAGAATAGCAACAAGGCAGAGTGTAGGACCAGAAAGGTAGCTTGGAGCCCACTTATGAAGGGTTCTAAATTGCAAACATGCAGCAGCTTGCATTCATATGGTGCATTAAGAATTACAAAGTGCTTTTAAAATATTATTTTATCTTCACAACAACTCTGGGAGATATGTACTATTATTATCCCTAGTTTACAGTTGAAGAAACTGAAGCAGATTTAGGTTAAGTGGCTTGCCTAGGCTCATACATCCAGTGAACATCTGAGGCTGAATTTGACCTTAGGTCTTACTGACCTTTGGCCCAGGGCATCACAGTCACTGCCATGGAAATTTGTAGAGTTTATTTGGCAGGGGCGCCACGTGATCAGACCTGTACTTTAGTAATATCACATTTTGGGGATGTAATATAGCTCTCCTACAGTTATACCTCATTTCATTGTAC
Source organism: Trichosurus vulpecula (assembly GCF_011100635.1). NCBI lineage: Eukaryota > Metazoa > Chordata > Mammalia > Diprotodontia > Phalangeridae > Trichosurus > Trichosurus vulpecula. The sequence goes on along the minus strand of NC_050575.1, from coordinate 333,686,643 downwards.
TTTGTTTTATTGTGCTTTGCAGATACTATATTTTTTTTACAAATTGAAAGTTTGTGGCTCACCTTGTGTCTCTGTGTCACATTTTGGTAATTCTTGCAATATTTCAAACTTTTTCGTTATTATTATATTTGTTACAGTGATCTGTGATCAGTGATCTTTGATGTTATTTTTGTAATTGTTTTGGAGCATCAGACCATATAAGATGGTGAACTTAATTGATAAATGTGTATGTTCTGACTGCCCCATTGACTGATCATTTCCCCATCCCTCTCCCTCTCCTTGGGCCTCTCTATATTCTGAGAAACAACACAATTGAAAATAGGCCGATTAATAACCCTAAAATAGCCTCTAAATGTTCAAATGAAATGAAGAGTCAGTCAATGTGAGAAACTTCATTGTTATCTTATTTGAAGAAATTGCCACAGCCACCCCAAACTTCACCAACCACCACCCTGATCAGTCAGCAGCCATTAACACTGAGGCAACACCCTCCACCAGCAAAAAGATTGACTCACTAAAGGCTCAGATGATAGTTAGCATTTATTAGCAAGAAAGTATTTTTTTAATTAAGGTATGCACATCTTTTTATTTTAGACATAATGCTATTGCACACTTAATAGACTACAGTATAGTGTAAATATAACTTTTATATGCACCAGGAAACCAAAAAATGTGTGTGGCTTGCTTTATTGTGATCTTAGCTTTATTGCTGTGATCTGGAACCAAACTTGCAGTATCTTCAAAGTATGCCTGTATATTTAACAGTTTATCTTACATTTATGAAAGGCCTATTATTTTTAGAACATTGTGCTATATGCTACGAAGTATAGATGATAGGATTTCAAAGTAAAAGTGGCCTTAAAGATTGCTGGGATCAATCCTTCCATTTTGTAGATGAAAGAAAGTCATGGAATATTAGGTCTGGTAGGGAATTTGTCATATGCCTGGGCTGTTCCAATACAGGACAATACATGATGAGTAGCTTCTAAAGGGGTATAAAGCAGCACTAAATGCACACAGAAGATTTTGTTTTGGTTATAGTGAAGTTAATTGAAAATCCTCCCTGTCTTTCAATAAAAATTAGAAAAAAATTGAGATACCATAGGAAAACAGGCTGGAGATGATAAAATTGCTGAATTTTTTAGAGATAGAGGGAACTCTGGATGTCATCTAATGCAAATTACAGTGATGAAGAAACCAGAGACATACATAGCGTACATGAACTGCCCAAAGTCATGTAGCTAGTTAGAGGCAATCAGGACAAGAATCCAGAACTGGTTCCTGGAGACTCCACCTTCTCTGAAAGGAGGAGCCAGTTTTCATTTCCATGAAATTTGGAGTAAATGAGGAGGAGGTGTTGACATTAAAGATATTGAAAGATGTCTTCTCTTCTCCCTGTTAATAACCTAAGGCAAATTACAGAGAAGGGAGCATGGTGGTACATTTGAAAATTAAGGTAAAATGAGAGACAATGCTCTGAGCACGATTGATTTATTATGCTAGTGGTAACCAAGAAATTGGGTCTGTGGCCTCTCAGTAACCAAAGACCCTGAGACAGGGCTCAGCAACTTTCATATAGTTTTAGGAAGTACAAAGTTGAGTAGGTGGTGTAGACAATGTGATTGGTTACAGGGTAGACAGCATTGCAAAGGTGAGGTGGATATAATAGGTTTGGTTACATCAAGGAAAGAGGGCTAGCACTCATATTGGGCTAGTAACCACCCCCTCAGACAATTAAGGAACGTTAACCGTTTCATAGGAACCATCTTCGTCTTATAATCTTTGCTAGGGGACTGAAACTACCCGATTTGCTATCTCTTTGGACGAGATAAAAACTCACCTAATTACACAAGGACAGGCAAGGACAGACAATATATCTTTTGGGGATGGTACCAAGTTAACTTGTGGAACTTAAAGGTAACAACCATGTCCTGAAAGTATCCCAGGGACTACCTGTATGAGAGATAACAAGTTTACTTTTAATTATAACTTTAACTCAGAGGGAAAGCTAAATTCTTGAGCTCAACTCAAGGACTTAGAAAGGTGGCTTTATGCAGATGCAGACTCAATTATAAAATTAATAAAACATAAAATCAGTTATATTATAGAATAAATATAGTATAAATTAATACAGTAGAAACTCAAGGTAATATTAATTTTGATCTTTTCGGTAGACAAGAGCGTGGCAACCAACCATTTTGGAGAGCTGTCAGAGGAAGGTTCTATCACAAATCTTAATTATGGAAAGATGTCATTGTGGCAATGGTGGATTTCAGCTATCTGTGTATCTGCTGTTGCTTGTTCTCTGCCAAAAAAAGAGCAGTTGACAAGTTTATAACTTGCCTTAATGTTAACTTTATCCTTCAAAATGTGAAGAAGGCAACAAAGTGAACCTGATTCTGTCCAGCAAGGAAGCACTAGTTGGTGAAAGTAGAAATGACTGGTGCCTTGGTGGAAAGTGGCCACTCCATCAAGGAATTCATTATAGCAAAGGAGAGGTAAACTATATGTAGTCTGACTTTCAGTTTACAGTTAGAGAAATCATATTTCAAAGAGTTCAGAAAAAGGATAGGTAAGGTCCGGTGGGCAGCTAGGTAGCGTAATGGATAGAGAACTAGGCCTTAAGTCAGCATGATTAAAGGTATGGAAATTATGCCATGTTGTCATTGTTTGAAAGAATAGGGGCTGTTTTGTCAGGAGAAGAGAAGATAAAGGAGAGGCAAGATAGCCATCTTCCAGTATTTGAAGGGCTGCCATTTGGGAACCTTGCTCTGTTTGACTCCAGAATATTGAATTAGGAGCAACATTTCCTGCACCAAGGCCCCCAGTATTCCATTCAGGTCTTCTTATGACATGGTAGATCCCTCTATGTCCAATCTTCATACTCCACACACCCATATAATCCTCTAAACTGAAATGGAGTGGAGTTTGAGCAATCTGTTTGTGTGCTCCAAGAAGCAGAAGGGGTAGAGACTAGCAACCAGGGGACCAGGCAGATGGCTCTACCAACTGCTACCAAGGAGTTGTATTTTTTAATAATTCAGCTTACTGGAAGCTTTACTAATTAAGCCTGTTACACTGATTTATGTTACTATAGGCAGAAGTAGAGAGTGCCTTCATTACAATCATGATGGTGTTTAAGAGGTTGGAATGTCTGATTTAAGAGTTTCTCAGCATTAACTACTATTTGCTTATATTTATAGACTTTCCCATAAACATTTTGTTTTGTTTTGTGTAAACATTCTGGGCTATTAGGGTTTCCAGGGCTCATTTCTTCAGGGTCTCTTTGATTTCCTTAGGTAGTACTTGCTGATATAACAGTGTTACAAAGCAAAAAGAATGGCCATATGTCATTAATCATATTTGCAGGTGCTGAAATATTTGTGCCTAACTGACAAGAAAAAGAAGAGAGTCACCTAGCTGAAAGAATGAAAAAAAGGAATGTTGACTTTTTCTTTTCAAACAAAGGCAATATTTAGGTACCTATTTCTGTGGTATAGTGGTTTGGAGGATGGATATATATGGTGGGTGTGTGTTGTACGCCTATATACTTTTGATTGGTAAGATGACATTATTCATTGCTTCAAGAGCCAATGGGTATGGCCTTGGTTACAGAGCCATTGGGGAGCGTGGATGAATTTAGTTCCTTATTTTCCATAGGAGGACACTTTGGAAGATAGAACATTTGCTATTATGATCGATTAGTGAGCTAGGAATAAACATTATCCAGGTGGTGCCTTATGAATAGCATTGCAGCATGGTGATGACCGTGAGAAACCACTCAGAATGCAGCTTTCTGATAGCTGAAGTTTGCAGCTTGATTTGCTTTGGAAGAGCAGACATTTTGGAAAGGAAATATTTTCACAATCTCTATTACACAACACATTATGTGTAGATTGTTTTTCAATCTCTATGACCTTAAATTTGCTTAAAAAACTTAAACTCCAGTGCTTAGCACAATGTTTGGCACATGTTAGGTACTTCATAAATTTTTTTCTTCTGTTGACTATTGATGAAAACTTTGAGTGTGGACAATTTTTTTTGCCTTTAATTTTCTTGGCTATGGTTGTGGGAATCTGAGATTTTTTCAAAGTTTTGAGTTATATGTCTATCAGATAGTGGAACTATTCTCTCTACTACTCCTCCCTATTGACATCACATGATATCTTTCATCTGATTTGTATTTATCCTATATATTCTGATTATTTTATGCCCCATTAAAAATAAGATTTTTGAGGGCAGGAACTGATTTTGCCTTTTCTTTGTATTCCCAGTACTTAGTTCACTGCTTGTTGATTGATTGACATCTGAAGTGTTCTAATTTGCCAGTGTTCACAGTGTCTATATAGTCATGCATGCCACAGTCTGTCTCTTTCACTTGCCACTCTCTATGTCTCTGTTTCTCTCTCTCTGTTTTGTCTTTTTCTTTACCCCACCCCCTCTCTCAAAAAATACACTCAGTAGTTTATGATTGTGTGAAGAGGCATACCTTAAAATTTTGAGTCTGTGGGATGAATGACAAGACATTCCTATTTGTCCACATACACATCTTGATCTTTTTACAAGTAGGTGAATCCCTATTGATTTGGCTTTTGGGGCCTGGAAAAATTCAAAGGAAAGTTTTGATTACAGTTTAAAAGCAATGAACTTAAAAAAAACTTACCCATCCCTTTGACTAAAATTTTATCAATGTAAAAAAAACTCAGAAATGTGTTATGTAATTATTTAAAATAATAAACTTCTTAACATTGTGTGGAGTTAAAATTAATGAGATTGCTCTATTAAATTCATCATAAAAATTTTCCCTTAAAATAGTATCTTGAAAATGGCACATGGTGTCTAGTCCTAGATCTATTACTAACTAGCTGCATGACTTTCAAGTAAGTTATTTCACCTTCCTGGGTCTCAAAGTTCTTACTTACTAAATGAAGGGGATTAGGTAAGATTGCTTATAAAATGAGAGGGTTGGTTAAGATGATTTCTAAAATTACTTTCAGCTTCAAAAGTCTATGAAACTATGTTTTCTGTGCATGTTGACCAGTCTTAAATGCTATTTGGAGGTTGGGATGGTGTATTTGCTTCTACATGTGGACTTTAACGTATACTGCATTGATTTGAATATAGGCTTCATTTTTCCTCCTAAATCCGACTTGTACAATATATGAATCTTTCTCATAAGTGTGCTCTTAGCATATACTGAACAAAAGTGCAAGTGGAAAGATGGAAGAAAATAGTGTTGATAAAAATGAATAAAGCACCTTCATTTAAATAGAAATAAATATAAAAAGTTTTTGTATTAAAACATTTTAACATATTTTTCTTTGTTATTTTTTAGTGTGTGCCTAATTTTTTTCTAATGAAAGAATAATTTCATTTCAGGGGTACAGCCTACATTTTAGTATTGCCAGTATTTAAATGCATATAGTATATTTCTATCCTCTTAGCAAATGTTCCATATAGTAAAGTAGTATTTTGGAGAAATAACTGTATTAATTTACGTTTCTCTTCTCTGGTTTTCTAAATGTATTTATTGGTTTGTTTACTCCGAATATTGTCAAGGTGGTAGTATGGAATTCTAGTTGTCTATCTTTGATTCCTCTCTCTTGCTCTATGACCATCTGAACTTTTCTTCTATCATATACTCCCTTGATGATCTTTTACTTGTATTCTTTGGAATTCTTCACTGGTTATATGTTGCATGTTGCTTATACCTAACATGTACCTTTGCATTATCTTCTTTTTTAAAAATTTTTATTATTTATTTAATATTTTAGTTTTCAACATTGATTTGCACAAGATTTTGAGTTACAAATTTTCTCTCCATTTCTACCCTCCACCCCACTCCAAGGTGGGCATATATTCTGATTGCCCTCTTCCCCAGTCAGCCCTCCCTTCTGTCACCCCACTCCCCTCCCCCATCCTCTTTCCCATTACTTTCTTGTAGGGCAAGATAGATTTCTATGCCCCATTCACTATATATCTTATTTCTCAGTTGCCGTCAAAAACAACTTTTTCTTTTGAGCATCTGATTTTAAAACTTTGAGTTTCAAATTCTCTCCTCTCTTCCCTTCCCACGCACCCTCCCTAAGAAGGCAAGCAATTCAACATATGCCGCGCAAGTATCATTATTTAAAACACTTCCACAATACTCATGTTGGAAAAGACTAACTATATTTCCCTCCATCCTATCCTGCCCCCTTTATTCAATTTTCTCCCTTGACCCTGTCCCTTTTCAAAAGTGTCTGCTTTTGATTACCTCCTCCCTCTATTTGCCCTCCCTTCTATCATCCCCCATTTTTGTCCCCTTCTCCCTACCTTCCTGTGGGGTAAGATACCCAATTGAGTAAGTAAGTCATTCCCTCCTCAAGTGAAATCTGATGAGAGCAAGATTCATTCATTCTCCCTCACCTGCCCCCTCTTCCCTTCCAACAGAACTGCTTTTTCTTGCCACTTTTATGTGAGATAATTATTCCAATTCTATCTCTCCCTTTCTCCCTCTCTCAATATATTCCTCTCTCATCCCTTAATTTAATTTAATTTTTTAGATATCATCCCTTCATACTCAACTCACACTGTGCCCTCTATGTATGTGTATGTTCCATTCAACTACTCTAATCCTGAGAAAGGTCTCATGAATTATACACATTATCTTTCCATGTAGGAATGTAAACAAAACAGTTCAACTTTTGTAAGTCCCTTATGATTTCTCTTTCTTGTTTACCTTTTCATGCGTCTCTTGATTCTTGTGTTTGAAAGTCAAATTTTCTATTCAGCTCTGGTCTTTTCACTGAGAAATCTTGAAAGTCCTCTATTGTATTGAAAAATCCTAATTTTGCCTTGGAGCATTATACTCAGTTTTGCTAGGTAGGTGATTCTTGGTTTTAATCCTAGCTCCGTTGACCTCCAGAATATCATATTCCAAGCCCTTCAATCTCTTAATGTAGAAGCTGCTAGATCTTGTGTTATCCTGATTATTTTTCCACAATACTCAAATTGTTTCTTTCTGACTACTTGCGTTATTTTCTCCTTGACCTGGGAACTCTGGAATTTGGTGACAATATTCCTAGGAGTTTTCTCTTGGGGATCTTTTTCAAGAGGTGATCAGTGGATTCTTTCAATTTCTATTTTACCTTCTGGCTCTAGAATATCAAGGCAGTTCTCCTTGATGATTTCTTGAAAGACAATATCTAGGCTCTTTTTTTGATCATGGCTTTCAGGTAGTCCAACAATTTTTAAATTATCTCTCCTGGATCTATTTTCCAGGTCAGTGGTTTTTCCAATGAGATATTTCACATTGTCTTCCATTTTTTCATTCCTTTGGTTCTGTTTTATAATATCTTGATTTCTCATAAAGTCACTAGCTTCCACTTGCTCCGTTCTAATTTTCAAGGTGGTATTTTCTTCAGTGGTCTTTTAGATCTCCTTTTCCATTTGGCTAATTCTGCCTTTCAAGGCATTCTTCTCCTTCTTGGCTTTTTGGAGCTCTTTTGCCATTTGAGTTAGTCTATTTTTAAGGTGTTATTTTCTTCAGTATTTTTTTGGGACTCCTTTAGCAAGTCATTGACTTGTTTTTCATGATTTTCTTGCATCACTGTCATTTCTCTTCCCAACTTTTCCTCTGCTTCTCTAACTTGCTTTTCTAAATTCTTTTTGAGCTCTTCCATGGCCTGAGACCAATTCATATTTTTCTTTGGAGGCTTTTGATGTAGGCTCTTTGACTTTGTTGTCTTCTTCTGGCTGTATGTTTTGATCTTCTTTGTCACCAAAAAAAGATTCTAGAGTCTGAGGCTGAGTCTGCATCCTTTTTTGCTGCCTGGCCATGTTCCCAGCCATCTACTTGACCCTTGAGCTTTTTGTCAGGGTGTGACTGCTTGTAGAGTAGGGAGTGCTTTGCCCCAAGCTTCAGGGGCTGCACTACTATTTTCAGAGCTACTTCTACTCCACTGTCACTGCAAGCTCTGCCACAGCAGCGCTCCTCCTCCCCCAAGAACCACCAACCAGGATTGCTACCCAGATCCAAGCAGGGCAAATCAAGCCCTGCATTCCCGCTCTGGTCTGCCACTTGATTCCTCCCACTGTGTGAGCCAGGGACTCTGGAAGCAGTTGACGCAGGAGCTTAGGAAGTAGCTGCAGGAACTTCCTGCTGCTGCTCATACCACTGCTGCACTACCTCTTCCACCCCTAGTTCTAGGGCTGGCCCACTTTCTAACCCAATCTAGCAGTTTCCCCACTAACCTGCTCTGTGGTCTTGGGCATTTGTGGGTTGAGAAGTCTGGTAACTGCCACAGCTCAATGATTCATGGCCCTAAGGCCTGCTCTGGGCTGACTCCTGGTCTGGTCTGTTCTGGTGCAGCCCACACTGGGCTGTGCTCTGCTCCCAGCACAGTGTGATAGAACCTTCCCAGCAACCATCCAGGCTGTCCTGGGCTGGAGACCTGCTTCCCTCTGCTATTTTGTGGGTTCTGAGCTCTAGAATGTGTTCAGAGCCTTTTTTTTACAGGTATTTGGAGGGATTTGGGGGAGAACTTAAGCAAGTCCCTGCTTTCCAGCCACCATCTTGGCTCTGCCCCTCTTTTCATTGTCTTCTATATGATACTCATCTTTGGTTTTTTAGAGACAGTAGTGTTCCATGGCTCACCGACATATAGCAACACTTTGAAAAGATGGGTCTTTGCTTTCATGGAAACGAGGTCAGTAAAAGAGTATTGGTGTTTCCCAAAAGCCATCTAATTCTCTCTTTTTTTTTCAACCTGGGTTTAGCTCATAAGCCAAGTCAAGTCAAGAAGCATTTATTTGGTATTTACTTTGTGCCAGACACTGTGCAAAGTGCTGGAAGTACAAATACATGCATACAGAAAGATATATTCTTTGCTTGAGGAACTTACATTCTAATTGGGGAAGATAATACATAAAAGAGAGAAGAAATTGTGTGTGTGTGTGTTTGTGTTTGTGTGTGTGTGTGTGTGAGTGTGTGTGTGTGTGTAGGTAGAAAATGATGAACTGTATTGTTTGTTCCAGATATACGTATCGTTGTACAAATTCTATCAGGAGTCCACCCAAATTCATGTTGATATTCTTTTTTTTAAATTTTTTTATTTTTAGTTTACAACACTCAGTTACACAAGTGTTTAAATTCCAAATTTTCTTCCCCTCCCTTCCCTCCCTCCTCCCCCCCAAAGATGGTATGGAATCCGGTATAAGTTCTACATATACCTTCACATTAAACTCATTTACATAATAGTCAAGTTATAAAGAAACATTATGACCAATGGAATGAATCATGAGAAAGAAGAAACAAAACCAAAAAAGAAGAGAAAAAAAAGAGAGCAAATAGTTTTCCTCAATCTGCATTCAGACTCCATAGTTCTTTCTTGGGATGTAGACAGCTCTTTCCATCATGAGTCCTTTGGAATTGTCTTTGAACCCTGTATTGCTGAGAAGAGTGAAGTCTATCCAAGTTAGTCATCACAGAAGCAATATGTCTGTGGTTGTGCACAACGTTCTCCTGGTTCTGCTCCCCTCACTCAGCATCATATCACGTAAGTCTTTCCAGGTTATTATGAAGTCCGTATCTTCCCTATTTCTTATAGCGCAATAGTATTCCATTCCATTCCATTCATATACCATAACTTGTTTAGCCATTCCCCAATTGATGGGCATTTCCTTGATTTCCAATTCTTTGCTACCACAAAAGGAGCTGCTATAAATATTTTTGTACATACGGGTCCCTTTCCCACTTGTGTAATCTCTTTGGGATACAGCCCTAGAAGTGGTATTGCTGGATCAAAGGGTATACACATTTTTATAGCCCTTTGGGCATATTTCCAAATTGCTCTCCAGAATGGCTGGATCTGTTCACAAGTCCACCAACAATGTAACAGTATCCCAATCTTCCCACATCCTCTCCAGTATTTATCATTTTCCTGTTTTGTCATGTTAGCCAATCTGACAGGAGAGATGTGGTACCTAAGAGTTGTTTTGATTTGCATTTCTCTAATCAATAGTGACTTAGAGCATTTTTTCATATGCCTATAGATATCTTTAATTTCTTCCTCTGAAAAATGCCTGTTCATATCCTTTGACTATTTCTCAATTGGGGAATGACTTGTATTCCTATAAATTTGGCTCAGTTCCTTGTATATTTTAGATGTCATATTGACATCCTTTACCTTCTTGGTCTTTCCTGTGTGGAAAAGCATGTTGGGTGCTCCTTCCACCATCCAAAAGGCAAAATTTTAGAAAAATTGAACAAGTTACAAAATTTGTTCGGTGAAGTTTGGATTCAGTCAAAGGACAACACTTAAGGACTTAAGAGCCACATGTGGCCTCGAGGCTGCAGTTCCTCCACCCCTGGACCTGTGTGGAAAATCATATTGGGTGCTCCTTCCCAAAGGGGGAGGGGAGAGTATTTTTTTATGTTTACCATTAGTATATGTGTATTTATCTTTCTATCTAGCTATGTACACAAATATACATACATATGTGTGTATGTATGTATGTACATACACACATATGTATGTATCTATGTATGTATGCATCCCTTCTTTTTCCTGATGCCCTAATATTTCAAACTAGTAGTTGTACAGGTAGTGCCTACAGAATGCTGGATTGAGGCTCAGAAATGAAAGTGAGAGAGGAGCATTTACTGCATCAGAGCAGTTTCACTGGGCATCATTGTTTGGGCTAATCAAGCAGACACACTCTTAAAGTAATGTCAGGGATAATAGAGATTCATTATGACAAATTAAAGGCTAATCAGAGTGAAGCCTGAGATAAAGAGCACAGCAAAACAAATACAATTGAGGATAACAAGGAAACAGGATCTGGTGATGTACTCTCAGTGGTGGGTTGGTGATCTTGGGAAATAGCGTTGTTTGTTGGATTTTCTTTGTACTTACTAATCAGTCAATCAACTGGCATTTATTAAGCACCTTCTGTGTGCCAGGCACTGTGCTAAGTTCTGAGAATTAAAAAAAAGTAAAAGAGTAACATCAAAATGTGCCCAATGTTGTTTCCTTTTATGTGTTGCTTCTTGGGCAGCTGCCTGTCATGTGTTACCCTTGTCCTGTTTCTGCTTAGAATGACCTAGTCCTACTTCATGGCTCTCCTTCCCCCTTTGTTGCAACTTCAATTTCTCAGTCTTCTGATTTTTATTGGACATCTTCTAATCTTCCCGCTCATGGGTCCCTGGACTGGGAGGTTTTTCTGTGATCAGTGTGTTCAATTTTTATGAATATAGATTTACATCCCATTTAATCCTCTTCCTTAGTTATTTTTTTAAAGCAATGGTTATGCTGATTTAGTGGTTCCTTTAGTGGGAAGTTTTACAGTGAAGGAATCATCATTTAGAAAAATTCATCTTCTGACAAGTGTGTTTCTTTATCAGTAATGAAGATGTTACAAGGTTTTCAGGGCAGGACCATTTATTGCCCGGGAGGCAGAAAAATATCACTAAGTAAAAATCAATAAAACTAATTCTGTTCAAACAATAAAAGCAGAAAAAATAACCCTGGTACAGGCTGACCCTTCTGTTGGCCCAATGTAGTCAAGTTAATCTAATTTAGCTATTAGTTTGATTCACTGAAGTGTTTTTCTCTTAGCAGTTTTTAAACTTTAGTGTTTTTTTTACTGCACTAGAGGTATAGAAAATACATCCCACTGTGTTTATGGTTTGTTGATTTTTTTAAGTGTTTGACTTAGAGCAAAATTTAGTCTTAGGAGTTTTTATCCAACAAAGTGCCTTCTGTGTATATTGGAATCATACAAAGATTACTTAATAGATATAACCACAGAAATAGATTTGTTCAATGACTTTCTGATTGTCATTGTCAATTGAGGTATAAAACAGGGGTTGAATACTTAACAAAGGTATTTACCACTGACTTAGAGGGTCCCTCCATGCAAATGGAAGAGGAATTTTCTTAAGTTGGTGAAGTTCTCCAGATGCCGGTTGTAGATGACATTGGTTGTATTAAGCTGTAGATTCCTTTCTGCAAGACCCACTACTGCTGAAAAGAGAAGATCTAATGATCTATAAAACAAGAGCCAAATGTGTAAAAGAATCCTGCTGTCCAGACTATGAAATGCAATTGGAAGAGCAGCCCATTGTGTCTGTCTGTCAGTGTATTCGTACGGGCAGGCACAACAGATGGACAATGAGAGGGGCCAGAATTGAATTAGAGGAAAGGAGATGGATAGGTAGATTTGGGGACATTGAATAGTGCTTTCAACCTTCTCAAGCTGTTCCTTGTATTTTGGGGATGCTGTATGGTCACAAATCATAGGATGCCACTATTGGTGTGGAGTCACAATTGTCGGTGGCCTGAAATGAAATGGGTAGACCCATGAGAGGCATAAGAAGGCTTCAGCATGAGCAAAGATGACTTGTGTGCAAGAAATGGTATCAAAGATATGTGGAAGATTTAAGATTTACAAAGAAGGTGTGCTGGTCATGTAGTAAAAACAAGCAAGCAAAGTACTGTTACCTACTGAATATTAAGAAACCTAGGGGAAGACCTTCAGCATGTTCCATAGACTAGTGTTTTGGGGAGAGGCATAAATAACAACTTCTACTACTGCTACTGCTACTAACATTTTACATCATTTTAAGATTTGCAAAACACTTTAAATGTGTTAACTCCACAAGCAAGCCTTCCATTGGATGAGAAAGTGTAAATAACCCAAGATCAGCAATTTTGATGTTAATGATGTAGCCAATTTAATGAAACATTAAAAACGATTTTACTGTTCAGTGTCAATTGAAGCAAACAGAAATGTGTAGCTGTGTTTCAGAGAGCCTGACCCAGTCCCCATTCACCAAACCCATTATTTGCTGATTCAGATAAATACTAGAAGATCCTTGAATTGTACTTCTCAGTGGTTCTGGCCTGGTCATGACTTAGGTCAATCCCCTTATAATTTAGGTCCAGCAAAATGAGACATTTATAGGTCATTCAACAGTTAAGAAAAAGAAGTTTACTTAGCTGTAGAAGGAGAAGGTTAAGTAAAGATAGGCATTGAGAACTCCTTAAGGTGATTCAGTTGAGCAAAGCTCCCTTTGTGACTGACCAGCCAAACATCTGAGAGTTCTTCATCAAAGTCTGACTGCTTTGAATTCAGTTGGTGAGAAACTGACATCAACACCAATTCTCAAGGAATGTCTCACTACCTTTTAAGCAAAAACTAGCCAAACCTACACGGAGGAAGGGGTTAGGATATGCTCCTACCATACCGTTGTACTTCTTATTTGTAACTTTAGAGGTGTCAAGAAAGAAAAAGGAGTCCAAAGATCACTGGAATCTGATTCATTCTTTTGTCAAGGATGTTTTCAGTATCATACTCCAGGCAAAAGTTTGGAAATCTTCCCCTGAAGTTTATTCTCTTCCATACTCATATTTTGGTCCCTCATTTCATGATTGGATTTGCGGATGACAAGGAGCCAAAAGATTAATGGTTTAAAGAGAACAGCTCTGCTTTGCAGTGTGGTATATGGGAAGGATGCTGGATTGGGGTCAATGCGCCTGACTTTGAATTCCACCTCTTACTTGCTACCTATGCATTCTTGGGGAAATTGATTAATGTTTCTGGGCCTCAGCTTCCTTATCTTCAAAGTGAAAAATTGGACTAGATAACACTTGAAGTCCTTTTCTAATTCTAAATCTGTGATATTATGCTCATTGTGGCACTAAGGTATTGATTGTATCTGATGTTTTGTAAAAATTCACAACTAAGGTAAGTGACTTACGGAGGCAGCTAGGTGAGGTAGCACAGTGGATAGAACACTGGGCTTGGAATCAGAAAGACTCATCTTCATGAGTTCAAATCTAGCCAGACATTTACTAGATGTATGACCCTGGGCAAGTCACTTAACCCTGTTTGCCTCAGTTCCTCATCTGCAAACTGAGCTGGAGAAGGAAATAGCAAAGCACTCCAGTATCTTTTCCAAGAAAACCCCAAAATGGGGTCATGAAGAAGGGACGTGACTCAAAAAAGGACTGACTCAAAGTTACTTGGAGTGTATTCCCATTAACCTATAGTTTGCCTCATTTAGGCTTTTCATGACAGCCACTTTGCTGCTTTTCCCCTTCTTTAATTGGCTTGTATCTACTCTCATTTTATGACTCTCTTTGATCAGTTTTTAAACACAATAGAAATGTTTGTAAAGCTAGGTGAATCACCAAAGAAGTTGATTTGAGTTTCTTAGGTCTCTTTTCTTTCCTGGCTAGCGTCCCTACTGAATTATTGTTGGTAATTAAGATCATTTCCTCTCTTTAGATCTTGCTGTGAATTCTTTAGATGGGGAGGTGGTGTTATGAGGACAGTGGATTTGTTAGGAGCAATGCAGACAATGAGCTAAATTGCCTATTCATTAAAGATTCAGAATTTTAATACAATGAGGGATTTGTTCTCACTGGCAAAGTGGCTGACACAGTGTATCTGATGAAGCCCGGGCCCAGGATGAAGATGATGTTTGCATTTCTATGTAAGGCAGTTAATATATAGAAATTCAGTACTTCAATGACCACGGTAGATTCCATAAGACTAAACAACTCAATCGGCAAATGTAGAGAACAGTTGGGAGAGTTTTCATTAGGTTTATTCAGGTTAAGGCACTGGGGATTTGGTGGCAAAAGTTCCTCTTCCTTATCACTTTTTGTTTGAGTCCACTAGCTTTGGTCCATCTGTAAGATGCTTTAATTTGAGCTAATGACCCTTTGGGTCTCTACAGACTAATTTCTTTTTAGTTGGTGACATATCTGAGAACTCACTGGGATGCAAGTAGAGAGCCATGCATCAAAATTACTTTTTCCCCATTCAGGCATATATTGGTTTATCCATCTTTTTATCCACACCTTCAACACCAAGTCCTTATATCAGTTTCATCACAGGAAGTGAATATGGTATGGTAGGAAAAACATTTGATTGGAAGTCAAGAAACCTGAGTTCTCCTTCTGGTTGCAATTAAATAGCTGGGTAAACCTGGGCAAGTTATCGAACCTTTCTAGGCCTCAATTTCCTTTTATCTGTAAAGTTGCATCAGAAAAGATAATCATATACAACAATGGTAGCCATTCTCATGACCCTTTACCCCTGACAAAATTGGTCCAATGATAATAGCTGACATGCTCACAGTACTTTAGGTTTGCAAAGCACTTTACATGCATTGTCACGTGCTCCATACTACAGTCCCATCTAAGGGACTACCGGTATTATTATCCCCAATTTACAGATAGGGAAACTGAGTCTCAGAGAGGTTAAGAGACTTGCCTATTGTCACACAACAAGTGTGACTAGGGTCAACCATTACTGAGTTCATTCTAAGAAAGACAAACAAAATTAGGCTACATGTGCATATTTGTTTCTCTCAAAGCTGGCAGAACATACATATAGAGATATGCATGGGCGTTCATTGTGAAAAATAAGCCCGAGGATGGATAGACAAAGGGGACCTTGTATCTTCAGAGTAATTCCCTCTCACCCCTCCCTCCCTTCCTTGCTTAGGATGCCCGTGTTAGCCAAAATTATAGTCTCTATATGTGTTAACCCTAATATCAGAAAGGAGTTTATTAATGGGATAGATTTTAAGTACAGTGAGATAAGAGAATGACAGGGTGTCAATTGAAATTACAGCTCCAGGAGGTCTGCGTTTCTTTTATCATTAACATGAATATATATATATATATATATATATATATATATATATACACATATAAATACATATACATACTTATACACATACATATATACATACATTACACACATATATATACACACACACACATACATATATATCATAATGTGTCCATAAAATACCAAGATAAGAAATAGTCCCATTGTTTAAGATAGTATCTAGTTCAAGGCATCCTGCCCTGGACAGTCACAAATGGAAGGATGCTTCTGACCAGCTTCATCTGACCTTGTTGCTGACATAGGAAGGGGCATTTTGGGTTCACTCAGAGAGTAAAGCAAATAATGTTGTTATGCCAGAGTACATAAGGTATTATGGTAGGTTAAGCTCAGAGTGGGCCAAAATGTCTTTCTCCTAATTGGTCAATTCAGATTTTAGGCCTTTCTCAGGTCTTGGGGGGCTCAAAATGGTTCACACTAGGTTTCTCCTGTTTCCCAGTCCAGTGCTTTTTCAGCAAAGGAGAGTTAAGCAACAAAATCCAGAACACAGTAACCCATTAAAAATAATATACAAAGATATACTCCCTATCTTACAGAGTTGCTGGGAGGGAAGCACATTGTAAATTCTAAAGTGCTGTTATTAAGATTATCACTTTTCAGAGCAACAAAAGTGCCCCAGTGCACTGCTTGGGAAGCAGTGGATGGTGTGTGACTGATTGGTCCCACTGGAAGTTGTGGTTGGAATAGTTCAGGAAGAGAGAGTACAGACACAGTCCAAGTTGGAAGTTTACTGACTCTCCTCTTGGAAGCAGAAAGTTAATTTGCAGGATATAATTTGCTGGTTGTAAACTATTTCTCCCATGACTGTATTGCCTGAGTCTCAAGTCACTTAAATCCCCTTCCTCCCAAAAAGAAACTGAAAAAAAAATCAGTTGCTTGCGAGGATATTGATTTAGGACTGAATGGTGTTTGGAAAAATCCAGAGGGATACATATAGGAAGTCTATTTTTTCCCCTCCAGATCTAAATAATGGATTGTGCAGGGTGTTCCCCTGCTGAGAAATTCATAGGAGGGAAACTTTTGTCTCACTGGTTTCTTGTTCACTATTATTAGCTTTGAGGGAAAAGAAAGTTCAGTATGGGTGAATCACAGGGAAATGGAAGTATTAAATCACAGGGAAATGTAAATATTACTCCAGGCTTCATTTGATGATGAGATTTGGAGTAGATTTGTTATTTTTGGGTTAGAACTTTTAGGTGAGTATTCAATCCAAAGGGAATTAATTAGTTCATGCACTTTGGATTTGTGCAGGGACCAGATTCTTATCAGGAAGAGTGTATACTACATTGGACTCTGGTTTTTTGCAAGTCCAAGTCAGTGATTTGTTGAAACATACTGGCAGGAATATTGTCCCAACCATCTATAAGGGCATATGGTTTAAGGGAAGACATATTGAGCAGCCTATTTGCCATTTGTAGGATTTTTAGACTGTTCCTTTTACATGTGAAAAAGTTGATAAAAATTTAGGGTTGACAAAGACCAGGGACTTGGATTTTGGGCTGAGGATGGGCAGAAGCAATGGATTTGGTCCTGGATATAGATAGCATAGAGGGGGAAAGAACCCTGAAGAGGTTTTGTTTGTTTGTTATGTTTGTTTGTTTCTGGAAAAGAGAGAGCTTGGTACCTGCAATAGGAATGCTGCTGAGACTCAAAGGCAGCGGTGTCAAACTAAAATATGAAAGGCGGGGGAACACTAAGCCATATATGAGGATCAATATAGGCTGCATATTGGCTTAGTTTTAAAATGCAAGGTTATGTATATTTTATTGTATTTTAATTTATTTTGTCAAATATTTCTCATGGTTTGTGTCAGATTGGAGTGTTGAGGGCCTTGTGGCTGCTTGGTGTTTGACACCTTTGTTCTAAGGGAGTAGAAATGGGGAGGTTTCCCATTGGTTGTAGGGTAAGGTTCTGATTTTCCTAGAAAGAACTTGGCATTGCCTATAGCCAAAGACTTTGACTGAGTCAGATACTGGAATCAAAGGGAACTAAGGCCGAGCATCAGAGCTAAGATAGAGGCAATGGTGACTGTAGTCAAGCAGTGTAGCCACAAGCCCAGCTCAGCAGAGTAATCCCAGGGAGCCCAGTGGACACACACACACACACACACACACACACACACACGTATGTATATGTATTTGTAGACATATACGTGTGTGTGTGTGTGTGTGTGTGTGTGTGTGTGTGTGTATGTATACTAGAGCAGCTAGGTGGTGCAATGAATAGAGCACCTGTCTTGGAGTCAGGAAGACTCATCTTCCTGAATTCAAATCTGACACTTAATAGCTGTGTGACCCTGGGCAAGTCACTTAACCTGTTTTGCCTTGGTTTCCTCATCTGAAAAAGGTAGAGAAGGAAATGGCAAACCTCTCCAGTGTCTTTGCCAAGAAAACCCTAAATGGAGTCACAAAGAGTTGGACATGACTGAAAAACAGCTGAATCGAATACATGTGTATGTGTGTGTGTATATATATATATATATACACACACACACACACATATATATATACATATACATGTATACATATACACACATATACATATATATACATATACATACATACATATATGTACATTTCCACAGGGGTCCTTGGGATATGCCTCTATATACATACACACAGGTACCTGGGAAAACATCAGACAACAGAAGACATGAGGCCATGCCCTGATTGATGGAGGTCCAAGTTGCTGCTCTACATGTATTTCCATGTATATTTGGGAGGGGAAGTCCTCATGAAATCTCTCTGTATTTGCTTACTTTTTCCATTGATGATTTATGCTTTCTGGAGAATGTACTCTAGATTGTGGGGTGGGGGGAGTACTCTAATATCAATGCTTTTTTATGCATTGCCAGTAAATGCCTTTGTTCTAAGCTAACTGTGTTCTCTGGCTATTGAAAAATAAACACATTAGTGGAGCCTTGTGTAATTTTAGGAGTATGAATAGAGAGTAGCTCAGATCTCAAGGAGGTTGTAACAGAATGGTGGAAGACACTACATAAAAGGAAGCTGAAGTGGTCTGTGTGGCAGGGGAAGGTACTTGGACCTGGCAGAGAAATTAGTACAGGTATGAGCACAACTTGGTGAGGACTGGAATGCATGTGAATGACTCCGACATTTTTCCACTTCTACTTCCTGAGGCAAACCATCTATGGAAAGCTAATCATTGGAAAATTTTTTTCATACAACAAGTTAGAATCTTATACCCTTTGACATTAACCCATTGTTCCCAATTGGCCTCCCCAGGGCTAAGAAGAACAAATCTAATCTTTCTGCCGTGTGACAGTCCTTCAGATCCTTGAAGAGAACCATTATATTCCCTTCAAGTTTTCTCTTCTTTAAGCTAAGACCTCTCAATACCTTTAACTTACCTTCATGTGGCATGGCCCCTCTAGTGGTGACTAGAGACCAGAAATTTAAAGAAACTCAGCCCTGGACATTTTGTAGGAAAATTTGTGCCCCATTCTCTCATGGATAATCTATTGTTCTTTTCACAAACATACTCTCCCTGGCTCTTTGTTATTCTCGATCCTACCATGCTCAATATCCACGTAATGGGGTAGATTATTTCATTCTAGTCGTAGACCTGACAAGGGAAGTGGATGACAACAACAAAGGGTATAGATGGATGGGACAGGAAGAAGAGAAAATGACTAAATTCTCATTCATATTCCTCGGTGTCAGCTGCCATGTCAGTTTCCCTGTCATACCTTTTTATTCATGGATTACTTTTTAGATCACCAGGAGAGTACCTAATATATGGGACCATTTCTGGCTTGTTCCCTACAAACTACATTAGTAGTGGAGAAAAGAAAAGATAGATATATGCATACATAGATAGATAAAACATTTATTAAGCAATTATCATGTACCAGGTACTGTGGTAAGTGCTAGAGATACAAAAAACAAGAAAACAAGATGGTCCCTACTCTCAAGGAGCTTAAGTTCAAATAGGGGCAGATAAAGCATAAAGGAATTTTGTTATAAAGGGGTGAAGGAGGCCAGGCAGCTGGTGGGGAGATGGAGCAGTCCAGAGAGCTCTAGGAGTGAGGTAAGAAAAGGTATTCAGCTTCTTTGTACTGTTTTTATGTTTGAAACTGATACTTGAATCTTCTTTGTCCATCTGATCTTGATGCTTAGGAAAGCATTTGTGGGCGGTGTGAAGATATTTCCCTCTGCTGTTTGTGTAGCAAAGGGGAAATGAAATGTGTTTACCCCAAGATAGACAGGGTTAGTAGCTGGAAAGCACTGAAGAATATAGGGAAGAGAAAGGATCCATAGGGTAAAGTGACAGCAAGCAGGCTTAAGAGAACTCTGGAGGGTTTTGTTTTTATCTTGTGTGGTAGAGATGAGACAGAAAGATGAAATCTGCCTTATAGTAAGAAATTGATGGACTGGTTGGCAAGGCTTTGAAGCTGCCACTGGGAGTGGAAAGGGGCAATAAGAAGCCTGGCCAAGATAGGATTTGTTGGGGAGGGAGCCTTTGCCAGAGAAGCCATCAGACTCCAAACTATGACATTTACATATATGCCTTTAGGAGTAATGGTCCAAGGATTTCTGATTTGTTTTCCTCCTTTTAATAAAACTTTCTTCTGTAATAATGTGAGCTAACTGCTTGCAAGTAAGGGATTAGTCTCAGTATACTGAGAGAACCAGGCAGGCATTTCCCCAGGTTTCTTGGTTGGCTGCGATGAGCCAAGAAAAAAAATCCCTCAAAGTTTACTCTGGCCATTGTGTCATGAGAATCTGTTACACAAGGATTATTCGGTAATATCACAGGATTTAGAGTTTGGTAAAATTCATTTCAGAAGTTACCAGTTGAATAACAGAGGGATAGTTTATGTATTTATTCTTTAATTGACATTAAATTATATATTCCCTTTAAGAAGCATTTATTGAGTACCTATGATGTGCCTAATGCTGTGCTAGCTACCAGAGATAGAGACAAAAACCAAACAGTCGTTGCTCTCAAGAAATTTATGATGGAAATAACTTGCATCTGATTACTATAAAATAAATACAGAGTAATTGGTGGGGGGAATCACTGATGACTGGGACAATCGGGAATCAGGAATACACATTACCTCCATACATGTCACTAAATCTGGGTTTTTATGGTCTAGGTTCAATGTTGGGGGTAGCTCCTTATAACCTATTTCTTTGGCTCATGCTATACCACCCTCTCCATCTCATTTTTTATTTTGAGAACCTTCAAATATGTTTTACCTAGGTCTCCAGGGGTGGGTAAAAACCTCAGAAGGTTTTTTTTCCTTCTGAGAACCTCAGAATATTGCTTATGTTTAGGTCTCTTTGTTGTTCAGTTATTTTAGTTGTGTACAACTCTTTGTGACCCCACTTGAGATTTTTTTGGCAAAGATACTGAAATAGCTTGCCATTTCCTTCTCCAGTTCATCTTACAGATGAGGAAACTGAGGTAATCAGGGTTAAGTGACTTGCCCAGGGTCACACAGCTAGGAAGTGTCTGGGGATAGATTTGGACTCAGGAAGATGAATCTTCCTGACTTCAGACCCAGTACTCTACTGCGCCACCTGGCTGCCCCCCCCAAAAATAAAATAAAATACAGATTATTAAAAAGAGAAATAATTATACTGAACTAAAGATGTAATTTCTTCTCCATTCAAAATCATGGACTCTCTTAAATCTATCTACAAACCCTAGGTTAAGACTTGACCCTGAGCAAGTCACTTACTTTTGTTTGCCTTGGTTTCCTCATCTATTAAAAGTGGATGGTAATAAGAGTAGCTAGCTCCTGGGGTTGTTGTGAGGACGAAATGAGAGAATAATTGTGAAGTGTTTAGCACAGTGCTTGGCACTATATAAGTGCTAGCTGTTGTTGTTTTATTATTATTAGGCTTCTCCCTAGACTGTGGGAGGAAGAGAGTGTAGGTGATTGCTGCCTGAAGGCTGGGCTACAGGGTCCGGGCCAAACAGGGATGGCGCTGTCTTTTAAAAGATTTATAATTTAACATACTTAAGGAATTCTCTTAAGAGAGACCGATGTACTTTTAATGAATTAATATTAAAGAATAGTTATTTCAAAGACAAAGATGTGTCTTGAAGTTATTCCTCCCCACCTCTCCTTTTTCCAATCAGTTCTAAAAGGAGCTCTCTGAATAACTGAGAAGAAAAAAAATAGCAAAGGCCATTAATGAAATCTTACGGTCAAATAGTTGGTCCCTTTAGCATAAGGGCTAAAAGAAATCTTTAGCAGGTCAGATGAAATGGTATTCTGGATGAGAAAGCCTTTGGGTAGGAATTAGTGGTCAAGCAAACTATAGTTTACTCGGCAGTTATTCAAGGAGCTCCTCCCTCCTTCATTTCCCTCTTCCTTCCTCCTGGTTTCTTAATTCAAAGATCTGGTTAACTTTGTGGCTCCCGTTTGTTTTGTGATTTGCCTCGGTTCTTGATTGTCCTTCGCTTTCCAAGAGGACCAGTGACATTACAGAGTCTTGTGTGAGTTGGATGTGAGGCAGAGTTGCACAGAGTCGTCAGCCTGACAGGATCAAAGTTAAGATGACTGGTGATGGCCCAGCATGCAGTGCATGACCTTGGTGTCTTAGATGGCTGACCAAGCTCTAAGTGCTCCGCAGTGCCTGCTTCAGCCGCCTTCGTGGCTATTGGAACACATCATTCTCATCCGCCTATTCTGCCTATTCACATTTTGGGGGTAGACATACCCCTAACCTGCCAATCAGTTACCCTCAAGCTGGTTTAGACCATCTGCCAAAATGGTTTACTGGGGTGTGGCCACGGTGTATGCTAGGCAAATCATCACACCAGAGGCGTTAATCTACTCCCTGAACACCTGATACACTCCTGCACTAGCACTATATAGAAAGAATACCTCCATAATTATGATTGGACATCCTTTAAAAAAATTAAGATCTTGACCTCTATTATAAGTAAGATTTTGGTTTAATTTATATAAATGCCTCCTCCTCCTAGTCTTACACTAAAGTCCAAAATGAAAATGGAGCCCTGCCAATCAGAGAGAAGACCCGTAGGAACCTTGGTGAGATCTGTTTCCTCATCTGTAAAATGGAAATAATAGGCAGTTTGCTAAGGGGCATAGTGTATAAAGTTCTGTACAGGAAGGCTTAAGTTCAAATCTGGACTTACACTCACTGCTTGACCTTGGGCAAGTCACTTAGTCCCTGACTGCCTCAGTTTTCTCAGAATGGGGATAATGACACTACCTACCTCTCAGGGTTGTTGTGAGGATTAAATGAGATAATATTTGTAAAGCATTTTGGAAAGCTTAATATAAATATAAATCTAGATATTGGTATTTTTTTCCTTAGAGGATTGTGGTATGGATAAAATAATATGATGTAAGTAAATCATTTTATAAGTTTTAAAACATTATGTAAATGTCAGCTATTATTACTGTTCTCAGACCACACTTGAAGAATTATATTCTGTTCTAGATGACACATTGTGGGAAGGACTTTGACAAGAACTTTGACTTTGACAGAGGAAGGGGCAGCCAGTGTGGTGAAGGGCCCAGAATATGTGCTACATGAAGACGATATGATGGAAATGAGATTGCTTAGAAGGAATATTGCAGCTATCTTTAAAGTATTTGAAGGACAACCCAAATACAAGAAGGATGTGACTTGTTCTCAAGAGGACAAAACTGGGAGCACTGAGTGGAAATTATAAAGAGATAAATACCAGATTGATGCCTAGGGCAATTTCCCAACAACTAGAGCTCTCCCAAGATGCACTGGGCCGTCTCAGGATGTAGTGGGCTCTCCTTTGTATTATCTTTAACTCTGGCTGAATGAGCCCTTGTGGCATATGTGGTAGAGGGAGAGCTTTTTCAGGTATGGATTGGACTAGATGGTTTCTGGGGTAGCTTCCAACGTTGAAATTCTGTGATTCTCATTTGTATGATGATAGTATTTTAGATCTAGAGCTGTTGGGGACCATAGAGGCTGTATTGTCCAACTGTCCTCATTTTTGATCATGATGAAACTTAGGCCTATGAAGATTAAGTGATCTGACCAAGTGGCATAGCATAGGCAATATCAGGGATGTAAATGGATTGTAAATCTTTTACATCAGGTAGACACAGTCTTTGAAAGAAGGGAATTATTTCTACTATCACAAAAATCTAGGATATGAGGAAAAAAGAGTGGTTGTCAAAACAAATGTTTTAATATTGCTCAAAGTGGGCATGTCTCGTAAAAATGTACTCAAATTCAGTTTAATATTTTATATGTCAAGATTATGAGATTAAAGCAGATGTGGTGCTGTTATATTAATCACATGTGAAAATTACGGAAAGCATCAGACTGTGCCTCTTAGAGTGAAGTTTGCCAACCCTTTTGTTAGTCATAATTATCTTTTTCTTAATTAGGTTTGTCTGATTATTGGTTTCTTAAAATATGTGCATATTTTTAGGATCACAGAGAAGTCAATTTTTGGAAAAGTTTCATTAAATTTGGTTTTACAGGCCCTGCATTGTGCATGCTGAAGTGTGGGGACATATGGTATCACTTTTGATATAACATCTTGTGTAAAAAAAAAAACCCAAACCTCAGCAATAATATGAAATTTCCCTGGGTAAAAATTAGTTTTTAAGATTTAAGAATGTGATTGAAGATCAACTGCCAAATTTTTGCATCTTTCACTATGAAAAAGGAGAGTTTAAAAATAATGGCTCGAAAATGAGAATGACAGACAACCCAGTAAAATTAGCATTATTATTGAGCATAAACATACTTGTAAAAGAAGTAACTTAAAATAATTTTGATTAGTGATTCCTCATGGATTTTTTGAATTAATTTTTTTTTCTAGGGCAGCATGTTCATTCCTGCATAATTTGAAATTGATTTCCCATGTATTTGGGGCTGGTAAGAACAGAGGCTGACAAAAAGGAAGTAACCGTGGCTGATATACCTGAAACTAAGTGGGGAGGTTAGGGGAGCCTGGCTATCGATGGCCGTTCTAGACAGCTCAAAAAGGCCTTCCAGGGAAGCCAGAAGCTGAGGAATTGAATTGAATTCAACATGTTTATTAAGTGCATACTGTGTGCCAGGTACTGGTAGGAGCTGAGAAAAATGAAATAGCTCTTGCCCACAAGGAACTTAAATTCTACTGGGAGGAAACAACAGGTGCATAGATAAGTAAATATAGTAGTTGCAAAATAATGCCACATGACTTTGAGGTTGAGAAGCGGTGAAAATAAAACAAAAACTAAAGGACTCAGGAAAGGCTTACTGGAGAAAGACACTTGAACTGAGCCTTGAATAACAATAATAATCTTAACAAAAATGATAGATTTGATTTACATACTGCTTTACAATTTGCAAAGTGCTTTATAGACGTTATCTCATTTGATTTCATTTGAAGTGAGCTAAGAGTTCTGAGAAGGAGCAATGAGGAGGGAGAGCAAAGTCATAGGGAGCACTCTTTGCATAGGAATAGAGCTAGCAGATGTTACGGGGAGCCCCAAGTATGAAGTGGATCACCAGCTTATAATCATTATGAATCTGATACCCATGAACATTATTGACCCTAAAGAGCCCAGGAACATGGTATTAGTTGGGAATTTAGGGGTAATGGGTATTACGTTAGTTTTGTTTGAAGTTTTTTTTTTTTGCTTACACACATTGATTTCTTAAAAACATAGCAGACAGATAAAAGAAAAGCCTGAATATGTGAGTGTTAATGTCACTATGATGGAATGTACAATTGAATTGGAAATACTGGTGTAAAAAGGAAAAGACTACTAACTATACAACTTTTTCTAGGTCAGGTAGCCAGTAAACATTTATTAACCACCTACTACGCGCCAAGCACTATGCTAAACATTGGCGATACAAAGTAAAAGATAGCCCTTGCTCTTGAGAAGTTCATAATCTAATAGGGGAGACATCATACAAATAACTATTTAACCAACAGGCTATATGCAGGATAAATTGGAAATAATCAACAGAGGAAAGGCATCAGGGTGAAGAGGGATTGTGAAAGGCTTCCTATAGATGGAGGGAAAGTATGAAGGATCTTTAAATATTCACTTTGGTGACTTGTTGAGTTGTTTTTGAGTTGTGTCTTCATGATCCCATTTGGGGTTTTCTTGGCAAATATACTAGAGTTGTTTGCCATTTACTTCTCCAGCTCATTTTACAAATGAGGAAACCAAGAGAAAAAGGGTTAAGTGACACAGCTAGTAAGTGTCTGAGGTCAGTTTTGAACTCAGGTCTTCCTGATCCCAAGCTATGCACTCTCCTAGCTGCCTTACTCTTCTCCCCCTCTTAGTGCCTCACATGTGTTAAAACTTCCCTCTGTCCTGTGAGTCCTTTTTCTTTTCTTGACCCCTTCACATTTATTCTCCTAGTCCTCCCTCCACTGTAATATTAATTCCACTTGGAGATGGACCAATTCCAGGTGATAATGAACTTTAAGATATAGCCATGTCTCTGAAGCAAATAGCAGAGGTGGAGCAGAGCTGGAGATAATTAGAGTTAAAGAGTGTGAGGAAATGCGAAGTTGGGGTGTTGGGTGAGAGAGCCTGCTGTTGGGTAGTGAAATAAACTTTCGACTTGGAGTTATTAGAGACCTGAATTTGAAACCTGTTCCCAATACTTAGTAGATATACGAACATGAGTAAAACATTTAAAAAGGAAGAACAGAAACAAGTGTTTCCATGGTAATTTCCAGGGGGAAACCTCAAAGGACTGGAGTTCATCTTCATACTTGGGGGAAAAGATAAATGGCTGCAGAGGGATGTATTCAAATGATTTGGTGGGTAGTAATCAAGCTTTCTTTCCTAGGAAAAAAATGTTTGTTTCTTTGTTTTGTTTTGTTTGAATCTGCATGGTGTCTTGGAAAGAGCACTGGCTTTGGAGTCAGAGAATCTGGAACTGACTTCTGGATTTGATACTGTCTACCTTTGTGACCTTGGGCAAGTCACTTAAACTTTCTAAGACTTTTTTTAAATCTGCAAAATGAGAAGCCTTGACTTTGATATTTGAAGTCCTACCCAGCTCAGAAGTTATGAACCTATTGTAACCTATGACCTAGCACTCTGGACTGTACACACTGGGCTCAGTCTTAGCGACATACCTTCCAAATCATATCTCTCTTTCTTAATAAATGTGAATAAATGCAAACTGTGGTAGAATCTACTTATTTATTTAAAATGCTAGTATTGAGGGAGGCTATTAAATTTAATGCCTATGTGATGATGTCACTCCCCTCTTCCCCTTTTATTGGATAAATAAAGTGAGCGATCAAGCTGGGGAATTTGGTGAAAAAATTTTTTTTAAAGATATATGACTACAAAATTAGGAGATTATTTCTGTGGCTCATTCATCAGCTTTGAGGCTATTTGCAAAAGAGGAGTTGCAAAAGTTTTTTTTCTAACCATTGCAGTAACATTGAACAGCAATTCCCAGCTTTTCACAGTGAACACTTTGAAGGGCAGCACTTATGTGGTAGATGAGTGACATTTGTTATGTTTGTTAAATCTGTCTTCTTAACCTGTGGTATTATATTGTATTGGGGCACTGATTATGTTGAATATATATTGCAAGTAGGCAAAAGTCCTCATATCAGTGCCGCTGAAGATTTTATTTCAGGAAATGAGGCCTGAAAATACGGTTAATACTGAATTATTCAGTTATCAGTCATGTGGTCTTAATAGCTGAACTGTCTATTTCTTCATTTAAGTATGTCTGGAACCATCTTTTCTAATAGAGATGTCTCCTAGCCTTAAAGATACTTGCTGCAGAGACCCTTCCTTGAATGACCAGTTGTGAGAAAAGAGTCTTTTATGTAGATTGGGTTGACAAAAATACTTTCTAATGAGAATGTTTTTGTGTACGGATGCACGTGTACATATCAGCTTCATGACCAACTAAGGTGTTTAGACTCAGAATTATTCAGAATAATAGACTCATTGGATCAGATTTAGATGTTATCTGGTCCAGCCTTCTCATTTTATAGATGAGGAAACTTGAGTCCCAAAGAGATGGAGTGACTTGCCTGAGGTCACATAGTAGTACCACGATTTGTGCCTGTCTACAAATCCAGCACCTTTCCCCACTATATCACATAGCCTTGACTTTAAAATTTCAAGACATGGAGACAAGTCCTCTAAGAACTATTTCCTCCCTGGGGGATTCTTAAGATTATAGGATCCATAAATCTTGATCTAGACGGGACTTCAATGGCTATTTAATCCAATCCTCTCATTTTACAAGTGAAAAAACTGAAGAGCAAGGACATGACAGCATGGTACAGTGGAAAGAATGCTGACCTTGGAGTTTGTGGACCCATGTTCAAATATTGACTGCCACTTAATATTGGTGTAACCTTGATTCACTTAACCTTCAAGGCCTTAGCTTCCTCCCATATCCCTATCCTATATCCAATATCCTTCCTTCAGTATCACTTTCTATCACTTAACCTTCAAGAGGTTTGCATTAGATGTCCACATAAGTCTTTCCCGCTGTAGATCTGGAATGACTTCCCCAAGGGCACACAAATAGTAAGTGGTAGAGCTAGGATGAGAAGTCAGATCTTCCGATTTGAAATCCAATGTTCTTTCCACATGGCTCACAATGTAAGCGTTCCAGTTTACAGCCATAACTTAGCTAAAAGCTGTTGCCTCCCTAGGAGAGTCCTCATTAATAGATGAATTCTGCATTTTTAGAGGCCAACAATGAGGAATATCTCATTTAAGATACTGCTCTAAAGTAATCTAGGCCTTATTTTCTTTTCAGAAACTATTCCCTATTATTGCTAAGCAAAGAACCACATAAAGTGCCGATTTTATTGATGTTTACTGGAGGAGAATCAAGGTTACAAATAGGAGTTCATTAAGTTGAGGACTAGTGCAAACAATAGGCCCCAGCACACTGGACCTGACAAAGCAGAGAGTAGAAAGGACAGAGAAGCAAAGTCAGAGAATTTCTTTCCTTCAGTCATAGACTCATAAGATTTAGAGCTGGAAGAAACCCTGGGTATTATCTAGTTCAGGGATTCTTAATCACTTTTGTGTCATGGACCCTTTTGGTGGGCTGGTAAAGTTTATGGACCCCTTCTCGGGACAATGCTTTAAAATTCATTAAATAAAATGTATAGAATTACAAAGGACACTAATTATATTGAAATAGTCATAAAACTGTTTTTTTTTAAAGAAAAGTTAATGAACCCCAGATGAAGAATACCTGAACTAGTTCAACTGCTTCATTTTACTGATGAGAAAATAGTCCCCAAGAAAACATGATCACTCAAATCACAGGTAACAAAGCTAAGGTTCAACCCCCTACGTTCTCCCTCTAAATGTAGATGCATAGCACGCTCTGTGGTGTGTCATTCTCAGTAGTGAGGAGACAGTGAAGAAGAGGTTAATATCAACATTGAACAGCCCTGCTTCTGAAGAAGGGATTAACCTCTGTTGCTATTTTGCTTAGCGAGTTTGGCCTTCCTTGGCTTTTAGCACAATCCATTTGTGGCTCGGCAGCAGCATTAGATACACTGACACTTCTGCAGCCTTGTCTTCCGGAATGATGCTTAGCTACTAAGAAATGATGGAGTACCACCTGCCTTCTGTGAACTACCTGACCTGTGAAACTGCCTGCAATGAAAGGAATATTAAGAGGCAAAGTTTCCTGAAAATGGTGAGCTGCATACTATCTATGCTGCTCTAGGCTAGTTTTCTTCTTTGAGAGGGATTTTGCTTTTCTTTATACTCAACCCCATAAGAGTGAATTGTAATTTCAAACATTTGTTGATGGTTTATTGAGTTCCTGTAAATAACTGACAGTCAGCCTTTCTCTGAAGAAGGCTCCAGTTGGCTATTGTTCTCTTCTGTGGGGAATGAGCCTCACACATTATGTCGTTTCTCTTTATGCACCAAAAATGTTGATTTATTATCAGTATTTTCCACTCATCTAAACGTTCTTTGATATTTCACCCAATTTACTTTTGAAAAAAATCTTTTTGTTGGTGACCAATGAGAAATTTAAGAGAAATAGGAGTAAAAAGTCTCATCAGGGAAATTTCTGATCTGAAGAGTTGGGATAGTCATGTTGTACAGTCAAGGTATAAAAAGAGGATAGCCTGAGTGTTTCACTTCTAACCTCACAATGTTATGAGATAGATAGATGGTTGCATATAGATAGATTGATATTAGATAACACATTTATTAAGCTCTTGCTATAATGCCACATGGAGGCAGCTAGGTGGCTTAGTGTATAGAGTGCTGGGCCTGGAATCAGGAAGACCTGAGTTCTCTGGCCTTAGACCCTTTCCTAGCTGTGTGACTCTGGGTAAATCACTTAATCTCTGTTTGCTTTAATGCACTGGAGAAGGAAGTGGTTTGCCAAGAAAACTTCATGGACAGTATTGGCCTGCTATGGTCCATGGGGTCACGGAGAATTGGACATGACTGAACAACAACAATGTGCCACACATCAGAAAAAAATTAATCCTTGCTTACATTCAAAGTGGGGGGAGAGTGGAAGGTAGTAAAGAAAGGAGCTAGTAGAAGACAGGAAAAGTCTGGATGGTTACGAGCTGAGCCGAGTTAGAAATGAGCATGGGCAGGCATGCAGTTCTATCCCCATCCCTACTGTATCCTCTTCCTCGGGTTGATAAATTCTTCCTCCATTTGAGGAAATGCCTAGGCACTATGTTATCTTCTGGGGAAACATATAGAAGCATACAAGGCCGCTCCTGCCCTCAAGGAGCTTAAATTCTAATTAAGGAAGGAAGAAAAGAAGTATCTATCAAGTGCTTACTATATGCCAGATATTGTAATAAAAAAAGTGGGAAGGGTACCCACCCAGGAGAATTGTGAGGAGACTACAGGAAGTGGTAGGAAGTCTTGATTACAAAGAGATGAGACAAAGGGCTCATCAAGCAGGGTTAGGGATATCAGGGAGAGGAGATCTAGTTTCCAACTGAGGTGAAAATGGGCAGAGAGTAGAGAATGAGGACTTGGTGGGGAGACTACAGGAAATTAAGAGTTCAAGGAAGATCTCCTATGCCTTGGGTGGAGGGAATCCCATGTTGAAAATGACTTGGCGGAGAGTTGTACAGGGTTGGCAGGCACGGATGGATTATGATTTGTATCATCGAAGGGAATGTGCAAATTGATGATATCACAAATCCATTTGAGTATTTGAGTTGAAAGTCCTTAAGGGTGACTTGCTATTTCTTTTGGCTTTCAGGATAGCTAAAATATCAGCAAACAAATATAGAAAACATTTTGAAGGGGTGTGGGGAAAGAGGACATGACTTGCTATCCCTTTAAAGGGACAAATGTTTTATAATAGTGGCATGATGGATGATGTATGTAGGATTAATTAGATAATGTTATTTCCTTGGACATAAATATTTAAAAACTTCGTATGAATTTGTTTCAATTTCCATTCAGTCTGCCTCTGATGGTTGCTAATGCTGTTGCCACCTGACATCCTTGTTAAATGGAAGATTAGCAAGGGTTAGAGAGCTGTTAAAAACAGATTAGCCTCAAATTGAAGCAGGGCTATAAAAAATAATTCTGGCACCTGGGCTGAGTCTCATGAAATATGCTCAGGGATGAAGATCATCAAAGCCAGCCTCAAATTCATTTGTACAGGATTGGGGTGCAGGGGGACAGAGAGTAGATAGAGAAAGCCCGGAAGCTGGGGAACTCCCATTGAAGAGCCAATCACTGTAGCAATCAGGATGTTGGACTCAGCCCAATTCAGCCAGCAGCTTAATTTGTTCTTTTTGCTGTAACCTGTAAGCTTGATCCTTCCATTATGGTGCCTCTTCCCAGCCCTGGTAGTGGGGCCAGGACAGGTTTTAGCACATTGTTCCAATCTGTCTGGATATTTTAAAATCTAAACTTTGTCATTCTATCCATTAGCTATCTCATCTTTGTATCATGTGTAGAGTTTAGAAGCATACTTTCTCTGACTTCCCTTTTCTTTGGGGAGTGGGGTGGGGGGGAATTTCTAGAATCCATTGGTCACAAGTTGGGATGGTATCCTGCATCCACTTTTCTTACCTAGGACTTGATGGAAGGACTAGGCACTCTGGCACCTTTTATTTGCTATATAGTGACCTGTGACACATTTATTCTGATACTTTTGCTAAGAGATCACAGAAGATCACAGAGATGTGAGCAGGAAGGGACTTGGGAGGCCATCTAGTCCAATTCTCTCATTCTATGGATAAGTAAATTGAGGCTCACAGAGGTGAAGTGATTTGAGCAAGGTCACACAGATGTCAAGCATCCCAGGTGAGATAGGAACCTGGGTCCTTTAATTCAGAGTAAATGTTCCACACTACTGTGTTTTAGCTTTTTCTTGAATTTGGAAATAGATGACTTCTAGTCAACTTCAGTAGGAAAATCTTTAGTAGTGAGGGTTAGTGCAGATTACTAAAACACCACTGCATGTAGAGTCATGAGACCCAGGTTTGAAATACTTGGGTCTTAATTTCCCCATTAGTAAAACACGATATTGAACCAGATGATTTCTAAGGTCTGTTCCAGCTCCAAATCCTATAATCTGTGTAGTCTAAGGGAGGCATGGGCTAAAGAATACAGTGCAGTTATTTAAAATGTTATGTGGAGTAGATACTACAAGAATGCACATACCATAATAGAAACATCTACAAGCATTTTAGCAGTTCCATGGAATTATTAGTCTTGCCTTCCCCTGCCCCCTCCATGTACAGTGAGTTCTGAGAAATTCTGCAAGCACAGCTTGCCGTTTTCGTCATGAGAATCTCAAATGATTGGTTTTAAGCCGTATTCTTAATTCTCTTTCCCTTTCCCTCCTTTCTCTCCCTACCCCCACCCCCCACCTCCACAATCACCATACCTTGTCTCTATATTCTCTCCAGGCTATTCAGGACTGGTAAGCCCACCCAAAGACTGTAGCACAAGCTGAGTGTGTGTTGCCTGGC